>NC_090265.1:1063289826-1063916076 GCF_040414725.1 Anabrus simplex
ACTACATATCGCCAGCATTCCTTGAAATATGATTAGGGAATTATTATTTCGTATTTTCCCCTAACCCTATCAGTTCAGATTTTTCCTATCTATACGAAACTGAACTGTTAGTAAATACGAAATGTGAATCATGTTGAATTCTTAAAGAAAATGTGATATCTTTTTTGACATTTATGTTATGTCCGTCCATAAGTACGTGTTACACTGAAGATGTCATTGCCTTATTTTAACTACTGAGGACTACATGCAATCTTACGAATATAATGTAGTGTCTGACCGTACATTCGCTTTTTGTCGTAATTTTGAGAACGTTTCTGAGACGACATCCATAATTTCTGAACGTTTTATCTGTCCGCCGTTCTTTTAAAATAGTATGTAAACAAAAACTGCTAATCCATCTTTCGTGAAACTTGCCAATATTAAAGTAAATACATCCAGAATTTCCCTACACTTACTTTTCACCCCAGTCCATTTTGTAGGAGTTGAGAGATAACACATTTTAACCTTTAGAATACCGTCATTCAGCCAGAAAGGAGCTGATAATGAGTTCAGTAACTTGCCTCATGGGCAAGTTGTACATTTGTACAGGAAACAATAGCAATGAAGCTTATAATGTCATATATAAAGAAGCCCTCTAGTTACACTTAATGGGAGAATAAAAACAGCAATAGCGAATGACTGCAATGTAAAGGCCTACTATATAATATTGTTCTTCAATTTGTTTTATGTCGCGCCCACATAGATAGGTCTTATGGCGACGATGGAATAGGAAATTCCTAGGAGTGGGAAGGAAGCAGCTGTAGCCTTTGTCTGGTGTGAAAATGGAAAACCAAGGAAAACCATCTTCAAGGCTACCGACAGTGGGGTTCGAACCCACTATCTCCCGAATAAAGCTCACAGCTGCGTGCCCATAACCACACGACCAAGTCGCCCGGTTACAAAAATAATTACAAAGGCTACTTCGAAATACATTTTCTCTACATCTTTACTCTCTTCTTTCAGAAAATATTTAGTTTCTACCAACAAATCATCTGAAGACAATATCTTCCAACATCCCTCAAAAATACCGAAGGCACTTTGATGCAGTTTCAGGTGTTCATCAATTCTATAATAGTCATAAAATCAATTTACATGCGTGCGAAGCCACAGGCACAAGTTAGTATCTTTAGGATTGCCTTATCTGGTGTGTGCAAGCTGCTGTGTCCTAATAAATTGTGTTATACCTTGGTATTACGAAAAGTAATTGTTTGAATTCCTTATGCTTGTTGTTATTACGTTACACTAGTTGTAAATAATTTTAACTATTCTCCTTATTATTTATCTTTCGTTATCACATGTTTCTTGTACTGAAGGAATTTCTTATATTTTTTGTAGGTCTTATATTCATGTATTTTTCCGAGTGTATTTTTGTTATCATATTACTTTTGTGTCATTTATTTCATTTTTGCCAGTGGTTTAACGTCGCACTAACTCGGACAAGTTTCCGGCGATTACAGAATGAAATGTTCTTCTATTTGTAATTTTTTAACAATTTACGTTTATATTAATTCCTTCATATTATGCTGAAGTAGACTTTTTGTCACCTGGATATCTCCCAGTTATAATGTATTTTAATAACGTTATTAATAATAATAATAATAATATTAATAATATGGATTAATAATAGAAGCAGAGATATTAATGGATACGTACAAGCTATTTCAATTAGTGTAAACTCATCGAAACACTTCAAAGTATACATAGAGCTGTGTGCGTTATAATGGTCAATGGATCTGAATGGATTAAAATGTTGATCACCACCATACAACGTGCGGTATTATGAAAACAGTTTAAATTGTGAAGGGCACGAGGAATTAATGGAGATTTATCATTTTTATTTCAAGAATGGCATACACATATTATATACAACATCCAGAAACAAGTAATAATGCTAATGGCCAGCGTACTTTTAACAGCTGTCGCTGTTACGAGACGCCAGAGCTCCGTATTTTGCGATGAATATGTCCTTTCTTAACGTTTCAGTTCAGAATGGACACTTTCATTCTAGTTCCTTTTTCTAAATGTTTGTAGGGATATTTTTCGAAATTAGTTCCTGGAATTTTACAAGTAGCTACATTTTACCCGAACGTAATATTCTACGTTCTGATTCATGCTGTTGGTGCTTGCACTTTACTTCTTCTATATAACGTGTGGTATATTTTCATCGGCTTGTGTGTTCAGATTCATGAAGTCGAATCGTCTTTATCTTCTTCCTTTGTGACCTTTTCTAGAGTTATCTGAGCTGCATGAGTTATAATTGTCAATAGATATGAATTGATACAAAATTAAACACTACCATTATTAATAAGGCAGTTTTAAATCGTGGAGGGCACGAGGAATTACAGTTTTAAGGCCGGATGCTCTTCCTGACGCCAACCCTATATGGAGGTATGTATTCTCTGTTGCGTGTTTCTGTGGTGGTTAGCAGTGTGATATGTGGTGTATAAATGAGGGTGCGTATGAATGCGATCATTAGCACCCAGTCCCTGAGCTAGAGAAATTAATTAAACGTGGTTAAAATCCCTGGGACGGCCGGGCATCCCACCCGGGACCCTTTAACACGAAGGCCACTACACTGGCCATTCATCTAAAGAGTCGGACTCGTATTTTGGATTAGATACTCAAAACTCGGAAACAAATTCATTTCAATTTTTTTTCGGTTTATATGTTTGTTTCTTTGTTTGTTGAACTTTTTGTATATCGACATCACCAGGGAGCAGCTTAACAGAACTTGTCGAAATTCAGTATTTAGGTCCAGAGATGGGCGGGGTGTGCACTAAAGTATAATATATTATGTATATCATATTATACAGTATTTGGTAGCAACAATAGTGTAACAATATTATGGAGACCAAAACAGGAAATGTTAAATTACTTCGTTAATATGAGCTACAACAAAAAATTGAATTTAATAAAAGTTTGTGAAATACAATTTCCGATTTTTTTATGTTCGATGGGTTTTTACCAAGAGAGGAATAATATCGCAGATATTCATAATTATTGATGTTTCACGAACTTCGAAATGTCTTAGGAAATACCAGTTTCATCTAAATATGTACATAACAAAAATTACAGAAAATCAGGTTTCCTTTCATTCATATCTAATATATCTTTATTGTACGAGCTATAATAAATACATTTTGGAATTCGGATTTTTATTCCAAATTAGGCCTACATTAACGACGATCATTGACATGGAAATTATATCCAGTCGTCGTGATAAGGAACTAATGGCGATAACGTTGGATGTTGTCGTGATTGTTTTTATAAGCTATAAAATCACGTTGTTATTATGCTCTACATCAGGGAGATGGCAATGAAGATGACTATGAAAATGAGAAGAAAAATGTGAAGAATCGATACTCGCAAATTTGAAAGAAAAAAAGGAATCATAAATTGGGGGGCCGGAATTGCAGTCAAAATCCATACTATTGTCGAGCAAAAAAGAAACAAAATATGATGATCTACAATGGCCTTGGCTTCTAAAACTTAGCAAACAATAACATTAGACTCACTGACTATTGATTCTAGTTGATATGTGCTGTGTATCTTCTACTGCCCATCATCTCTTTTAAAAGTGTCTGTAATTAATACTAAATTGTCAACGACGGGTAACAGTAGCTTGTATACAATATAATTCATGAAAAATGGTTCAGCAATGAACAGAGTAAACTGTATAGTATTGGAACAAGGATACTTTTCATACATGGTGTATTTATTCCAGGGATAGTCTCAGTGAACCCTACCCACCAGAACTGAAGGGAAGTCCTGGGTTCGAGTCTGTTGCTGCAGCCTACAAAAGTGCTCTCAGTCAGGAAGAGGAGGCCCGCCGTCATCAGCCGCACTCTTCTGGTGAGTAGCATTGCTTCTAGCCTCTGCGATGTTCACTCAGAGTTTTCAGTTGTTCTCAACATCCATGTTACTGTTCGAATGTTTGTATAAAGATCCTTTAGAATGGTTAACCATGACCAGTATATCTTATGGAATTGCAGCTTTTTGGCTTTTCCGTCCCTCACCCGAGTTAACTTGGAAGTCAACTCGCCTGTTCCAACCATTTTAACGAACTGCTAAGTCGTAAATTTACTCTAAATAGATTTTATTATTTTAGCTGATCTGTTGTTGTTTGAGTCATCAGTTCATATAATGGTTTGATGGAGCTCTCCATAACACCCTGTCCTGTGCTAACCGTTTCACTTCTGCATAACTACTACGTCCTACATCTGCTCTAATCTGCTCGTCATATTCGTACTTTGTTCTACCCCTACCGTTCTTACCACCTACAATTTCCTCAAAAACCAGCTGTACAATTTCTGGGTGTTTTAAGATTTGTCCTATCATTACATCACTTATTCTGCCTCTGTGGATCCGTGGTAGAGTGTCGGCCTCCAGATCCCAACATAGCGGGTTCAAACCCGGCAGAGGTAGTTGGATTTTTGAAGGGCGGAAAAAAGTCCATTCGACACTCCATGTCGTACGATGTCGGCATGTAAAAGATCTCTCGTGATACATTAGGTATTTACCCGACAAAATTAATTAAATCTCAGCCATAGACGCCCAAGAGAGATCCGGTTTACTCTGTCTGCCATCTAGCGGACCTAGAGTAAAACGGAACGTCGAAATTGACGAGCAGACAGCCAGATGGCGTCAAATCGAAATGTCTGCAAACGGTAGCTGAGGCCATACGATTATTATTATTATTATTATTATTATTATTATTGTTACCGTGTTTTAGCGGTATGTAGAGGTGAAAGAAGGTGCGGGCGTGAACGGGTCTCAAACTACGAAAGTAAAATTAATTTAAAATTTAACAAGGTTATATTTTCTTTTCAAAAAATAAAGAAATAACAAGCATGGCAGGTACAAAGTAGCAAGTCAAAAGGGTAGTTACAATATTTACAGGATTTGGGCTTCGCGCCCTGACTTCACAATGCTTGGGCAATCAGCCCAACCTTACTTCAAAATAAGTATTACCAGAGGGGCAGAAAACCCCATTCATGTTCAGGAGCACTTGCTCCAAATTACACTGAAAAGCCTCCACGAGGCATACAACTCTCAATTTTCGAAAAAGAGCCACTCGCTCTCAACTTTAAGCCTCTCAAAGGCCACACCAAACTCCACCTTCGAGTTGTCCTCACTGGACATAGACACAGGGGTAAAATACCCAACCTACTGAGGTCTATTAAATGAAAAGGGGCAATTACATGACCTCTAAAATAACAATTTGAGAGGAGGCGATCTGCACTCCTAATACACTTGTTTTTAAAACCTAATCTGGCTCTAGGCCACTAATGCAAGGGATAATCCCATACTACAGAGGTGACTTTAGAAAAGAACAATTTGTTTTACGCTAACGAAGAATAGGTTGAGAAAAATAAGTTCACCTCAAAACAATATGATTGGGAGCTCGAGAGGGTTAAGCACTCTCTATCCCGATATGCAGTTTAAAAGATGGAATAGATACAAGTTCCTTTACATTTTAAGGAAGGTTACATAATGGAAAAACTTCGGACCCGCCCCGAGAGTTAAACTGCTGAGCTAGCAAAGAAAGAAGTTATTAAGTGGCCATTACCTTGTTGTTGACCGCCGCCGAAGGAAGAGGCGCTTCCCGCCCCCTGCTATGTACTTTACACACTGAAAGATGGAACAGAAGTCGCCCGGAGACCCAAAAATCAGCAGTTTATATCCTCTCGCGGAAGGTTCGAGGCGTTAGGGGAATGAAAACACCCTCCCACAAGAACTTTATTGGGTAGGATACAGCAACATATTCAAGTTGGGGGAAGATAGATCCGATTGGTCGGAAATTAATAAAAGAAATTCGGGATTGGCTAAATACAAAACAAGGGGAAAGAGAGGGGTATACAGCCAACTTAAACAATAACAGAAAGAAATTTAACAAGAAACAAACTTTTGAAATAAAAATTTCTTCAAAAACAGTTCTTTCACTCCGCACTAGGGTGCACTATTGTTGATCTTCAGTAGTGTCCTCTAGAAGAGAAAGTTCACACTTCTTACTACAAGCAAAACAAAAATACGTCGAAAATGACACAGTTCAAAAACTCCAAAATTTCCAGGTAGTGACATCTTCTGAAAAACTTGAAAATTAATACCGTCCATAAAGTTCAGACTGCCTCCCGCAGAGGAGTTTCAATTGGCGCACATTTTAAATTAGCGGCGTGGATGTGTACCGCCCGGTACAATTATTATTATTATTATTATTATTATAGTCAAATTTAGCCAAATCGATCTCCTCTCACCAGTATCTCTTCATTCGTGGTTCTATCTAACAATCTCAGCTTTAGCATTCTTCTGTAACACCACATTTCAAAAGCTTCTATTCTCTTTCTTTCTGAGCTACTTATCGTCCATGTTTCATTTCCATACCAAGCCACGCTCCAGACGAAAGTCTTCAGAAACATCTTTCTAATTCCTATATCAATGCTCGAGGTGAACAAATTTCTTTTCTTAGGAAAGACCTTCCTTGCTTGTGCTAGTCTGCATTTTATTTCCTCCTTACTTATGCTATTATTAGTTATCTTAGTACTCAAGTAACAATATTAATCTACTTCCTTTAAGACTTCATTTCCTAATCTATAATTCATATTGTGACAATTTTTATAATGTAGAAACTGCACCAGTCACCATGCCACCTTAAGTGCTCCGGATAAGTTCAGGGTCACGCTCTGTTAGGGTTAAAAATGGTGAATGGAAAATTCTAAATTCTCATGGAGGGAATTAGATATTTTTCACCAATAGAGCATGTCAAAAACATATCAGATGTAAGGCTTTTCAGGCGTTTGCTCCAGCGTCAGTGGGTGGGGTCTGACACATCCCACTCTGACGAGTCTAGTGTCAGACCTAAGACGAAACGCTGGTTAATGGAACAAACGCCTGTAAAGCCTTACATCTGATATGTTTTTAAAAATGGTGTTCAAAACTTCCAAACATAAGGGCAGGAGAAGGGTAGCAGATAACCTACTACGAACGTGAAATCACATATCTAGTCAAATGTCAAACGTACTACCCCTTAGTGATAAACGAAAATCAAAGAAATGATCAAAGTGAATGATGGTAAAACCCTTGGTCTTAGAAAATTTGTTGAGGGTTTTGTGAATTATCTATGTTTGAAGAGGAGACCGGGTATTACCGTAATAAACATTCTTGCCTTAACCATGTGCGTACAGTATACTAGTCAAGACTATAAAATGATTTCATCAGCCTAGGTCGGGACATGAACCCAAAATACATATCAAAATCCACAGGACAGATCCTGCCTCATTAATATGTACAGTGGCCACACGCACAAAAAAACCACAAACAAAACCGACATGGTGGATAATGTAGGTGGCTATGAAACACTCTTTGTCGATCACCACGTTAAGTGCGGCTACTGCTGCTGAAGACGGGACCCTGTAAAATCCTACTACTCTAACAAGTACATTAATCGAGTAATAGTAATTTTGGATGATATCACGACTAAAAATTCCTGATTATGTTTTCTAGCCCTTTAAATATGGTTATTACGTAATTCTCATATGCAGATTTTGTCGCTGTTGAAGTTAATTTCATTTAATCTCTAAATATAATCTGCAACCAATTAAATTATTTTTAGCAGTGGAGCTAATCTGAATGGTCAAAATAACGTTGAAAGCAACCCTAAAGGCCTAATTGCTGGAAACGTACCTGTTGAAACAGAACATTAAAAGGATTTATCACAAATAATATAATCCTGTTCGAGCAGTGATACTGCCGACGCGTTGTTATTTTGACACGGAACTTTCACGCTCGTCTGTGTAATTTGGCGCGAGCCTCATGTGGAGTGGTGTCAGCGAGGCGGAAATAACAGCCCATGACAACAAACAACAAAGGCTGTTTGACGGTAAATACAGACTTACTAACACACGGGTGGTATCGATCCTACCAGTAAGTGGTTTATTCCACATCAACTGATAAAGAGAATCGTCAATCAACAGTAGTAACTTGCCCAATCTGTTGAAAAACTCGCATTAAATTCGAAAGCGAATTACTAGCAGTTATATTTAAAAACAAATGGTTCCTGGCTTTAGAATTAAAATAATAAATTAGCAAGAGATATCCGAGAAGGTAAATCACGCTATCGTCTTGGAAATTTATTTCGATTCATGAATAAATTACTGAGTTGTTTTGAAATATGTAAAAATGGAACAGTGGCATTTAGTTGACTTAGTTCCTCTTTATTGTAAGAATAATCTTCCTTCGAATTTGAGAGCCTGCTTTGTAGACAAATCAAAAACTTATATTGTAGGCTTACAGGGATGGGGGTGGTGGGTAAGGGTACTGTGTTTATCGCTAAACTACCCACTGTAGATGCGGACATCAGAATACATCCCCGGTTTCCTGCCGTGAGAAGAGATTAAAAAAATTAACCTCCAGGGGCTCTAAACTTGGGAACGTGAGTTTACAGCCACGGGGCCCCTAGCTGAGCCTGACGTTGCTCCTATTAAATTGCACCAGACTCTCGTCTTTAATCTCTTACCTCCTTGGTAAACACTTGTTCTCTTCCGACAGTATGAGGTTTGCTTTTATTTGCAACCCTTGCAGCTCTTTGCAACTCGTTTCTTTTCTTTATCGATACTCCCATTCTTCCAAGTGTCGAACCTCTTCCACTTTTCTGTGATTAGTGTCAACAGTGGATGGCAGCCCAGTTGTACTCCCTCTTAAAACAATAATCACCACCACTGTACATCCTACTTGGAGTGGCTTGAATTTAACCCATTAACTGCAATAATCCCCATTTAGGGATTCCTTTACTGCATAAATTTAGAAACAATCCTTATGTTGGCAGTGCCGATTTATTCTTTCCGTTGTTATCCAGAACTTATTCAAGTTTGTGTATAAAGTGACTGTTGCTTTTATTTGAAGGGAGAACATACGCTTTTCTCGCCTCCCACAAGGCAGTTTTTATTGGATATACTGTATATAATATGAGTAAAGAACTCGAGTCGCATAAGTAGTATAATAGGACAGTTCTGCGGCCGCCACCGCCACCGGCTCCCAGAGGCCTCCTCCGCCACCGCCACAGCCAGAGGCCTCCCAGGGGCCTCCTCCGTCACAGCCAGAGGCCTCTTCCAGTGCTGCCAACTTAACCTAACTAGCGCGAAACTTGAATTGGTAAACAAAGCCACGTGCATTTTTTGACAGCCACGTGCTTTTTGACAGACAACAACGCATCGCTAACCTCATCTTGACGGGCCTAAACCTCAGTAGTACCAACTTAACCTAACTAGCGCGAGATTTGAATAGGTAAACAAATCCACGTGTTTTTGACAGCCACGTGCTTTTTGACAGACAACAACGTATCGCAAACCTCAGTGCAGCCATCTTGACGGACCTAAACCTCAGTGCTACCAACTTAACCTCACTAGCGCGAGATTTGAATCGGTAAACAAATCCACGTGCTTTTTGACAGCTGTCATCCGCCATCTTTAATCAAGAGAGTAATAAATAAGTTACAGGGTTGTGAGCGACTGCAAAATGTCCTCGACAATGTTATGAGATGGACAGCAGAACAACATACATTGGTCATTTATGATGGTAAACGGGATGCAAAGAAAGGTTTTAAGTTCCAATAAGAAGAAAAGTCCTCTCAGTTTTAATTACTGTGTTGACGGGATGAAAGTACCATTCGGGGATCACTGGAAGTACTTAGGTGTTAATATAAGGAGAGATCTTCCTTGGGGTAATCCCATTAATGAGGTTGAAATAAAGGTTACGGAACTCTTGATATGGTGACAGGATGTACGAAGCTTAAGTGTAGAGAAAAGGGTGAGCAAGAACCCAATTAACCGTTCGAGTTTGCCGTGCATTTAGGGGCGCGCGGCTGTGAGCTTGCATCCGGAAGATAGTGAATGCGAACCCCACTGTCGGCAGCCCTGAAGATGATTTTCCGTGGTTTCACATTTTCACACCAGGCAACTGCTGGGGCTGTACCTTAATTAAGGCCACAGACTCTTCCTTCCCACTCCTAGGCCTTTACTATCCCGTAGTCGCCATAAGACCTATCTGTGTCGGTGTAACGTAAAGCAAACTGTAAACAAAAAGAACTCAATTAGAGTACGATTCCAGTGTATGGTACCCTCATCAGGACCACTTGACACGAGAAGTGGAAGTGGTCCTAAGAAAAGGAGCACGATTTGTTCTGTGATTTCCGTGAAAAGAATAGTGTTACGAAAATGTTGTAAACTTTGTACTGGGAAGAGTAAAGAGACGAGCTGCTCGACTAAGTGGTATGATCCGAACTCTTAGTGGAGAAATGGCGTAAAAAGACATTAGTTGAAGAATAAGCTTGAGTGGAGCCTTTAAAAGTAGGAGATGAAGATACGTTTGGAATTCAACAGAAGAAAGTTGGGACAAATTTCCATTTACAGAAAGAACAATTAAGGACTGGAGTAATTTAACAAGGGAAATATTCTATACGTTTCCAAGTTTTTTGAATTAATTTAAGAAATTATTAGTTAAACAATTGATAGGTGATGTCACCTAGGTGATGTCCGGCTCCGTGGCTAAATGGTTAGCGTGCTGGCCTTTGGTCACGGGGGTTCGATTCCCGGCAGGGTCGGGAATTTTAACCTTAATTGGTTAATTTCGCTGGCACGGGGGCTGGGTGTATGTGTCGTCTTCATCACCATTCCATCCTCATCACGACGCGCAGGTCGCCTACGGGAATCAGATCAAAAGACCTGCACCTGGCGAGCCGAACATGTCCTCGGACACTCCCGGCACTAACAGCCATACACCATTTCATTTTTTTTTTACCTGGGTGACAGCTCTAAGTGCACATCAGTGGTGACTGATTGATCGTTTTTGAAACGCTGTAAGTCGTATGAACAATTGCAATGTTAGAATATTATTGTGTTTATAAAGTAGTTTATAACTACATATAATAGCATTCTGTTTTCACAACTGATGTCGTTTTGCTGTGTTGAGGTACTTTATGACTGATCCCCCATTTGATGCTCATGACAGATGATAGTTAATCGATACTGTTATTTATCTTGGCTACTAAATTCTTAAATGAAAGTAACAGCTTAAATTGCACGAACCAAGTTTGTCTGTTTATGGGTTCATGTGGGCTCACACAAGGATTTTAATTGTGGTCTGATGATTAGAACAATGATCGCTCAATCTCGTGAGAACAACAAAGAAACTGTTGATATGGGAGACAAAGGACTCGGTCTAGGAAGCCAAGCAGGGTGGCTGAGAAAGTTATCATCGTGATGACGTGACTTATAGACATCTCAGCACATCTAGCTGGGCAGCAGTCTTCTTGACAGGGCAAGGTCCTTAATGGGTTGTAAGCATCAACCTGCATTGGGTTTAGCTGTTCAGTGTTCCACAAATGGTATATTATTTCTTAACTTGAATAGGAAGTTATATAGTGAGAATAACACGCCGTAGTCAATGGCTCTGTGAGGTTCGTATGTATGGACAGGGACCATCTTAATACACCAATCCACTTTCCAGTAGTTCGGCTCTGGGTCTAGCACTTGTTGCTCTGTTTATGACAAGGACTGGAGAATCGTAGACATTTTTGACATCTGCTTTATAAATGAAATTATTTTAATATTCGGATATTCACTCGTATTTAGAAACTTAAAATATTTAGTATTCGTGCAATATACATAGTTTTTCTCCTTCGTTTGATTAGTCAGAAGAGGAACCTCCCTCCTTACTTCACACGAGGAAAAAAAGAGGCCTGATTGAATCCAAAGCAAAGCTACACGTTTTATCAAGCGATGAAGGCCGCTGGAGGAGTGCAGGATAAAAGCTTCCACCGTCCAGAACCTCGGCAGTAGGTGAGACAGACTTTGAACCCTATGTCCGTCCCTCTCTGGCTCCATAAATTAACACGATATTCCTTCCTGTTGTATGTTGACCCCGGAGCCACATGCCTCTCGGGAAGTAAAGGGCTTGTTTTTAAATGTCTCGTCTTCCTGATGGGGTATCGAACCCACCTGCTCCAGTTGAACCGAGATCACATCGCCTTGTTAGACCTTATTTGTTATGACATGTGCGATTCGTGTTAAAACCATATTATAGACACACGGTTCTGTTGTTTCTGAGGTGCCTTTTCAGTGCGCGATACTTGACAATGAGAAATGTGTGTAACGAGACAGCAGCATATTAATGGCAGATTTTCATATTGTTGACTCTGCACGTTACTCACAATGGATATTGGAAATGAGAAAGGAAAGACGATTGCCACTGCTATCCCATGTAGCTTTTCCATGCCTTATTTGTATCTATATATCTACGAGGGATGTGAAAGAAAGCAGTGGAAATACTGATAGAACGCAATATATAATGAACTGACAAGTACAGTTGCATTATATTCTTTCAGTGTAGTCACTCACAAAGTCTACTATCTTTTGTCAAACGTCGGGAAACCGCTGGGAACTGTTGTCAAGGCGTTCTCTGTTGTTGAGAGTGACGGAGCACCCTACTGCCTGGAGTACAGATGCCGCGTCAGGAAATCGGCGGCCTCGGAGGTGTTCGTTCAACTTCGAAAACAGGTCGAAGTTACAAGGATTCATATCTGGCGAGTGCGGAAGGTGTTCCAATACCTCCCAATGCCACCGTTGCAATAAGAGCTTGACATTGTTTGCGACATGACAACGTGCGTTGTCATGCAACACGATAGGACGATCATCTCGCAATAAACGTGGACATTCGCGCCGCATAGCCGGACGCAGATTTCGTTTCAGAAATCGGCAATAGCAGTCGCTGTTGACGGTTTGTCTCTCAGGCACAGCACGCGTAAGAATAACACCCTCGCAGTCGTATGCCACAATCAACATAAGCTTCACCCGAATGGATTCCTGTCAAAATTTCTGTGGACATGGGGAACCTGGGTGCGCCATTCATTCGACTGACGCTTTAATTCAGACTCGTGCCCACGTCTCATCAATGGCGGCAAGACGCTGAAGAAATGAGCTCCTTCGTTGCAGTATCTGTCCAGGTGGATGCCAGCCAGTGCATACCGGTGACATTTCTGTACGTCGGTGAGTTGATGTGGAACCCAACGAGACGCAATTTTCCTCACGTTTAGACATCTCGTCAGTATGTGCCATACCGTTTGATGACTGAGACCAATCTCTACGGATAATTCCCGGACAGTCCATCGATGGTCTACGGAAATGCGACCACTCACCATGTCAATCTGGTCTTGAGGAACCACTTACAGACATCACAGCATTGCAAATCCGCAATCCCATTCCGATCCGCACGAAACGCATTGACCCATCGTTCAACCGTGATGCATTCTCGCCACAGGCTTCACATAATCCTGATTCTGATGCATTTTTGCCAAGGGCAAACTCGATTTTAATCCACAAACGCTGATCACCTTTTGAAAACATGCTATTCTATTTGCGCATGCCCGATCTCCTGCGAGTGTCTGAACTACATTGACACTACTTAATTTAAAGCCCTCGTATGGTGATTTCCTTCAACACTGGGATGATAGAGCGGTTCAACCTTTGGGTACCGCACAGTTCCTGGACATTTGCTGTCTCGTCAGGCAAGGGATCTCTATCTGGGAAGTTTGCTGGCTGATGATGAGAAATGCATTCTATACGATACTCAAAACTTCCGTCAAATTGCTTAACACCATAAGAACCCGTTCTGCAACTGTTCTGCGTTTAGTGGATTAGTACAGCAGCCGGCACGCCAGACAATCAATGTACTCGTTGCAATTGGAACGTTTTCATAAAAGATAAGAAAATATGTTCAGCCAGCACTTGTGAACTGAAAAGGTGTTGTTTAATTAGAGCATCACGCACCCCTAAGATCACCTGTAACGCCATTATCCACCTTATTTGGGAAAAAAATCATGTATCTGGCATTTTTCTCCAACGTCTCCTTTGCCTTTTACCACCAGCTCTATTATACAGACAACCAGTTTAGAGAAAATAGTTATGAGCCCTCCATTGCGCGGCAGATGCACTGTTAAACGTCTTTGGTTTGAGTTTCGTTGAGTTATAACGCCAATATATCTCTTGGATATCCATATTTTTCCAGAGCCTTGAAGAAAGGGATTTCATGCCGAAGGGGCCTATTTTGATCAACCATTTATATTTTTCTTCACCTCACGCGGTTGCGCATGGTAGTGTCAATATTTGACAGGAATTTACTATTAATAATAACTTTAAAAGGTATATTTTCGCATTAATGGTAATCTAATTGTCGCAGTAAACGAACTATACCAGTCACTATTGTTGTACAGTTTGTATGTTATTGTGTTAACCTTCTGATTTTCAATATTCAATACTGAAGAAGTTGTCACTATGCCGTTGTTAGTTTGTAGTGAATTGTTTAAATCTTTAATTATACCACGTCTGCGTGTGATACAACTTAGTGAGTTTGAAAGGAATCATACTGTGATATGAGGAATTTCTGTGTATGGTTTATGATATTGAAGTGAATAGCTGTTTTTCTGTTGCGCAGAGAATTCTTCGATGAGATCGTATACGGCAGCGTTCAGGTAGTCCAATACCCACAAATGTTAAAGAGGATAGTCACTTTAAAAGAATATCCTTAATACGTCGTTGTTCTTTATCTTGAGCGTTAGTGCAGCTTTGGTGAACAGAACGCGTTACTTCTATAACTTCGTCAACGTTTATTGAAATTTCACTTGCACGATTATTGATCTCTCCAAATGCTATCCGTAGTAGATAGCCTATTGGCTCTGCATAATTTCTCCAGAATCACGCAGCTGGAAACAAAACGTTAATGATGTTACATAATTTCCTTTTTCTTTCCGTTGTTCTTACAATCTGATTTACAAGGCACCGACACAGATGGGTCGTATGGTGACGATGGGATAGGAAAGGGTTAAGAGTGTGAAGGAAGCCGTAGCATTAATGAAGGTACAGCTCCAGCATTTGCCTAGTGTGAAAATGGAAAATAATGGAAAGCCATCTTTAGGGCTGCCGATAGTGCGGTCGAACCCACTATCTTCCAAATACAAGCTGATAGCTACGTGACCCAAACCTCACAAGCACTTGCTCGATCTTTACAGAATTTCATTCATTTAGTCCATAAAGTGTACTTCGGTAGGTAGGGCTTCTTAAAATAGTAAGCTCGGCAGCCCTGAATATGGTTTTCCGTGGTTTTCCATTTTCACATCAGGCAAATGATGGGCTGTACCTTAATTCAGGCCACGGCTCCATCTTTCCACTCCTAGCCCTTTCCTGTCCCACCGTCGCTACAAGACCTATCTGTGTCGGTGCGACGTAAAGCAACTTGTAAAAAAAAAAGTAAAATAATAAGCAGCACACAACTGTGATTAAAATAATAGGTTTTATATTGTTTTTCTAGTGTAAGTAAATAAATAATTTCTTCTTCTCGTTGTTGCTGTTGTTGTTAGTATTTTACGCAGTTACTTGGGTTGGCATTATATGTGGATTACGCCCAGTTTTACGCCAGGATGCCTTTCCTGACACCGACCCTTTGTGGAGGGGTGTGTTTACTATTGCGTGTTTCTGTGGTCGTTGGAAGTAGTTCTGTTTGTAAATGAAGTTGGGAATTAAGCCGGACATAATGACCCAGTTTCCGAGCTATATGAATGAACTAGACGTAGCTAAAATCTCTGGCTCATCAGGGAATCTAATCTGAGCCCCTCTGAACCGATGGTCAAAGCGATGACCATCCAAGCAAAGGGCCAGTAAAAAAAAAAAAAAAAAAAAAGGATGATTAAATACCTGTATATTCTGCGTTCGCCGATATGTTTAAACAGTTTGTTATGTGACATACAAATGAATTTAATTTGAAATTAAATGAAATTTTTCTCACGCAAATTAGTAAAGCATGTGGGTGTTTTTAAACTGTCGTGTGGCCTTCGGAGAGGCCAGGTGCAGATCTTTCGAGTTGATGAACTTTAATGCTCATCCAGCCTCCGAACCACTGGAATTAACCAATAAAGGTGAAAATATCCGACCGGACAAGGAATAGAACCTGGGACACCTTGGATTAATGTTATGCATTATTTTTCTAGTGAAAGTGAATAAATAATTTCTTCTTCTCGTCGGTGCTGCTGTTGTTGGTATTTTACTATTCAGATATGGGGCACCCATTTAATGATTATAATTCTATATCGTCTTTAATTGCAACATTTATGGCAACTCTACTGGAACCAAGGTTAATATATTTTATATCCAGTTTCAGATTCAAAGCAACATTCAAAGAAACATCGTCTTTATTGAGTCATTAACGTGATTTTATCTTGGACATAAACCTGAATATAATGGGGTGACGTCGGCAGTACTTTAAAATGCGTGTGTAAATAAGGACAAAATGGTATATATCCTCCCTGCTAACATATTCTCAACGCACAGAGTAAAGAGCCAACATTTACTTTGACCTTAGAGAAAAACGCTGTTCCCAGTGCGGTGTATTTCTCAACAATATTCAATCACCATGGCTTCTATCCCAAGCCTAAGTATGAGAAAATAGCATCTCATAAAAAGAAAATAGAATTCATTACACTATCACTTTGTCAATAATACAAATGGAATTCAATTGTCTATAAACTTCGGGATATTCATAACTTTCATCGGTCACTACTGATCTGTATTTAGACCAGTCGCCCAGGTGGCTGATTCCCTATATGTTGCTTTCTTAGCCTTTTCTAAAATGATTGCAAAGAAATTGGACATTTATTGGACATCTCCCTTGGTAAGTTATTCCAATCCATAACTTCCCTTCCCAAAAAGGAATATTTGTCCCAATTTGTCCTCTTGACTTCCAGCTTTATCTTCAAATTGCGATCTTTCCTACTTTTAAAGACACCACTCAAACGTATTCGTCTACTGATGTTATTCCAGGCCATCTCTCCACTGACACCTCGGAACCACTTAGTCGAGCAGCTCGTCTCCTTTCTCCAAAGTCTTCCCAGCCCAAACTTTGCAACATTTTTGTAACGCTAATATTTTGTTGGAAATCACCCACTCTTTTGTTGGAAATCACCCAAAACAAATCGGGCTGCTTTTCTTTGGATTTTATCCAGTTCTTGAATCAAGTAATCCTGGTGACGGTCCCATACACTGGAACCATACTCTAGTTGGGGTCTTACCAGAGACTTATATGCCCTCTCCTTTACATCCTTACTACAACCCCTAAATAACCTCATAACCATGTGCAGAGATCTGTACTCTTTATTTACAATCATATTTATGTGATTACCCCAATGAAGATCATTCCTTATATTAACTCCTCAAAACGAACTTTCACCCCATCAACGCAGTAATTAAAACTGAGAGGACTTTTTCTATTTGTGAAACTCACAACCTGACTTTTAACCCCGTTTATAATCATACCATTGCCTTCTATCGAACCAGTTATTAATTTCGCAAACATGTCTAATATAACCAGAAAGAATGCTTTCCCAAAGCTTACATGAATGCATGTCAAACTGACTGGTCTCTAAATTTTAGCTTTATGTCTATCACCCTTTATTTTATACACAGGGGCTACTATAGCAGCTCTCCATTCATTTGATATACCGGTAGCTCCTTCATGCAAACAATAATCAAATAAGTACTTCAGATATGGTACTATATCCCAGCTCATTGTCTTTAGAGTATATCCCCCGAAACCTTATCCGTTCCAAAACATACCCTTCCATTTTTCACTAAAATTTGTATGACCGCCTATTATGCTTGCCTTCATTTTATCCTTAGCTGACTTCTTTGCTAGATTCAATTTCCTAAGAAGTTACTTCAATTTCAAATTTTCCAGTCTGCACCTCCTCCTTAGTCTCTTTACTTCTCTGTTATAATATAGTGGTTCTTTACCCTTCCTTACCATCTTTAAAAGTACAAACTTGTTTTCATATTCCTCAACAATTGCTTTAAACCCATCCCAGAGTCTGTTTACATCTTTTTACCTGATCTATTCGCATATGTGTGTGTCTGCACATAAATATTTAGTTCTCACTATTTACGTAATCAGGAGTCGTAATTTTAGCCCTATCTAATCCTGATCTGCATGTAACAACTTTTAAACCTATCGTTGTTTGTGTAATTTGTTCTAAATTTGTTTATTATAAGTTTTCAAAATCTCTTGTTAATTTTTCGTGATCTTTTTCTGTTTTGCATTATATATATCATAATACTATATTTTGTAATATCTGTTGTAATTGCAGTGCAACTCTGTTACAGACATGTGTCATAAATAAATGAATAAATAAATATACGAAAAAGCAAAGCAAAGTCATCTCCGTACAGGCCATGAAAGCCCCTGGAGGGGTGGAAGGTAAAGGCTTCCACTATCCGTAACCTCGGCACTTGATGGGGTAGAGTGGTTAGCTTTACGTCCGGCCACCTTTGCCCCCGGAAATTAACCAGGTACTCATGTTTGGTATAGGATGGGTGAACCTCATTTCAATGTGCACCTCCGGAAGTGGAAATCTCGTTTCTTAAATGTTAAAACTTCCTGAAGGGGAATCGAAGCCACGTCCTTCCGGGTGAACCAAGCACGCCTTTAACGGCTCGGCCAGGCAGCCCCAAATTAAATATAGGACACACTTATTATATTACACGTATCTCAGGTTATGCGATAAGTCGTATTATATTATTATGTTCATACGAACACAGATTTCCATAGCCCCTCACGCATATATGAAGTCCACTTTCGTGGCGTAACGGTTAACACTATTAGCTGCCGTCCTCGGGGATCCCGTTTCGATCCTGGTACGGGCAGAGCAAAAGGGTTGGTATGCGGTTAAATATGTATTGTACATGCCCAACTCCATTTGGGATGTCCAGACCGTTTCTATACCTGGGATAGGTAATCCTTACTTTCACTTCCCGTGGTCGAGTCATCTCAAACAGCAATTGCGTAGACCGCTGGATTTGAACACAGGGCTACCGGCTACACAACACGCGATGACTATTGCCTGGTTCGACTCCATAGACAGTCCAGTAATTCACACAGTCACATGCAGTGAACAAGCAAACAGAAATAACTCAACAGCATTCAACAGCAGGTGCTACTCAGAACAGCGAATGTTAAAGCAGGTTCATTTACCCTCACACTCCCGATAGCGGCCTCCCTCGCTGACTTACGGCGATCCTCAGTCCACAGAAATACACAAACCCAGTACTCTCAGATAGTACACAGTCTTCCGTTCCGCACGCCGTCCTGAGTCCAGCTACTCACTGGAGACTCCAACACTACCACAACCACAGCTCTTCGTTCAGACCTCAGTAGGACACTAGCGAGAGCCAACACCTCTGTCGGCCTCAGCTCAGCCACCGAACCTCAACACACTGAATCTCACACTGACTCCATCATGGAGCCTAACTCCGACTATAGCTCCACGACGGAGCCCAACTCTGACTGACTGTCCGCGGCTCGCTTCCCTTTTTATAGCTCGGGTGTTGTGAGCCAGAATTTTCGCGAGGTAGCTAGGGGCAGAACATTCTCTTTGAATCTACAAGAAGCTCACAGGTAAGCCAGCCGACGAGAACAATACACGGAAAGACCGGCCCCACCCCAGAAGCCAGCTGGGAGATCCCCGGTCGTCTGAGTCACTAGCCCCTTCCTGAAAGTACCGATAGGAGCTTCCACGGGGCTGGCAAGTAGCAATAGCAACAGAAGATGCATTTACAGCAAAATACGGCATGAATGTTCGTTTCATTACCATACCCAGTCTATTAACAACACTTCCTATCCTAGTTCTGTGCTATATACGCGGCTACCAATCATCACTACTTTATAAGTAACACATTTGAAAGTTATATATGAATTCCAGCTTGGAAATTATATATATGTGGTATACAATATTTTTTTTTTGCTAGGGGCTTTACGTCGCACTGACACAGATAGGTCTTATGGCGACGATGGGATAGGAAAGGCCTAGGATTTGGAAGGAAGCGGCCGTGGCCTTAATTAAGGTACAGCCCCAGCATTTGCCTGGTGTGAAAATGGGAAACCACGGAAAACCATCTTCAGGGCTGCCGATAGTGAGATTCGAACCTACTATCTCCCGGATGCAAGCTCACAGCCGCGCGCCTCTACGCGCACGGCCAACTCGCCCGGTATACAATATTTTAATGATGATGATATGGAATATCCAGTCATTAAAATTTGTTTTAAAATGTGAAAATACTGATGACTTTCATCCAAAGGGAACAACAATAACTGTTAATGTGCTTTTGGCGTGGAATACGGCTGTAGTTTCGGAATCGTACTTCGACCGGTGAGCGTTACAAAACACTATCTCCGTTATTCTACGAAATAAAGAACAGTGAGTAGACCTCATCCGTTTAATGACAGAGAGTGAACCGTTTTATCGTGTTTAAACGTGAAATTTCTATTTGTTTTTAATTTTTCTTTTGTTGTTAACTACGCCTTTATTCTATTGACTATGCTTCTATCTTTGTGTAATAATATATTCGTCTAGCTTTTAATTTGAATTAAATATATGATTTTACTTCTAAGTCTGTGCCTTACAGTATTATTTAATTTTATTACATTTTAATTATTTTATACCATTTGATAGGAAAATAAGGCATTGCGAATTAGATCCACTGATTACTGTATGTTATATTCATAACCATTTTCCTTATCATTATAATCTTCTTAAAATTCTAGCCAGTGGGTAAATTTTAATCTATTATTTCATTTCATTTCATCTGGTACCGCCAGGGACTGATGACCTACATGTTAGGACCATTTAAACAACAAGCATCACCATGATGATGAAAATTATCAGAGTTAAAAAAACATGACACTTTTAACGTGGTAATAATTTGTAGACCCTACATGCAACGACAGTGTTCAATATTTCATTCTGAAGAGAAAAGACCATTGCACTTAGCAGACAAGCTCTATAACTATACGTCAAGAAAATATAATATATTTAAAAAATTGTTGTGTGGAGAAATGTGAATTCACCGTGCGAGTTGGCCTTGCGGTTAGGGGGCGTAGCTGTGAGCTTGTATCCGGGGAATAGTGGGTTCGAACCCCACTGTCGGCAGCCCTGAAGATGGTTTTCCGTGGTTTCCCCATTTTCACACCAGACAAATGTACCTTAATTAAGGCTACGGCCGCTTCCTTCCTACTCCTAGGCCTTTCCTATCCCATCGACGGCATAAGACCTATCTGTGTCGGTGCGACGTAAAACAAATAGGAAAAAAATTGTGAATTCCCTTTTCGGCAAATGTAGTGACATATGGATGGCTTTCTTGTAAAACGTCGTATGTCCTAATGTTCTTCCTACCCATCATATTCCTTAAGACTGGTCACGCCTCCCGGACATATTTTTGTATGTAGTCCATCAGAATAGTTTTCGCTGTGTTCATTTTCCTATGCCAATGTCTAAAGGAAAATGGACCTTACCTTACCGTATTGTAGGGATGTTATTTGCATGGCGAATTTACGCACTCCTACAGTGTAATATATTTAAGGTTCATTTTCGTTTATACGTTAGCAATAGGAAAATTAACACAACGTAAATTATTCTGATGGACTGCATATAAATAGTGGCTGGGAGGCGTGGTCGTCTTAAGGAATATAATGCGCAGGAAGAGCATTCGGACTTACGAGGTTTTAAAAGAAAACCTTCGATAACAAATTGTTTGAAAATGATCGAAAACGCATTCGAAAGGATAGAGCAGCTGTTCAGAATCACCAAAGCGTCAAAAGGCTCATCACGAGAGTCTCAAATTTAAGGTGACCGATCGTCGTGAGGCGAGTGCAATCAATCAATCAATCAATCAATCAATCAATCAATCAATCAATCAATCAATCAATCAATCAATCAATCAATCAATCAATCAATCAATCAATCAATCAATCAATCAATCAATCAATCAATCAATCAATCAATCAATCAATCAATCAATCAATCAATCAATCAATCAATCAATCAATCAATCAATCAATCAATCAATCACTACTGATCGGCATTTAGGGCAGTAGCCCAGGTGGCAGATTCTCTAGCTGTTGTCTTCCTAGCCTTTTCTTAAATGATTGCAAAGAAATTGGAAATTTATTGAACATCTTCCTTGGTAAGTTATTTCAATCCCTAACTCCCCTTCCTATAAACGAATATTTGCCCTAATTTGTCGTCTTGAATTCCAACTTTATCTTCTTATTGTGATCTTTCCTACTTTTAAAGACAGTTCCGCACAACTGGAACTCCACTTCGACACATCTACCAGCACCAATGGTGGATACTGATTTGGAATTCATAGTTGGGGATACGATTCACCTTGGTGATGATGAACAGGCTTTGGTATGCCCATCGATGTTCCTACGACTCTGTTTGGTACAAATATTGAGGAATGTTAACATTGACGTCGCTCTCTTTCCATATGTATGTGACATATCACAGACCCATTATACATGAAATTTATCTTTAAGATAAGTACATTTGTTTAGAATTAAGAAATAATACGTCGACAACAACAACATTTCAAACCCATACTGATTAGATATTTTATTTAGATAATTTCTAGCTCGTGGTACGTAGGTCTACGTCAAAACTTATCGCCGTGACCCCAGCACAGACTCGTTTGATTTTTCTCGAGGGGATGATTACCTTGTTGTATTTTCCCTCAAAACAATAATCATTATCACAATTATCATTGTCAGGAGAAGATAAATTGGCACATAGAATTCCTTGTTACTCATAAGTTCCAATGATTCTTTCTGTACTACAGATAGTTATACCTCGGATTGTTCTCACTGGTTAACCCATATTGTGCTTTTGTTCGACTTCTCTAACATAATGACCGAACACAGAAAGTGTAACCGAACCTACTAAATCAAGTAAAGTAGCCGAGTGCAAATATTTACTGTCAGATGTGACATTTTCGAATGCATTTGTGCTAAGAACTATTGACTCGTTTGTGGGCCATGTAACATTCATAGAATATTTTCTCACTTTCCTCGTGGACTATCTTCAGAGCGTTTTTGTGCTAGCATCATCACACTCTGTCATCCTTAAGCTACGGCAAAAGTATATCTATTATTCAAAATTATTTCCCACTCTATTCCATGTTTGATCCTCCATATTCTACAGCAGGTAAATTCGTCTTTGAACGGAAGTATGGGCGATAATGGCTGCCATCATCGTTATATCCACGAGTTCCCGCCACTCTCCCCTAAAGCCATCACACTCTGAGTTACGATCACTCACAAGAGCTAATAGGCCAATATGTAACCGATACCACAGCCCCTGAAATTGAATCAAGGAGCTCGTCTGCACTTTGTGGCAGGGCCCTTATAACGTCCCTACTGAAAGTGGGGTATGGCTTTCCTTCGCAAGTAAATTATCTTGGCTGACCTTACAGGGATGATGGTAATATCAATATCATGTCCATTCAGCTACAAGTATTCAATAAAGATACGGTTGGAGGACTAATATAAGAGCAAGCATTATTCACTTCGGAGTGAACACGACTCGCTTACAGATCCGACAATAGAATGATTGCACTAAAGTGGGTATGCACTTGTTTATAGGTTAAACATTTGCACTTTTTCCCTATCTATCTATATAAAATAAGAGTTTTGTCAGTACATTGCTCAGAATTTAAAAATTTCTGTATCGGTCAAGTCCATAGTAACAAGGAAATGCACTTTTTACTTTTCCTTAATTTCTGTCTGTCTGTCTGTCTGTCTTTCTGTCTGTCTGTCTGTCTGTCTGTCTGTCTGTCTGTCTGTCTGTCTGTCTGTCTGTATGCATGTATGTATGTACACGCATCACGAGAAAACGGCTGAAGAGAAGTAAATGAAAATCGGTATGTGAAGTCGGGGCATGAGCCACTACAACCTAGGCTATAAATCATTTTACTCACGCTGAGTGAAATGGTAGTTTAGGGGAAGGCCTAAAATTGAATTCTCAAATATTTATGTTATTAGTGGTCCTATAGATAAATATTACATAACTAAAGTTATATAGAATTAAATTTCCGATCATTTAGTCTATGCCATACATTGTTACCGTACCGGCTTTGATAACACAGATATTCATGAATTTGTATTTTTGTTGCCAAGTCCATATCATCGCCGAGCCACGAGAAAATGGGTTAACAGAATTTAATGAAAGTCGGTATATAGAGTCGGGGAATAAGAAACTATAGTCTAAGTTATATACAATTTTATTCACCCTGTATGAAATTGTAGTTCAGAGAAGGCAACTAAAATTTAATTTTGAATACCTACATGTTATTGGTCCTATCGAAAAGTACTACATTACAAAAGTTATAGAGAATACAATTTCCGACCATTATGTTTTATTCAATTTTACCGTACCAACTATGATAAGTTTGGTACTTCAGAGTCGGAAGAAAACTAAATGTGATGGCCTACAATATTGAAAGCGCATAACATTGATCAACAATAACATTACATTGACCACTGTTTGTGGTGATGTTCTTTGTTACTTATGTTGCCGCTCAACTCCGATAGGTGGGATTACTGATGCGTACCTAGTATAACAGCCTGACTGAATATTGGCGGGAAATAGCTGGGGAGCTAGAAAACTTTCTTTTTTAGCATGTCATTCCTATGGTAGCTACCTCTGTGGATCCGTGGTAGAGTGTCGGCCTCCGAATCCCAAGATAGCGGGTTCAAACCCGGCAGAGGTAGTTGGATTTTTGAAGGGCGGAAAAAAGTCCATTCGACACTCCATGTCGTACGATGTCGGCATGTAAAAGATCTTTGGTGATACATTTGGTATTTACCCGACAAAATTAACTTAATCTCAGCCATAGACGCCCAAGAGAGATCCGGTTTACTCTGTCTGCCATCTTGCGGACCTAGAGTAAAACGGAACGTCGAAATTGACGAGCAGACAGCCAGATGGCGTCAAATAGAAATGTCTTCACACGGTAGCTGAGGCCATACGATTATTATTATTATTATTATTATTATTATTATTATTATTATTATTATTATTATTATTATTATTATTATTATTATTCCTATGGTTCATACATATTCTGATACCGTACTGCTGGTACGTAACTCACTGGTTCATCATAGTATTCCAGCTATTCGATCCCTACTCTGACGCGCTATTTTGAATGAACAGTGTGCACTCTTAACGCAGAGGCTCACTTAGTAGTAGTAGTAGTAGTAGTAGTAGTAGTAGTAGTAGTAGTAGTAGTAGTAGTAGTATGACCTGGTCTAGAATTACAATTTAGGTATATTCCAAATTATAACACCACAATTCACTAAGTAACTTAAAATTCAACCCTGAAAAGAGTCGTTTCTTAAAAAGACCTTCTTCCTCTTCACTTTTATTAAATTCTACATTCATTTTATTCGTAATTAGAAGTGACGAGGGGGTTTCTCCTATGGCTTGGAGGAAAAAAATGCCTCTAAGTCAGATAGATATTTCCTTCGCCAGTGTAGTGAATTGAGATTTTCCGATTCATCGGGTACGCCTAGGAAACAGATTAGTAAAAGGGCATAGTTTTTGCCCTGCGACTCTCCACTATTCGACAACAACCCCCCCCCCCCCGAAAATAGACGAAAAGTGTTCACGGATCACGGCTGTCTGAGGCTTGGTGATTCCAACTCTGGAACTTTGTACTGTTAGATCGGCAGCGTAGTACTGTTCGTTAAAAGTTAGAAAATGTGTGGTTTTTCATTTGATCGAGTATTTCATGTGAAATCATTGCTTTTACTCGCGCTATTTCTACTGACGTCATTGTAATGACCTATGTTCATTTCAGTTGGGAAAACCACTACGACAGTCTTCCTGAGGATGTAAACAGGCGGTGGAGAGTGTCTGTCATTATAATGCAATTCCCCAACCTGATTGTGACTGATGATAGGCAAGCGGGCCTACCATAACGCAGTCTTGATATGAGAAAATACGTTTGGTGATTTCTCCGTCGCGTTTTCAGTGTAACGTTAAGAGCTATGCAATTTAATACAGTCTTGCTCACAACATGTACACTACCTCACCTACAATTCTGTATACAATGTAGAATTCCGTAGCGAAGCACGGATACATCAGCTAGTAGAATATATATTCCTCTTTAACATGATGATAAAATCATTATCTCCATCAATGTTTGCATATGTCCATGTTGACTTGTACGCAGAAAATTTGGCCTATAATCTTAGATCGCAATAGTGTTTTTCTTCCGTAAAGTTTCCACATTTTCGTAACACCTAACTCCATCCAACCCTCGCTGATTCTCCCTATAACAGCCTTCAAGTAAATTCGGCGAAACAAATATGAACCAGCTGCCGATGTTATGCTCAGTGTAAAATGAAGAGTAGGTCAGAAATAGCCTCTCTTAATAAAATTTGGTATGATTGGAGTAAATAAGAAGAGGTGTACTAGGCCGGCGTAACCTGATTAAAGACACGGCCTTCTAGAAGGAAGGGTGAGTGTTACCATCAAACTCATCTTTTCGGAGGAGATAAGTAGCTTGTCAACCATGCTGCTAGAAGCATTCTAGAGGGAGGAGGAGGTTGATACTGCTGTTAGATACTAATTTAAATCGCCATTCCCATATGGGCCAGAGCTTTCCGCTCTTAAAGTATACAACTCTTGCTACGCCTCTCTCTGTCATAGTATTATGTTTGTTGCTCATTTCTTCATCACTTTCAATTATATACATGGTTTCATTACAGTTTAGAAAACAAGAATAACGGTCGAGAGGATTCGTCACGCTGACAATGTCTTACCTCGAAATCTGCAGACCTTCGGGCTGAGCAGCGGTCAACAGGCTCAATCCTTTAAGACAAATTGTGTGTTTTATAAATCCGGCAAATTAATTAATTAATTAATTAATTTTGTTACATGATTATTTAAACTTATCTTCAGGCCAATACTTCGAATTTATAGTAGCTGTTTGATACTAGGTATAATTATTTTTATATCAGAAACAAAACCTAATTCATTGTTAAAATTAGTTATTGCTGTGATTAATTTTGAAAATGGGACGGTATGGGATTTGTAGAACTTACAAAGTAGACCCAAAGTGGAAAAGTTAGTGGACAACTACTGCAATCAGCAGTAAATAGTCATATTCCTACAGCGATAAAAGCAGTATACCGACAGGACTTAACTAAAGTCCTCAATGACAAATTCTTCTATTTAATAACGCATTTTATTGGTATTTATACTTTGTACATAAACACTGCCCGGAAAACTTCTGCTCTTGTACCATAGCTAGCTTCCAGATATATTTTAATTTACCTTACCATTGTCTTGCCAACGTACAGATTTCAAGTGCAATCTGACATAGTCATCTAACAAGAGGTCCGACTCGTTGGCTGAATGGTCAGCGTACTGGCCTTCGGTTCAGAGGGTCCCGGGTTCGATTCCCGGCCGGGTCGGGGATTTTAACCTTCATTGGTTAATTCCAATGGCCCGGGGGCTGGGTGTTTGTGCTGTCCCCAACATCCCTGCAACTCACACACCACACACAACACTACCCTTCACCACAATAACACGCAGTTACCTACAAGTGGCAGATGCCGCCCACCCTCATCGGAGGGTCTGCCTTGCAAGGGCTGCACTCGGCTAGAAATAGCCACACGAAATTATTATTATCTAACAAGAGAACTCTTTCTGTTGGATCAGGCAGATCTCAATGGAACTTGGTTCAATAATTAATCATATCGTAAATTTAATCCTAATGAACGGTTGAAAATGGGACGGCTGAAAAATAGGCGGGTGAGTCTCGTAAAATAACGTTGCATATGCACAGTAGAAATTTACCAATGGTTTTATTCCATAATTATATAAACACTTTATAACGAAAATGAGATTCTGAGAATAATATCAGATCACGTTCAACAAGCCTGTTTTACTAACATGCAAAGTATATCAATACATCGAAATATTAGGGTTGTAAGACGTCTGTGTGGTTTATAATTGAAGCTAAAATATTATTATAGTATGAAACCTTGGCCCTGTATTTATAAACACGCATGTTGTTGTTATTATGATCGTTTGTTAGCGCAAACGAGGAAACCGCCGGATTGCTGCTGTAAACTGGAGCTGCTTATCGGAAAAACCATAACGTGTTTTATCGAAATATGCCACTTTATCGCTTCAGGTCGATTATTGATTCCTATAATTCATATCTAATGGTTTATCAATTCTCGCCCAGAAATGTGTCGAGGTATTTGTGATGGAAATAAAATATTATGGTACTTATCCTATCCGTATGCCGGGATATTTGTATAATTGAAGCTGAAATTATTGCAAGAATCACTCATTTTGTCGTATTATGGACAGATTATGTTAAAACAGGGGGCGTGCAGTGACATTCTGATGTTTTAATTGGTCGCTCTACCAAGTTTCATTGCAATCGTACTTGCCCAGACTAAATAGTTCCCTTGTAACATTTATAGCTTGATACCGATTATTAGCTTCACTTTTGTTTAAGAATGTCTAAAGGAGAATAGGAATTTCATTTCACTCAATCCATCAAGATCTCTTGACTTGTAGTAGGGAAAATTATTCTATTCATAGAAAATGTACACATAAGTAGCACAGTATACATTTTTCATCTTCTACAGGCGATCTTCAATATTGGATGCAAGTGGTCATCTGAAACCACCTGCCAGTATTTTTTGCCTTTCTCTAGCAGAGTTTTCTCAGCCAGTTAATTGTAACAATGAACTTGATTACTTCACCTCCTAGGGCAGATAAGCGTACCCAGACTACAAATGATGAACAATTAACTGAGAGTTTTGGTGACGCATTAAAGGTATAATTCGGTAAGTTCATGAAAATTTACTTTCTTATACTTTTAGGCAGCCGAAGATATCTAACATACTTCCAAAAGTTTTTACATTTAAACAAAATGAATACATAATAATAATAATAATAATAATAATAATAATAATAATAATAATAATAATAATAATAATAATAATAATAATAATAATAATAATACCGGGGACACACCTTCTCTGTCCAATTAAACTGCGCGCCTTCTATAAGGCCATCTATGTTATTGAACTTGAACTAATGTAATGCAAGATACTTGGGTTTGCAACTGTTAGATGTCTCTACCATCGGCCGAAGTGGATCCTTGGCACTTTAGGGGTGTGTCGTCATCTTCATCGCTCCAGTCTAGTGAGTGCGGCGTGTTCTTCGGAGACTGGGGCCGCAGGTCGGCGTTTGGAAGGCCCAGTAACTCAAGGTAATGGCAGAATTTTCTTAACATGTGATAGCTCCGGCAGATAGTTTGAGGGGAAGGTTTCAACCTTCTTTTATTCAGGTAAAGTTCTAATTTAAAGGTTTAAATGTATATTTTCGGCAAGTCTGCGGACTCTGTTCAAATCTCTGCTGCGAAACGTATAATGTAAGGGAACAAAGAGTGATATTCATCTGTTGATTCCCATTTAACTTGGTAAGGTGTGACTAAAGTTTCTAATAATCTAATATTCTTAACACTCTCTTGGAATTTAATGTTTCTCATTTAGTCTCCCCGGCGTAGAATAGGCTTCGCCACTGTGTCATTGGGCCTTAAGCCCACTTAGTGTTTTAGAAACTTCTAGAAGGCGTGCAAGGGTTTCGCCTCCTAGCCTGTTTGTTCATGGCCAATCATATTAAACCTTTTCTTTTAAATTAAGGTCATTTAGAATGGGCACTCATTGCCCCTGTTGATTTTGTAATTGTGTAGTGTGTAACAAACTGTCGAGCAATAAATAAGCCTGCATCAGGGCGATGATGGGTAAGTACTTTGGTTAAGAACAACCTACAGGCTGTCAATGCGCTATTAAAAACTTATACCTTGAGAGGCTGGACTGTATTTATTTTGGAGCTCAGACTCCTAGGCTATGTAAGTTAGGCTAGCAAACATGCTCTTATAAATATTGTATCTGTTTTCAGAGCTATAATGCTCATCCTTCGTATATTATCATGTTGATAATTCCCTCTAGTTTTGTACCTGATTGTTGAATTTTAGTCACTGTTATTGGAGCTGCCAAGCTCGTTATTGTATTGTTATTGTTTATTAAGAGCTTATATTTATCAAATTTTAAAGTAAAAGAAAAATGGAAGGAAAGAATTAAAATTTCTAAATTTAGTGATTTAACTTACAGTACGCTCTGGTCATTTTCTTTTCCGCCCATTCACTCCAGCACCTTCTTACACCTCTGTAAGCCACGAAATTTCCGTAATAATAATAATAATAATAATAATAATAATAATAATAATAATAATAATAATAATAATAATAATAATAATAATAATAATAATAATTCAATCACCATATTTTTTCTCAAATTCGCTTTAGAAAACTTTTGTAGTTAAACTATATTATATAAAAACTTTTTCCACCTTTTCTCGGTTATTTCTGGGGTCGCTGGAACCACCCGGGCTCATTTTGGTTTTTACTTTTTTGCTAGTTGCTTTACGTCGCGCCGACACAAATAGGTCTTATGGCGACGATGGGATAGAGAAGGCCGAGGAGTTGGAAGGAAGCGGCCGTGGCCTTAATTAAGGTACAGCCCCAGCATTTGCCTGGTGTGGAAATGGAAACTACGGAAAACCATCTTCAGGGCTGCCGACAGAGGGATTCGGACCCACTATCTCTCGGATGCAAGCTCACAGCCATGCGATCATTTCGGTTTTGGCCGGGGACTTAAGTTCGGATGCCCTTCCTGACACCAAGTGATCTTGAGAACAAAATCTCCATCCAGGATCGACCGGAATTCGAACCTCCGCCTTGCGGGTGGGAAGCCAGCAGCTAAGCCAAGTCACGGCAAACTAATGTAAATTTTTATATTGGCCCCATGTTTAATAAATTCAAAAGTTAAATACGGATGTGTAAAATGTTGGACATCTTTATTAAAAACAGTCCGGCTCCATGGCTAAATGGTTAGCGTGCTGACCTTTGGACACTGGGGTCCCGGGTTCGATTCCCGGCAAGGCCTGGAATGTTAACCATAATTGGTTAGGCCCAAATTGGTTAATTCCCCTGGGTTTATGTGCCGCCTTCATCATCATTTCATCCTCATCACGACTCGCAGGTCGCCTACGGGCGTCAAATCTAAAGACCTGCACCACGCCTCTCCGGAGATCACATTCGCAAACAATTTTTTGTAGCAGCAGTGCTCATGTTTGTTCCAAAACGAATCAAGGTATTCAAGTGGAGTATGCGAACGACAGTATGTTACATTGATTTATATCAATTGTTTCTAACTGATATTTCTCATAAAACTTACTCTTAACAATTATCTTTATTAGTAACTATCTCGAAACGCTCACAGAACTTGCAACTCTTGGTCGTTATTCCAGACTCATAGTCTATGACTGTCAGAATAAAGCCTGTAAACTGCAGCTGCTTATTGGAAAACCGTAACGTGTTTTTATCGAAATCTGCCACTTGATCGCTTCGAGTCGATTATCGATTCCTATAATTCATGTCTAATGGGTTATGAATTCTCGCCCAGAAATGTGTCGAGGTATTTATGATGGAAATAAAGTAAAATATTATGGCATTTATCCTATCCATATGTCCGGATATTTCTGTAATTGAAGCTGAAATTATTGCCAATAGGAGGATAATAGAGAATGCAGACAGCGTTTTCATAACCATTAAAAACATTGTCTTTGTCAAATTCTAGCGCTGAATGCAAATATTGATGAATATTTCACAACAGAATAGCTTAGCGTAAAAACCACCATCGAAAACCTTAGTATACGTTTTTATAACGATTGTTTTATTGACGTAAGCTTTCGTGGCGAGCTAAGTAATGCCTGAAGTAGAATTTAGGATCTTAAAGAGTAGGCCTATCTAGCTTTTAATGTTTCATCAGTAAGTGCAGCTGATATCTTCGGAAATGGTGATTCGGTCACTTTGAATGAATGGCGGGTGGCGAAACAACTGAGCTCGTATCAAACTGAATTTAGACCTTGGCCACAAGCATATCCACTTCTAGGTTTTAAACCCCTATTGTCCGACTCGTTGGCTGAACGGTCAGCGTACTGGCCTTCGGTTCAGAGGGTCGTGGATTTTAACCTTAATTGGTTAATTCCAATGGCACGGGGGCTGGGTGTATGTGTCGTCTTCATCATCATTTCATCCTCATCACGACGCGCAGGTCGCCTACGGGAGTCAAATAGAAAGACCTGCACCTGGCGAGCCGAACCCTTTCTGGGATATCCCGGCACTAAAAGCCATACGACATCTCTCAACCCCTATTCACTTACTACCTGTATTATGTGAACTATGACTGCAAGTAAACTTTTATGAGCCGATGAGTTCTTATTCATAAAATCTACACCTGATGCAAGTTCGGATCAGAGCAAGGCAATTAAACATTCAGCACTGTCACGATGAAGTAGGTACAGAAAATGGACCGAAATGAATTCATATTTTAATGCTCCTTGCTTGTGTGCGACCATCCACTGTACTTTTCTTATTACACCTGCATGTTTGATGGTTGCATTCAATGCTTCATAATAATAAACCAATATATATCGTCGTGCCGGGACAAAACCTCCTATGTGATAATATTTTTGGAGATATACAGACCCGCAGCACATACATTATGAAGAGCGAGAATGCCTTGATAATATTCACACAATATTGCACCTTAGATAACATAATCTTACCGGCCAAAGTTCTAAGCTAAAATATTTCACATAGGAGGTTTTGTCCCGGCAACGACGATATATTAAGACACATAGGCCTACGTGCACACAATCTTGAATAAAGTGAAACAATACAAAATCTGAGTTAGATGGCATATATTAAGAAAGAGTTTTAAAAGCACTTTTGATCGCTTTGACTAGTCTTCTGTATGAAGAAGATATAATTGGGGAGAAAATTATGTTTTCTGAAACTGGCCGGTGTGTAGTTTAGTGTGTCTTTGATTAACTGTATATTTAAAAACGGAAAGGAGTGGAATGGGAGAAAAAATGATTGATTAAAACCCTGTATGTGAGTCAGAAGGTAAGACTGAAGATTTGGACGGGGAATCCACGACACCCACTCTACAAACTTATTTACCCGAAATAAGGAGGTTCGAAGTGTACCACGCGGCCAAGAAATGAAGAGCTTGAAGCGCACTATTACCGGGCGAGATAGCCGTGCGGTCAGGGGCGCGCGGCTGTCAGCTTGCATCCGGGAGATAGTAGGTTCGAATCCCACTGTCGGCAGCCCTGATGATGGTTTTCCGTGGTTTGCCATTTTCACACCAGGCTAATGCTGGGGCTGTACCTTCATTAAGGCCACGGCCGCTTCCTTCCAACTCCTAGGCTTTTCCTCTCCCATCGTCGCCATAAGACCTATCTGTGTCGGTACGACGTAAAGCTAATAGCAAGAAGCGCACTATTTATAGTTAAGTACGTTTGAACATCAGTGGACACACGCATCATTCAGTTAATGTGTGTGTTGTTTTAATAGTCTGCCATGAACTTCGCCATTAGGTTAGGTTATAGGTAAAATACACAGACCTCAATACATTGCAAATATGTCTTGAGATGTAGATCCCTAAGTGTTCTGCACAGGGACTATAAAACCTGTGTAAAAATAGTTGCATAACTGGATATCAATTTAATTTTACTAACATTGTTCATGTTTCAAGACTGTGCCTTCAAGTCTGAATGATGGAGGGAAGCGAGTAATGTAAATAAATATATTTTATATTTATTTTACGTCGCACCGATATACACCGCTCTTGTGGTAATGACGGGATAGGACAGGGCTGGGACTGAAAGGGAAGTGACCGTGAAATTAAGCAAGGTGCTGGCGTCGAATTGGAAATAACAGGAAACCATCTTCAGGGCTGCCAATAGTAGGGCTCGAACCCACAAGCTCCCGAACATAAGCTCATGGCTATGTGACCCAAACCACGTTGAAAACTCGACATTTTGGTGAGTATGCTTCAGGGTTTTACATTAGTTCGCTTAAGGTTCAACTTTACTGCGCTAAAAGGTTTCGTTATAATTGAAAGTAGGCCTACCTATATTTCGCGAATCTATTAGTCAGGGGACATGATAACAGAAAAAGCACAATTGGAAGGGGAGTTAGACAATGATACTGTCTCTCTCTACATTCTTCAGCATCTATCCAAAGGAAATTACTCGAGATTACTTAAAAGAAATAGAGGAGTATGTACTGGAAGAAAAAGAACAGATTGCATAATACACTGAGTGGCCAAAAGCCACGAGAAAGGGTGTCCCATTAGAAAATGTGCCGTGTACGACCCCTGAGCATTGCGGCTAGCTGCAGCGTAGCTGAGCAGTCTGTCACAGACACCAGTGTCGTGAAGATGGCAACACGTCGCGAGTTAACCAACTTTGAACGTGGGATGAACATCGGCGCACGGCGCATGGAGATTACAAATGAATTCGGGTTTCCGAGGTCAACAGTATCGTGCGTTGATCTTCAATATCGCAGCGAGAATGTTACCACCCGCGTAAACCGCCGCACGAGAACACCACAGGTGTTTAACGAACGGATATCACGTCACCTCCGCAAAACCGTACTGGGCGCTCGACGGGCTACTGTGAGTCAGATCATCGCCCAGTTGAACGTTGGGAGTCAGGAACCCATTTCTACCAGGATTATAAGGAGGCAAATACACCGCACAGGCTTCACCAGCCGACGATGAACTCGTGTCTCTTTGCTGACAGCTCAAAACAGATCTCAACGACACGCACGGACCCACGAACATCGGCAGTGGACAATGGAACAGCGACGGCGAGTAGTATGATATGATGAATCCCGGTTCCAGTTGTATCGAGCTGATTGGCGCGTGAGGGTGTCGTGTATGCCCCATGAAGTTATGGATCCTGCGTGTCAACAAGGTTGTGTCCAGGCGGAAGGTGGCACAGTTCCAGTCTGGGCGGCGTTCTCATGGTCGCAATTAGGCTTCATTTCCCAGTTGCATGGAGCTCTGATAGTGTACATTATGTAGACATTCTTTCAGACCATCTGTATCCCTTCCTGGCCCTAGAGTACTCTGATGGAGATGCCATGTTTCAACAGGACACTGCACCATGTCACCGCTCTGTGGTGGCACGCAGGTGGTTGGAGGAGCACTCCAGTGAAGTTAGGATCATGAATTGGCCCTCCAGATCCTCCGATCTTAATTCAATCGAGCATTTATAGGATGCTGTCGATGCTGGTATACGCCCCATGAACCCCGCACCACTGGGCAAGACCAGCTGTGGGTTGCAGTGCAAGGTGCGTGGGTACAAATCCCTCCAGAACGATTCCAACATCTTGTAGAGTCGATGTCTCGCCGTACTGCTGTCGGTTTGAGGGCTCGCGGAGGAGCAACTCGTTATTAACATCACATTCAGTGTCTTCTCATGACTTTTGGCCACTCAGTGAATATTGTCGATGATATGGTGGGATTTGCCTAGACTGAGCATACAATGAATAAAATACTAAAAATCTAATTGAAGCATATCATAAGTATGAAATGGATATTAACAGTAGAAAAAGAATAGAAGAAGAAGAAGATTCCTGGTAATACTGTAGGTACAAGCAGGAAGAAGACAAAACTTTTGATTGGTAGGAGAAAATAGCTCACAACGTTCAAACATACAGCTATATTGACAAGGAACGGCATTATATATATAGGTAACCTAGATGTCAAAGCTAGAATTGCAACAGTCAAAGAAGCATTTAATAGAAAGAGGACGGTGATGTATGGGAATTTATATAGAAGTTTCCAGAAACGACTGGCATAGTGCTTTGTATAGAGTGTAGCTATCTAACGAACGGAGACTTGGTCATTAAAGAATGAAGATAAACGGAGATTGGAAGCCTTTGAAATATAGGTGTAGAGAAGAATGTAAAAGATTAGACGGACTTAAAAACTGACTAATTAGGAATAAAGAAGAAAATTTCTACAGGCGATAAGAAACCCGCAAAGAGACTAGTTGGGTGACTGGTTGAGAATGCTTGCTTGTTGATGCCATGGAAGGGGTGATGAAAGGAAGAAAGAGAGATCTTTCAAGATATTCGATGGGAGACCATATAAAAGTGGTGGGAAGGTATGTTCTCATGAAGAGATTAGCGGAGGACAAAAATTTGTCGCGAGTCATCATGTATAAAGGTTGCCTGAATGAAACTGAGACTTTTGTTTATTTTCGCAATGGTTTATTTCTTGGAATACTCGAACATAGAGGAAGTTAAGAGTGATGTATGAGTGACATAGCTGCCTAAATATTTTTACAGCAATGCCCCAGCGGTCTACTTGATGACAGATAACTCGAGTGAACAATATCCGTGACTGGGGCGGAATCATTCTTCAACGATGTCTCACCTTTGTTTATGAACCGGAATCGTTTTATTGTTTTCTCTTAATTTTCTCACCAGGCTGCCGAATGAGCCTGATCTGGTTTTGGCACGTCCTTACTTGTCTACGATGAAACTCCCAAAACCACCAGAAGACTTTACAAGGTGATACACACTCATTCTCTTTACACATCCTTCACACGATGGTAAATGTCGGCTCCACTAACGCTACTGTACCTGCCACCGTACCTGGGCATGTTGCTTCCTTAAGTACAAACAGTACACTAACGGTCTCCGATATTATCAGTCGCTGAAGTTTGCCAATCAGATCATTTCGTGGAGAATTCAAATGGGCTTTGCGCTGAGCTGTTGCTAAATCTTCACGTGACTTATGGTCGGCTTGAGAGCCATGCTGAGAAATAAGAATCAAATACAAACACACCGTTGGTTTCAGCCGGAGTCACCGTAGCGTGCTTACTTTGGCGCGTTCCTGCCAGTTCAGAGGTCTGTATTCAAATCTCTCTCCTGGGAAAGGTTTATTCTTCGATTGGTGCTCTCATGCTGGTCTTAAGCCACGTACATATTTAACAACAGTGTTGCACAAAGCCTATTGGAATTTCCCCGCGAAGTGATCTGATTGGCTAACTTCAGCAGCTGATAAAATGACAACGGTGTGAGATATCGAATTATTTCTTACAAATTATTTATCAGCATGACCAACCCTCTAACGCTGATATGCCAGGTCCAAGTTGTTTACGAACAACCTGTATCTATTGCAACCATACCACCGACATGGTTGCAGTATGTATGTATGTGTGTAAGTATTGCAACCGTACCACCGACACGGTTACAGTATGTATGTATGTGTGTAAGTATTGCAACCATACCACCGACACGGTTACAGTATGTATGTATGTATGTATGTGTGTAAGTATTGCAACCGTACCACCGATACGGTCACATTATGTATGTATTTATATGTTATTATTATTTTTCACTTGGGGGAGTGATACTGGAGTGATATTGACACTGGCCTCTCACCAAGATGGTCAGGGTTTGAATCGCGGCCAGCACTTGTCGGACAAGTGAAATGGAAGGGCACGTCCCCATGTTTCAGATTCCACGTAAAACGGGAGGTTCTGTGGCTATGATCACGATAACAACTATCACGTAAAACAACACGCTTGCTTTCTTCTTTCTAGCGCTGAAGAGAAAGTGTACTTTCTAATTTCTCACTCATTTCTCCAACGATGAACGAGAGTTTGAAATAACAACGCTGTCACGAAAAAGAACATAGTGATCTATTAACGATCGTATATACTTTTATATTCGAAGGAACTGGTGTTTGTATTCGGCATTGGTCATTATCGCAGCGTCCCAACGTCGATAAATATAAAATCCTGGAGTATAATAGCCTACATGTTGTTTCTATTTTATGACGGTAGTTATAAGGAAATTTTAAAGGAAAACAAAACCAGGTTTGTTTTCCGTTCTTAACGTTTACAGCTTCACTTTCCTGCCATCAGCACATTCGCTGTACGTGACTCGATTTAGGCGTCAGTGGATTAAGAGAATAAATATCAATTCCGTCGCAAGGATCTGGTGCTCATGATAAGGTTCATTGAACTGTGTTTCATAAGTATAACAGTTTATGACAGGGTCTTATACTGCGGGCGTAGTAGACTTCATATCAATACTTCTTTTTTACCTTTTTATGAAAATACGTCTTTTAACCTCTTTCATGATACATAGTGCATCTTCATTTTTATTGATTAATGGACGTTGTTGCTGTGATTCAACCAGTATACTACGTGCTACGGAGTGACGCCGTTTTAATCACTTTCCATCACTCTTGACATGTTTTTAACGCCAAAACTAAAATATAAAACCAGGAAAGAGCAATGATTTCATCTGAAATAATTTGTTTGCCGCATTAATGACATGTACCGTATATCTATATTAATTAGTATCAAGTATCATTAAATACGGTTTTCATAACAAGAAAGCACTATGTTTATAGAACATCTAGATACTATAAAAATTAAAATCTAAAACTGTCCCTCTTCATGGAAGGCCCTTTAAAGACCTGAAATGCTTTCACCGACCGAGTAACCTCGGCACTTACTGGGGTAAGGGAATGCATTTAATGTCCAGCTGTATTTGACATCAAAAAAATTATTTCTGTTGGTTATGGCGTGAAACTATATGTTATGTACCTCTTGTTTTAAAAGCTCAACTATCTAATGGGGAATCGAACCCACGATCTACCAATTGGCTGAGCTCGGATCTGATGACCAAGTGATAGTCCTCAAATATAAACTTCAGAACAACAAACTGAATGAAGAGCACGTTGTGTACATCCTAAAATGACTCCAGAATTATTTTAAAAAATAGAATTTTATGAAAATAATTTCATGTTTCCTATATTTTTTATGATTGGCATATAACTTAGTTTAAATGAAAAATATTTATAAAATTAATCTTGTAAAAGGATATGGTGATATATTGGATATGAAATTACTGCATTTTCATTATTTTTTAATGTAAAAACTGTACGAAGTATCTTAGATATTTTCGGCTATCGAAACTATAATATAAAAAGATTTCGTGAATTTGTTAATAAAATATACTTTTATTACGTCACGAAAAATATCAATGATTTGTTCATCTTTTTTAACCCCTCCAGTCTGAGGTTCGGTACGCATATCTGCCCAGGGAGTCGAAGTAATAAAGTTTATTGAAACAGCTAACTGAAAAATATTGGTATGTGATTTCATCTAATGGTTAAGAGTGAGTATCTGCAGACGGTGAAAGAACCTTATGCTGCCCTATTTAAATATTTTATGTTTGCTATGAATAGGATATTCCCTGCCACAGTGCAGGAAGAACTTTTGAGTGAAATACAATTCCTATTTTCCTTTAGGTAAAACTGAAACTTATACTCGGTATAAACCTACAAATCTTTCCAGGGGACTATTGAGTTTGGATGAAACGTGGTAGGATGATCTATGAAGGCATACACTAAACGTTGCTTGTCGTTCTGCCGTAAAATAATACTTACGTACGGTGCTCAGAGAAACAATAATGAATTATAAAATGAGCGATTCTGAACAGGAATCCGTACGCTTCCTCGTTTGTTCTAATAAAATATTGTACTAGCAGCACGCGCGTTCAGACTGTATACTGTAGATGGCCAAGATTTCATTCTATATAATATTTTAGCTTTCATTATACAGACGTATTAAAACCCCAATATTTCGATGTATAGATATAATTTACGTGTTAGTAAAACAGGTTTGTAGAGCGTAATCTGACTTTGTCAGAATCTCATTGTCGTTATCAGGTGTTTATGTAACTATGGAATAAAACCAATTGTAAATTTCTGCAGTTCATACGCAACGTCATTTTACGAGAAATTCTCCTATTTTTAGCAATTGCAATTGTAACACTACAGTTGACTTTATGGCAAAATGATTATCACCATTAAATTTACGATATATAGATTGATAATTCACGCAAGTTTAATTGAAATATGCCTGGTCGAACTCAAGCGGTTCCCTTGTTAGATAACTACGTCAAATTGTAGATAAAAGTCGTAAATTGGCAAAGACGATGGCAACATGTTTGAAATCTAGCCACTGCTCCTTGTTAGTACCGACGATGCATTCAAAGGGCAATGAATCATTTCATGCCTATATGAAGTGGTGATGTAGTTTGTAAGTATACTTTATATTTTATAGCAAGAAAATAAGAAATCAGTAGGGCTGTGTGACTGAGACGGTAGAAGGCTTGGCCTTCTTAGCCAAGGTGCTGGATTCAATCCATGCTTAGTCTAATGGTATTTGGAGGTGTTCAAGTTCTTCAGCTTCGTGCTGGCACGTAAAAGAATTCGTGTAGGGCAACATTCCGGCACCTTGATTATTCTGAAAACCACACAAATTTGTTAGTGTGACTTAAAACCAATAATATTATTAATAATAATGAGAAATCATTCACAATGATTTTAAGAAATTTTTTTTGGAAAGTAAAATGTTTGCTGCATTTAACCCATAAACTGAAATAGGTGTACATTTTTTGACGTGGCACGGACACGTCTCGCGTCCGGTGCATCAGTGAGGAGCGGAGAACGTGCGTTCTTTTTGCAGTGTTCCTGTGTCCACTTACACGAACTTGCAGGAAGGATCTGATTTGCGGTAGCCGTCTGGAGTTAGAGGAAGATCTGATTTCGCAGATTATGACAGCAGCGGATGTTCGACTACCAAATGTTTGTGAACGAGTGTACCGGAGCTAGGTACGCAGGTACAGTGTATCTATCGAAGTGGGTAGTCGCCATGTAAAGCCGTTCTTATAAGTGGGCGCAGAAACACAGTAACAGCAATGTGTGTACTCGGCACCGTTCATTTAAACGCGTGGTAGCGTTTTGCTTGTAGCGGAGAAAGGAGTCTGTTTTTTTTTTTTTTTTTTTTACAATTGTTTTACGACGCACCGACACAGCTAGGTCGTATGGCGACGATAGGACAGGAAAGGGCAAGGAGTGGGAAGGAATCGGCCGTGGCCTTAATAAGGTACAGCCCCAGCATTTGCCTGGTGTGAAAATGGGAAACTACGGAAAACCATCTTCAGGCCTGCCGACAGTGGGGTTCGAACCCGCTATCTCCCGAATACTGGATACTGACCGCACTTAAGCGACTGCAGCTATCGAGCTCGGTGCGGGTCTGTTTTCGAACATGGAGTTATCTACTCGTCCTCTCTACAAACCCTCCAAATGTATAATAGGAATTTAAATATTCTATACTGTATGCTGAATTTATTATCTGTTTTATTGTTATTTCATTCTTAGAATTTATTAGGATTTTCATTTATTTCAGTATTTAGTTACATCATTGTGTTTATACTTTCTCTAGAATATCCTAATGTTCTCATTTTCTTTAACTGAAGGATTCAATATTTCCGAAAACTTTGATTATCTTAATAATTTTGTTTACTTTAACTTATATTATGCCAGTTTTAATATAAATTCAGTTAATTATTTACTTCCTTTCTTTTAATTCTGTTAATTAATTTCAATTTAAGTATTTAAATTTTATTTTTTGATGTAAACACGATGCGGTTAAGTTTCTTGTTGCGTAACAGCAAGTAACGAAATAGACACTGGCGTTTCTTTCTTATTAATAAATGTGTAATGTTAGATAACAGAAATATATTTCTATGAAGAAGTTGAAATACGTATTTTATAACTGACCATTAGGACTTATTTCTTGAAGAATTAACACGTGATAGCGGTAGCTCCCGGAAGATATGTTTCGCACGTATGAAGATCTGTTAAAAGATCTAACTTGCAGAAGTAAGACTTCATTTCAAGATGATGATACGTTTCTCACCCAGGACGTACTCTCACCAAGACAGGAAGGGGGTGATAAAGGAGGTTGGTCTTTGTTAAGGGGAGTCATGACTGAAATATTGCGATTTTTTACCAAAATATCGAATTTTCAATTCTTCCTCTTTCAAGTCCCGTTATCAGTTTCTCACTAACGCTAGTTTTAAGGCTCTAAATATCGGATTTACAGTTTTAACCTAAAATACCTCCCAATTCTTCCTCTTTCAAGTCCCGTTATCAGCTTTTCACGAACGCCATTTTTAAGGCTCTAAATATCGGATTTTCAATTTTTAACCTTAAGTGTCTCCCAATTGTTTCTCTTTCAAGTCCCGTTATCAGTTTCTCACTAACGCTATTTATAAGGCTCTAAATATCTGATTTTCAGTTTTAACCTAAAATATCTCCCAATTCTTCCTCTTTCAAGTCCCGTTATCAGTTTCTCACTAACGCTAGTTTTAAGGCTCTAAATATCTGATTTTCAATTTTAACCTAAAATATCTCCTAGTTGTTTCTCTTTCAAGTCCCGTTATCAATTTTTTACTAACTCCATTTTTAAGGCTCTAAATATCGGATTTAGAGGATAGAAGTTGGGCGTATATGGAGCACATATACACCCCTTTCTCTCACGCTGTCAGACAAAATTACCTTAAAGTTCTCTCGGACTACCACTTCAATAATGGCGTTGGAATATATTTATCTTGTAGTAGGCCTACGCTGTGCGTGAGGGGAGTATCACATCTGAGGGAGTAATTTACAGTCCAGGGCAGTTTCAAAGCAAGTATGCTTCTCAAAATTTTCAATTGCTTTTATCTACCTTAAAACTTTTTCAGCACTTTGCCATGCATAAAATGCTCCTTGCGACCAGTGGCCTATACTGAAGGCTACCAAGGCTCTCTTTGAAGCCCAAGCATCAAATGAAACAATGAAAATCTTAAAGCACGTTATAATGTAAGCATTTGACACATTGCTCCATTTACAAAACTTGAAAGCAATGAGAAAAAACGTCGCTCGTAATTCTGAGTGCAAGGCATCGAAGACCGACATTGCAGCCCTGGCGGTACGTCTCTCTCCCTCGACTCACCTCGAGCGGCTTGCAGCTGTATATCAGAATGGTGAGCGGACCGAAGGGATAGGTATATAAAACTTGGGTCCATCAGATCACCACTGCTAACCAGGGAGAGAGAGCTATTGTTTTGCTATTTGATTTATGGCGACGATGGGAGAAGAATGGGAAGGAAGCGGCCGTGGCCTTAATTAAGGTACAGTCACATAATTTGCCTGGTGTGAAAATGGGAAACCACGGAAAACCACCTTCAGGACCGCCGACAGTGGGATTCGAACCCACTATCTACCGGATGCAAGTTTACAGCTGCGCGTCCCTAACCGCACGGCCAACTCGACGGTAGGGAGGGAGAGCAACCATGCGTTCCTTAACACCAGGGTTAGGATTTTTAGGTGCAAATTTCAGATGAAAAATGAAAGGAAAAGGTGCTGAAATAAGGTGAAAAGAGACAAAAAGGTGCTGGTTTATTCAACTAATTCAGCAATTTCTCTTTCCTCTATTCTAATTTACTGTATTACAAACAAGTACATCAAATTATCACTCTTCAAAAGAAGGAAAAAGCATGACGCTGTTGTGCTTCAAGACATTAAGCAGCTCTATATTTTTAAAAGTAAGTCTGTTTCTATTAGGAGATAGAATGTCTTTGTATATGCCAAACCTTCTTTCGACATCCACAGAAACCAGTGGGGCAAATCTTGTATTCACTCGGAATGGCAACTGTACGGATGTGGCGAATTTCTCAATGTCTGGATTCTTCTTAAGACTAGACTCAAATTTGTCTTTGTCAAAGCCATCTAACTGCTCCTTCACGGAAGTAAAAATAACCCATTGTTTTTCCTTTTCCAGATCTTGTTCTTCTAATCGTTCAATAACTGCAGTCAGGTACTTGTGACTATGGACACAATACACTTCTGCCTGCAAATTATGCATTTTCTCCGGTAACAGAAGTAGCTGTGCCTTGGAAATCACACCTGCATTGGCTGGATGCAAAGAAAGCACAAACTCTCTAACTTTGTAAAAATTCTCAGCAGCACACTCCAACAACACGACTCGGATCTTTCAGTAGAATCTTCTTCAGGACGGAGATGAATTGATTTGCGATGTCGTATTCGTTCCTTATGGATTAAAAAACCCTGTGAAGGGCATGAACCAAGCATGTCACATGCTTCAACTTAGGAAATAAATGTTTCAATTGATGAAACCATGCATGGAGCTTGGTCCGTAACTACAAGAAGTTTTTCAAACTTGATACCAGTAGGCCAGAGTTTTTGGTAGAAGTCCATAACTGATTGCATTACTGTACTTGCATTGGCTTTCTGAAGCTCATACATTTTTAACAACATGGGCTTAACGTTCTCCCCTGCTAAGGGAAAAACTCAAATGTTCAAAACATACCGTTCCAATGAGTCTATGGTTTCATCCACAATGATTCTCACATCGCAATCAGACACTTTCTCCTTCATTCTTTGTATGATTTCTTGGTAACAGGCTCCATGTAATTTTTTCTTAAAGTACTCTTATCAGGCATTGACATCTTTGTGTGTTTTTCAAGAAATCCCTTGAAGACTGGATGGTTCACCTTATTGAGTGGAATTTCTGCTTGTGTAAGAGCTGCACACAAATCAATGTTTAATTCCTTCAAACTTTGGCTTTTTGAAGAACTCTGTTGAAACGCATTTCGTAATAGAGGTTGCCGCCATTTGTTTGCTTGAAGAGTATTACTCATTTGATGCTTAGAGCTGGAAAGGTGTTGTTTAGTGCGATCTCGCTGGTGTTTTTCATCTAACAAAATTATTGAATCACAGATAGTACATCGCATAAGAGTTCCATCAGTGTCTATGAAATCTTGTTTGAATTCCTGTGCCAGAGCAATAAATCGGTCACTGGAGACCTTTGGCATAGTAAATTTAGTAGTACACTCGTTTAGTAACGTAACAAAGTGCTAACACCAGTTCACTTGCTAATTCAATGCGACCATCACACAACTCACTCTTTGGCTCACTCGCTCACTTGCTGTCCACACTCTCGTATAACACCGAGACAGTTACCAGAATGTTCTCATCCATGCTGGAACTGTAGTCTCAGCGATTTCTAGTAGCTTTGAGCAGAACCCAATCTCAATTCTCGGAACTACGTGGATGCGGTTGTTCACATCTCTGCGTCACCAGCCTCCCCCTCCATGCGGAACAGATGTCTCTCACAGTAACAAACTCACATTCATGAGCAGCAGGCTACTGATTCTAGTGGGATAGAATCACTCATTGTCAATTGCATTATTGCGGGCTAAATTATAGCGGTAAAACGAGAGAAAGAGGTTTTGTCGAACACACAATTGTTTATTACAAGATTGCCCATTGTTGCAGGTGTGCTTGCAACTCCCGCGTGGTGTTTACTGAAAGAAGTGGACTTACTATTCGCACGTACACAGCAAGCTGAGGAGACATTAATTGAAAGTAAAATATTTAATATTAATTACAAAACTTATAGAAAAAATTGGAATAAAAATTTAAAAGAAAAATGGGGAAAAGGGGGATTATGGGCATGGTTGGGGGAAAACGGGATAAAGGTCCCATAAAAAGGAAAATGGTGCGTGAAGAATCCCTCTTTTCGCAACTAGAAACAAAATTTTACACTGTGATATCTTTCCGAACAGCTTTTTTTTACCATAACAAGAAAGGTGCACACCTAAAAATCCTAACCCTACTTATCACGTATACTTCCTCACTTCATACTTCTGACTTAATTATACTGCATAGATAACGGAGTGCTAGTATTTTTACTCCTGTCTACTTCTACATTCTTGTAAGAAGACACTGTAATGTCTGCTGTTATAGGAGTAGTATAATTGTCTTCTTTTACGTAGATGTAATCTTTCAGATTCAGTATTCTCTTTTGTTGTTTGGAATCGAACCCGTGATCATTGATCGGACACCACCACTGATTTACCGAGAAAGGTAATAAACCAGTGAACGACGTGTAGGACCGCTTGTAACGCTGTAATATTCCACATGTTCATTTGATAATAATAATAATAATAATAGTAATAATAATAATAACGTGGTGCATAGCCTCTGGAAAGATGTTATTAACACCCAGTTCCGAAGCGAGGGGAATTAAGAGATTTGAACCGGAGCCTTCGCACCAAAGGCAGACATTGTACCCATTTAGCCATGAAGAAAGACTTTAATTTCTTAAAGCCGTAGCTACCATTTCCACTGATCAGGTGTTGAGTGTTGGCAGTGGCAGAAGCTAGGGCAATAAGTTTTGAAACAGCATCGACAGCACGGCAAGCTACTCCGGTGGCTCAAAACACTTACGGCTTGACGTTCACTAAACCAACTATCGAAAAGGAGTGACCTAAGTCTAGTGGTAGCCCACGTCTTCATCGCAGTGTACGTCACTGCTTGCGACAGAGTTCTTATCGGATTCATCTGAAATTTTTAGAGAATGTTTGAATATCTACAGGAATTAAACTTAATACTGCATTTTGTTATCAGTTGAATATTACCTTCATATTCTTACTCCTGAGATAGCATGAAACTAGATTTTTACCTATTGAATGAATAATGACAAAATTGAAAAAATATATCTCCAGTAGTTTATACCTGACTGCAAAACCCGGAGTTTCTCTTGTACATATGAGTGTTTTTGACAAGTTTGCCAAATTATAGCCCAAAACAATGAAAACTGTGATGCAATGAGGATTTTCCATGCAACATAAAAAATAAATACAGGGTTATTACAGATGATTGAAGCGATTTCATGAATTCACTGTAGCTCCATAAATTGATATGGTCACAAAACTCAACAGTCATGTATAAAAAGTGAAAAAATTTTTAGTCTGCTGAAGTCGCACTTCAGATTTCTGCCACGAGAGCGCAGCAGCAGTGAGCAGTGCCCAGTGAGACAAGATGGCGACAGGAGCCGAGAAAGCGTTTGTTGTGCTTGAAATGCACTTACACCTCATCCTAGTCTGTCATAACAGTGCAACGACACTTCAGGACGAAGTACCCCAAAGATCCACCAACTGCTAACTCCATTCGGTGATGGTATGTGCAGTTTAAAGCTTCAGGATGCCTTTGTAAGGGAAAATCAACGGTTCGGCCTGCAGTGATTGAAGAAACAGTTGATCGCGTGCGGGTAAGTTTCAAGCGTAGCCCACAGAAGTCGTCGGAGAGAGCAAGCAGGGAGCTGAACATACCACAGCCGACCGTATGGAAAATATTACGGAAACGACTAAAACAGAAGCCTTAACACTTACAATTGCTACAAGCACTGACTCCCGATGACAAAGTCAAACGCCTTGATTTTTCGGTACGGTTGCAACAGTGTATGGAAGAGGATGAGTTTTGAGGGGTAGAGAATCCTGACGCTATTGTGCAGCACATTCGAAATTCACCGAAAGTGAATGTGTTTTGTGCAGTCTCATGGTTTGAAGTGTACGGCACCTTTTTTCTTCTGCGAAAAATCCGGTGCAGGACACGTGTATCTGAACATGCTGGAAAATTGGCTCATGTAGCAACTGCCGAACAGCGCGGACTTCATCTTCCAACAGGGTGGTGCTCCACCCCACTTCCATTGTGATATTCGTCTATTCTTAAACAGTAGATTGGCAAACTGTTGGATCGGTCATGGTGGAGCTGATGATCAGCAATTCATGTCATGGCCTCCACGCTCTCCTGACCTAACCCCATGCAATTTATTTGTGTGAGGTTACGTGAAAGACTCAGTGTTTACACCTCCGCTCACAACAAACCTGCCAGAACTGAGAGCTCGCATCAACCATGCTTTCGAATCGATTGATAGGGACATACTGCCCCGAGTGTGGGGCGAACTTGATTATAGGCTTGATGTCTGAGGAATCACCAAAGGGGCACATATCGAACATTTGATAATGTAAAAATATGAGTTTTTCTATGTGTATGCAAAGCCTTGTGACAATATGTCAAATAATAAAGTTATTGTAGAGCTTTGGAATCGTTCAAATCATTTGTAATAACCTTGTATTGTTTGTCAATAATTTTGCAAAGAATTAAGTAATCCACTTCAAGTTTTGCGTGGGGCTGTATCTTGTTAATATTTGCTTGTATTTTAATTTGATTTTGATAAGTGATAATTTGTAGAAGTACAAAATTTCAGTCATGACCCTTCTTAAACGACTAAAAATTCACGTACTGTGGAAAGGCAATCAAACTAAATGTTTTTCTTTGCCCGCGATGGTATGATATACGCTTTCGTAGTAGGCAAAGCAAACATCTCCAAAACCAGCCCCTGTACGGTGTAGTAGTAACGTTGAAGGCCCTCTCGGAGCGGAAGTTAAAGGCTTCCACCATAAGTCACCTGGGTGGTGGTTGTAGTGGTGATTACTTTTAAGAGGAACTACAACTGGGCAACCATCCTCTATTAACATCAAAGGGAAAAAAATGAAGGGGCCCGACTCTTCGAAAAATGAAAGGTATCGGCCAAAGAAAGACAAGGGCCACGAAGGTCGTGAAAATGAAATACTTCCTAGGCCTCGGAAACCTAATACCGTCGTGGTCGGAAAAGAATAAGAGTTGACCAAGGGAGGTCGGATATAATAGATGAAAGTGAGGAGCCTGGCACAATCAGTCACCTCGGGTTTAAGTGGAACATAGCGGTTAGCCTAATGCCCAGCAATCTCTAACCCTGTTCTGGCACTACAGTCTACGCTATAAATAATTTTATTCACGCTGGGTAAAATGGTAGTTTAGAGGATGGCCCAGAATTTAATTCTCAAATATCTCTGTATCAATCGTGGTTCAAGTTCTCACAACATTGGGTATTATTTCACGTCAAGCTCTAATGTTGATTATGGACAGCCCCATCGCCGACTCCATGGCCATCATCCACCATCACATTTATGTGAAGAAATAAGTAGGGGAAAAATGAGCATGTTTTATCCAAGGCCCCACACCGCTGGCTGCGCAGTAGCGTGTGACTGGGGAATACATGTCCATGTGCGTACCGCCATGTTGCGGGCGCTCCTCAGCTTGACGCGGAGATCGTATGGAATACGCGCTCTAACTTAAATTTCGCACTCATGAAAACATCCACCCTACAAAATTAATGACAGCCTACACCGACTACCGTGTACACACGCAATAAATATACATAGTATGAAGACTGTGGTAATATTAAAATAGATTTCTCTATAGAAACGGAACAATCTACACAAATCCTTTGGATACCCCATAGGTGGCGCACCTAAAAAAAAAAAAAAATACAATAAGAAGACTGAAAAATACACTACTTTGAAAATACACTAGCAGTACCTCGAAAATTATCACGTCGCTCACTTTAATACTGTATAAGGGTCATGTTTGTAACTAATTTGTTCGAACATTGTACGTATCGCAAGAAGGCCAGACTCAAAGGACGAGGATCACGTGACAATCTGTCTCTTGAGAGACCTAGACTCTACAATTTAGCTTTATTGAAAATAAGAAGACATATTCCAAGAGCAGTCTACAACTTAAGTATGATTACATATCGTGAGATAAAAATTGTCTGTCTCTCAGAAGACTGAAGAACACAAGTATTTATAAACTCCTGTACCGATAATAATAATCTTCAATATCAACAAAAAAGGAAACCTGTGAAATAAAATCTTTCTATGAAAGGTAACATAGCTTATGATTCCTCTCTGATAAGTCATTAGGCCTACAGCAAATTTTACTCAATTCTCTGAATACATTGTTTAAAAAGTACATGACTGCAGAAATCATTCTAAAACAATCAGATACATGTTTTATCATTTTCTGAATATGAAATGCCGGCTCTGCGGTGTAGGGGTAGCGTGTCTACTTCTTACCCGGAGGCCCCGGGTTCAATCCCCGGCCAGGTCAGCGATTTGTACCTGGATCTGAGTGCTGGTTCAAGGTCCGCTCAGCCTACGTGATTACAATTACGGAGATATCTGACGGTGAGATAACGGCCGAAAGGATTCGCCGTGCTGACCACATGACACCTCGTAATCTGTAGGCCTTCAGGCTGAGCAGCGGTCCCTTGGTAGGCCATGGCCTTTCGGGCCTTTTGTGCCATGGGATTTGGTTTGGTTTGGATATGAAATAATGTACCTGGATGAGCAGAAGTTAAGTTACTGTACCATTATTGTGTGATTTGGATTTAGGTAAATGCTGCCTGACATTTGTTACACTAGTACTAGTCTTCTGTTGTGTATTTCTTGAAATGAATCTCTAGGGTTAGTCTGAGTTTCTCTGCGTGGTTTAGGGAAAAGTTTTATTTTTACCAATTTGTTTTACGTCGCACCGATACAGATAGGTCTTATCGCGACGATGGGATAGAAAAGGCTTAGGAATGAGAAGGAAGAGCCCGTGGCCTTAATTAAAGTCAGCCCCAGCATTTGCCTGGTGTGAAAATGGGAAACCACGGAAAACCATCTTCAGGGCTGCCGACAGTAGGGTTCGAACCCACTATATCTCGGATGCAAGCTCACAGCTGCGCGGTCCTAACCGCACGGCCAACTTTCCCGGTTAGGCTTAAGTAAGAATGGTATCATTTAAGATGTAAAACCCTCCTCATAATATTATCTTCTTGAATATTACTGCTTTTACAAACTCATTCTGAATTAACATTATCTGAGCACATAAAAATTGAAAGTGCGTTCTAATTTTTCTCTAATATGAGCACCATGATACACACCAGAATGAAAATAGGTGAAACTGAAAGTAAAGCACTTGCAAACAAAAATATTAATATCATAGTGAACAGTTATTTCGATTAGCGGTTTCGACTGCAGACTAGGATTGACAAGACTGTACCGGTAATGAGCTTTATTTAGACTTTATATAGTCAGATCTTACTGGAATAGCGTATTAACAATTGTATTCTTTTATTATAAAGCAAATGGGAAAAATTGGAGAAATGAAGACATACGATACTAATAAATCATTTTCAGATAACTCATAATTTGAAGCAATACCTTACCCTAATATTAAAAGGTTTTATCAAGTTGTATCAATCAAATCTTACGGATTCTAGGCCCAGGTTTATCAAATTTGTAATACCGCAACACAGTTTATGCGAAAAATATGTAGCCTTTTTCAGAACAGCTGTTTAGTTCTAAACAATTATCTCCGATGAATTGGGAAAAGGCAAACAAAAAAGAAGAAGAAGAAGTAGTCTAAATATTCTAAATGTCATGTCCATGCGTTCTCTGAATCAATCACCCTATAACCTGTTTAGTTCTCGATTATGGTAAATTAAAGTTATTTTATAACAGTTCTATTTCTACTCACTTGTGAAAAGATACCAGATCCCTTCCGATAGCAACCTATACAAATGAAGGCTGAACACGAATTCACCCTCGTGAATATCTTCCCATTCTACAGGTAAGGCCTAACTTTAGGCCTAATATTGCCGAAACTACTGTAATATATCAGCTCCCACATTCCTTGAAAATATTTGACAATATATTAACACTCCGTCACATATAATACTAAAACAGATCCACTAACAGGCATGATTCAAATGAAATCGAAAACATGCAAGGGTCTGTAAACATTACAACGTGCTAGTCATCCATTCGAAGCTGAAGCGCCCGCAACATGGTGATGCGCGAAAGTGTTCAATATTCCGCATAGCATCAGCGCGCTCTGTGAGTCTAGATAAGTAATATTAAAGTCTTTGGTTTTATCAAATACGAAAGAAAATGTGTTCATAACAGATCAGTGTTTATTGATTTTAGTATACTGTGTCTTGTGACAACTAGATGAAAATATAGTGGCACATTTGTAAATAAACGTTTTCTCCCTGTTCCTGTATCTGATCCTTTCAGCGAATACTACGTAACAAAAGTTAAAGAGAGTACAATTCCCGATCGTATGTTTTCTACTAGACATTATACTGTATAGGCTTTTGGGCTTATGTCGTGTCAAGAAAATAAGGTGAAATTCTTTACGTTTCGCAGAAGAAATGTCGAGTGTCCAACGAGAAACGTAACGTGTTACGTACACATGTTATGAATCTCTTAGACTGATTCTGATGGTTCGGTCACCTTCCACTTCGAACGCTAGCGCTGTGCCACGTCCTGGGAGCCATCTGGTGGCGAATTAACGTACTATTTCCACTTCCATTATAACGTCTAAATTTAAAGAGTCATTGTTTAAGAAGCCTTTCTCGCGGACAGTCGAGATTTCTTTTGATGACACTGAGCACAGTTCTCTGCAAAACGTAAAGAATTTCACCTTATTTTCTTGACACGGCATAAGCCCAAAGGCCTATACAGTATCATGTCTATAAGTACGGGCCGTGAAACATCAATGGCAATACTGTTTTACCTTGCCGGCTATGATAACAGAGATGGGTATTAATGAATTTAGACTTTTGTTGCTTAGTCCCTATGAACGCCGAGTATCGTTAATACCTTCAATTTTGTAAAATGGATGGTGGTGGTTCTTGTCGGGATCGTCTTAAGGTCGAACACCACGTTGTCATCAGCACAAGGAAAATTGTATGGACGACTATCAGAATGATTAAAAATCACGAACGCATGAAGAATAAAAACAAGAGGAAGTCATTAAACGAGCCCCTTTCCAGTAGATGCCCCAATATCACAGACAGTACGTTTACATGCAGCATTCAGATCAATCTGAGTACACTTCCCGTATTGAAAACGCCATGTAAACGGGGACTCAGTTCGGATTGAGTCTCAAGGTTGATACGGTAAAATCTGGGATCGTATCGTACTCGGTTCGAATTGAGTTCCATGTAAACGCGGATCGTACTGAAATCGTATTCAAAACTACTGCGCACACACTCCATTTTTGTTCTGACAAAATCATCATCATCAAAGTTCTGTCGAAATAACAAATATAATAGGCCAGTAAATATATTTACCTGTATAAATGATCAGCAATTGCAATCATATTATAAGACGGCCAGCCCTTGCGATTAACAAAATCACGATAATCTTCTGTTGGGGGTAAAATTGGAAAAAAGCGTTCCATCTATTGCACCAATTACATTTGGAATACCACACATACTTTCAAAACTGACAGTTATCTCCTGAGCTTCTATTGCATTTGGCGTTTATAAATTCTAAGAGGTGATATCAATTTTACTACAATTCTCCATCGTTCGTATACGTCGATGTTACCTGGCGGATTCAATGCGATACTCAAATAGTCTATTACATGTAAACGGGGATCGTATTCAATACGGTAAGTGTACTCAAATCGATCTCAGTCCCCATGTAAACGTAGTAATAGTCTGAAGAAAACATATTCTTTCTTTCTGAAAACGGACAAAACACCGCTTGTCAACGTGCGCTCACATGCACTTCGAATTTCCGTCAGCTGCACCCTGTCCTGCTCTGCGACCAACTGCTTCTCAATGTGCAGCACTGTTGTGATTCCAACGATGTGCAGCAGATGGCGTTTGCTTTCATTTTCGGCTACAATCAAAGAAGGCAAAGCTGCACGAGCCCGAGTACGTATTCGAGCTTACACCGTGCAGCGGTAATGTACAATATTTATTCGGTCCTTGGGTTTCGTCCCTTAAGAGGCCACGGCTTGTCCGTGGTCCAACAGCTCTGCACTTAGACCGGCCAACCGAGCAGAGGAAAGGTGGCCACGGCTCTACCGTGGCTCTACGTCTCTGCATTCGGGAGACGGGACAGGGGCACAGGGCTGGACTTCACGCCTGGCCCCACCCGTCGGCTGTCCTGAGAATGGTTTTCCGTGGTTTTCCATTCTCCTGCAGTAAGCCGAATGCCGGGACAGTTCGTAGTGTAGGCCACGGCCGCCCACCCCCTCGCCTTCTCCGCACATCTCCTTCACCGTAACAAATCTCCCGGCCTGAGGGACTACGTAACCGTCTAAGAGGCCCGCCCTCCCCTTCAGGGGAGGAATGAGTAGTAGTAGTAGTAGTAGTAGTAGTAGTAGTAGTAACATTTGCCTTGTTATTGGCAATGCATTTACAGACTGCTGCGGAATTACCGGAGTGCGGCTCAAATATTACAGTTAAGTAAATTAATTGGAAATTGAAATACCGAGTAAATATATTAGGCGTATAGAATAAGTAACAGTTGTTCCAGTCTCAAAATGCGTCATACCTACAATATTGCCTTAAAATCGCGGATTTAGCCGATTATCAGCTGTACAGTATATAGACAGAATTGTTGTGTCTGGAAGTAAAATCTGGACTCTGTCTGACAGAGCAATTATTATTTTACCAGCCTGGATGAAGAAAGTTCTCAGAAAATTAAATGGCCCCTTATTTTATTACGAAGCCTTACGTAATTAAGTACAGACTTGCACGAGTAAGGAAAAATGTGATCGATTCAGAATTGCCGAATAATTCTACGCCGTAATTCGTAAACGTAATCGTAAATTCAGCATCACAGCACCTTCGCATTGCAGGCACAAAAGGATATGATTCATGAGGAATTCTTTAGGCAACGGCCCCGCTTCATCCTGCATTCTGTGAAGCAGGAGTTTTAACAGCTTGTGAAAATAACTGCACTTAGAAACAATTAAAACACGCAAAGGTTATTGTTATACTTCATTAAAAATGGCTTTTACTGCTAAAACAAATTATTTTCATTCTTTCATGGAACTTAGAAGTTGATAATGGTTTAGACGTAGTAACCTTTTTCAAGTTGCTTTACGTCGCACCGACACAGATAAATCTTATGGCGACGAATAGGAAAGGGCTAGGAGTGGGAAACAAGCGACCATGGCCTTAATTAAAGTACGGCCCCAGCATTTGCCTGGCGTGAAAAATTGGAAACCACAGAAAATCATTTTCAGGGCTGCCGACGGTGGGGTTCGAACCCACTTATCTCCGGAATGAAAGCTCACAGTTGCGCCAGCCTAACCGCATGGCCAACTTGCCCGGCACTTAATAACTCAGTTGGCTGTATCACGTAATATTTTTCATATTCACAATGTATGGCTGAGTGGTCAGCGTCTTGAATTCAAGGAATTTTAGTCTTAAATAATTAATACACTTCGCTCGGAGATTGGTATTCGTGATATCCCAAACATTCCTGCAACTTACACATCACACACAACAATATAACCTCCACCAGAGTAATAAGCAGTTCCTTCCTTATAAACGGCTGGTGTCACCCACTCTAATTGGAGGGTCTGCCTCGCAAGGGCTGCAGCAGGCTAGTAAGACACACAATTTCCGTAATTTTCTCACTTTAGGTGTCAGCATTTGCATAATTAAATCTTCAAGATTTAATGCTTGTAAACATAATATTTTTTTCGGTAAGATTTATCCTCTCGACCTCATCACAATTCGTACGCTAACTTTCTGGAGTCCATTTTGTAGTAAACTGGCTCTTTTATAAAAACTTCTTTTAGAACGATATCTAATCGTATACCCTCAAAAGAGCTATTATTACAATCATTTTAAAATACATAACAATCTCCGTGGAGATCAGCTCGTATTAATATTAGATCTATTCCCATCTGAATTACCTGAACTATCTGAACGTTAACTACCTTCAACTAATTGTTGCCGAACAGTTCGTTCGTAGTACCTATTGGCAATTGAAGATGCTGATTAGTAATCACAAGGTAACTCGGTGTCATTTACTACTTGTCACATACGTACACGATTATAAGTACTACAATATGCATTGTTGTAATCGCCAAACGAGTACCGATATTAGAATCTGTACTCGCACGATGGGCCAGTTAGTCGTGCGGTTAGAGGCGCGTGGCTGTGAGCTTGCATCCGGGAGATAGTAGGTTCGAATCCCACTGTCGGCAGCTCTGAATATCTTTAAGTCCGCCTCTGTGGTGTAGTGGTTAGCGTGATTAGCTGCCACCCCCGGAGGCCCGGGTTCGATTCCCGGCTCTGCCACGAAATTTAAAAAAGTGGTACGAGGGCGGGAACGGGGTCCACTCAGCCTCGGGAGGTCAACTGAGTAGAGGTGGGTTCGATTCCCACCTCAGCCATCCAGGAAGTGGTTTTCCGTGGTTTCCCACTTCTCCTCCAGGCGAATGCCGGGATGGTACCTCACTTAAGGCCACGGCCGCTTCCTTCCCTCTTCCTTGCCTATCCCTTCCAATCTTCCCATCCCTCCACAAGGCCCCTGTTCAGCATAGCAGGTGAGGCCGCCTGGGCGAGGTACTGGTCATACTCCCCAGTTGTATCCCCCGACCAAGAGTCTGAAGCTCCAGGACACTGCCCTTGCGGCGGTAGAGGTGGGATCCCTCGCTAAGTACGAGGGAAAAACCGAACCTGGAGGGTAAGCAGATGATGATGATGATGATGACTCGCACGATGCTACATTTACACGTGCAGGTGTCTAATAAGAACTAATCAGGAATGATCATTTATATCAAGAACCCGGTATGGCAACTGACATAAAAATAAGAAGATGGGAATGGGTGGGGCCTGTAGTCGGAATGGACATGTACTGGATTCTCAGAATTGATCTGCGAAGTAAAGTTGGAAGACCAAAACTAGGGTGGCTAGATGGTGTCCAGGTAACCTAAAATTGGCACAAATGGACGGAGAAGGAGAAAGCTAAGATCAAACTACGAGGACCGTAATAACAAAGAAGATGAAAATAGAAGATATACGGGCAAATCGGTTGTGTAGCTCGCTTTCTGGTTTCATGGTTACAAATTCAATTTCCGAAGCAGTTGCGCGAGACCCGTAACAGCAGATTTACTGACACTAACAACACTCTTTCAGAGTAAAATCCTAGCAGTCCACTGTCTCTTAAACATCTATTAAAGGGACGATGTTTATATTCCTTCTTCGTTCTTAGCTTTCTATAGATCACATGCAGTAACGTAATGGTTCGCCTCCCTGTCTTTCAAGTATTTATTAATTCTTTCCAATGTCCAGAACATATTTTCTTTGCTTCTTCCCTTTCTGCTGGAAACCGCCAATCTCGTTAATCCTTTTTATAAACATGGTTGCATCTAAAGCCTCGTTTCTTGTGCTACCCAGCTAAGCCATGTCTTGTTTAACTCTTGATAAACCATCGGTTTTGTATTTTGGGATTTTTTATCGAAATGATCAAGTATTCTCTTTGTTAGATTATCTGGACTCACGAGGACCAAATGGCCATAAAATTCAATCCTCTTTTTCCTCATTCTCACTGAAAGATTTTAAGTTTTCATATAAAGTTGTTTATTATTCCCTTCCCTTTATTTATTTTCATTTTTCTTTGGAGCAATAATTTTTGAATTACTTTCCTTTTCTTTTTGGCAAATCTATGGTTAGGGGTGTGACACTCGCAACAGTAAAATTTGTAATAATTGTTAAGAAATTATAACTTTCAATTTTCACTAACTTTGAAACAATACTTGCTCAATAACCTAAATGATTAAACTGTTTCCTACCACTGATTTAATAACAGTAAAAATGAATTGCACATTGTTACGGGTGTGACAGAAGAAGGACAAGTGAATCTTCCCACTTGAAAGAGACCATGTACTCAAGGTTTTACCAGTTTCGTTATCAGTAGCAGTTAGTCGGCAATGAATAAATCATCTGACAGAGCGAGTTGGCCATATTGTTAGGGTTGCGCAGCTATGAGTTTGCATTCGGGAGACAATGGATTCGAACCACATTTTCGGCAGCCCTGAAGATGGATTTCTGTGGTTTCTCGATTTCACATCAGGGAAATGCTAGGGTCATACCTTAATTAAGGATACGGCCGCTTCATTACCACTCCCAGCTCTTTCTTATAAGACCTACCTGTGTCGGTGCGACGTAAAACAAATTTTAAAGAAAAATCACCTGAAATATTAATCTTGTACGATAACCAGTAGTTACGGGTGTGACATGCACGTCAACTACATGTTATTTTATAGCCAATATAACTTTATATTCAATATATTCTCAAAAGCATTGTTAGAAAGGGTCCTTTCATTAAATGTTATTTGATTGTTTTGTGTTGCCTGTTGTTCAGAACTCTTGGTTGAGGTCACTGATAATTGTGGCTCCCAAGATATTTCACTGGAATACATTCACACTTTACCAGGCCTCTTCAGGTATTTTTAATGAAATGAATCTTTTTCCCTATCCATGACAGGTACGGTATACCAACCTGTTAATGTTTTCAAGAAATACTTTAAGGAACGCCGCAAATTTTTGCGATGGAATAGTATTAATTCGATGGAAAATTAACTATTTCAATTGAAAGAATATTTAACTAGACACATTTTTCTACATATTAAGCTACAGCAAATTGCTGCAATCTAATATTTCATTTTAACACCAAATGCCCTATAATATCCTATGGATTTGCCCACTTTTCTAATTCATAAATTTCTCCTTTCTTTGTTTAAGGCCAAACAATCAAGACATTTCAGTTTTTAGCGGTGTTATAATGATTAACGTCTGCTTTCATTGACACTGATTTTTTGCTGTAAATACTTTTAGTTAATAATTTATAAGCTAGTTACATTTTTGTGGTCTTATTTTGTTTGCTTCTTTATCAAGACCATTAGGCTGAATTAGGGACAATATTACTATTATTATTATTATTATTATTATTATTATTATTATTATTATTATTATTATTATTATTATTATTATTATTATTCATAAGTTAGGTGAGGGGCATGAAAGTTGCGAGAACAATTGCTGGTAAAAACATTTGGAAACAATGGCAGGAGGGTACTGGGAATGTGGACATGGATAGATTAGGAATAAACTCTATGAATGAAGTTCTATGTATAAACGGGCTTCGTTGGTGAGGTCATGTAAGGCAAATGGAGGAAGTTATGTTACCTTGAAGAATAATGGGCTCGGTCATGGAGGTTAAGAGATGTAAAGGAAGACCAAGACGATGATGATTAGACTCAGCTTTAGATGATTTGGAGATAAGCGATGTTGAGCTAAATGTGGCCACAGAGCTAAGTAGAAAGTTGTGGGGGTGGGGCTTAGTTACTTAATAGAAGCTTGCAGACCGAACGCTGAAAGGCATAAGGGTCTACAATGAAGATGTATAATTGTTATTATTATTAGCAGTAGTAGTCTATTATTATTATTACGCGCTCAGGCGACCGTCAGTCCTCTGGAAGCCTCCTTCAGTATTTCCTGGAATGGATCACTGAGTGAGGCCTGGGAGCTTGAGGCATGCCTAAGGACATGCCACGGCCACTCCTTCTATTGCGCTTTCGTCTGGTTTCCCAGTGGGCCATCTGGAACGCTAAACGGAAATAGTCCTTCTCTGGCCGCAGCCCGAAGATTCCAGTACTTCATTAGTAGGGATATAAAAGGAGGGTCACCGCGAACAGCAGTGTGTGTCGGTATCAAAGATTTGGAGTGCTGTTGTTGTCGTTATGTTCTGGATTTGGACAGCAGTAGTGTGGCTGTCTTCAGAGTTGTTGTTGGAATGAGTTAGCAGCAGTAGTGCCGTCGTTATTGTCGTCGCTGAGTGTATTGGAGGAGTACGAAGTAATGTTAAAGTGTGGTCGCAGTTGTTTAGTGGTGCTGTGTCATTGTCCCTCCGAGTAATACGTGCTGAGTAGTTCACTGTTTGGAGTAGCCACGTGAAATGGTTGCGTGAATGACGGATTTCTCTGCAGTCGAGCGAAGGAACAGTCGTCATGCAGACCGTGTGTTCTAACCCGTGTGCGTGCAGCTGTTGTGCGAAGTAACTGAGCGAGCTAAACCAAATGAAATGTGAGCTGGCAATCAAGATTACCGAAGGAATCGTCGTTCCGGGTAAAGACAGCCCAACTGGTAACCTGCTGTAACGACTAAAGGCTTTTGTAAAAATCCACTAATTAGCGAACCGTTTTCATTAATTCTCAAGTAGAATTTCATGTGTGATGTGAGCGTGTGTATGAGTGTGTGCTAATTAGGCTACCTTTCGCTAAATTAGATCTATAAAACAGACAGCGTTTTATTCGTAAATTATAATAATAACAATAATAATAACAATTATTATTATTATTATTATTATTATTATTATTCCGGGGATTCTGTGGAACGCAAGGGTGAAAGAACGTGCGGGCATGAATGGGTGGATATAAAAACGATCAAATTTTACTTAAAAACTTTAAAATTATGAATTTTATTTCTTGCCTTTCTTTTTTTCTTTTTCTTTTCAATTTTTTAAACTTTGCCAAGCAATAACATATAATCAGGTACAAAAGTGAGCTTAATAAACAACGTTACAAACTCCTAGAACAATTAGACAACAACGATTTAACAAAATGAGCTTGAAGCTCCCAAGTTGCAAATTTTACAAGAGCGCCATAGATCCCTTCTATAACTCCTCAAGGAGACTGAGCTCCAAAATACAGTACATTCAAAAAGGAATGACTTTATTTCACATACAAATTTCTCTCTAGAAGACTACTCTCTAATATTTACAAGATTCCAACCTTTCAAAAGCACAATTCAGCTATTACATTAGTTAAGTAACTAACAGTTTCCACTGTCTCACTCGCTCGACAGTCTACATTGCATTAAATAGGAAATGGAATAAGAATATTTTAACAGGGGCAACAAGTGCCCATTCTACATGGCCATTGTAAATAGAAAAGGTTAAAGTTATCGGCCAGAAATCAAAATCAAAACTCTTGCACTCCTTTGAAATACACTTGAAAAATACCTAAAACCCTATTTGGGCTGATGGCCCTAAGTTATAGAGGCTAAGCCTACACTACGGAGGTGATGGAAAGAAAAGGAAAATTTTAAAGTTTACGAAATCCTAGTCACCTCAAGACCAAGTTGAAGGGGTATACAAGAGGCTTCCCACTCTTTATTCCCTAAGTTTAGGCCTTAAACCAGTTTGAAAATTTACATTGCAAGATTACATTAAGAAATAATTCTGAAACCTTCCCCTCGAGTTAGCTTTCAGAGACTATTACAAGATTACAAGATGTTTGCCATTACCTTGAGCTGGATGGCCGTCCGGAGATGGGCGTGGGGCGTCCCCTGACTCCTATATTAACACACACTACTGTTGGACTGGTGCGATCGAAACGATAACATAGCCCAAAAGATCCCAGCTTTTATAGCGGAGAGGAATGTTTCCGATTTCTCTGGGCTGAAGCCCGGACACACCGACAATTCCCATTGGTCAACCAAATAAATATAAAAAATTTCTGATTGGTGGATTAAATATACAAAATTCCATATTGGCTACAATATTAAGTCGACGGGAAGAGAGAGAAGTGCTAGTAACCTTAGAACACCAAAAACAATCTATAAACGATTCAGTTTAGGAACCCTTGACACACAAAATTACTTTGAAAATGATTTCTTCATCCTCGCCTCGGAGGGCGCGCATAAGTTGATAGTAGAGACCTCTGTCGATAAATGTTCAAACTTATTCCGAAATGAGTTCCAATGTTCATGTTATAGATGACCTTTTAAAAGGCGCTTATTTTAAGTGCATGGGGCGGGTGTACTTCCGGTACAATTATTATTATTATTATTATTATTATTATTATTATTATTATTATTATTATTATTATTATTATTATTATTATTATTATAATATCTATTTTTGTGAATAATACGTCTTATCTTCTTGTTGCAGTGACGGACTCGGATAACACACTACCTCGTCAGCTATCCCCAGACGTCCTCTCGGCACTGCAGGGGGTGCGGTTCATCGCTCAGCACATCAAAGACGCGGACCAGGATAACGAGGTAGTATATTTCACAGTTCTCCTCAACTTAGGGTGATGGCTGCCACTGTTCTTCGTATTCCTTCCCTTAACAGGTTACGGTATTAGGATCATTTTTCTGTTGCATAACTTTCAGGATCAACTCTTACATATATTTAGTACGTGTGAAATCTATTTGGTAGATACGGTGTCCGATTTACGCGTGTGTATGGGACATCAGGCGCTGTTAGAACACATCTTTATCTACAAACGGGAAATGCATAGATACAGAAAATTCTGCACGAAATAAGACATTTTGTCTGTGAATTCTCTGTCACTCAGACTTTACTGAAGGCTTTTGCAGTAGGACGAAGAACGTTATATGCATGGCCCATTAGCACCTTTAGACCCGAGGGTACAATATTTTAAAAAAAAATTAGTATACATCTTTACATATGAAAACGAATGACAAATTACAGGAGAATTATAAAAAATATTATAAATAATTATTAAAAATTAACAAATTTACGCTGGTCATAACCATTCATTTACCGAGCGAGTGGCGGCGTGGTTGGAGTCTCGTAGTTACCAAATTGCATTCGGGCGGTAGTGGGTTTGAACTCCACTGTTGGCAGCCATGAATTTGGTTTTCCGTGGTTTCATATTTTCACACCAGGAAAATGCTGGGCCTGTACCTTAATTAAGGCAACGGTTGCTTCCTTTGCGTTCCTAGCCCTTACCTATCCCATCGTCGCTGTAATATCTACCTGTGTCGGTGCGACATAAAGCAAATTTTAAGACGAATAAAAAATAACCGTTAATTTTCCTTAGCTTCTTTGTCTTTATAATGCTTTAATTTTAACTGTAATTACACAACATTTTTAACCATTAAATGGATCATATTGCCTAAGGGTGACACAACTTTACTTCATGAGAATTCTTAAATCAGTTTATATTCTTTTAAAGGCTCAAATACACTCTAATTTTACAGTTTCTGTTAATTGTTAAATGGCTGACGTATTTCACCAGCGTCAAATACCACCGGACCGGACTAAGGCAGGAGGAACCTGCAAAGTTAGACTCAGTAGGCCAGCGTTTCTATCACCTGTGTCTCTCAGCGCGGTCCCAGCAATACCACTACTCGGGTTATGAGACATATTTTGCACAGTTAGTATACTGGACTGTTCTCAGACCTTTGTATATAGCAAAACAAATTCTCTTCATACTCTTACGCTATTAGGGGTTCCAGCATTCGTGTTTCATTTCGTGCAACCCTCGAAGAGCCCCTAATTGAGTCTGGAAATTGTTTCAAGGTTCTGTCTATCAGCCATCAGTACCAAGCGCATCTCAACTGAGAAGCTTTGGAGATAATGAACCACGACATTAGTTTCAACAAGAGAGAAGAGGGACTACAGATTAGTAGAGTTTTGCGACCGTTTCTCGCCACGAGAAAACAGAAAATGGTTGCACTGGGTTTCTCCGTGGAAGTCTTGATGGCATCGTGTGTGTGTGTGTGTGTGTGTGCGTGCAAGAGAGAAATTACTGGCGCCATCACTCAGTCACGTGACTGCTGACGTCATAGCGCGGGAAATTTGAATTTTGGCGGGAGATTTTAATTTTAGCGGGATATTTGAAATTTGGCGCGAAATTTGAATTTGTAAACAAAGCCACGTAACGTGCGTCATTACGTCTTGACAAGGACTACTGCATAGTTGACGAAACGTCGACAAATTCAATATCTTGGAAGATCAAAATTTTTGTGTTTCCGCATACTTGCGTCAGGATCCTCAAATTTCATTTCTCCAATACAATCTTCCTTGGTCAAGTCTTGTTATCTTTCGACCCGACAGTATTAGGTTTGCGAGTCTAGGGAGTCTTTAATTTTTACGTCCTTAATGGCCATTCCCTTTGTAGACCTTCATTCCTCAATGAGTCAGAAAGGGGATGCGTATTTCGTTGAAATTCCCCCTAAAAATACCATCACAATCATCACTTTCTCCGTTATATCTCGTGATCCTCCAACTAGCGCTTTGACGTGGACAGCCTTCAAAGTGTTATTTTCCTTATGCTGATGAGCTAACCGTAAATGATTCGTTCTCAAACACGTGCATTAAGCTATCTCTGTAAACATATAAAGCCGGGCTGAGTGGCTCGGCGGTTTAGGCGCTGGTCTTCTGACTCCAACTTGGCACGTTTGATCCTGGCTCAGTCCGGTGGTATTTGAAGGTGCTCAAATTCGTCAGCCACGTGTCAGTAGATTTACTGGCACCTAAAAGAACTCCTGCGCCACAGAATTCCGGCACCTCGTCGTCTCCAAAAACCGTAAAAGTAGTTAGTGGGATGTAAAGCAAATAACATTATTATTATTAAAAGTATAAAGTATCTAAAGAATGAGTAAAAAAAACGAGAAGAGGAAAGTCACCTCCATACAGGCTAAGTAGGCCGTCCGCGCCAAGTTGGATTGAATGTTTAGACATATGACCGACTACCCTTGTCCCGAGATGTTAACTTGGTACTCATTTTCCGTGTGTGAACTGAGTTAACCATAGTGCCACGTCCCTTTCCGTCAATCTCGTTTGTAAATTTTCTCATTTCCTGACAGGGAATCGAATCTACGTCATTTTAGGTAAATCAAGCATGTCTTTACCGCCTGAGGTAGGTAGTTCCTTAATATTCCAAATGATATCATTACATCAAGCTACGCCGGAGGAATTTAAATGTTGGATACAAATGAGTTTCTTTCGAGTTGAAAGTTAGTTCTATACTATGCTTTTTGAATAGTATTAGGATTGTCTCCGAATACTTGAGATTATCAGTTTTTTAATTTTATGATCTGGAGAGCTGGTTATCCTTGAAAACAAACTGGGATTTTAATTAAAAATTAAACTACGAGGATAGAATTATGTTTGGTTCATATATTAATCTGGTAAATGTTAATCTTAAGGAAGAATTGCAGAGCCCTAGAAGAAAAGTCTGTTTCAGACAAAAATAAAGAGGCAGACGAGAATGAAATATGATACATTTCTATTATGACTTTTGTGACGTCGGAAATTTATGACACTCGTGGTAATTCTCTTTGTGAAACGTTCATAAATCATCCTGTGTATTCTGTTCTCCAAATAGTCCATGTTTCATTTATCAGAACATTTAGATCCAAGTTCACTTTCAGCCTGACCTGCGATGAACAAGGAAAGATAACGTAAACGTTAGGACCGTGGACAGCTGAGAAGTTTTTATTAGGTCGTATATATGAAAGACGGGAAAGGGCTAGGATTGGGAAGGTAGCGGCCGCGGCCTTAATTAAGGTGCAGGCCCAACCCAACATTTGCCTGGTGTGGAAATGAAAAAGATCTTATTCAACAGCCTCCTCTTTATTATGCATTCTGTCTGATAAAATATATGCTAGTGAGGTATCTGTACTGGTCTGTCGTGTATCTGTAATTAGCTGGAACTGGGATGAGTAAGGGAAGGAACTAGGCCTGTATGTTAGATACCCTCTGAACATTTGCTTGGAGTTGATGACTGTGACTGAGTAGCTAAGACAGTAGAAGTCTGGCCTCCTCATCTCATGTTGGTGTGACTCAGTCCGATGGTATATGAGGTAAAGGTTATTCTGCCCGAAGACAGGTCCGAACCTCCGCAGAGGTGTTCCTGAGCCGGAGTTTACGTGCGGTAGGGTGGCCAGTTCCTTTCCGCTCCTCCATTCTCTTACCCCCCACCACACACCAACAGCGCGTGGCAACCCATCCAAGTCCTGACCACGCCCAATGTTGCTTAACTTCGGAGATCTCACGGGATCCGGTGTTTCAACACGGCTACGGCCGTTGGCGATGGTATATGAAGGTCCTGTAATATATTTACCTCATGGGTTCGAAATATTTCCTTAAAATACACAATAATTCACGGTACCAAGTTCGGAATGCGATTTTTTGGTTTGTAATTTTCAGTTTATTATAAGGAGAGCTCTCTTCCAAACATCCTCACCTCTTCCTTACCAGCGTACCCGATTCCAAAATAGCAATACTTTTTTCTACTTTTTTAACGTCGCATTAACACATCGAAGATTTTCGGCGACGGGAGGATGGGAAAGGGGAGGAAGCATGCGTGGCCTTAATTAAGGTACTCACCCAACATTTTCCTGATGTGAAATGCTAGCTCACAGCTGCGCACCTCTAACTGCACGGCTAACTCGCTCGCTCGTAACCAACTACAATAGGGAAACTGACTACTTACATGAATGATTACGACTGAGGTATGTCACAAGTACCAATTGCTCCTCTCCTAAAACTACTACTACTACTACTACTACTACTACTACTACTACTACTACTACTAGTACTGTCGTCTGTTAAACTAAAGCACTAATACAAAGTTTACCTTATTCCCAATCGTCGCTGATGGATGACGTCATCATATCCTGACTTGCAGTCTCGCACACTTAGAGATAATAATAATAATAATAATAATAATAATAATAATAATAATAATAATAATAATAATAATAATAATAATAATAATAATAATAATAATAATTTCGTGTGGCTATTTCTAGCTGAGTGCAGTCCTTGTAAGGCAGACCGTCCGATGAGGACGAGTGGCATCTGCCATGTGTAGGTAACTGCATGCTATTGTGGTGGAGGATAGTGTTATGTGTGCTGTGTGAGTTGCAGGGATGTTGGGGACAGGACAAGCATCCAGCCTCCGGGCCACTGGAATTAACCAATAAAGGTTAAAATCCCCGACCAGGCCGGCAATCGAACCCGGGACACTCTGATCCGAAGGCCAGTACACTGACCATTCAGCCAATGATTCGGACGCTTAGAGATGAGCTTAACCGATATTTCAGAATTCGGTGACAGGCGTATCTGTGACACAAATATATCTGTGACTTTTATCTGTGACTCAGTCACAGAAAGCACGAGTGTATTATTATCGTCACGGTCACACTTCGGTCTCGGGCGGCAGTATGGAAATACTTCTAGTTGATATGGTGACAAAGTCGGGTAGTTTTTTCGGAAGATTCGGGACATTAGAAGTGGGGAAAAATAATATTCACATTTATAATAGTTTTAATAATGCATACGGAAAAGGTTGTTAACATGATGCGCAATAAATTAACAAGCAGAATGTGATTACCCGTGTCGTGTCTCCGGGATACCAATTATTTACAATACATAATGTAGGTTTAAAAATAAAAAAATAAAAAAATAAATGTATGAACTTAATACAAAGATTCCTACCATATACAGGGCTATTCAGAAAAGTAGACCACCTCAAATAACTCGTGAACAGTTAAAGATATTGACATTTTGTTTTCACTTTCAGTAATGGTACCAATAATAATCGGCCTTAAAGTACTGTGTCATGGCGTTAATATTTTCTGGGATCATGGTAATAACTTCACTTTTTTTAAACGGAACCATATAGCCTTACATCTAGAAACATTACAAATTCAGCACCGCCATTAGTTTGAAAATCGGACAAGTACTTCTCGAAAAGATATGGTGTATTCAAACATGCGTCATTGCTAGCTGAGAACTAATCTGTTCGATTCACGCTACATGAGCTAGCTATTGACATATGGAGTTGCTAGACAGGTATTCTCTCTACTGTGCTCGTAAATACACTATGATAAAATGTATAATTTAACACCTTTATATCGCCGTAGGTAACTGGTAAATGGAAAACGGATATAGACCTTGAGCTACAGCGGATAACGTAGACTAGCGAACGTCATCCAAGTACTCAACTTAAACGATATTTTGTCACGGATACATCCGTGACAGAAAAATATCGGTGACAAGTAACAGGCTGTAATTTATCGACCATCTCTGCGCACGCTACGTGCGTTGTGCTTTTATTGTCTCGTCAGCTGTGCCTATGTCTTGTACCGCCCGATCGCTTGTTGACAGAGTGTTTATTTATTAACGATCATTCATAATATAGGTCCTAATTTTGAGACGACCAATACGAATATGGTGCAGGCACGACAAATGGAATGGTACAGGTTCACAACTGTAATTCGCGCATACAAATCACGTGTATCTGAAATACTCGTATGATGTACCTACTTAAATAAGGAAGAAGATGCGGACAATAATATAAATTTCCAACACAGTTACCCATATTTTCATTGAATAATTGAGATTAACTGATTGTATGATTGATTGATTGATTGATTGATTGATTGATTGTTGATCGACCGATTGCTTGCTTATGTGATCGATGGAGTTATTGATTGATTTAATGATTGATTGACCTATTGATTGATTGTTGATCGACCGATTGCTTGCTTATGTGATCGATGGAGTTATTGATTGATTTAATGATTGATTGACCTATTCATTGATTGATTGATTGTTGATCGACCGATTGCTTGCTTATGTGATCAATGGAGTTATTGATTGATTTAATGATTGATTGACCTATTGATTGATTGATTGTTGATCGACCGATTGCTTGCTTATGTGATGGATGGAGTTATTGATTGATTGATTTAATGATTGATTGATTGATTGATTGATTGTTGATCGACCGATTGCTTGCTTATGTGATCGATGGAGTTATTGATTGATTTAATGATTGATTGACCTATTGATTGATTAATTGATTGAATGATTGATTGATTGATTGATCGATTGATTGATTGATTGATTGATTGATTGATTGATCGATTGATTGTTGATCGTCCGATTGCTTGCTCACGTGATCGATGGAGTTATTGATTGATTGATTGATTGATTGATTGATTGATTGATTGATTGATTGATTGATTGATTGATTGATTGAAAGACGAAAGCATGAATGCGATTTTCGTCAACATCTTCTTGATCCTCACTTGAGGAGTATCTGTTTAAAAGGCACTATTTCCATCATAAGAAAGTTGCGAGAAAAAAAGCATAAAACGTAGAATAAAAGTCGTATGGAACACATTTTAAGAAACATCGTGTTTTGGTCTGGGTTGCTCATGGCGTTCGATAGCATTCAATTACTGCGATGCATATGGAAGAAATACTAATTTTTATTTTGAAGTGGAAATAGTACGTTTTGAACAGACACTCATCACTTTCAAATATACATTACTTTGTGACTTATAAGGACCAGGCGCGCCGACTTCGGGTAATTATTGGGGGGGGGGCGGGGGCATGAATAACACGAACACAGGCTTGTGAAGTGAGGAACAACTCTATTAATGCAAACATTCCTATATATTAAGAATATTCACAAACAGAAAAAACGGAACAATAATAGAGCTTGTTTCTCAAATGTAGTTTTGAACGAGTCTAATGTACAGGGTTTTCAATGATATTCACAAATAAACAGAAAAAAAATTGAACTTGATTCATAAATAAATATTTTTTAATGAATGTAATATGTGCGAAGCTATCAAAAAATCACAAGTACAAAACATAGAACTTGTTCACAAATGCATTTTCTGAATACATGTCCTATTACTGTATGTTGTTCCTTTCATGATAATAGCTCTAGCACGAGATGTATCGTCTGAACAGTCTCCATTGGGAAATGTAGTTCTTTGAAGGAATGCCCGCTTTCTGATCTCATTGCTTGAAACAAAATCTTTTACTTAAACCATTGGGGAGAGCTCACCGGACTTTGGGTATAACTCCATCGGCGCAGCTCAACCCATCCCGTAGCAGACCTCAGAGACCAATGGCGGGACTTCCTTTTTAAATCTTCTTACGCTGTAGTTCTCGACTCGGGCCTCCAAAGACTCCACGTTTTTGGCTGTCAGCACTAGAAGGCCTTGACTCAAGGATGTGCGCTCCACTCGGAAGTAGTACAGTGGGCAATAGTACTGTAACTAGACTCTCAGCCGAAGAACCGTGTTCACCAGTCACGTGTCTAAAACTTTGAGTCCTTGGGGTGACATTTACATTTTATAATACGTCATATGTCTTTCAGAGACCCCTGCTGCGAAACAGCCCTTGAATATTTCTTCTTCAGGATATCTCGTACATTGGTGTGAAGCAAGTTCCTCTCACTTCATTTAGACCGCAAATAGCTTCCTACTACTATCGTATGCTTTATCGAACTTTCGTGGCCGTCATCCTGAACGGCCTCTTAACACTACAGCTGTTGTTTTACCGTCAGTACGTGCCTCGTGTAGTGCTGTCGCAGGTGCACTAAGTCGCGAACTCATCCCCACTACAGATTATTTTCATACCAGTGCCGAGATGAACAGCAGGGGCCACATGTGGAGTAGGATAGTCACGTTATTGACCCACAATAACATGAGAGGTTATTAGCTATTGCCTGTAATAACATTCGGCTCATACTCTCCTCATACGCACTGTTCTGAGATGCCAAGTTCCAATACCGGGACTGTTTAACATGGCAGTGTAGGTGTTAGCAAACCAGTTTTACCACTCTGTTGGTCGTGATTTTCTGTCACTAATTTAGGAATGGTTTAAGGGTTCTAAAACAGATGCACTCTGCTTCAATAACGCAACCAAGGATTGAAGTGGGTTACGATTTCATTCCCAGGTAAACTAGAAGTCCATTTCCATGATCTACTCACCTCATCTCAGAGCGAATTTCGGGATGATACTTAAAATATAGTCCACGATGGCAAATTTGAAGTTCTAGTACCATTTAACCTTTTCAAACCTGAATAATTTCCGACAAAGAAAGAATATATGCTAAAATTGGTCTCCCGAATGTCCTTAAAATGAAAACAGTCCTTCAAAAGAGAGAGAAAAAATCATGACATTTAAAAAACTGCATTTTCTTAACAGGTAGTTAACAAAAATGATTATTTACGATGCAAGTTCGCAGAGTTTCTTTTTGATCATAAAGTGATGATTGAGAAACGAGGCGAAAGCGATGGCTATGATTACGACATGCGCTGTCACGTTAAGGTGAAGCTTTCTTTACTTCAATAATAATAATAATAATAATAATAATAATGACGTGCGTTTATTGTCTGTAGGACAAACCCTCCTAAGAGGGTGAGCGGCTTCCACAGTTTATAGGAAACTGCGTTTTGTTGTGATGGAGAATAGTGTTGGGTGTGGTGTACGAGTTCAGGATAGCGCAAACACCCAGTCCTCGAACCAAGGGAATTATACGCTTAAGACTAAAATCCCTCGACGCGGGTGAGAATCGAACCCGAGCCCCGAGTATCGAAGGCCAAGAGGCTGACCACTAGAGTGCATGACGAAGTTCGGCTCCTTCGCTGGCCGGTCAGCCTCACGGTCCTCGGTTCAAAGTGTCTTGGGTTTGATTCCGGCCCGGCTTGAGGAATTTATTCGAGTCTCGTTCATTCTTCTAGCTCGGGGGCTGGGTGTTTGTCTCAATACATATCTCTTCATACTCGCATATACATTCGCATATACAGGGTGGAAGGTAACGGGTATGGCCGCAATGCGTACGATTATTCCCCACGATTCATGGACTAAAACAATGTATGGCACTTGTCTTGGATAAAGTACCATTAAGTCGGAAAATAAGTGAAATATTTGCAGCGGTCATCCGTGCTCATGACTTGGAATGAGAAGCAAATGGCTGTACATGTCGGTCTACTTGTCGTAAATGCATGCATTTAGCTGGAAATAAGAATTATTATTATTATTATTATTATTATTATTATTATTATTATTATTATTATTATTATTATTATTATTATTATTATTATTATTATTATTATTATTATTATTATTATTATTATTATTATTATTATTACGGAAACATCATGGAATGCAGAGGTGTAAGAAGGTGCCGGGGTGAATGGGTTGACAAGGAAATGACTAGAGCATAAGTTGAGGCACTAAATTTTGAAATTTTGAGGCACTAAATTTTGAAATTTTATTTCTTTCCTCTCTTTTTTCACTTCAAAATTTGATAGATAGAAAATCTGAATAAACAACAACAAATGAGCTCGTCAGCTCCCACAACAACAATGTCCAACAAAGTCCAAAATCAGGTATGAAATTAGAGAGACTTACCAACAAGGTAATATACAAGGTGATGAACATTGTAGCCCTGATCAGGTACACTACTTATAAGAGCATGTTTGCTCCACTAATTTACATAGCCTAGGAGTCTGAGCCTCTCAGAGGTACAAGTTTCTTGACACAACATTATAGTCACTTTTACTCAACAATTTGTTACACATTGGTCTATAAACGATTACAAAATAAACAGGGGCTATGAGTGCCCATTCTAAATGGCCTTAATATAAAAAGATTTAACATGATCGACCATGAACAAAAGGCTATGAGGCAAAACACTTGCACTCCTTCTAGAAAAACTCATCAAACTCTAAATGGGCTTTTGGCCCGAAGTTGCAGAGGCTAAGCCTATTCTACGAAGGGGTGACTAAACAAGAAATATTAAACGCCAAAAATTTGTTAAGAATTTAGAGATTTAGAAAATTTTAGTCACCCCATACCAAGTTGAATGGAAATCAACAGAGGGTAATCACACTTTGTTCACCTACATTATATGTTTCCCAGAGGGGATTTGAACAGACTTCTCACACTTGCCGAAAATCTACATTTAAACTATGAAATTAGAACTTTACATGAAGAAAAGAAGTTTGAAACCTTCCCCTCGAGCTATCTGCCTGGAGCTATCACATGTTAAGAAATTTCTGTCACTATCTTGAGTAGATAGGCCTTACAAACGCCGATCTGCGGCCCCTGCCTCCGAATAACATCCCGCACTCACTAAACCGGAGCGATGAGGATGACAATACGGCCTTAAAGCGCCCGCCTTTTATAGCATTTCGAGGGAATGTTCCCAGAACTCTTTACAGATAGGCTGGATGCCTGTACAAAAACCCCAATTTTAATTGGCTAGAGAAAATATTCCCAAAATTTCTGATTGGTAGCTAGATACGGAAGTTTGAGGGAGTTAGAAGTGTTGACAACCTTGACGCAAGAACAAAACTATCTTCGGAAACTTAAGGTCTGCCACCTCTGAAAATCAACTTTCCCTTAAGAATTAATTGTCCTTAATCCCGCCAGAGGGGACACTTAGGCCGATGGTAGAGAAATCTAACAGTTGCAAACCCAAGTACCTTGCTTTACAATAGTTCAAGTTCCACAACACAGATGGCCTTATGGAAAGCGCGCTGTTTAACAGGAAGGAGAAGGTGTACCCCCGGTTCAATTATTATTATTATTATTATTATTATTATTATTATTATTATTATTATTATTATTATTATTATTATTATTATTATTATAGTGCGTAAATCAACTAATTACGTGTTGCAACGTTGCGACCAGTTTTGTGTCTCTTACCCGAAATTAGGCGGGTCGGGAGCCATGCAGAACTTGGAAGAGGGGAGTGGGATGTGGGGCTGAGAAGTTGTAAGGCGAAGACTGCACTGAAGTGTTATTTACATACGCCGCGAACTGTTGGGCACAGGAAAGCTGGACACACCACAGCTGGCAAGCACGTGTGCGGGCTTGTGCCAGTAGCAGTGATGTTGACAGAACTTAGAACGGTCCCTTTCTCTTGCCAGCATCTGTTAGAGGTTTTATTCTGGAATTATAGGTACCTTCCTGTCCGTATACACTACACACTACCAACTACCACACAAGTACACAATAATGAATACATCTCTCCATATAGGGTTGGAGTCAGGAAGGACATCCTGTTGTAATCTACAAGTGTGACACAGATCGCACCAGCGACCCCACCAGGGTGTGAGAAAATGTAAAATAAATGTATAAATACAGACAGCACAAACACGCGTGCCCCTGCCAGACTCGGAACAAGCAGCAGATTCTCCCCACACCCTCACACCTTGACCGCGAGCTATGCCTGCCATATGCAATGCGTGCGTGTTGTTCGATGAAAGCAATTAAAGCAAGCAAGCTTCAGTGGAATGAGCATTCGCCTGCACTCTTCAAGTTCCTACAAATTCGCGAATACGTACTGGAGAAAAAGATCTTTTCTGAAGTCCAGATTGCTGATGATACCAAATTAATGATATGTTGCAAAAACCCACTGTCGGTATACCTGAAGATGGTTTTCTGTGGTTTCCCATTTTCACACCAGGAAAATGCTGGGCTGAACCTTAATTAAGGCCACGGTGGCTTTTGACTTTTAAAATCACGTAAGAAGTGATTATAGCTCAGAAAGTATTAAGATGTGGGGATGGTTTCTATATTTGAAAAATCCGTGCAAAGTCCGAGAGATGGCACCACCGGTGCGTATCGAAGTCATGTTTAGCTAGTAGCATCTCTTGAATGAATGCACACCAAGTTTCAGCCATATTGGTCTATTTCTTTGTGTTTGGCATTCGTGTGAATCAAGGAAGTCGAGTGATTTTCAAGAAATGGACGAAAAAGTATTTCGTGTGGTGATTAAACATTACTTTATGAAAGTCAAAGCGCCTCAGGAGACTAAAGAGAAGCTTGATAAACATTGTGGTGACTCTGCACCTTCGATTAGAACAGTTTATAAGTGGCTTCAAAATTTTCGGACTGGCCATATGGGTACAAGTGACGCTGAACGTTCTGGACGGCCTGTGGAGGTTACGAATCCAGAAATCATTGATCAAATCCAGAAGAGTTAAGGTGCGTGAGATTGCTAGTGCAGTGGGCATCTCGACTGGACGGGTACATAATATTTTGCATAAACATTTGGACATGAGAAAGCTATCCGCAAGATGGGTGCCGCGATTACTCACGCTTGACCAAAAACGGAATCGTGTGAAGTGTTGCAAGGATGGTTTGCAGCTGTTCCAGAAGAATCCGGAGGACTTTAAGCGTTTTGTCACTGTGCATGAAACATAGGTACATTACTATACTGCTGAGACCAAACAACAATCTAAACAATGGGTTACCATGGGGGAATCTGCACCAAAAAAGGCGAAGACCGTTCCTTCGGCCGGAAAGGTTATGGCGACTGTCTTTTGGGGTTCGCAAGGGATAATCCTCATCGACTATCTGGAAAAGGCTAAAACTATTACAGGTGCATATTATTCATCGTTATTGGACTGTTGCCCGACTCGTTGGCTGAACGGTCAGCGTACTGGCCTTCTGTTCAGAGGGTCCCGGGTTCGATTCCCGGCCGGGTTGGGGATTTTAACCTTAATTGGTTAATTCCAATGGCACGGGGCCTGGGTGTATGTGTTGTCTTCATCATTTCATACTCATCAAGACGCGAAGGTCGCCTACGGGAGTCAAATAGAAAGACCTGCACCTGGCGAGCCGAACCCGTCCTGGGATATCCTGGCACCAAAAGCCATACGACATTTCATTATTGGACCGTTTGAGAAGCGAGTTGCAAGCAAAACGCCCGCGATTGACCCACAAGAAAGTCCTTTTCCATCACGACAACGCACCAGCACACACCTCAGCAGTTGTGGTCGCAAAATTAATGGGAATAGGATTCCAACTCGCTTCACATCTTCCCTATTGCCAAGACTTGGCTCCCTCGGACTACTATTTATTCCCCAATTTGAAGAAATGGCTGGCGGGACAAAGATTTTATTCACACGAGGAGGTGATTGCAAACACTAATGGATATTTTGCAGACTTGGACAAAACCTATTAATCGGAAGGGATCAACAAACTAGAACATCGTTGGACGAAGCGTATAAGCCTAAAAGGAGACTATGTCGAAAAATAAAAAATGTTTACCCCAAATACGTAGTTTTTATTTTTGCACGGACTTTTCAAACGCCCCTCGTAAAGTAGATGATCGGAGTGCAGAAGATGTGACCGCGTTAGCTAACATAATGTGCATTACTTCGCCAAGAGATGGCCGGGCAAATTTAAAGTATGTTTGTTCGGTCAAAATTAGGTAACAGCGCGGTGTATCTTGACGTTAAAATGTCACACAAGGGACGAGAGAGATGGAATTTTATTAGTCCTGACGAGATAGATCAAAGAACTTCAGAAGAATTAAGGAGTGACTGTAAAAAAAAAAAGGAAAAAAGGAAATAGAAGGTTTCGTGGCTGAAAATTGATGAATTTTGGCATACCTTACGAAAATATGCAAACATATCACTAAAAATGGGTAAAAGCCTATAGAAAAGTATGCAGAAGGAAACTAGAGACAATAGTGTTTGAATGAGACCAAACGTACATCTGCAGAACAAACGGGACGGTTACGGGAGCGTCGCATACTAGATGCTGCAGTGGTGGCCTGTTGTAAGAAACGATGTCGAAATGTCAACTTGTTTATTATTTCTGATTACAATGTATGATAGAAGTTGCACGTAAGTAACTCTACCGGCTGTGCCTCTTACGGTCTACCACGTCTTTTTTCTAGTCTATATTAACTTCAGGAGGCTGAAGACATTCTGTTCAACCTTTACACCAAGATTAAAATCCTCCACAACAATGCAAACGACTGAATGTATGTCCAAACCTTGTCCCGTTTCCCTAGGGGGTTCGGGTATGAAGTGAGAGGAATCTTTGGGGCGAATTTTTACGACCGGATGTCCTTCCTGACGTCAACCTCATCAGAGGAGTTAATGAGATGAAGTGAATGACGTGATAGATTATAGTAGGAAGGGAGAGGGTGTAAATCCGGTGCCGGCACATAACCTACTTCTCTCGAATAGCACCAAGGGATCTGCTCAAGGCTTTACGTTCCGATCCGACGGACGACTCACCGTCAACAGCGTCGTATTCCCTCACTCCATATAGTCATGTTTGGAATTGAATCCAGGTTTTTGGCACGCAATCTAGTGATTAGAAATTGCATACCACTACTTCCCCTACCATGCCGGCCATCATTCAGATGGTGAAAATGTTTTCGACCAACGGGACCCGAACCGGCTGACCGCGGTAGTCAGACGATATGGACATCACGCCTTAATGATCATGGGCAACAGGCGGACTAAAGCAAACAGCTGAGTGAGAATCTAAAACTCTCACCTCTATAAAAATAAGCCTAGTGGTTGGTTAATGCTATTGAATTGTATATATTTATGTCTCATCACGCTGTAACTGAGGCGTCTTTGGTGGAAATTGTGACTTCGTTCTTAACGATCATTATTCTAATATTAAAGGGGGGCTCTACTAAAGTTTTGTCCGAGAAATGGTCCACAACCGGAAACGAGATTTTGGTAGTAGTAGATACTTCAAACCTTGGTGCTGTAATATTTATTCATGTGCAGCCATTTCTAAAAGCTTGAGATAACGTTTGAAGGTCGTCTGTGCTTTTGAAAGTTATCTAACTGACATGATTAAGCAGATGATCTAAGTAAAATGCATTATAGGCTAGTCATAATCGCTGGAGAATGCCTAAAAGCGGAAATGGAAAAAGCAAAGGAGGTGAATGTGCTCGTTGAAGTACTGTGAAACGATGAAATCCGGCACCTAACTTCAGTAATCTTAACTTTGATTCACAAATTAATGTTAATGCAAGTTAGTAAAATGACTAAAATTAAGATTTTCTAGAATTCACTACGGTCCTTGCGCTATACTTTTAATCTTATTGCGTTGAAAAAATTTGCACACGAGTGTACTCGTATGGAATTCATAATTTGTAGTAACAATTTCAGAAATATTTTCTTTAATTTAAAATCAAATAAACTATTTGATTAAATATTAATAAAACCGTTGTTAAAATATAAGGATTCCACTCAACTCAGAAATAACGCTACAATTTATTCCTTTAATTTCTGTGACCTAAATAATTGGGATCCAAAACAGGGAATAAAAAATTCCTGCACCTTGGATACTTTTAAAACGCATGAAATTGTTTTTATAAGTACCACAATTTCATAAATAGTTTCTCTACTTAGGCAAAGTTCTCAAGTTTTCATAATTTCAGCAATATTAATCGATTCTAAACATTTTGTATGAATCGGATTAAAATATCAGAAACTGTAAATTTCAATATGATATCTTCTTAAGTGGGTATCTTGGTGGAGAATTACATGTAAGAGTAGGATAAGTACATCTTCGAACTTACCGTTGTATCAATTTTGAGCTCCTATGTTTTCGTTTTGACCCCACTGTCGGCAGCCCTGAAGATTGTTTTCCGTAGTTTCCCATTTTCACACCGGGCGAATTCTGGAGCTGTACCTTAATTAAGGCTACGGCCGCTTCCTTCCCACTCCTAGCCCTTTCCTATCCCATCGTCACCATAAGACCTATCTGTGTCGGTGCGACGTAAAACCAATAGCAAAAAAAATAGTTTTTATTTTTGAGGGTAAAGTACTGGACTACAAGGAAGAGAATAACATTGGTGCTCTTGAATATGGCTAAGTTTCCGGGCAAGAAGCCCAATCTGTAAAATTGTTCCAAGGAATGAAAACATGAAAGGAATTAGATAGCATAAATCTACATATCATGAATGCTAAGTACACCGTCACCAGTGTAGACTATAGACGTTTAATGCATTATCGGATACTTATGAAATTTTCTGTATATATATTGTTAGTAAATTATAGAATGCCGTGCAGACGGCAGTACTCTAACGAGCTGTACTGTAACTATTGTTGTCTGCACAGCTCAAGAGTAGTGAGCAGAATAATCCTCTAATTGGAGATGGTGGCAGCCAGTTACCTTGTATTATTATATAGATTAAGTTATTCCCTTTAGGAGATTGTAAAATGTGTTGTAAGTAACTACCTGACCCTTGTATGTGTCATTTCCTACCCTGTAAGTATAGACAATCTCATCCTCCGAAAGGTAAAAGGCTGAAATATCCTTTTGGAATTAATAACTAGTGTTTTCCTATTCTAGATGCTATATCACAATTACAGAGCAAATACCACAACAAGGTACACAATCTTGACGAATATATTTCATACGTTCCCGAATGATGTTACAATGAACTGTCCAAAATATGGCTAGAATTTTTCTGTATAGAATACCCGTTTACGTGAGAGTAATCTGTGAACTGAATTAGCCTGTAAAATTAAAGATAACACAAATAGTAGTGACCGATGTTAGATATTGTTTCATTACAGTTATTTGAGTCACAAAATCACTCATACGATCACTGTGAAATTCAATACTGCAATAAACAAAAATATATCTTTCAAAATCATTGATATTTCAGAGCTCAGCTGTCGTACTTAGACTTTTACACATTCATAATGTCAAGGAAACATTTTCCTACAATCCTACATCCTCAACATACACGTAACTTTCATGAATATTTAATTCCAAATTCCATTCTCACATTTGGAGAATGCTATAAAGTAATTTTTCAATTTTCTCCATGATGTACCATTCCGTGTTTAGTAACTGTATTACCTCGTGGGAGTAAAACTGATTAACTAACGATAACGATCAAGCATCCATCTAAATAATATATTTCTTAGAAAAACAATTTGGATATATGGAACTTAACCCATGAAATTCCCAATAAGGAAATTTACTTGTCTTAACGGAACACGAAATGGACAATATTTTCGGGAGTAATTCAGTAAACACTGTCCGAAGACTTATCAGATTCATTTATACCAACAATAAATCCACTACTGTCTCGGTCTCTAACATGAACTTGGCCTTTTAGATTCGTAAAGACCAATTTTAGGTTTTAATTGTCTAAAAGTTGCGTTTATTTTATAGCCTATTCTTCAGATTGTTGGAATTTTCTTTCCTGTTGAACAGAGAATTTTAGTTTCTTGTACAAACAGCTTTATCTAAAATGCTTAGGATCATTCCATTTATGAAATCTGAATATAAGGTCTAAGAATATCGATAAATTCACGAGTGAATTAAGAGAGTACTACAGAATTTGAACTTACCTTGTTGTGGGAAGTACATCTCCTCTGGTAGTTTTCTTTCCAAAAATGTCTGTGTGGTCAAAATGTTAAACTTTTCTGCTTACAGCTTTATTATTAATTTAAATTCAAATGAACTATTTGTTAAAGGAAACTCTCAGAGGAGCTATGACACGTGTGCCATATTCCTACGCCTGTATTTGTTGTTCAATCTGACCTGTGTGGACTAGTTTCAGTAGAATGTTGTGTTGTGACCTCGTCCCTGAGGAGTGCTCTGTTGTAAGCTATCGACGCTGGATGTACCGCTTGTTGGCAACATTACCCACTGCCTCTCACTCACTACAGCAGCCAGTAATTCTTCTAATTCAAAATTAATAGTGAAATGAACCTAAAATACTATTATTGTTAAATGGTGATGTATGACTTCACTAAAGAGTCGATATTAGTTTATTTTATCAATGAAAAATAATATTTCTTCAAAATTCAAAACGAATTGGTATTATGAAGCGCTACGCTCTATTAAGCCAAATGTCAGCGATGTGCCCGTTTACACAGAAGAGTAACTGCACCTATCGAGACTGGCTATATAGCATAGTATGTTAGGCTAGAGCTGCTCATGGTAGCGAATATAAGTCAGATAGACAACTGGATTCTTAATATTACTTCCAATAACTGCTGACGGAAGGGCAGTTGCTTTGCACCTGTAATAGCGCACCGATGGTCGCGCTCAGTAACTGCGAAGAAGGTGGATAGTTTGAATCTGCCCTGTGGAATTCTTAACTCACCCTCTCTTTCCTCCTCTGACCATTATAATTCGTCTGCAATACGCACTTTCCTTAACACTACCGCTACTAGCCCATTCTTCTGATCTCACCTGAGATACGCGTCTTTGAAAACGTACTAAAGAAACTATAATTATTTGTCAACTGTTTTTGTATGCCTACACAAAAAGGAGTAAATCAAAGGTATTAGAGAAGCAACAATACGCTATAATAATCATCCTTCTGACTACATATGTAATAAAATATATTGTTACAGTGAAAGTAGCATATACTATAGAAGTTACAACGATGCTGAGAATTTTCTTTGCATGAGTGGCAAATATTCTTTTTTTTAAGATAGTCACCGAAAATCTAAAAACTCATGGAGTTTATGGCCAACTTGACGCGTCGCTCTAGCTAGCTCCTCTTGCGGCCATGACAATCACTTACGGAGCCTACCACAAAGCTGTAATTGGAAAGTTTCCCCATAATACTGCTGGGGCGCTGACAGAAAGCTGTGTACCGTAATTATCGTACTCCCAGTTTCAGATATATTGTTTTGTTGTTGATAGTGTTGCTAATGGGTTCATAATGAGATGTTTGTTCGTTATTGAGAGTTTATAGTTAATGCGATAATTCTTTTTTATTGTGTAATGTAGTGATTTGTTTCTTTAACGTGCATTTACACATCTCCGAAAATGTGATAATGTTGTGTTACGGATTAAAATGTACGTAAAGGACGTCGGAAACTTCGACCGTCATTTTCTCGGAAACGGTCGAGTATCTACGGATAAGCCGAAACATGTGTTCGCTTATATCGACCCGTCTTTCCCTGAACGAAGTTTCTGGGAAATCGGATTGTTTCATTTGGTGGGTTCCCCTCGTAAGAAGCACGGATAATTTCATACAACTTTGGCAAGGAACTGTACCGTAGTAGGGTTGCGCACTACGTCCCTCTGTCGGGCCACAGTTATGTTCCGCTGTTCCGGAACACCGAGTGTCAATTGTTCCGAAACATTCTCAAGCGAGACCGAGACAGTGACTCACTGTCATGTCAGAAGCGCCACTATGCAATGCCCTTCGCCTACTAGCTGACTGTCGATACCGGCTGTATGCCGCCACTTGCTGGAGTGTCCCGTGTTCCGTGTTCTGTCACATCCTCTTTGTTCTGTCAGTTCCGTTGCACCGGCAACTGACCTTCGGTACATGCAAATAACGTAATGTGTTCTGTTTTGTTTTCAACTGTTTTGTGAGAGTGTTTTAATTGAAGCCTAGTAATATAACCGCACGAAAGACGGTAAACTTTGCATAATGTCGCATCGGAGTCCTGTTTAAGACTTTTTTACTAGAATAAAACAGGACAGAGTGAAATGCAATTTATGTTATTCTCTTTTGTCTGCAAAGGGATCTTCAACCGGCACAATGACAAGACATTTCAAACTTAAACATCCCACAATTTTTATTTTCGTGTTCTGCTTGTATATCGTGTCCTCATTCTGTGTCGATTATGTTCGGCTTTGTCGTACTTCTCGCTTCACACTTTTGTGCCCAGTGTTTAAATCCCGACGAATTTTTGTTTGTTTGTTTGTTTATTTGTTTCATTTACCTTCCGGAGAAAAATTTCAGCTTAACATGTCGTATTAAATGTGTGAATGGTGCCGCTTAACTAAACATTACTTCATGGAGAGAACAAAACGGTTATCTGCCACTCTATTCGCTATTATAATTAGCGTTACTTACAAAAAGTAACCTGTCGATGACGACAGGTAGACAACAGTCAGTTTCTAATAAGTAGTATTGACAGGCTGATTGATTTTCAACTTTTATTTAATACTCTCAAATCATACTGAACTCAGCCAGGATCGAGCTATTATTTTGAAAACTGAAGAACAACAACTAACGAAATGTATCAGTAAGGTCGGCACGATATTGAGTGACAGGGTTGAAAGGATACTCCAGGAACAGGTTCTCTAGCACACTTGGCTGGGGCACCTTCAGAAAGACCATCAGTAGGGATCGGAAGTTCATGCCCGAAAAACTGTATAAATATGTATGCATTTATGCCATAAAAAGCATCTGAACATGCAATGAAATATACATCATAAATCTTAGCTTATTTCCATGAAATAATTATTAGTGATAAGTCGTTATTCCATGTATTTCGAAGAGCCATAATCGGTAAATGTTTCACTATTGCACTTAACAAGTAGGGAGTGAGGGGTACTTTCCATGATCAGTCTTCATCTATTGTCTGTCAGCCAAGCTTTGCAGCGCGAAAAACCTCCGTTTTACATAGTACAAAATGATAGGGGCATTCACAAACGCTGATAGATCAATTTTCTATAGCCAAACGTCTTCAAAAAATAGCTAATTCCCTATACAGGCAGTACTTAATTTCTTGTAGCTAAACAAGAACACAAAAACAGCTTGGTTTAGTATAAAATAGCAAGATTGGCGACACTTGATTCCCAAGCGTGTGTGTGTGTGCGTGGGGGGGGGGGACACCGGGATTGCATCATAGATACATATCATCCAGCTTCACGTATCAAGTATCGTTGGTGATTCATGCCTCCCCGCTCATTTAGAGTTGCCATACGTTCTGAAAAAGCGGGATTATCCTGAATTTAAGCATATGTCCCGACGTCCTGACTGAATTTTAAAAAATCCCTAAATGTCCTGAATTTAAAAAATCAGAGCAAATTATTTAAAATTTTGCTCAAATGCTTTTGAAGGGGAATGTACCATCTACTACTTAAAAATCTATGCAAAAAACATTGAATGTTATTTCATTTTGGAGTGGTCTGAAAGGTAGGTATTTCACTTAAAGTATGATTTTTTTGTTATTTGTTTTTTGCATTAACATCATATAACAAGTGCGTCTTTTGGTAATGGATGGGACAGTTCACATGGAATTACCCAAATATACTCGTTGGAAGTACAGGCACCAAATTTTGGTCCTGAGCACGGGGGAAAGGGTGAATATATCAAATATTTTTATGGGAACAAAAACACGATTGTGTCCCCGTACCACTATATGCGTGGGGGCAAGTGCTCCCGTGGAGCTGGCAACTATGTTTGGACTTGTCGATGTTGGTGTCCTGAATTTCATCCTGAACCTTATGGCAACCCTACGGCTCGCTATGCTGTTCTTTCTTGCTGAAGCATAGTTCCCACTCCTTTAAACTGCGCAGCTAAAATATCATTTCTTATCTGAATGAGCCCTCTTACCTATGAGCCATCATTGTCATCAATAACATTCCTTGCACTTGCATAACATATCACATAATTGCAAAAATGCCAGGGCATGAATAAATAATCATAATAAAATGATAATATCCTTTTAATATAATATTTTTGGGCAAAAATACAAAGTGTGATGCATCTATTAAGAAAGAAAACAATTATTTTATGCACAATAAGAGTGGTCATATTCTGTTCAGATATTAGTAAATAAATAATTTACCAGCATATATTCATACAATTGTGGAAAATACATGTGCAAATGCATGAACTTCCGATCCCTAGTAATGAGACAACGTAATGACGACCAGTTTAAAGATAGATTAGGCGAACTTTAAATAGTGGTGCAGAATGAATTGTCGTGTGGATTTGTCTATAAAATGAATAATGATCCTATAAACAAGATTCATAAATCACTAATTCTCTGACATAAGGAGTCAACTCGACGCACATAGCTGCTGTGGTGATGAGGGTGCAAGGGGCTCTGGTTAATGGTGCCGACTTAGTGCAAGGCCTCATTAAATGTGACGCCTGGCAACCATTGAGAGAGCAACCTGCTCTGAAGAAACCATTTGTCAAAGTCTACGAGATAAATGGCTCCGCCAACAACTGTGGTGCCAACTGTAACACAAGAAGAGGTATATGTTTCTGTCGGCGGTTATTGGACTATTTTCATATCTTTGGCCATACTCTATAAGGTTAATGCGGTTTTGAAGTAGAGTCAAAATAAATTATTTACCTTTGTGACGGATCGCTCGTGTCTGGCAGTGCAGGGAAATACAAGACAACGCAGAATGAGCGATAAAATTGAAGGATAATAGTTCATTCAGTATTAATGTTGATAGTGTTTGCTCCCTTACACATACAGGCTACAGTGGCTTAAGAATATACAGAAAGGCTAACCCATTTATGATAGAAGAAATTATATGAGGCAAATTCGTTAAGAAGGAAGCCATCTTTTTTCAGTGTCAACATAATTAATAGAAATAATATTTTCATTTTGTCGAAACAAGAAAAATAACACTTAAAGAACTAATACAAACCCGCAAAAACTAATTACAGAATTGTCCATTTTTATACACTTGTCCATTTTCTTGGCAGATTGAAAAGATAAGTTGCATTGATAAAAATTCGCTAATGGAAAATGAAGAAAGACCATTTTGTGTAAGGCACTAATAGAGGGCAGCACGTGCTGAGGTCAAGAGCGCGATGCGTGGAATAATCAGGAATTGAATATCTCTGCAGTTGCACATCTGTGGAGGGATTAACCTGTAGTTTCCAGCACCATACTGTTCTCCAAGGCCGTCCAATTTTTGTTTGGGTAGAAGGATGGTGTACAGGTGCACTCTCTTGTCTGAGCAAGAGTCTTTTCGTGAGGCCAGATAATCTCACCGAATAACTGAGTATCACGAAGTGCAAGATACGCACTATTCTTCAGGAGAAGTCAATAAACAATATAAATGTGAAACTGAGAAAGAAATTTACGTGGGAACATAATATTCAAGCTGGTCGTCTTTTATGACATTGTACGGTGGAATATCCTGTTTCAAACTCGGTCAAGAAAATAACTTAGCTATGCGAAAATTTACCCCAGCTTGTTTACTTAGATCTTTTGTGTGATGATCGGATTATATAATATTATGATCACAAAGAGAGTAATTAACCAGCTTACATTTTCGGAATGTTTTGAGAAGTTGAAAGAATTGATTTGTTTACACATTTATTTAGAAAAGGCGAGCCCCACATATCCACAATGTTCAAAGAGAGAGAGACGAGCTATTTCAAGAACAATGCTTATCCGTAGGCCTATACCTACTCCAATTAACTTCTCAAACATCCTGGCCATCACAACCGCCTTGTGCGGGATTGGAATGGACATCCGACCTATTCTTTGACTTCGATAAAAACTCTTCTCTAACTGCAAAATCACGTGGAATGTAGCCTACACGGAGTTTGGTAACTTGCACTGATGTCGTTACTTGAACGATCGTTTCCTTGTGGGAGTTATTACCTTTCAGTGCTGTTAGATAAGGGTACACGAAGTATATAAATGGTCTTTCGGCGCAGTCTCTAGATTCTTTACAGAAATATGGGATCGTGTGAATGGTAGTGTATTTATAATACATTTATAATACATTTATAATACATCTACTGGGTGAAAAGCTTTATGAAGTGCTTTCTTCATTTTTCCTTTAGCGAGGTGGAGCTTCACAAATTCCAAAGAACTGAATATACCTTTATTTCATATGATTGGTTAAGATGTAGTTAATGTACAACTAACATTGAAATATGTTCATCGGTAAAAGGGATGATGATACATTGTGAAGTGTATATCAATGACTATTATGACTAGCCTGATATTGAGGAGACTAAAACATACCAGTTGACAATCAAAAGTGTATTCAACGTGAAACAGACTACCCTGTGGAATTTATAGCAGATAAGAACATTGATGAGGACTCATGTCCAAGTGAGGTCTGCGAACAGATTTCAACATGAGGAAGAGAATGGTAGACACATGAAAAGGAAACTAAAGACAAGCACACGAACGAGAGAAATTACCGAACGTGCCTTCTGAAACAGGCTCCTTGAGCTTCTTCTCAAGGAGAGGAGGTATACATTAAAGCTAAAGCAGTCATCTCTGTACAGGACATGAAGGCCCTGGGAGTGGTAGAAGGTACATGATAGGTTAGAGTGGTTAGATCTACGCCCGGTCGCTTTTGCTCCGAGGAATTAACCTGGTACTCATGTTTGGTATGGGCTGAGTGAACCTCAGGGCCATGTGCACCTAGTATGGAACATTACTGAACATAATAAATTAACACGAACAGATAAAATTCAATCCTTCATCTATTCCCCAGTTGAAGATATGGCAGAGAATGACAACATGAAGAGATTACTCCTCGATGGATCACTATGTCCACGTATTGTGGCAATATATTGATTAGTCGCTCCAAATGGAATGGCCGTACGATATTGGATGCTTCTCCCATTTAATATTTTATCAGAAACTTTTAATTATTATTAAATATAATTCACCTCCCAAGTAGATACAAACTCTGTGGACATTCACAATAAACATTATATCCATGGTTTGTGAGAAAAGTGTATCTGTGAGGAAACTACGCTGGCCATTGCATAGAACTGTCGTCTCCATTCCATTTCTCGCCATAGCGGAAGTTCATATGAAAATGTGCTGAAGCCCCTCGCAGCACTTCATACTCTGCATGCGTCATCTGACTAACATTTATACAACTTTAACTTATATAAAGTGAAAAAATAAATTCGTTTCCTCGCTTTACCCGAGATTGTGTCCGCCTCCGAGAGTAACGGTTAGTGTTATTAGCTGCCGTCCTCGGAGGCCCGGGTTCGATTCCCGATACTGCCATAAATTTAAGAATGGCAGGAGGGCTGGTATGTGGTTGAATTGATACATGCAGCTCACCTCCATTGGAGGTGTGACTGAAAAGGGCTGCACCACCTCGGGATGAGGATACGGATTTGCCATAAATCACAACTGTTAATTGTATACCCGAGATTGTGCAGCTTCGCTTGAGGTACACCTCCAATGGAGGTAAACTACTGTTACGTTTTAATCATATAGCAAGTCCCTGTGAATCTTAAATCCTTGACAGGGCTGAGAATCTATTTCAGGTCTTCAAGGATGGTAAACTTCACCAACCGTTTCACTACGGAAGCGAATTGCTTTAGGTAATAAAGTATAAATATTTCGAAAAACGAAAATAAATCACGAAACACATTGTTTATAAGTGTATGCCTGGCTGTGCTAATAGCAGATGTGCTTGGTTCATCTGGAAGGACGAAATCGAATTCTCGTCAGGAAGTGAAGAAATTCAGAAACGTAGAGAGAGAGACACGTAGTCCTAGTTTCTTCTAATAAATGATTACTAATTTATGAGGTGCAAGCCAGTCGAACACGGAGATAACACTTCGTCCAACTTAGCGCCGAGGTTTTGAAAAGAGGAAGCTTAAACCTTAGCTGATCGTACTACCGTCTATTACATTTGGACAAAGTCATCAAACGGAAAATAACATAATTACATTTCATTTTATTGAGGGCTGCCTAACTTAGGGGATAAAGGCGTATTTGTTTCACCTGCAAGGATGTAGGTTCAGTTCTCCGTCAGGAAGTCGAATATGTAGAAAGGAGATTTTCAGTTCTGAAGGCTCATTCATCCCACACCATGTTAATTCCTGAGGGCAAACTTGGCCGGGTATACTTCTATCCCACCTAGTACCGAGGTTTCCCCAAGGGCCTTCATGGCCTGTACGGAGATGGTTTTGCTTTCTTTGTCTTCACTATTTTCTCCAACGGACAGCAATGGTAAAAGGAAAGTGTAATGGCATCCGTAACCACAATAAATAGTAAAGAAAATATTTGGTGTCGCGCCGCCTCTGGCACGGATGACAGCAGCACAGAGCTGCGGTGTGCATCACATAAGCTTTCAAATGGTATATTTGCTTCACTTAAAATAGACGTTATCTAAGAATAAAGTGATGAAAATGTGACCTACACTGGACTAGAACCCGAAATTTGTCTATCTCCGAACGGGTGGGTGAACCTATTCTATCACGACACAACAAAGAGCTCTTATGATGTTGAATTTGCTGTTTATAGAGAAATCTCCTGCGAAACGAATGAGTTGATGTGAATCCACTTGATGATGCCCATAGTGCTCTATCGGTTGTGCCACAAACCCTAAATTTCGATAAAAACTATGATGGAGGTATTGTTTTATTAGTCACGGCACCTGAATTGGAGGTTGAAAATCACTACAATACGCCGTACACACCTCTTAAAATGGGGAGACATGTTTCCAAAACGGAAATACACATTCTATATTTTCCTCAAATTTATGCATGGCAGACTTATGCGTTTGAAGTTCGTTGTAACTGCAGGTAGAATGCATGGAATTGATCAAAAGACTCCTTCCAAGGACAAAATAATTTTGAATGATGTTGAGGAATATACATTTTAACTGTATTAAGTGGTTATTAGAACTAGAAAGACGAGCTAAACTCCACGTTAATGAAACGGAGATGTATTTTAGTCTGCGCCAACGATCTACAGAATACTGAGATTTTTTAATTTAAAATTGCCAGGCGTTTATTTATCGCGGTACACTGGTTTCATAAACGAACAAGCTATCAAAGGAGAGTTAAAACAATGGAATTCAGGATTGAAATAAAATTCTGGTGAAATGAAAATATGATTTTATGCACAGCGTTACTACGGTTTCACTGGTTCAATTAAAGATTCGACGCTCGACTTTCTTCAGTGATTTAATTTCCAAAGGAATATTTGTTTGAAATAAAAAATACCGGCAAAACCCGTCCTAAACAGAAGTATGTGATATAGTTATGTGAATTTATGTGAACTGAATTTATAATTTATTCCTCAATACCTCAGTTTTCCTGTGCCAGTATAAGTAACGCAATATTATGATATTCCCTTTAGACTTCTACCGACAAATGGTAAAGTACTTGCAATTGCTGTTCTAGTGCACAATATGAATATGAAAGTTGTTTTTCAGGTGAGTGTGAATGGAGAATGAATTGAATGCTGTGTGGCAGAAAGAACTGCACTCTACCGAGTTCTTCATCACAAAGGTAGATGATTTATTTTTTCCAACTTTTCCAAGCTTTCAAAATGTTGCATTAAATATTTTTATTGATCGTTATTTTCGAGACATTCTCTTGTTGGTAAGATTTCTTGTACGTGTTTTTTGTGTAGTTGTTGTAGTGGTAGTTGATACCTTTGTGTCTCGTGGCTTTTATCTTCCTTGTAGCAGTTGGTTCCAGTGCATGTTTCATACTTTTTGTCACTTCTTTGAAATAATGTGGGTAACCAAACTTGACATTCAGACACGTACGATAATAATTTTCTATCCAAGAAACAAAGTATATTTCAAAATAATTTGTAATTTTAACTAAAGAGGTAAGTAATTATTATTTTCTTCGTTTCAGTCTCTTATACCTTTCGGGCTTCGGTCTGCAAGCCTGTGTGAATGAACTATGCACCTATTAATTTTGCAACCAATTCCGTGGCCTAGTGTAGTTACACGCCTTTAACAACAAAATAATTGAAAACTAAATTGGACCATCGTCTCTTTAGTTTCCTTAGATCTCTCACCCTCAAAGGCGGAGTCCATTTTTATCCTTCGTAACCTATCCTCCCCCATCCACCTCACATGATCCCATGACCGAAGTCAGTTCATTCACACAGCTTTATTTATCGAATTCATTCCTAACTTAAGGCTTATCTCATCATTTTCAGTGCCCCCCTTAATGGTTCCCATTTGTTTGTACCAGCAGTTATTATTATTATTATTATTATTATTATTATTATTATTATTATTATTATTATTATTATTATTACATTGGTGTTGCTGTTGCTTATAGTATTGTTATAATTTGTTTACTGAAATGCTATTGTTTGAATTTGAAATTCATTTGTTCACAATCAGTATAAACATACTGGATAGTTACTGTCCATGATCTCTAAAGCACTTCCTACAAAAGATAATATACTGAATTTATTTCCATAACCTAATAAGATGAAGTAAAGTTGGAAATATTAGGTCGTTGGTACTTCTGTCAACCATCGTTTTCCTGGGACACTTCAAATCATTATTAGTATTAGGATACTGAAGCAGAGAATGTAATTTACGAGCTTGTAAATATAAATGCCCTCGGAACTCGAATTCTGTATCTCTCAGTGCCATTTTCTCCAAATCGAGTTAAACCTGGTATAAATTAAACCCGTTTAAATTTAGTACCTAGTTTAAACTTGGGTCCATTTTCTCCACCAATTTCTGACACTCATTTAGTTTAAACGGGCGAGCTGTCGTTGGCGCTAACGTTGGCTGCACTGAAGGAATAGTCGAAGGCATGGTTGATTGGAATTGGCCAATCAGAGCCAAGTAATTCAATGACCGACATTTTTGTAATAATATCAGCTGTTTGTGGCAAATTAATGCTATCGTACGTAGTGAATAAAGAAGAAATTCTGCGGGATATTAGCTTTACTGACAAATAAATTGTTTACATTTGTGCGAAGTGTTGTGTCATATAATTTTACCCATTGCTGTCTACAATTTCTTGGAACGCACTTTTATTTCTTATTTTTTTCTGTCATGCTTTACCATAAATAAGTACCGTGGGCCTAATATGTGTCTTTTGATGTCTGTATTGTCTTACGGAACACACGGGAACATTGAAATATTAAAATCCTGGTCTTTCAGCAATAGGCCTACGGTACTCCTTTCCTCAGAAAATCAACATTTATGTGAATTTCAAGTAAACTAATTCCAAGCATGCTCGGGATCTATCTCCTATTAAAATCCATCGCCCTCGGCCGGGATCAATCTCACAAACCTTGGATCCAGCAGACAGACCACTGAGGATATATTATTTGGAGATGTATTACTTGATTCCTTATTCGTTTATAACATAACCAAGTTCGCGATATGTCGTACTGTATGCATAATACTCTTCTCCCTATAGCATTAATATTTCTATTGCTGGTATGCTGGCAATAGTTACGACAAAACATTAACTTCTTAATTTATTCTATTACAAGTTTACTAGCAAGCATGAAACACTTTATTGTTTTCCTGATCCTATAAATATATAATCTAGCGATTAGAAATTGTATACCACCGCCTCTCCTACCGTGCCGGTCAACATTTTGATGGTAAAAATATTTTCGACAAATTGGATTCAACCGTCTAGTTACAGATCCGGACGACGTTCACCTAACGCTTTAGCGACCATAGCCACCAGACATGGCATAGGTGGGCTGACGTACTAGACGACTTATGTAGGAATATTGTTATGCTTCACATTACAGTATTCATACCACCAAGAGTATTTTACAGTATATAATATTATAAGGAGACTGCAATTTAAGGTCTGTGGTCCCCATTGTTAATAAGAAAAATGCCTGCTCCATCATATCTTAAAGCAACCAGAATCATTGCTTCTAGCGAAATAGCATTATTTCGTGCAATTGAAGTTTTAAATTAATCCTTCTTCGATACTAGATAATCCTTGCTGTTCGCTTATGAATTATAAATCCATCAAAAAAACTCCGTTACATCCGATTTTCCAAGATTGTAAACTTTTGTTGGAATGTGGCTTCTTAACCTCACTTGCACATCAAAATTATTTCCTATTTAACCAAAGACTTCAATAAATTCTCCCATTTTTCTAATGCTAATCATCATCATCATCATCATCATCATCATCTGTTTACCCTCCAGCGAGGGATCCCACATCTACCGCCTCAAAGGCAGTGTCCTGGAGATTCAGACTCTTGGTCGGGGGATACAACTGGGGAGTACCTCGCCCAGGCGACCTCACCTGCTATGATGAACAGGGGCCTTGAGGAGGGATGGGAAGATTGGAAGGGATAGGCAAGGAAGAGGGAAGGACGATCCCTTGGCCTGAAGTTAGGTACCATCCCGGCATTCGCCTGGAGGAGAAGTGGGAAACCACGGAAAACCACTTCCAGGATGGCTGAGGTAGGAATCGAACCCACCTCTACTCAGTTGACCTCCCGAGGCTGAGTGGACCCCGTTCCAGCCCTCGTACCACTTTTCAAATTTCGTGGCAGAGCCGGGAATCGAACCCGGGTCTCCGGGGGTGGCAGCTAATCACGCTAACCACTACATCACAGAGGCGGACTTCTAATGCTAATCAATCAATCAATCAATCAATCAATCAATCAATCAATCAATCAATCAATCAATCAATCAATCAATCAATCAATCAATCAATCAATCAATCAATCAATCAATCAATCAATCAATCAATCAATCAATCAATCAATCAATCAATCAATACTGATCTGCATTTAGGGCAGTCGCCCAGGTGGCAGATTCCCTATCTGTTGCTTTCCTAGCCTTTTCCTAAATGATTTCAAAGAAATTAGAAATTTATTGAACGTCTCCCTTGGTAAGTTATTCCAATCCCTAACTCCCCTTCCTATAAATGAATATTTGCTCCAGTTTGTCCTCTTGAATTCCAACTTTATCTTCATATTGTGATCTTTCCTACTTTTATAAACGCCATTCAAACTTATTCGTCTACTAATGTCATTCCACGCCAACTCTCCGCTGACAGCTCGGAACATACCACTTAGTCGAGCAGCTCTTCTTCTTTCTCTCAAGTCTTCCCAACCCAAACTTTGCAACATTTTTGTAACGCTACTCTTTTGTCAGAAATCACCCAGAACAAATCGAGCTGCTTTTCTTTGGATTTTTTCTAGTTCTTGAATCAAGTAATCCTGGTGAGGGTCCCATACACTGGAACCATACTCTAGTTGGGGTCTTACCAGAGACTTATATGCCCTCTCCTTTACATCCTTACTACAACCCCTAAACACCCTCATAACCATGTGCAGAGATCTGTACCCTTTATTTACAATCCCATTTATGTGATTACCCCAATGAAGATCTTTCCTTATATTAACACCTAGATACTTACAATGATCCCCAAAAGGAACTTTCACCCCATCAACGCAGTAATTAAAACTGAGAGGACTTCTATTTGTGAAACTCACAACCTGACTTTTAACCCCGTTTATCATCATACCATTGCCTGCTGTCCATCTCACAACATTTTCGAGGTCACGCTGCAGTTGCTCACAATCTTGTAACTTATTTATCACTCTATAGAGAATAACATCATCCGCAAAAAGCCTTACCTCCGATTCCACTCCTTTACTCATATCATTTATATATATAAGAAAACATAAAGGTCCGATAATACTGCCTTGAGGAATTCCCCTCTTAATTATTACAGGGTCAGATAAAGCTTCACCTACCCTAATTCTCTGAGATCTATTTTCTAGAAATATAGCAACCCATTCAGTCACTCTTTTGTCTAGTCCAATTGCACTCATTTTTGCCAGTAGTCTCCCATGATCCACCCTATCAAATGCTTTAGACAGGTCAATTGCGATACAGTCCATTTGATCTCCAGAATCCAAGATATCTGCTATATCTTGCTGGAATCCTACAAGTTGAGCTTCAGTGGAATAACCTTTCCTAAAACCGAATTGCCTTCTATCGAACCAGTTATTAATTTCGCAAACATGTCTAATATAATCAGAAATAATGCCTTCCCAAAGCTTACATACAATGCATGTCAAACTTACTGGCCTGTAATTTTCAGCTTTATGTCTATCACCCTTTCCTTTATACACAGGGCCTACTATAGCAACTCTCTATTCATCTGGTATAGCTCCTCCGACCAAACAATAATCAAATAAGTACTTCAGATATGGTACTATATCCCAACCTATTGTCTTTAGTATATCCCCAGAAATCTGATCAATTCCAGCCGCTTTTCTAGTTTTCAACTTTTGTATCTTATTGTAAATGTCATTGTTATCATATGTAAATTTATTACTTCTTTGGCCTTAGTCTCCTCCTCTATCTCGACATTTTCCTTGTAACCAACAATCTTTACATACTGCTGACTGAATACTTCTGCCTTTTGAAGATCCTCACATACACACTCCCCTTGTTCATTAATTATTCCTGGAGTGTCCTTCTTGGAACCTGTTTGTGCCTTAAAATACCTACACATACCCTTCCATTTTTCACTAAAATTCGTATGAGTGCCAATTATGCTTGCCATCATGTTATCCTTAGCTGCCTTATTTTCCAGATTCAATTTTCTAGTAAGTTTCTTCAATTTCTCCTTACTTCCACAGCCATTTCTAACTCTATTTCTTTCCAGTCTGCACCTCCTTCTTAGTCTCTTTCTTTCTGTATTATAATAAGGTGGGTCTTTACCATTCCTTACCACACTTAATGGTATAAGCCTGTTTTCGCATTCCTCAACAACAAGCCGATTTGTGAAACCTGGGGTGTAGCCTTGAGACCAGCGAGCTGATTGAAAGGTAGGCAGGTCCTTAGCAACAAAAATCAGATTCAAATTTTGAGTTTCCATCCAGTCCACAAGAACTTCATCATCTACTAGGTTATAATTTTAGTACGTTTTCTATTAAAGTGCTGCATTACTGGTAGTCAAAACTAACCCTTCTACTAGGAAAATCACAGATACGTTAATAAAATGTCAAGAAGGTTGAATATAAACAGCAGTTTAAACCTACAATATAGTAGGTTTAACTTTGAACCAAGTTTAAACTTGATACAAAGTTTAAACCAATATGGGGAAAATGAATATTAGTTTAAACTCAGACTTAAACCAGATAAAAATAAACCTAGTTTAAACTCATCTGGGAAAAACGGCCCTCAGTCGTGTAGACAGGCGCTTTGTTATTTTACGATAATGGTCAACACCCAAGAATCATAACTTTCCAGCTCACGGTGGTCCACATGTCCTATCTATTTACATAGACGATATGGGCAGAACCGTCCGGCTCCATACCTAATGGTTAGCGTGCTGGCCTTTGGTCACAGGGGTCCCGGGTTCGATTCCCGGCAGGGTCGGGAATTTTAAGCATGACTGGTTAATTTCGCTGACACGGAGGCTGGATTTATGTGTCATCTTCATCATCATTTCATCCTCATCACGTCGTCCAGGTCGCCTACGGGAGTCAGTTCAACTTGTCATCGGACACTCCCGGCACTAAAAGCCATACGCCATTTCATTTCATGGACTGAAACAAGTTGATGTCAATGAAATGAACGTGTTTTTTCTATACTTTCATGTTCAAAACATTCGAATTTGTAAACAGTTGTTAACATGTTGCAAACTAACGTCACGTCGGAAAGGAAACATTACTCCATTATCTACAACGTCAAATAATGTCTACCCAGAGCAAACATTATCAGCTTAGGAAATGGCCTTTTACGCCCGTTCTTCACCAAAGAGTTTGTCCTTTTGATTTCGTGCAACCGAACGTGGGTAAAATTAAAAGATCCTCGGAATAAAGTAGTTGGAGCTGCTCGGTTTCACACTCCATTGCATAGCTGACACTTTACTTTGTCCATTCCTGGAGTTTTTTTTTTTTTTGTTCCAGTCAGTGTTGTCAGATGTGTTACCCATATCTATAAATATCACGCACCGCAGGTTTGACCTTGTTTATTAAGTCTCGTATGGTCACATACAGAATCGGCATTGTTTCCTGCGTTCTTAGAATTCTCAAGCAACTAAATAATGTTAATTAATTCATAGAAACTACCTCACCAGCTCACTATGTACATCACATCAGGTAAGCAACTTTCTAGCGTATTCTGCGGTGTTTTATCTCTGTTTCACTCGATCGTATTCCTCTGAGAAGCTTATGTAACTTGCGTTACAACAGTGTCAACTTCAATGTAATAAGTAGGTAAGAGTATAATTAATGACTTCTGGTTTCTCCTGTGTAAGAGGATGCATACAGAGACTACTTAACAATTCACAGAGTAATTACCTCTTTGATTGCAGCGCACCATCCACCAACACGCTCTCTTGTAATTACCGTGTACACTACTCTTCATGGTAATCATTTATATGTTCCTCTTAAATTATGAATATACTGTATAAACAAGAATGGAACCCTTCTTAGCTTCTTGATTTCTCTAAATTTTCCTTACAGTCTGTGATAACGAGATAGCTGAGTGATTTTTTCGCCGGTTTCCTATCTAAGTGATTACATCATAACAAACTCATAGATTTGTGAAGCAATGTGACATGTTGTTTGGGTTCAAAATTCACTTTGAACTAAAGATCAAGTGACCCGATGACGATACCAATTATAAACAACTGAACATTAGCTTGTTTTACATACAATAATAATAATAATAATAATAATAATAATAATAATAATAATAATAATAATAATAATAATAATAATAATAATAGCTTTCAGACTCACCAATTGCTATAAAATGGCGAATGGCTTTTAGTGCCAGGAGTGTCCGAGGACATGTTCGGCTCACCAGGCGCAGGTCTTTTGAATTGACTCCTAAAGGCAACCTGCGCGTCGTGATGAGGATGAAATGATGGTGAAGGCGACACATACACCCAGTCCCCGTGCCAGCAGAATTAACCAATTATGGTAAAAATTCTCGACCCTGCCGGCAATCGAACTCGGGACCCCTGTGACCAAAGGCCAGCATGCTAACCATTTAGTCATGGAACCGGACACCAATTTCTATAATTTTAATTGACGTTGGGTGTCAAATTTTTCCCGCAAGTGTTGTTTAACTTATGAGAAGCCAACGACGCAGAATTGTCACATTTTATTTATTTACTTATTATTTAATAAATGTGCCACCAACAGCGACACACTCCAATTATAGGTGACTTTTACAAATTATTTGACACAAATAACACAGAAATACCTAACAGAAGAAAATATGAAAATGCTATGTAAAAGAGATGATAATTCTCTGTATGAAATGGATGAAACAATATCTCATATACAGAGGCTGTTAATACATCAAACAAAAATATTGTAACCATATCATGTAAATATTATACATATAAACAAATCACTTCGACGAGTACAATTCTTTTAACATATTTACATACGTGTCATATTCATAAGCAAAGTTAAGGTCTACCTGATACTTATTAATTAAATTGTATGTTTCACACATATTGATAAACGGAGAGTTTGAACACTATCAAATACCACTTCAAGAAATCTCCACATTTCGCAGCAACAGAGAGTGACAATTTTATATCGGGGCCTAGTTACCTCGTGTTCACTAGTTTTATGCATTAAAGATAGGTTAACTTTGACTGAATCTGTTCTATGAATTGTCCGCAGAAGTTTATAAAACTGTTTTTGGTGGCAGGTTTGAGTTCGATATTAACACATAGCCTATCTGGAGTGGTGTTGGAAACTCTTCGAAGATCCTCACACTCGGTACAGTTTCAGACAGTGATAATCACAAGAGATAGTTTTACAATTCGTTCATGGTACAAAATGAGCTCATGGATGGATATAAGAATTTCATAATACTTTTTGTAATATTTAGGGACATGATTGTGAAGCAAAATAGAAAGTTTACACTTCATAGGAGCAATACCTTTTCTGATGTGAAAAAATAAATAAATTCAGAAGCGCGTCTCTTCTAATTTAAAATACATCTTGCAGTTATTTGTATGATACATACAATGTGTGATGAGGAGTACGATTTGCTGCGTACTCATTTCATATATTACAGCATAATGTACCTCGTAGAGAAACTTGGTGTCTCTGGAAGAAGTTCTTTGTAACCGACGTTTACATTCTTTGCCTGCTCTATGAATCAAATTTCAATAAATATATACTGCAGTACTTTCGTATTGTAAATTAATTATAACTACCCTTCCCATAGGTTTCCGAGGTTATATCGTTAGGAATATGATAGTCGAGTGACTTCGTCACTGGTTTTCCATTAAGAAGGTCGAAGTTCGAGGCCTAGTTAACGTGTGGGTTATTTTGGAAATGATTAATCTCGCCCTGTTTTAGACTCTACGCAAAACTTTCTGTTCAGTAGCTACTTTGACGACATCAAGATTCACGTGAAATTATAAGCGTGTTTCCTTCTTTCTTTCAGGGACGAGTGATGTTGTTTTGCTAACTATAACTAAATAAAATAGATACAAGCGAAGTCAGATTAAATCAATGAATTGGTTATCTATCCATCTATCTATTATGAAGTCTGCACGTTTCAAATATTAACCTGATACACACTTCGTTTCTATACTGGATAGGGGCAAATAATGGCGTAGAAGGGGTTAAATTTTTGTCTGTTTTTCTCTTTGTCTCCTACAGCATCATGAGAAAACAGAACGGTGCATTTTTATAAAATTCCTTATTTGTGTTTAGTTAAAGGCGAGTGAGATCTTAGCTATAAGTTGTTCAAAAATATTCAGCAGGAGGGTAACATCAAACAAAAAGTTCGAGGTATCGCTCTTACGGTTCGTTTAGAGGAAAATTGCTGATGATAAAATCAATTTAAAACACCATTTTAAACCTTTTTTGTTATATACCTTTTTATGATACTGTAAAAAAAAAACAAGGGAAATATCAGTGAAAGTCATGTGGATGTTCAAGGGCCGATAAATAAGTGTATGGAGAGTTGCTATGGAGATCAAACCAGCAACGTTTTACATGCTTTGTACAACTCTCTGCACTTTTTGAATATTAATATGATACTTAGATTTTTTTTATCAGAATAAGGAGATCAAACGCAAAAGGATGAAAATAAAAATGACCAGAGAGAGCAAGGAAACGAGTACTTCACGGAAGATCGCCGACAGGGAGAGGCTTTTCATCTACATCAGTATCTCAGCAACAACACGATGGGTTGACAGAAATGTACTATCTGCGCACTTTTTATCGATAGATTTGTGTACGGGTTCGAGGAGTAAGGAGGGAGCAATTTCGGTTCCAGTAGTACTGCCAACTGAATGGAAATGAAATCTGAATTGAATCGATAATATGATCGATCGATATAAATTTTGCTAAACCTTTGTTATCTTAAGCCAACAACTGTGTCACACACACATTATATAACATTATATAACATTTCTCGATGCGAATCTTATTCCTAGAATGAATTCTATAGTTTGGCTTTGCTGTGTAAATAACAACAGTACTAGTACGTAAAGTGTACGCCAGATGTCGCACAGCGATGCATAAGCGATTCATAGTTTGTGTTTCAAAGGTTGCCAGTACGAATCTCGAAGATTGCCGAGGTCGACCAATTCAGCACTAGGGTGTAAATCTATCCAGAAAAAGTGCGCAGATAGTAATCGTGCATGCGCTAAGTGATTGGCCCGTCGACAATGGATTATTATTATTATTATTATTACTATTATTATTATTATTATTATTATTATTATTATTATTATTATTACAGTAATTACGTTATTTCGTTATAAAATATAACAATGGAATCTGTGGGCAGAAATTCATACGTATTATGTAATCCAATAATCCGTTGGATACATTACAGTGGCAGGGCCTACAGAAAACGTCTTGGGGTTCACTGCTTTGGAAAATAACCTGTTCAAAGTTATTGTTACTTGATATTTATGTAGATGGAAAATAGTGACACTGCTTGATTAGCAACGAGACTTCCCTTTCGAAGCACACGGCTGCAGCTTGAAGAAGTTACTAAAACAGTGAGGAATGAAAGAGAGAGATTATGAGGTGTAATTACCTTAAGCTGACCCAGTTTCCTCTTATTGCTTGCGTAGGAATAACTGCTTCAGGAACATATTAGGTAGATTACTGTTATTTATGTCTTGACGTATTTTTCTGTTTACTTTTCAAATTTCATTAATTACATAAACTTGGGCTATGTACGCCTATTGATGCTTTACAAAACGAAGTGATCATAATGTTCTGGTTCATTGTGGTTAGTTACATCAGAACCGCAAAATTGTGAAATTAAAATCCCTACAGCACCTACTACATACGCCAAATTTTAACCGCAAGCTCTGATAAAATGCCTCGGCTAATTTCGGGACTGCTCGAAGTAACTTATGTCTATCACTGGTTCAGTTGCCAGCGTTTCCTGGGCAATGTTTCCCTGCTCCTCATAGGCCTTCGCCTTGCGTACCCTCCTCCTCACCAACTTATCATCCACCCTCCCCCCCCCCCCACTGTCACTCCTGAAACTGAACCCCTACGCTGGTTCCGGAGAGCAACCGAGTGTTGATGTCAAAATCATCGCTACGCACGCAAATATACAGAGTTAATTAAAGGAATAGGCTCTTGATAAACCAAATGTCTGTTGTAATTGGAAGATAACTCTTCACAGACTTGTGGCATAAACAAATATATAAACCATTTTACTAAGACATATATTTCTAAGGGGTCCACTGAAGCACTGTACATATATAACGTACCACGCCTGCGATACATTGTATAGCAAACTCTATAACGGAGTGGCAAAGTTGGATTTACAACCTTGAGTCTATGACGTGAAAGGATCGTAACTTACTTCGTGGAGTAATAATTTTGTGTGGCTCTTTCTAGGCGAGTGCAGCCCTTGTGAGGCATACCCTCCGATGAGGGTGGGCGGCATCTGCTATGTGTAGGTAACTACGTGTTATAGAGGTGGAGGATAGTTTTATGCAACTAAAACACCCAGCCCCCGAGCCATTGGAATTAACCAATGAAGGTTAAAATCCTCGACCCAGCCGAGAATCTAACCCGGAACCCTCTGAACCGAAGGTCAGTACGCTGACCATTCAGTCAACGAGTCGGTCAGCTCGTGGAATACCTGTCTATATTTCGTTGTTTCTAATCACACACACCTCGTTAAATAACACCTTGATCCTTTCCACGTCTTATTACGAAAGGGCAATGCCAGAGTTTGACTATGCCGTGAAACAAGTTGACTGGTACGTTCGACGCTGAATCAATGTTGTTGACATTAGAAAATACGAAGAAACACAGACTGGAATTCCGCACTATATGACGGTTGCTGCACGTCACGGTTTCAAAGCTGTGAATCCAACCTGGTCATCTCTGCCTTATAACGAGTGAGCTCCTCCTATGTCTGTTTTAGTGACACACTTTGCTTGTTTGCAACCGTAAGTGATGTGTTCCCCCATGAACAGCGTGTTTTGCTTATCGGAAGAAGTTGTACTCAAATGAGGAATGAATCTTACCATGGACAAGACCTGCGACTATAATGCTCCTTATCAATTTCAAGTAAGGTTTCATTACGTGTGGATGACAATAGGGCGAAATCGGAAATATTTTTTCTATCCCCTCAACTATCCCTGTAAAGCTGTTTATAAACGAAAAGTTATGAGAAGTGAAATGTGGTTTTCAAATCGTGATAAAATCTCACCAACATCAATCCGTTCGGCTTATATTCAGCCAGTGGAGAATATCGCTAATTACATGGCATATAAAAACAATTCCCAGATCTCGCATTCTGATTAAAAAGAATAAAATCCAATACCATGGCTAATTTATTACCTATTCATTTAAATTCTCGCTGCAATTCTCCGAGTGGTTATGTACACATTTACCGCATTGGAGAGGCAGATATTGAATTATAACCACGTGATAATTTATCACTCACACTCCAATAAATATTGCAATGTATCTTGTATTTACCTTGCGGATATTTTAAACAGAAATTTAATTCGCTCATTTGTTAAGGTACGTAACTGGGTCAATTGCAGCATTTATTATCGACTGTGTGGTTGGGAGGTGATGGCGAGAAATTTACCAGTTACATAGGCAACTGCCTGCCATATACGATGACTTATGTAACGTGCACTACAGACAGTGTTGTATTACCCGATATTTTCGAACTTAAGAGTGTAGTGACTTGTGCTTAAAAGGAGTTGGAACAATATATTAACTGTTGTGATGACTTGCAGCTTAAGGGGAGTTGGAACACTCTTTAAATGTTCTGATGACTTGTAGCTTAAGGGGAGTTGGAGCACTCTTTAACTGTTCTGATGACTTGTATTTTAAAGGTAGTTGGAACACACTTTAAATGTTCTGATGACTTGTAGCTTAAAGAAAGTTGGAACACTCTTTAAATGTTCTGATGATTTGTAGTTTAAGGGGAGTTGGAACACTCTTTAAATGTTCTGATGACTTGTAGCTTAAGGGGAGTTGGAGCACTCTTTAAATGTTCTGGTGACTTGTAGCTCAAGGGGAGTTGGAACACCTTTTAACTGTTCTGATGACTTGTAGCTCAAGGGGAGTTGGAGCACTCTTTAACTGTTCTGATGACTTCTAGCTCAAGGGGAGTTGGCACACTCTTGGACTCTTCTGATGACTTGTAGGTTAAGGGGAGTTGGAACACTCTAAACCGCCAATGTTAAATTTGTTACGTTTATGTTCCTATTATTCTAAAACATCTGTAGTTAGAAGTTCAAACCTTTACGGTACCTGTTCAAAAATTAGCCGAAATTTGGAAACAACTTTTTATGATACATGCAGCCTAGTCAGCTTCTCCTTTGAAGAACTCCCCTCATCTATTAGCCTCTTCAGAGGAACGCTCGGAGAAGCGATGTGGTTGATGTACTGTACGTGTGTAACTTGTAGCCCGATAAAGTTTCGCACGCAGCGCTGTGCCGCATTTGTTTATCGTTTGTGTTTGCCCGCGCTCCAGAAATTCCTGTTCACGTGCTTGTAGGATTCCCAACAGATAGGTCTACAAAACTATCCCTCAATTTACTGTCTTAATGATCTTGTTGGGATGGTTTTGACGCTCTTTCTGGCGAGTGTTTTCTTGGTAGCAATCAAGGAACTGATGCTTGCTGTTTTAAGGGGCCTAACATCGAAGGTCATCGGCCCAATCAAGGAACTAAGCTGATAACAAACATAACAGCTAACGTAAGGTAAGAGTGTAAGACCTCCGCTGAGGTGTGCCTGAGCAGGAGTTTACGTACGGTAGGGTGGCCAGTTCCTTTCCGCTCCTCCATTCCCTTACCCCCCCCCTCCACAACAGCGCGTGGCAACCCATCCAAATCTTGACCACGCCCAATGTTGCTTAACTTCGGAGATCTCACGGAATCCGGTGTTTCAACACGGCTACGGCCGTTGACTAACAGCTAAGAGAGCAACAGCAATTATTCTCGAGTAATTAAAGACCGGATCTGAATCTGATAGCCTCGTATCGGTATATTTAGCGGTGTGTAAAAGGAATCCTGGTGAACAACATTTCGGCACCGCGGCGTTTCCACAAAACGGTGAAAGTAGTTAGTGGCACCTGAAACCAATTATTACTATTATTAGTATTATTACTTGGGTAATCATTCCGCTCCTTGGCTGAATGGTCAGCGTACTGCCCTTCGGTCCAGAGGGTCCCAGGTTCGATTTTCGGTCGGATCGGAGATTTTAATCGCTTCGGATTAATTCTTCTGGCTCGGGGACGGGGTGTTTGTGTCTGTCCCGGCACTTTCCGTTTGATGTTCAGAAACACACTACACTACCAGCCACCACAGAAACATGCAATAGCGATTACATCCCTCCATATAGGGTTGACGTCAGGAAGGGTATCCGGCCGTAAAATAGGGCCAAATCCACATGTGCTACGCAGTTCGCACCCGCGACTCCATAGGTGTGAGAAAAGCGGTAGCATAAGAATAAGAATAAGATTGTATGTGTCATCAGTCCATAGACTGGTATCTTGCAGTTCTCTATGCCACCCTATCCTGTGCTAAACTTTTCATTTCTACTTTACTACTGCTCCCTACATCTACTCTAATCTTTTTGTCATATTCATACCTTGGTCTATACACTTCCATAAAAACTAACTGTACAAGACCTGGGTGTCTTAAGATGTGTCGTATCATTCTATCTCTTTTTTCTTTCACCAAATCGTTCCCCTCTCTCCAGTTCGATTCGGTATTCATTCATGATTAGATCTACCCATTCCACCTTCAGCATTCTTCTATAACACCACACTTCAAAGGCTTCTATTTTCATTCTTTCTGAGCTAGTTATCATCCATGTTTAACTCCCATACAACGCCGCCTTCCAGACGAAAGTCTTAAAAACATCTCTGTAACTCCTACATCACTGTTTGAAGTGAGCAATTTCCTCGGAAAGGCCGTCCTTTCTTGTGCTAGTCTGCATTTTATGTCCTTCTTACTCCTGCCATCGTTAGTTATTTTACCACCTAAGTAACAGCATTCGTCTAATTCCTTTCTTAATTTCCTAATTTAATATTTCCTGCACCAACTGACTTGGTTCGACTGCACTCCATTATTTTTGTTTTGGATTTACATATTTTCATCTTGTACTCTTTCTTGAAGACTGTGTCCATACCATTCACCAATTACAGTCCGGCTCCTTGACTGAATGGTCAGCGTCGAGGCCTTCGGTTCAGAGGGTCCCGGGTTCGATTCCCAGCAGAATAGGGGATTTTATTCACGTATAGTTAATTCCTCTGTCCCGGGAATTGGGTGTTTCTGTTCATTCCAATACTCTCCTCTTCATGCATTCACAACACATCGCACTACGAAGCACCACAGAAAACTATCAATAGCGAATAATCCCTTCAGATAGGGTTGGTGTCAGGAAGGGCATCCGACCGTAAAAATGTGCCAACTCGTCATGAGTGACGTAGTTCGCATCCTCGACCTCATCAAGGGGTGATAAAGGCGGTACACGATTCTTATTATTAATTTATTAATTATTATTATTAACCCGATAGCGATCTGAGTTCGTGTTTTCGTGACAGTGATTATAATGGCTATGAAGATGATATACATATCTGGAACGCAGGCAAGTAGCCTACACACGGAATATAAATGCCGCACTGTACCTCGGCCCAGAATTTTGTGTGTGAACATAAGTTAGGCCTAAACGTTAATGTTATCGAGAAATACAACGCGGAAAAGACAACATCCGTCCCTGAAGCTCGTATTACAGCCCTACCATTTCTAAAACACATCCCTATAAATGAGAAGAAATCTCCAAGTCGAGGGTATCATGAAATGAGATGGGAATGCAGGCCCTGTCGTGGAGTTCCGCTGCATGTTGAGGGTTGCTTTTAAAACTACCACACAAAAAGGAAGTACTGATGATCCCGTTGAACAATACAGTGACTAGGACATAGTTATCTTTCTTTCTTAATCTGCTTACCCTCCAAGGTTGGTTTTTCCCTCGGACTCAGCGACGAATCCCGCCTCTGCCTCCTCAAGGGCAGTGTCCTAGAGCGTGAGATATTGGGTCGGGGGATACAACTGGGGAGGATGACCAGTACCTCGCCCAGACGGCCTCACCTGCTATGCTGAACAGGGGCCTTGGCGGAGGATAGGAAGATTGGAAGGGATAGACAAGGAAGAGAGAAGGAAGCGGCCTTGGCCTTATGCTAGGTACCATCCCGGCATTTGCCTGGAGGAGAAGTAGGAAACCACGGAAAGCCACTTCCAGGATGGCTGAGGTGGGAATCGAACCAACCTCTACTCAGTTGACCTCACGAGGGTGAGTGGATCCCGTTCCAGCCCTCGTACCACTTTTCAAATTTCGTGGCAGAGTGGGGAATCGAACCAGGGCCTCCGGGGGTGGCAGCTAATCACACTAACCACTACACCAGAGAAGTGGACGACTAGGACATAGTTCATAACCATCAAAATACTTGTTCCTGTAAATTTGAAATTTTGTTGTTACATTATTAAACACAATGCCTTCTCTAGAAATAATAATGTGGAGTTTAACTCACTACCGGAGGGATTAATACGAAGATATCAATGCTCTTTTCATTTATAGTAGTAGTCCTGGTAGGCACGTAGTTCCGCCTGTAATTACAGTTTGATCTCTTCCTTTTACTGAAATCATCGCCCTTTCAGGGTGAATTTCTGTTTGTGAAATATAAAAAAAACCAGTCTCCTTGGCCAAGTCTGCGAGTAGGTTAGGGAAATACATTTGTTTCCCTGTTCTTCACAAATTCACGAATCAGCAGCTGACGCGTTGTAATGGTGAAGCCTCCAGGAGTTGTTTTTCCTCAAGCCTGATCTCTGTCTCGTAACATTTTCTCCTGATCGTCTCAAAACTACCAGATAATACCACAGGGTCGCCGTTTGACCCTTAGATCAGAACACCTTTGATATCAAAAGAGACTACCAAAAACCCTTTCATGTTAGATTTGACCTGACAGAAGGATGAGTGGCGAGTGCTTTTCGACTACTGCAGGGCCTCTCGAACGCCCAAAATCTCACGCGTGCAGATAGAGGCGCAAGAGCTCCGTGCACTGTGCATCGCTGCCGCTCGGCATGGCTCGGATCAACGCTTCGTCTCTGGGCTACTCGGCTAAGCTCGGCTCAACTCGCCTCTGCTCGGCTCAAGTCAGCCTGGATTTGGAGCGCTACGGCGCAAGTGGGGCAGAGGGAGACAGGCGGAGCGAGCGAGACAGGCGTGAGTAAAGAGAGAGTAAGCGCTATTGCTCCAAATCGAGGAGTGGGGGGTCTGCACTCTGTTCGACCAAGCCAAGTCCTCTCTTGCACCGTGCACAGTGCATGCACCACGCGCATGCACCCTGAGAGGCCCTGGACTACTGTGTGTCTCTTGTAAACATTTTCTCAGCTTGAAGCACACAACTCGACAATTGCAACAAATATTCTCCATACTTGCGAATTAACAGCTGCTGAGCGATAATTGTTTCAGAAATGCGCATTAAAGGACTAGTTACTTCGAAAGGATACTACCATACAACATCAGCTATCGGAAACCACTAAGACTTCGCACTTGGGTGATATTTTCAAAGTTCGGTCATTTTTGAACAGCTCTTCAATCTGCTTGGCGTTGGACTGCCCCAGATAGGTCTTATGGCGACAATGGGATAGGAAAGGGCTAGGAGTGGGAAGGCCGTGGCCTTAATTAAGGTACAGCTCCAGCACTTGTCTGGTGTGGAAATGGATAACCGCGGAAAACCATCTTCAGGGCTGCCGACAATGGGGTTCTAACGCACTATCTCCCGGATGCACACTCATAGCTGCGCGCTATTAACCGCACGGCCAACTCGCCGGGTTTGAACAGATCTTGGTCATTGTACGTTTACTAACGAAAATGCTTACATATTGCCAATAAGACTGGTCCTTTTTTTCTTACATTAAACAATGTTAAAGGATAAAACTACTAATTGTACACCTCCGCAGTATAATGGTTAACGCCCGTAACTTTCGTATTCGGTATTCGCAGTATTGCCAGAGATTTATGGTATGTGGTGAAACGTAGGTGGCTCCGCAGTGTAGGGATAACGTGCCTGCCTCTTATCCGGAGGACCGGGGTTCGATTCCCGGCCAGGTCAGGCATAATACCTGGATCAGATGACTGGTTCGACTCAGCCTACGTGATTACAATTGAGGAGCATCTGACTGTGAGATGGCGGCCCCAATCTAGAAAGCCAAGAATAACGGTCGGGAGGATTCGTCGTGCTGATCACACGACACCTGGTAATCTGCAGGCAGTCGGGTTGAGAAATGGTCGCTTGGTAGGCCATGACCCTTCGGGACTTTTGCGACATGGGGTTTGTTTGGTTTGGCGAAAAATGTACATGTAGCTCACCTCCATCAGGGATGTGGCTGAAAAGAGCTGCCCCACCTCGGAACGAGGACACGAATGTACATTATATAACTTTCTCTAGTTCAAGTCCGACTCCTTGTTCGGAGCACTGGCCATCGGTCCTAGGCCCCTGGGTTCGATTTCCGGCTGGGCCAGTGGTTTGTGCTTATCTTAAAACTCTTCTCTTCAGTTACACACAGCGCATCACACTATCAACTATCACAGAAACACGCAATAGTGAATACATTCCTCTACATAGTGTACGCGTCAAGAAGGGCTCCTCGTCGTAAAACTGGGCCAAATCCACATCAAGTGCCGACCCCAATAAATTGGGAAGAGGCTAAGAAGAAGAAGAACTTTGTCTAAATCGACAAGTGAATGAAATTATAATTTATTGCAGCCAATGGCCATACACACAAGGATCTTCCGAACAATGCAGGCATCGTCAAAGGGAAGGGAATGACCATGACAGACGTGAAAATGATAGGATTTTTATGTTCGAAAACCTAATACAGTCGGAGGAAAAAAGGAGTTGTTCGATGGAGAACTGTTTTTAACAAAAGACATCCATCTACTTCTTTGTGTTGCATATTTTCGACATGAGCAAATGAATTATATTAGGGTTAGGAAAGAGCGAATTCGGACCACCGCGTATTTTTTTTAGACTTTTCCTGAACCACTGCGCCCGTGGGAAATTTCCATAAATACAGTATTCATAATTATCTGTATTTTGTCATGTAACGACCTGCCCCTCATTAATATGCAGCTCTGTGGGAAGAGCTAACTCTGGTAGTACAGTACACACTTTACTTCAGCAGTTCCACGCCAGCTAACGAATGTACATAGCACAGTTTGTTTGTTTAATTAAATTCCGCTCACGAGGACCACGGCGCTGCTGACGACCTGACCTCAGGGCTGACCAATTGTACGCCCTTCGTTAACACTACTTGGCCTGCAGCATCTTTTACATGACGACTGGAATTCCTCAAAACTAAATCTACCGGGTCCCGTGTTTTTTTTTTATTTCTTACTATTTGTTTCACGTCCCACCGACACATATAGGTCTTATGGCAACGATGGGGTAGGAAAGGGCTAGGAGTGGAAATGAAGACAAAATCATCTTCAGGGCTGCCGACAGTGGGTTTCAAACCCATTATCTCCCGAATACAAGCTCACAGCTGCGCGCCCCTAACCGTACGGCCAACTCACTCGGTGGTCACTTGTTTCTAAAGGGATAAACAAAGTAAATTATTGTAACATTCCCTCTTTACTGAAGTTCCTCCACCCATAGAAATAATAATCTATGGTTGAAAAACACTTTACGTATTCTTTGTAATCAGGCAATGCAGATACACTTTAGTACACGAAAAGGTACTTATTTTTGCTTTTTCCCTTTATCCGTCTTCTTCTCCTTGAACATTTTCCCAGTTTGGATTTGGACCAGTTTCCTTTCTTTTCTTTCTTTCTTTCTTTCTTTACTTTCTTTCTTTCTTTCTTTCGTTCTTAATCTGTTTACCCTCCACGGTTGGTTTTTCCCTCGGACTCAGCGAGGGATCCCACCTCTACCGCCTCAAGGGCAGTGTCCTGGAGCGTGAGACATCGGGTCGGGGGATACAACTGGGAAGGATGACCAGTACCCCGCCCAGGCGGCCTCACCTGCTATGCTGAACAGGGGCCTTGTAGGGGGATGGGAAGATTGGAAGGGATAGACAAGGAAGCGGCCGTGGCCGTAAGTTAGGTACCGTCCCAGCATTTGCCTGGAGGAGAAGTGGGGAACCACGGGAAACCACTTCCAGGATGGCTGAGGTGGGAATTGAACCCACCTCTACTCATTTGACCTCCAGAAGCTGAGTGGACCCCGTTCCAGCCCTGGTACCACTTTTCAAATTTCGTAGCAGAGCCGGGAATCGAACTCGGGCCTCCCGGGGGTGGCAGCTAATCATACTAACCACTACACCACAGAGGCTGACTTGGACCAGTTTTACGGCTCGATACCTTTGCTGATGAAACCCTATGTAGAGGGATGTATTCACTATCGCGTCCATCTGCAGTGATTGAGTGTAGTGCGTTTTATACCGACGAAGAGACTTTGCTTATGACAAACACCATCACCCGATCCTCGAACCAGAGGAATTAATCGTACACAGTTAAAGTTCCCGACCGAGCTTGGAATCAAACTCATAGCCCTCTGAACTGAAAGTCACTACACTCATCATTCAGCCAAGGAGCCAGAGGTTTAATTTCTCTAAGTTTGTCAAAAATAATAATGCTTACAAAATGGTAAACTCATTGGCCGTGCGTGTTAACCTGCTACGGCTGTCGAGCCAAGCTCTGCATTCGGGAGACGAGAGGGTTCGAACACCATTGTCGGCTGTCCAGAGTGGTCTTCTGTGGTTTCGCATTTTCATTTCCAGGTAAATGCTAGGACAGATTTACAGGCCACAGCCGATTCCTTCTAACCCCTTACGCAATTTCATTCACCGTCATTCATTTCATCTTCATTAGCTCCTCAGCTGAGGTTGGCGACAGAAAAGGCATCCGGCCGCAAGAAATGCCCTATAACATTTCATCTTACCCCATCTGCGACCCTGTATAATGAAAACAGAACTAACTAAAGAGTTGACATACAATAGTAAACTCACGTCCCCGTATTCCTGGAGGTGGTGAAGCCCTTTACAGGCACACTCCAATGGGGGTGAGCCGCATGTGCCCATTTAACCACATCTTAAATCTCTGGCAGTATCGGGAATCTAAATCGGACCTCCGAAGTCAGCAGCTAATAGCGCAAACTGTTACACTGCAGGGGTGGACATTGTTCAATGTCTGAGCAATTGTGTAGTTTTACTTGACTGTTTATATCATGATCATAGCCTCAGTATGTCCAATTGTACATAGAATCCGAACATAGGGACATGACTTTTCACTTCAAAACTTCCACATACATTGGCCGGGATTCAAACCTCGTTTGTCTTTGTACCACTCGGCTATCGCGCCCCTCTGTTAACGTTTGTTTCAACTACTAGTCTCAACAATCATCAAGGTATTAAGATTTTTGCTCCGTAGGAGTTCTTTAATGTGCTCAAAACCAGAAACACGAAGCTGTTGCAGGTTGACACCCAAAAATGCCACCAATCTCAGCCGGCATTGAATCTATTACCTCAGAGAAGAAAAGGTCAACTACTAACCACCGTGTAGCTACGGTCAGATAATTTATTATATGGCAAGCATGTGCGATATTTTAAATAACAACTGACGCAAGACTTAACTCCACATATGAAAATGAATGAAAACCTACAACCTGTTTTCCAGTCATTGACCGGGTCAGGGATGTAATGAATGAAGCAGGTATAGGCTGTTAGTACGATGGGGTCGCCACTCCCAAAGTGGTTTATTAATGACTGATAGATGTTATGAAATGAGAATGGAGAGTGTTGCTGGAATGAAAGATGACAGGGAAAACCGGAGTACCCGGGGAAAAATCCTGTCCCGCCTCCGCTTTGTCCAGCACAAATCTCACATGGAATAACCGGGATTTGAACCACGGTATCCAGCCGTAAGAGGCCGACGCGCTGCCGTCTGAGCCACGGTGGCTCTTTAACTCCATATAATCATTCCGTAAGAGAATTCCAGAAAATTCTCATAACATTATTCTTATTGAGTGTTAATAATTGCATTGCTAAATTGTTGGTAAACGCTTCCTTCCCACTTGTAGCTTCTAGCCCTTTCCTATAGCATCGCAGCCATAAGACCTATCTGTGTCGATGTGATGTAAAACAAATTGTAAAAGAAAAAGTGTACATGAAACACAGAAATTAACATTATTGTACGAGGATTACATTAGCAGATACCTGTGAAATTATATCCTATGTACGGTATTACATCATACATGCACATTGCTAAGATAACTTAAAGATTAGTTAATTTGTTTCCCAATAAGACATTTAAATATGCCCACCCATTTTATTTCAGGTGTGTTTAAGTGACCATGTAGTAAATGTTCAACGTTGATTACTTATAAGAACATTAATGCGTTAAATAATGTCTATATGACGTAAATGGAGGAATATTAACAATATTGCTCTGCCATTACTACTCAATCAAGGAACATCAGTGAGGTTTTACTCGTGTACAAATTAACGTGTAAAAAAGAGGCTTCCTGAACTGATTTAATAATATTGTCACTGAAGGTATTGTAGTATTACGTGTGAGCTCATTTGTACTTTACTTTGTCTAGAAGTATTTCCTTGATTCTGCATGCCAAACAATGGGTAAGATTATGTATTGTATAGACAAATTCAGAAAAAACAACTCTCAGGACTGAAAGGGTTATTGTACAAGAGTTACAGAAAAATACCGGTGTCGAAATCTACTAAACTGTTCGGTTGGTTAGTCATACAGACAGGCATATCAGATGGAAAACCACAGTACTGAGGTATGTTAATATACAACAAATTTCATTCATTAGGGTAATCACGTGAACGAGGTTGTAAAGAAAGGTTACAGATCTTTTGTCCGACTCGTTGGCTGAATGGTCAGCGTACTGGCCTTCGGCCGGGTCGGGGATTTTACCCTTAATTGGTTAATTCCAATGGCTTGGGGGCTGGGTGTGTGTGTGTGTGGCGTATTCAACATTAGAAATCATCCTGGGTAGGGCCCTCATCTTCACAGACATGCAGGTCGCCTAATAGGCCGTCTACTAGAAAAAGACCTGCACCAGACCTCTTCGGAGGCCATACGCCATTTATTTACAGATATCTTCATATGGTTATGAGAGTATTTAGCGGCTGTGTTAAGGATATAATGGAGGGTGCGTATGTCTTTGGTAATACGGCACTCAATAACAGTAATGTTATGAGAATTTTCTGAAATTCTATTACGGAATGATTATATGGAGTTAAGTCTTGCGTCAGTTGTTATTTAAAATATCGCCCATGCTTGCCATATAATAAATTATCTGACCGCAGCTACACAGTGGTTAGTAGTTGACCTCTTCTTCTCTAAGATAACAGGTTCAATGCCGGCTGAGATTGGTGGCATTTTAGGGTGTGAAACTGCAATAGATACGTGTTTCTGGATTTCAGCACATTAAAGAACTCCTACGGGACAAAAATGTTAATACCTTGGTCACTGTTGAGACTAGTAGTTGGAACAAGCATTGAACAGAGGGGCGCGATAGCCGAGTGGTACAAAGACAGGCGAGGTTTGAATCCCGGCCAATGTATGTGGGAATTTCGAAGTGAAAATATATTTCTCCGTGTTCGGATTCTCTTTTTACGTTATACGGGGTCGGAGATGAGGTAAGATGAAATGTTGTGGGACGTTTTCTAACGCCGGATGCCTCATGCGAATCACTGTAAGTACCTATGTGTTAATATAAGAAATGATCTTCTTTAGTGTTCAATGAATGAATTAATAAATTAATGAATGAATGAATCACTCAATTAATGATCTATATTTAGGGCTTTCGCCAGGTGGCAGATTCCCTATCCATTGTATACCAAGCTCTTTTTAATTGTTTTCAAAGAACTTGGAAATTTATCGAACTTTTCCTTTGATAAATTATTCCAATCCCTAACTCCTCTTCCTTTGTCCAAATTGTCCTCTTGAATTCCGACTTTATCTTCATCAATACTACTGTTTAAAGCTCCACTCACGCTTAATCGTCTACTAATGACATCCCATGACTCACAGCTCCACTTAGTCGAGCATCTCTTTTCCTTACACCCAAGTCTTTCCAGCCCAAAGTTTGCAATATTTTTTGTAACACTACACCTTCGTCGACGATCACCCAGAACAAATCGTTTTGCTCTCCTTAGGATCTTTTCCAGATCTCGTATCCAGTAGTCCTCGTGTGTGTCCCATACACTGGAACCCTACTCTAATTGGCGTCTTTCCAAAGACATACGTGCTCTCTTTTGCATCCTTACTACAACCCCTAAATACCCTCATAACCATATGAAGAGATCTGCAACCTTTCTTTACTGCCTCCTTCATATTATTACCCCAAATGTAGATCATTCCTTATATTAACACCTACGTACTTACAGTGATTCCCATGGGGTACCTGCTTTCATGCCATCAGCACAGTAATGATAACTAAGAGGACTCTTCCTCCTGGTGAAACTTACAACCTGAACTTTGTCCCGTTTACCATCATACCATTGTCTGCTATCTGTCTCACAACTTTGTCCAGGTCTTCTTTTAGTCACTCACAATCCTGTAACTTATTTACTAATTTATACAGTGCAACCTTATCCGCAAATTTGTTATTCTAGTTCTTTACTTATATAAGAAAATATAAAGGTCCAATAATATACTGGCTTGTGGGACCTCCTCTTAATACTGTTAACGTAACAGTGTCAGACAGCACTATATTTTCTTTTACATTTGTAGAAAGTCACACAAACAAACAGCAAAATCTGAATTTTAACCTCTAGGATATGACACTAATCTTTTTTACACTTGCGCGATATTTTATCTCGTCTCTTGTTGAGACAAATACATAATTTCCCACTAAAAGCGTTTTTGCAGCTACGTGGAAGCCCATGGATTATCTTGTTTGCGATGTGGCCTGACAAAGAGATTAAAAGCGCGAAAGCCGTACTTACTTTTTGTTGACTGGCGAAGAGCTCCATTGCTGTGTGAAGGGGGAACAAGCGAATGTTTACCGCAGCTGGGATGTTTGTCGGGAGAGACAAACTGTATAAAGGCTTTGAGCCTTACATTTTATTAACTTCTGGAATGGCAATTGAAGAATAGAGAAACGTTATCTTTATTTAATAACTAACGTGAAAACCCCCTTTACACGTGTAGTAAAATGTTGACGTTATCGATCTTATGTTCGAATACAACAGTAGAATGGAGATTTGTTATATAAACAGGGCTGAATAGATCAGATGATAGAGCGTTGACTTCCAAACCCCAAGTTGGCAGGTTCGATTCTAGCTCAGTGCGATGGTATTTGAAAGAGCTAAAATACACCAGCCTCGTGTTGGTAGGTTTGTCATTCTGTGGGACACAATTCTGAAACATTCTGGAGGGGCATAGAAGAGAATAAATAAGATATAAATGCTACCTCATTATGAAAAGAGCAGAAAAAGGAACAGCGTGCTGGCAACACCGAAAAGACTCAACCCTTAGAATATGATTGAAGCTACGAGGGCTTGAAGAAAAGCAGTGGGAATGTATGCATATAAACAAAACTATTCATTGTAGAACCACGATACCCCTAGAGACCTTCAGTGTAATCCCCTATAACATGTTATACCTGTTACCAGATGTATGGAGGCGCAGGATATTTGTAGCAATGCCGCCTTTGTTGATGTCCACGACGGAGCGCCCTACAGCTTGAAGTATGGCGTTCCATGTATGGGAATAATTTCCGCGGAGTGGTTTCTTTAGTTTGGGGAACAGACTGGAGTCACAGAGACTCATATCCGGTGAGTAGGGTGGTTGCGCCAGAACCTCCCACCTCAACCTTGCCAACAACTCCCTCACAGAAGCAGCATTGTGATGGCGCGAATTGGCGAATGCGTTTGGAAATGGGGTCGCTTTACTGAGCAGTGAGGAACGAAGATGATGTTCCGGAAGCCTTCCACACTCCACGTCAATCTTTATTCATGCTCGTTGATCCAGCTTCGAAAACATCACTTTAGGCCGGTCTGGATATACACTACAAATTGATGGCAGCCGACTCTTTCGTGTGCAGGACCTGCACTAGCGCAACTATGTGAGTTGCGCAGCTCCACCTCCCCTCTGCATGTTCTCCCAACAGCAGGGCCCTCAATTATTGTTCTTGAGCAAAGAGTGTCGACAGTGTTGCCACTACTTTATTTCTAATCCGCGTGCAGTGTTATTCTATACCGAATAGGTCAGCTCAATGCGTTGTGACAAGGCCAGTTATTGCTACTAGCTCTCTACTCTGGAGAGAGGTGACTTTGAATCTCCCATTGACCACCCTCGAAATGGTTTCCCGTGGTTTCGTATTTTAACTCCAGGTAAATGCCTGGACAGTACTTTTCTCAAGTTCACGGCCAACCCTTCCCATTTCTAGCCTGTGCAATTACACCTACACCCACAGAAAACATCCTCATACAGCGGAAAATGTAGCTCACCTATTGGAGTGTATCGGGAAAGCAACAACAGAACGGTCGAGCCGAACATGTCGTCAGACACTCCCGGCACTGAAAGCCATAAACTAAAGAAGAAAAATAAAGTGTTATTCTGATTCATTTCTTTAATGCGAGTTTGTTGTTAAATAGAGTCTATTCACTCAGCTTTATAAGAGTAAAGCTGAAGCAGTCAGTGTAAGTGCACATGCAACATTCCAGTATCATTGCGTTGAATTTACACATACATTATTTAACTTTTTCTACCACATCACAGGCATTTGTGGTAGAGACCCGTGATTTCCTTCGAATTATTAGCTGTTTTCTCGAGTCATACGAGAAATACACCTGCCAGGTAGGGAACATTCGTGAGCAGTCTTTATAGATACAAGTAAATACCATTCGGCAATCTCATTTAATTCAATAATTCCAGAAAGATTCCAACAACATACCATATTAAACGCGGAATTCTCTTTTCTCTCTCCTAGCAGATTCATTCTTTAAAAATCTACAGCACACGAAAATACGCTGTTCAACACTTAATTTAGGAGCCTTAAAAGGTACAAACCGATAAATTACAGCTGTATAAGTATCAATCACGCTGTACGGAAGCTTATCGCAGTCTAGGTGAGGCCATGAATCACTGAGTGAACTGTAAGTGCTGGGTGGCTATTGCGTCATTCACTCGCCCAGACCTGATACAGGGAATGACCGGCAACTTGACTAACGCTCGCACTGTTTTACTAAGGTTTCAGCAACTATACAACCTATGGCTGGTATTCGGAATGAAGCAGGAGAATTATTTATAAAACTGAAGGAAAAATATTATAAAGACAGTGGATGGTGATATACAAAGAAATCTACACCTCGTATTCATAGGCACTTGTTCCACTGACTAACTTCTGAACACATTGAATGAAGCTGAGCAATAACTTGGTTTTTTTTTTTTTTTTTTTTTTTTTTTTTTTGCTAGTGGCTTTATGGCGCACCGGCACAGGTAGGTCTTATGGGGATGATGGGATTGGAAAGGCCTAGGAGTTGGAAGGAATCAGCCGTGGCCTTCATTAAGGCATAGCCCCAGCATTTGCCTGGTGTGAAAATGGGAAACCACGGAAAACCATCTTCAGGGCTGCCGACAGTGGGATTTGAACCCACTATCTCCCAGATGCAGAGCAATAACTAAGAACCAAAGTCTACACAATATTCGACCTAACAACAGTAATTTTTGGAATAATATGTTTTAAAATTCTGCCATTGGGAAAAGGAAAGTGGTCAAAGTATTCAGGAAACCACAAAATATTTACACGAATACCTTTCGACTCCGGGACTCGATTGTTCCGTTGATATTTCACAAAGTTCCTTTTAGACCCCGTAAATGCCAGGTCGGTACACACGTACAAACTAGGCACAAGATGATCACGTCCTGTCTCTAAACTAAAGGACAACGGTTAGTTAGGCAGAAGTTAACTTAATTGATTTCATCTCCCGCGAGCTACTTCTTTTGTACTTAGAGATTGTCTTTTTATGCCGAGAAGTGAGGGCAGGCACAAGTTAGGACGTGCTCAGGATTGCTGATCATTACCACTGTTCGATAACTCTGAACTACAAACTGCTTCACAAGTCATCACGGCAAGAAAAACGTACAAGTTTGTGAGGTGGCAAGTGAGGTAGTTGTTATTATAAACAGACACTATATCTTGTGTACGAATGGAGTAGTATTACTACTTAGATCAAGAAAATTACTCATCTTGAGTAGATGGAGACTTCATATATTAACTTTCCGGTCCCAGTTGAATAGAATGTGTTATAAAGCCGGCAAAATAGTAAAGGGCACGTTTGTGCCTTTATATTATTTATGTGAAATACTCCCCCAAGTACCTCCCGAGAATGGTTCTGGAACCATTCAGGATGTTCATTTCAACATTCTTTATTATACCCTTATTTTAGAGTAAACTGCCGGCAGAACTGGATAATTGATGGGTGATTGTTTCTGCCATGAGACTACTCAACGAAATGTCCGATACTGGTAATTCTCTTTGTGGTAGGACTTTGCAGCGTTGTAGATGCTGCACTTGCCGTCAGTTGGCTGTTCTGTTTGGATCTTAATTCTTATTATAGGGATTAACCATCTCAAGTTGTTGTCAAGTTGTTCTCTCAGTGCTGTAGTTTTCGGTGATAAAAGGACTACTGATATCATTATCACAGACATGAGACTTGCAGTTTTGGGTGTAACCTGGAAGAAAATGAAGGACTCTTAATTTCAAGTACCCCATATATATTGACTGTGCTTCGTAAGGGTGTTTCAAAAAGGACTTTACAACTTTGTCAGCTCATAGTTATTTATTCATTTCAGTTAGAGGCATGGTTTTGGTGTCATCTTGACTGACAATAGATCAAGTTTTGACTCGCGTGGTACGCTAGTACAGAATCGCGCCACTGCAAGCGCTAGCGGCAGTTGCGGCAAAGATGGCTGTCTTCACCTCAGGTCGTCCACGTACGTCTGACGATGTCGTAAAGCAAGTGAGACAACGTTTTGAGCACAGTCCTCGAAAATCGATGACCAAGAACTCAGTGTACACTTCATGCAAGATGGCACACCACCCCACTACCTCTCCGACGTCCGGGATTTCCTGAATGTACGCTTTCCGGGTAAGTGGATTGGACGAGGTGCACCAATTGCATGGCCCCCATGCTCACCAGACCTGACACCTCTTGACTTTTTCTTGTGGGGATTCGTCAAGGATACAGTGTTTGTTCCACCCTTACCAGCTCCTCTACCAGAACTCAGATGTAGAATCTGCATCGCAATTGAACGAGTCACGCCTGACATGCTGCAGCGAGTTTGGGAAGAAACCGACTTCAGATGGGGTGTGTGCCCCATGACCGATGGAGGTCACATTCAATCTGTTTAGGTAAAGCTTGATCTATTGTCAGTCAAGATGACACCAAAACCATTTCTGTAAGTAAAATGAATAAATAACTATGAGCTGTCAAAGTTGTAAAGTCCTTTTTGAAACACCCTGTATGTATTCCCAAAAGAGAGTAGCTCTAACACTTAAATCTAGGATTAGGATAAGAACGCCGAGATATAAGATATAGTGGTATCTCATTAATTTAGCTTCGTCAGTGGATCAAAAGTAAACTGCCCGACATATGATCCTAAGTTCGCAGTTTCGATACTTAAATTTGAAGCTCGTGTAGAATTCTTAAAATGTCATGTCATAATAGTTGGTATCAGTGGCGTAGATACGAATTTTAATGGGAGGGTGAAATGAATAGCAGTAAGAATAATAAAAATCATAAAACACGTTTTAAATGGATGATTTTGCAAATGGATACGTTTATTATGTATGTATCTATTTACAATAGAATAGAATACTCCCCTCTCCCAGTTTCGAATCACCTGCAACTAAGCAGGGAGTAATCATTTATTGTATTCCAAAATGTGTTTTTATACATGCATATTACAACATTAAACATTTACAATTAAACTTGTTAACTATTTCAATCTAATTTCTAGATTGTAGTTTGATTTTTCTTTAAAGATGATTTATTTATTTATTTATTTATTTATTCCTAGATGTTAACAAAGTTATATAGTCTACGACATACATGTATCTTCTTACCCTTCCTAAGTTTGCTTACGGGTGGGGCCGGGAGAAACATCGCTAGCCACGGCGGGCTTGGGAAGCGCCAGTCTAGTCGAGAAGGCGGCAGTTGTAAGCCATCCAGCTGTGCAGCGCGTGCGGCCAGAGAGAAGGCGTTACCTTCTAGGTGGCCCGCCCCTCCCCCCCAGGGAGGGGAATGAAAACTTTTCATGATGATGGTGCAACAGAGTGTTTTTATGTGCAATACATATGTAAAAACAGAGTCATATAGAGAGGTGCGCAGACAATTTGTAATGAAATATCCGCGTGCTCCAGTTCCGAGTAGAGAAACTGTTAGACAACTTGTTAACAAACTAAAGACAACAGGATCGCTAAATGCTTCAATTCCTAAGTGAAAAGGAAGGGTATTGGCGTGGGACAAAATTGATTAAATCATTGCATCATTCACACGCTCTCCGAATAAATCTCTAAGACGTGTTTCACTGTTGGTGTTTCAAAAACATCCGTTTTTACTGCCACTAGACTTCTAAAATTAAAACCTTATAGAATGTATATCGTGCTTGAATTACGGCCTAATGACGATGAAAAACGAGTTCAGTTTTGTAATTGGATGTTACAAGGTATTGTGGACGGTAGGGTGGATCCTAATTTTTTTCCTGATGAGGCGTGGTTTCATCTACGAGGATATGTTGCCTCACATAACGATCGGTATTGGAATACACAAATTCCCCATTTAATACATGAGGTTCCATTGCATGACAAAAAATAGTGTTTAGTGCGCTCGACAGCGTAGCTAGTGCCCGGCAAGCGATGCTTCGACCTTGACAGGCGCGTCTCTAGGCCACAAGTGGCGAGGTTTCTCCCGGCCCCAGCCGTAAGCGAACGCACTGTACTAGTGCTTAACCCTTTCAGTCTATTTGTCCACTGTAGTGGACGATTTCTTTCCGATGGTTTAATGACTTTCTAAAAGTTTGGAAAAGTAGAGGTCATAGTGTATACTGAGGTGGACATGGCATTCTATGACATAGATAGTCTGATTCATCTACTGACTAAATTTGTAACTGCTGGTAATATCAATAATATTTTACCTGGCAGTGGAAACCCGAGTTACCAATCTAGGGTGTGTTCACACATTCACATAGTTGTCCAGATAACTGAGAATGTAGATTGGTAATTTTTTTCTGTTTGGGAGTGTTTCTATTAGTCATAAAATATTGGCATTCATGGGTTGGCATAACTGATTTTCACGTAGCATTTGTTAAAAAAATCGTCAACTACAGTGGACATGGTGACTAGCATTGAATGTTTGTATTCTTAGACCATGCATGACAATTGATGAATTATCAAAGAGGTGCTTTATTGATCAGGAACTGACACAGAAGAAGGATATCTCTTGGCGTCCTGGGACCCATGTTTCACCTCCCATAAGTTTCTACCAACCTCCAGTGAGTAACACATACCAGTTGCCCAGTCCTACTTCTTACTTTGAAAAGTATTGCAATTAGAATTTGAGGAAATAGTTGAAAATACGAACTTGTATGCAGTGCAGAACACAGCTAACTTTGCTAAGTGTGCTAAGTGTAGATTGCACTTGTGCATTGCAAGAGACAAACTGCTTTCGACAGTTTCATACAAAGTAACTGCCTAGACTGACTATGAATTCTTTGGGTGTATTCATTATTGAGATGTTCATTGTTATTGGCCCTATTATAAATACTTTACAAATACAATATTTTGATAATATTATTCTCCAATGATGTTTTATGAGGGCATTACAGACATAAATTGACTATTTTTTTTAGACAATCTCTTATCTGCCAGTCACCTTGTCCACTACAGTGGACGATCTGTTTCTCTGTTCAGGATAATCCAATTAATGTTTTAATTATCAGAAAAAAATCCAAATATCTTGTTTAGTTCATGTACCAAATTTCAAAATTTTATGTTCAGAAATGATAAATTGTGACTGAAAGGGTTAATTGTCTCACAAGTCTTTATAGTGTTATCCTACAATTACAACATACCTTTTGAATGAACTGAATAACTGAAAGAATGACCGAGCGCCTAAATTTCAATCGCACGCAGTTTATTAGTTAAATTAAGAAAAAAGAATGACGACACTACAGTACAACAATTTATCTATTGGTGCATTTAATATTATATTTAAACCTACACGTAATTATGCCTCTTATTCTTCCTTATTTTCGTTAATGCTTGTTTTATATTTTCTTATTTCCTTCTGCCACATACTTTTCAGAATATGAAAAATTGCAGTTCTTCCCAGTGAAATCCATTCCTTATTCAATAATTTAACAATTGTGTAGAATGCTTTATCTCTTTCTAGTTTTTCTTTATGTTCTCTTCTTAGATATTTTACTCTAACTGCCTCCGTCTCCCTACGAACTCTCAATAAATGCACCTCTTCCACTATTTCCCCACGAAGTAAACAACGGTTCTCGTCGTGTTTCTCTCTCTGACCCTATATAGTCCCATTAGGCACCACACAATACCTCTTACTTCTCTGTTTGGAAGACTCATTTTACAGAATTTATTACTAATTACGTATAATTATTTTTTATCTACTTCAATACCCCATACAATGCTCTTGATATCACAAGAGTGTTTAAAATATTTTTATGTGGCTTATAGTCAGTGTTAGGCATTTTCCGTATCTATTTATAATAATTAATACAAGCGCCTCAGGGAGGGATAAATCCATGTCACTGATTGGCATATTGAAGATTAAAGACCTCTGGTGTTGTAATCTGCGTCTAAAAATAAAAATAAATTAGATATTAATGTATTCATACCAGAGAAAGAATAATTGTTTTCAGCACACTGAGCAAAAATACAAATTTAATATTTTCTTGTAAATAAACGTTATTTCAATAAATATTGTATATAGTAACGACATAACTATAAAACAAAATACCTTTCACGTTTAAATTTTAAAAATAAAGGTGTTTCTTTTCAGGTAAAAGTAACCAGAAATAGAATATACGTGCGTACTTCTGAATATCTAAACAAATCGCACATATGTATTAACTTTCTCTTTTTTTTAACCACCGACACAGATAAGTCGTATAGCTACGATGGTATAGAAAAGGGCTAGGAGTGGGAAGAAAGCAACCATGACCGTTATCAACATACAGTCCCAGCACTTGCCTGTTTTGAAAATGGTGCTAATTGCTGTACGTCGCACCGACACAGATAGATCTTATGACGACCATGGGACAGGAAAGGCATAGGAATGGGAAGGAAGTGGCCGTGGCCTTAATTAAGGTACATCCCCAGCATTTGCATGGTGTGAAAATGGGAAACCACTGAAAACCATCTTCAGGGCTGCCGACAGTGGGGTTCTAACCCACCATCTCCCGGATACAAGCTCACAGCTGCGCGCCCCTAACTGCACGGCCAACTCTCTCGTTTTTTGAAAATGGAAGACCACGGAGAACCTTCTTCAGGGCACCAGACGGTTGGATTCGAACTTAACGTCTTATGATTGTAAACTGATTGCAATGTAACCCTGATCCCATTGTCTATGACAAGGCACAACTCAAATCGCGTAGCCACTGGCTCGTTTCGTATGTATTCTTGGACTTTCGCCATTGGCTATATTCATATTCGATGATTCCATGCGAAACACTTGAACTAAACCTCCGTTTTTTTTAAAAATTTTTGTTTGTTTCCCGTTTGTTTTTCCGAGCAAGACGTATATTCAACGTTAAACTTGTTGACCGGAAAGGTGTCAATTACCTTGAAATCCTCATCCGAGGAATCATTACAATACAATTGATTCCTGCGAGTTTCCCCTTTTGCTTTCCAGCCCCTGAACTTTTGCCTTCCAGTTTACGAAACCCTAGCACGTTTCTTATTTCGTCTATAGGTTACGTTAAGATCAGGAGTATGAGCAATATTAGGATCAGAGGTACAGCCACTCTTGACTATAAACATCTACTATATTTTAAGCGTATTAGAAGTGATGCGTTTCCTGCTCTGTAACAAGGAAATAAAATTGATACGGGTTCCTTTACGCGTTTACGACTGATATGGTATTTGCTTATAATTTTATTTGTTCTGCTGTTATTTTAGCTGGCCCCGTGGTGTAGGGGTAGTGTGCCTGCTTCTTACCCGGAGGGCCCGGGTTCGATTCCCGGCCAGGTCAGGGATTTTTACCTGGACCTGAGGGCCGGTTCGAGGTCCACTCAGCCTACGTGATTAGAATTGAGGAGCTATCTGACGGTGAGATAGCGGCACCGGTCTCGAAAGCCAAGAATAACGACCGAGAGGATTCGTCGTGCTGACCACACGACACCTCGTAATCTGCAGGCCTTCAGGCTGAGCAGCGGTCGCTTGGTAGTCCAAGGCCCTTCAAGGGCTGTAGTGCCATGGGTCTGGTTTCGTTTTAGCTATTATTTTATTCAATTAAGGAACAGACAATAATATTAACAAAACACAGTAGCGTCGTTGGGGTGATTCCGAGTATGGGATATTTCCATCCATCTCTCTTTTCACCCTTACAATGTGACTTTTTGTTCTTTTTTATGGACTGTAATGTGTACAGGAAGGAACTGATTAAAGAAACGTATTGTACACATTTAAAGATAAAAAAGCGAGGTAGATAAAAATATTCCACGCATGGAATTTCCTCGACTGACCTTATAATATTTATTTCCTGCCCAACCTAATTCGCAAATATCAATTTTCCAGGCGTGCCCCTTGGCAAATTGAGGTATATTGTTCAAATTTTATCAATGAACTCATGATAGAAGTAAGGAATAATGTTTTTTTTTTTTTTTTTTTTGCTAGGGGCTTTACGTCCCACCGACACAGATAGGTCTTATAGCGACGAATAATGTTGTAACAGTTGTTACTTTTCACTTATGATCTTGGATATATGTTTATATATTCATCAACCCCCAGAAGATTTTCATCACCGTTAACCCTCGTTATCATGAAAACTTACATTTGAGTAAGAGTATGGCTGCCGATCCTGAGAAGTAAAAGTAATTCCCAGTGTGATAGACAAAATATTTGAGAATCTTAATCAATTCGCAGCATCACTACAGCTGACGCCTTCCACACTAACACAGCCCTATAGTCGTGGAGAATGTTATATTCTGTGTAGAATGGAGTACATTCTGTCAAAGGACAAGACCGTGCTAGTAATTATTTAAAAAACCAAGAGCCCATTCCTACCAGACCGTCACGCTAGCTGTCTCTCGCTTACTACTCCCTGGTGACAAAACTTTAGGGATAGAAAGCCAAGGTAAAGGATTTCCTCTGTCACAAAATTCAGTGAGTTTTCAGGAAACGTGAGCTTAACAGAGCGGCGAAATCTCTCGCACTTCGCCGCCTCCTTCCTGTCAGCAGAGATTGTTGATGACATGCGGCTGTAGCCATGAAAAAGATCTTTGAACTGCAAAGTCACCGTGGACGAAGTCGTTAAAGGGAATACGACTCAGGTATTTACCCATCGTTTGAGAAATATACCTTATTAGTCTTTAATGGGATAATAATAATAATAATAATAATAATAATAATAATAATAATAATAATAATAATAATAATAATAATAATAAAAGCCCCATGGCACTACAGCCCGTGAAGGGCCTTGGCCTACCAAGCGGCCGCTGCTCAGCCCGAAGGTCTGCAGATTACGAGGTGTCGTGTGGTCAACACGAAGAATCCTCTCGGCCATTATATTTGGTTTTCTAGACCGGATAATAATATTAATAATAGTTCAAAATAAACTGTTATGTTCGAGTCTAAGGTTAAGGAGAAGGAGAAGACTTTTGTATAATTATCACTTATGTGGTCTGCAGTTCTTCGAGATCTGGCAAGACATACAAAGAAGATGTAATTATTGTTGAGATTAAATAGCTCCAAACATTAGTACTTTCTGAGGGAGTGAACAAGTATATATTTTAAACTATCAAACTCATCAGAGTTATCTGTTACCGAGCTCGATAGCTGCAGTCGCTTAAGTGCGGCCAGTATCCAGTATTCGGGAGATAGTAGGTTCGAACCCCACTGTCGGCAGCCCTGAAAATGGTTTTCCGTGGTTTCCCATTTTCACACCAGGCAAATGCTGGGGCTGTACCTTGATTAAGGCCACGGCCGCTTCCTTCCCACTCCTAGCCCTTCCCTGTCCCATCGTCGCCATAAGACATATCTGTGTCGGTGCGACAGAGCATATCTGTATACTGTAATAATATGTGAGGTACCGTGACAAATACTGCGTGAAACAGCAAAACACAAAATATTTTTGAGCACGTTAATAAACACAGCTTCCATTTGGCAAGTTTGCTGATCGCGAGCTTTCTCTGTCCGTTAACCCAGCGAGCTGCCCCCAGGATACAGATTGGCCGCGTACTCTGTCACACAATACAGTAGTTTCTTGACTTGTCTCTTTTCTCCACGTCGTCTAGACATTTCCTAAAGTTATTCCTTCCTCGAGTTGTAGAATCGCAATTTGCAAAGGAATACAAATCCATTGGTTCAATGACACATAGCAAAGTTGTAGACGTACGAAATTAAAACGAGAAAAGATCCAGAAAAATAGTTTTAACCTAGGTTGTTCACCAGGGAGGCTACTTCTGAAACAAACGGATATTTCTCTGATTCTACACATAAGGCATGAGATCAGGATAATTCTCTCTGAGAGTTCATATACATATTTTCGATTTGGACTAAGTAGCTTTTTTTTGCTAGTTGCTTCACGTCGCACCGACGCAGATAGGTCTTATGGCGACGATGGGACAGGAAAGGGCTAGGAGTGGAAAGGAAGCGGCCGTGGCCTTAATTAAGGTACAGCCACAGCATTTGCCTGGTGTGAAAATGGGAAACCACGGAAAACCATTTTCAGGGCTGCCGACAGTGGGGTTCGAACCTACTATGTCCCGAATACTGGATACTGGCCGCACTTAAGCGACTGCAGCTATCGAGCTCGGTGACTAAGTAGCTAAAATGATAGAGCGCTGGTCTTCAGAGCTCAGATTGGTGGTTTCGATCCCCGTTCAGTTCATTGGTGTTTGGAAGTCTCAGATGCGCCACCCACGTCTCGGTAAATTTACTGGCATGTAAAGGAACTCCTTCGGGAAAATTTCCGCCACCTCGGCGTCACTGTAAACCATTCATGTAGTTAGTATGACGTATAATCAATAACACCATTATCATAATTGTGTAACAGTTTAGAGGCAGTACTACCCTGTTACTTGCTGGCTGGTTACACATATTATTTAGTTATTTGAAGTGCTTTGTATTTGGCTTGCAGGTGGTAACACATACAGTAGCGTAGTTCCTCGAAACTGTTACGCATGGTTTTCCCACTTTGCATCCCGTGTTGTGGACAATGAACAAAAGACCCGATACGAATTATTTGGACAAAAACTCAATTACAAGGAAAGTTATAATAATAATAATAATAATAATAATAATAATAATAATAATAATAATAATAATAATAATAATAGGAGATAATTTTAAAACAATATAAACTTTCTACCGGTTCATGTAGTTCAAGTAATGTGTATGGTACCCAAATATCAGGTCCTGAAAAGCCTTCGCAAGTGCCATCACTTGTATTTGTCCCTCCTGCAACTATAACCTGTGGGTTAGTGCAGCAACAGCTGCTATAATAATTTTTACCTCTACAAAAAAAAAAAAAAAAAAAGGGGGGGGGGTGATATACAGAAAAAGACACTGGACAAGCCACTTACACAGTTATTTAACGCATATTTCCAACCTTTCTCTAAGGTGGAAGACGAAGATTTTTGAGCCATGTTTACTGGATTTACTGAGCAACCTGACTACGTGGTTTGGGTTACGTAGCTGTTAGCTTGTATTCGGGAAATGGTGGGTTCGAACCCCACTGTCGGCAGCCCTGGAGATATTTTTCGGTTATTTCCCTGTTCTGCACCAAAGGTCAAGGTCGCTTCATTCTTAGTCCTGGCCTGTCCTATGTCATCGTCATCATAAGACCAGTCTGTGCCGGTGCGACGTAAAAAACAAATAACAAAAAAGTACTGGATTAAACTCTGCTTACCGTACTTTCTCTCTGATAGGACTACTTCCTCATCGCTCATTCCGGCAGCATATGTAGAGTGTATGGCACTTTTGCGTCAAATGTCGGGTCCCAGTATATGTTTAATTAACTACAATTCCTTGGACATCTAGGAATACTCAGACCTACCTGGCAGTCACGATGCATTTTATAAATGAAGATTTCGAATTATTAGTTCTGGAAGTATAAATGGATCATTGCAAAAATTTTATAGGAATAGTTAAGAATATGAATGACGAGCTGGTGAAAGGGATAGTGGGAGAGAAGAAAGAAAGAAAGAAAGAAAGAAAGAAAGAAAGATGGAGAGATCAAGTATAGCTATTTGCGTGCTTTCTAAGGTTGGGCTAGGGGCTGCAAGAGGCAGCAGGGGGTAAACGACTTTTCCTTCCAAAACCTGACCTGCAACTTTGATAACCTAGTGTAACGGATATACAGTAACATGATACTGGAAAGTGACAATTTGTCCCATCCCTAATGTGGGGTTGGCGTACTTAAGAAATGAAAGCTTCTACTGCCAGGAACAAACAAAAGGGAATTATATTTGACAATAGAGAAGGACTCTTTCGTAAATCCCTGTAATATGTCTCGGATATCTGTGTAAATCCAGAGATAGATACTATACTAAATTTATAATAAACTAGTGTTTCTTGGATACTGCTAAGTCTTCATCCAGAGAGTGAGGTCAAGTTTGATTACCCTGGAACTTATTGTGACCGAGTATTGTTGGTGTGTTCTCTTTGCAGGTAATCGAAGACTGGAAGTACGTCTCTATGGTACTTGACCGATTCTTCCTGTGGGTATTTACTTTGGCCTGCATCGGAGGAACATGTGGTATCATCTTTCAAGCACCATCACTCTACGATCAACGAATTCCCATCGACCAGCAATTGTCCGAGATTCCATTGCGGAAAAACAATTTCATGTTGCCTATCGACTTCATACGACGCGAGGAGTCGATATACTAGAACATATTATCTTCCATTGATCGCAATCTTTTATTACGCAGAAATGAATTATGTATCCTGACGAATTAAAAAGTAAAGAAATCGAATTTATGAATTATGAAATCTAATGAAGTGATTTATCATCAGCAATTGACACATTGTAAGATTAAAGGTATCTCGATTAATGCAGGACATCCCGCACCTCTGTATAAGGTACTCGGGGTAAATGATCAGGCTGTCTGAGACAAGTATGGTGCTCATCTGATCTATAGGAAGTATTTACAACTTTATATCAAGCCCATGAAACGGAAATGATTCATAAATCTTCAATAATTCTTCAGGTATGGAAACCAAAGATTAACACAGAATATTCTCAAGTACACTGAAGAAACAGCTGTAATAATTCCTTTTAGAAGATTCGGTAGTATTTTTGTTTTCTTCTTAACACATTAAATCCTATGCCCTATTTTGAAGACAACGATTTAATTCTATGAAAAATATTATCAATTACAGGTACATTTATTACTAGATCGTGTAAAGTAACATGTTTTGATACTGCAGTAGTTTTTTAGAGATGTGTTCATTAGTAAGAGGCACAGTGTTGATAATTTATTCAACTTATCAATACGTGGTTGGTTTTCAATATCCTTCTTCATTTTCTGTACTTTGAAGAGCACAAATTTAGTTGTTGATCACCCGTACACTTTTTCATATTAAGTTATTATATACATATTTTCATAAACTGATTTGTGCTTCCTAATACAAATAATAATGTGCTCAAAACAAACATTCTGTTAATGATCGAAAATGACACAGATTCTTTATACTAAATAAAATATAACTTATATCGCTCCTCTTTATGTTTTATAGCGTCCTGTCTGAAGATGGCTAATGACGCTCCAACTCGGAGAAGGTACAAAAAATGCCTATCGTTTACATGGCCTGCCTCCTCATTACATGACCTATGGAATGTAAATTGTCTCCTCTTTACATGATCTACGATATGCAAATTGCCTCCTCCTTACATAGCCTGTGGTACGTAAATTGAATCATATTTACATGACCTACGGTACATAAATTGCTTACCATTTACATTGTTTACGGATTGCCTACCTTTACATTACTTACAGTACGTAAATCGTCGACCGTTTACATGACCTACGGGACGTAAATTGTCGACCGGTTACATGACCTGCGGTACGTAAATTGTCGACTGGTTACATGACCTACGGTACGTAAATTGTCGACTGGTTACATGACCTACGGTACGTAAATTGTCGACTGGTTACATGACCTACGGTACGTAAATTGTCGACTGGTTACATGACCTACGGTACGTAAATTGTCAACCGTTTACATGACCTACGGTACGTAAATTGTCGACTGGTTACATGACCTACGGTACGTAAGTTGCCAACCGTTTACATGACCTACGGTACGTAAATTGTCGACTGGTTACATGATCTACGGTACGTAAATTGTCGACTGGTTACATGACCTACGGTACGTAAATTGTCGACCGTTTACATGACCTACGGTACGTAAATTGAATCCTATTTACATGATCTACGGTACGTAAATTGTCGACTGGTTACATGACCTACGGTACGTAAGTTGTCGACCGTTTACATGACCTACGGTACGTAAGTTGTCGACCGTTTACATGACCTACGGTACGTAAGTTGTCCACCGTTTACATGACCTACGGTACGTAAGTTGTCGACCGTTTACATGACCTACGGTACGTAAATTGTCGATCGTTTACATGACCTACGGTACGTAAATTTCTCCTGATATTGAAACTGACTACACTTTACATGACTCTCGTAAATTGACTCCTGTTTACGTGAACAACGGTACTTCGTTACATAGGACATATCAGTAATAATAGTAATGGCGTCTGGCCTCCGGAAAGGCCTGGTACAGGTTTATCGAGTTGGCTCCCACGGGTGCCCTGCGCTTCTGGAAGAATGGGGCCGTACCTAGGATGGAAACTAATGTTGAAGACAGAACAAACATCCAGTTCCGGAGGCAGAGGAAATAACCAATGAAGGTTAAAATCCCCGATCCGGCCAGGAATCAAACCAGGAAACCCTTCGAAAAATCGACTAACATGCTAACCAGTAGCCACGAAACAGGAGAGCATATTAGCCAGTACACGCAATAGCCTGTAGAAAATCCTAATGTTAATATAAACTTACATAGAATTGTCTTTCAAATGTACGAGTATAAATACGGTTTTCCAGTCCAGTCAATAATACCGTATGCGCCAAAACAAGCGACACTGAAATGTTATTAGGGGCGTAGCCAGGTGGGGGGTTACTGGGAAGTTAGGACCCCCCCACCATGGATATGTTACAAAGTGAAAATATACAGAAACTAACAATAAACTACATAAACATTCTGAGACAATTGTAGAACCTACACTTATATCAGTGTCCTTATAATGACAAGTCATGCATCCACCTTCATTGTGTTCTACTATCATTTTGTAACTATAACCCCCCACTGGCCGATCCTGACTACGCTACTGAATGTTATTTAAATGCGTTGGTACAGTATGTGTTCAAAATGTGTGCCATCAAGTGTCACATATTGTTCGTAAGGTTTCGGAAGATTATGAAACACGTTCGTGAACAAAGGCTGCTGGCAGAACACAATAAAATGACGTTATCTTCTCTCATAATTGGAGAATATTTCTTGGAAAATCTGATTCTTTCACCATGCGCCATATGTAGACAATTGGGGCCGGGAGAGCCAGGGAGCAAGAAGGGTACGGGAATGGAGTTTCACGCGAAATTAGGTAATCTCCAAAGTGTCGTTGCAGAAGGGCGTGAAGGGCACCATCTTGGTGCATCCATTTTCGTTGGAGGGGTAAGGGTTTGTGTTGGGAATGCATTTCAAAAAGGGTAAAACACGGGTACAATTCCTCAATATTTGGCGACCGTGACAGGACATTAGACAGTTATATAATTAGAGAAACACTTTCATAAGTAATATTTGAAACATGGAAGTTAATGTAGCAGTGATGAAGAAATCAAGGGCTGTATTACGGCGATCGACAACCTTGACTTTTTTTATGATACCGTGACTACCCTTTTCTGTCAAAAGGAAATGTCCTCTTGAACCAATCAGATGCGCAATTCTCTACCGACAGCTAAAGGAGTGACTATGGTTTGAACAGTACAGTAATATTTCGTAAAAATGACTGGAGTACTGGACCTCGCTGTACACAAAATGGTACAGTGTTTTTGAGATGATCCTCACTTACTGCCTCTTGTACGGTTTTTGAATTGTTGCATTGTGCGGAGAGTTCTATACCGAACTAACTGCACATAAAATTGCTGTAAGATGTTGCGCAAGATAGGACTAAGAGACATTTAATTCCTAGCTGGTTACATATGTTTGGAAAAAATTGGGGCAGCTGTACCACTCGGTATATCTCTATAAGGAAATGTTATAAATTAGTTATCACCTAATTAAAAAAAATGACATTGATTTTATCCTGTGGTTTTCATACTTGAAGAAATATTAGCCTTACTTCGAGCATCCTTCAAGAATGACATCGTAACATTATATGATGAGGAGCCGTGCATATCATTGCTCATATTCATCCTCTGGTTGAAAGTATCTTTAGTGTTAAATGTTAGTTGCATCCGGGAGAAAAACTCATTTCCAGTATTACCTCTACCCACTGCTGTTAGGAAGTGCACGAATTTCTAATTGTTATGCAGTGCAAGTATTGACGAATTGTCCGCAAGTTATTCATGAGACCTATCGGATCCATTTTACAGTACATTCCGATTTAATGACATTAAAGCTTTGTTCACACTGTGTCTAAACGACCTTAAAATTGAAGAACCTGGGTTAAGATGTACATGTACGTTGATTCGTATTTATATTTGGGTACATCTTACTTTTCTCTATATCACATGGGAATGTCTAAACTTGGAAATTTATTATGAATTTATGCTACAATCAGTACCTTGGCAATTTCCAGAATTATCAAGGATGGTAATCAACATTACACTAAAGTAAAATCAATAATCAATAGACTTTACTCTTCTAACAGTTGATTTTTTCCATTCCTTAAAGTAAAGAGGTCCAAATAAAGTAAACCATACAAGTTATATTAATTAAATATATGTAAATGTGGCAATGCCTAGAGAGGAATAATATTTAAAGTTCAAAAATCCATGGCGTGAAATAAATATCAAATATTTTTGATAAGCAATGATCCTCGGTCGCAATTTTTTCTGTACTACCTTATAGATCACAAAAGAAATAGTGATTAGTCAGACATAACTGTTATAAAAACAAGTGAATGTGTTGTAATATTTGGTCATTGTAGATTAAACCGCTTAAATACACAATAACTAGAATAATCATTGGAAAATGTAATACAAATATATATTTTAATCACAAAAATATTCTAATTAACTATGGGTTAGGCATACGTGACAATAACTAAGAAAGCAGTGTTCACAATAGATACAAGCATTAATATCCTTCTTAGTAGCTAGTTCTTAAATGCACACTACGTAAGAATACTTGAAGAAGAAAGCAATAGAGAACAATATAGAAATGCATTTTAAAAAAATATTCATGTAGCACTGAATGTAAATGTAACAACTTGTAGGATAAATCACAGTACTATGTTAAACATGCTATAGAGTAATTAATGGTTTAGGTACTAATAATATAATATAATGATATATAACACGTTGATAATTGTGTGATGTACAGGAATTGATTTTAATAATGTAAATATGTTACTAAAGAAATTATTATTGTTGATACCTTTCATAACTCTCTAAAATAATGTGTAATGATTTTCAGGGAATAAATCAAATACACAGCAATAATTTTAAAGATTACCCTAATAATAATTTATAATTATACACTCTTTCTTTTTAGTAAAATAATTTAAATTTTATTTCATGGTAGTCATTTTATACAGGGCCCATCCTTCAACACGCGACTTATTAAGGTTGTCTTCAGTGTTTCATGCTTCAATATTCATACACTCAGCCTTCAATCATTGAGCTTAGAGTATCAAAAACTGTAGTAAAATATTATCTCTTAATTCGTTAAGATCTATGCGGTGCACCTGTGAAGAACATTCTTTAAGGCTAATAATGTCAACCCTTCTCCCCCCCCCCACATATGCACGTGCAACATCAGGGATTTTTCATTGTCATAACCATTAGCATACTGTACTAAGTTATATTGTGCGTATTGAACCATCGAAGATTATATCCCATTTAGGGTTACTGAATGCCAATGAACACCGGAATTCAGCCTTCCAAACAGCGTTACGTAACCGGTCACCAAGAATGGTGGTGAAAAGTGAATTATTTAGCCATGAAAGTTGGAGAGTCACGAAGTAATTTTCCACGTCTTATTTCCGGAGAACACCTAGAAATACAAGGTTATCAATGCATTGACATCCTTCCTTGTTTGTTGTGAGATACATTATCATCCTCGTGCACGTGGCGCACGGGCAGGGCTGTGTTAGGCCCAAAGCACACACAAATAGCGACGGGCGGAGGCGCGGTGCAGTTGAGGTGAGACACAAGCGAGTATAAGCTATACGGAAACGGCAGCTAAGAGATAATGATGATGATCATTTTGTTGTAATGTGGTAATTATATTGCATGTATTCTTCCAATTCATGTAAAATATTAAATGAGTGAAATACTTGCAATTAATCCATTCTGTATTTCTGTATAGCAACTTAGGCATACATGGACTCAGCTGCGTGACCAAGTATCAGTACAGTCTTCTCAAAGTTGAACAACTAAAGGAAGTTTTTGTGATTATAGAAAAGCAAAACTGGAACCTTTGACATAACGAGAGAGTTAGAAATGTATCGGGATAGGTTTCAAAACTATAATGTCCTACGAGTGTTTTTACCGAGTTCTTGTCTTGGCATGGGATAGTCTCACGGGGAAAAAATGACTCTTGCTGCACAGTGAATAAAGGAACTAAACGAGAGGCACGCTTCCTCAAAGGGACCCGAGAAATGAAGAAGAAGCGTGGTGGTGGCGAAGGGGCGAGTGCCTGTGCTTCGTCAACGCATCGGCCCATTTATTTACATTGAGGAGGCATGAAAACGTTGCGTCCCCGCTTCACCTGCACCGCGCCTCCACCCGCTGCCACTTCTGTGTGCATTGGACCTTCAAGAAGGTAAACGGAATAGTGCATGTACTGTGCTTGACCACGCCCAGCAAGCGCGCAGAACGGACATGTACTGCAATTGTAGACAAAGTAGGAAGTCTTTGCTATTATATTATTATTATTATATTTGCCTTTATTTGTAGTGGCGAAGTTAGGACTCATGGTCCTCTCTTACACTTAACCACACTTCATTAACATAGTACATCTGAGAGCAATATTCATAATCTTATCTTAAAACTACCATTACAAACTAGAAACAAAATATGAAACAAAATAACATAAACTCTATAAATATTCTTAGTCATGTCTTAAACTATCGTTACAAGTTAAAAGTTGATTGGCATGAACCTTTGCTATGAATGGTCACGTGAGATTCGTGGTACCGAAATCCACAGCCGTCTAGTAGAAGACCATGATCCTGATGTGTTGTGGATGCAAATAGAGCGGCGCTAGTGCCAGCAGTTTCAAGACAGCTTACAAGTGTGTTGGACTTGGATGATGCGAGACCTTAGAGCCCAGCAGAGAGACGAGTTTCCCCTGTTGATTCACCGAGACAGGCCTGTCACGGTGGATCACGTCGCCACTGAAGTCGGTATCAACCACGCGTCAGCCAACAAAACCATACGTGACATCCCGTAGTACCGTACACTGGGTGCCTCACCTAGACCACGAGTTGTAAAGAATGGGAGCAAGCCTGCAGCATCTCTTGCGCTACGAGACGGAGAGAAACGCGTTCCCATTCCGAATTCTGGCTGGTGACCTCCGAGTGCAACACTGCCGTTACAGCATGGACGCATATGACACTCCTTCGTCCAAAAAGAAGTTCAAGATAACCTCCTCAGAATATAAAATGTCTTTGAGTGTGTTTTGGTAAGTCTAATAGATCCCAGAATATAAAATGCCTCTGAGTGTGTTTTGGGAGGTCTATTAGATATCCTTCATTGGAATCATTTGGAGAGAGGAGACCGAGGACAGGGGTAGAGGAGGTCCCTTCAATGCCGAACGCTACTGCGAGGCACTTAGGCTACACGACTGAAAGACATGGTAACTCCACTATGTACAGCCGCTAAAGTACAGCAATCGGCGTGAATCGTCTATCATGTATTGTAATTAGGCCTTTGCTGGCAAGATGTTGTGTTTACAGTGCACTATGTCTTCTGGTATGGGCTAGAATAAAATTGTTACTTTCATTGACCTGTCTCAGTCTTATACTTGGCATTGACAATATGAAAGTGGCTGAGGTATGAGTGACGCTAGTAATGCCATTTCTTATGTAGCCAGTCCCTTCTATGAATGGTGTGAAAATGTCACTCATAGGGTCGGTTGGTGCACGCATTTCGGTGGGCTTGGCAGGCTGATGTGCAATAGCAACTTCTGGCTCAGTAAAGAAAGCAACGGGAAACTACCTCACTCCTTATTTACCTAGTACGCCTCTTCAGTGACACCTAGGCCATCTATGACAGCTAATGGTGAATTTGTTGAGGATCCAACCAGCCTTCGGGCTGAATACCCAACATACATACACGTATTGTAATTATAAATAATAAACAAGTTAAAATCTTAACATCGTTTTGTTTATACATTTTCATGAGCACTATTATAAGGAATTGTCAAAATTATGTTGATAATGGTGAATGACATGAGAAGTAAGAGATGTATGATTTACGTTGTACATTAGTGTTTCTTACAAACGTTAAATCTATAAAAAAAATTCATTGCAGTCGCTTCGTTTCCAGACGCCAGTGTTAAATTGATTATCTTCTCAGAAACACGTGCACTCTGATAGTTTTTGGTTTGTTTTACTAAGAGGCCAGCGCCATAGGCTTAAGTTTGCGACGATTATGGAGCTGTATTACTTGTTCTGCTGATATCCTGTTGGTCTTATTTGACCTGATATTGAGTCTATATTGCTCCGGCTAAGTTTTCTATAGGCTTTCACCCGAATATTAGTCACATATTTGCGCTTTTCTGTAAGTAAACTATAATCCGTCAATTGTCAGTCACAGAACTTTAAATACAGTATTTTTGAATTTACAATCACATTTTAATTTTTCTAGCATTTTCTGATAGATCTGGTCGAAACAAACACGCCAGGCTATACCGCTTGTTAACTCACCACCAAAAACATACCTTAAATGGCGGCCATCTTGTAACGATGTCAGGCTGCTCCCCACCGTCGGTTGTCCTGAGAATGTTCCGTGGTTTTCCATTCTCCTGCACTAAGGCGAATGCCGGGGCAGACTTATTATAGGCTACGGCCGCCAACATTCTCACCTTCTCCGCACATCTCCTTCACCGTAGCAAATCCCTCTGGCCCGCGAGACGGCGTTATCGTCTGGGAGACCCGCCGCCCCCTTCAGGGACGGAATGTAACCGTTTAAGTAGTAGTATAAGATGTGGTGTAGATTTTGTTATAGTACCCTAGATGTTAATGTAAATACTAATGCCATTTCAGATAATGCAGGATACACCATTCCTATAAAGTTTCGTTTTCACCAAACCAAAACGAAACCCCATGGCGCAGCAACCCCGAAGGGCCATGGCGTACCAAGCGACCGCTGCTCAGCCCGAAGGCCTGCAGATTACGAGATGTCGTGTGGTCAGCACGACGAATTCTCTTTGCCGTTATTCTTTCTAGACCGGAACACTATCTCACCGTCAGATAGTTCCTCAATTGTAATCACGTAGGTTGAGCAGATCTCGAACCAGTCCTCAGATTCAGGTAATATTCCCTGATCTGACCGGGAATCGAACCCGGGGCCTCCAAGTGAGAGACAGGCCCACTGCCTCATACACCGCGGGACTGGCTTCCTTTTCACCAACGACTTTATTTTCATTGTATATGCCCATGTGATTATTAATCACGCGTTATTTCTTCCCACTGTCAAATAATAGTCATAATATACGAGGTCCATTGATTTGACCATCTGAATCACACACTGTGTAGGCAAAAAATTGATGACACTCCGCGACGTCAAGTAAATTTTTTATGTTTTTGGAGTTAACGTTGAATGACAAAGTTAAAAAAACGTCCTAACTAAAGAGGTAAGTAATGGGTTTCGTCTTACATTGGAATGAAAGGCACTGCGAAGGCGTTGCAGCAGCGATGATAAATACGAAACACATTAGGATGAACAACAACATAGGAGGAGGACACGGAGAAGACACCACTACGAATAATAAGAAGAAGATGGAGAAGAAGAAGAAGAAGGGAAGGAGGACGAGGTAAGTACGATACCCAAACATAAATTAGATTTATTTATTTATTTATTTATTTATTTATTTATTTATTTATTTATTTATTTATTTATTTATTTATTTATTTATTTATTTATTTATTTATTTATTTATTTATTTATTTATTTATTTATTTGCTCTTTTGATTCTGAGCCCAATTTCAGATAGACACACCTCAGCCCCATTCAGGGTCTTGAGTGTGTCAGATTCTCTGGTACCAAGTTAAGTGGTGGTAAATAATGGGCTTCGTCTTACTTTGGACTGAATGGCACTGCGAAGCAATGACGATGAAGACAAAACATATTAGAATGAACAACACCAAAGAAGGAGGACAAGGAGAAGATAGTACGAACTATTAGTACTATTTAGTAGTAAGAAAAATAGGAAAAGGAGGGTAAGGAGGATGAGTTAAGTACGATACCCAAACATATTATATGAGAGTGTTTTATTTATTTATTTATTTATTTATTTATTTATTTATTTATTTATTTATTTATTTATTTATTTATTTATTTATTTATTTATTTATTTATTTATTTATTTATTTATTTGTTTGTTTGTTTATTTATTTATTTATTTATTTATTTACTTTACTTTACATGTGCGCTTCACTACACGTGAAAATCCAACAGGTTTCACAAACAACTTCCAACAAATAAATGGATATTACTAATAATCGAATGGACCGTGTTGCACTATCAACAGGTAAACAAAGACCGAGCTCGATAGCTGCAGTCGCTTAAGTGCGGCCAGTATCCAGTAATCGGGAGATAGTGGGTTCGAGCCCCACTGTCGGCAGCCCTGAAGATAGTTTTCCGTGGTTTACCATTTTCACACCAGGCAAATGCCGGGGCTGTACCTTAATGAAGGCCACGGCCGCTTCCTTCCACTTCCTAGGCCTTTCCTATCCCATCGTCGCCATAAGACATATCTGTGTCGGTGCAACGTAAAGCAAAATAGCAACAATAACAACAGGTAAACAAAGTCCATCACGTTCTTCAGATCAGATTCCGTAAGATATGTCTTGACGGCATGAGTGGCTCAGACGGTAGAGAGAGCTGGCCTTCTGAGCCCAACTTGGCAGCTTCGATCCAGACTCAGTCCAGTGGTATTTGAAGCTGCTGAAATACGTCAGCCTCGTGTTGGTAGATTTACTGGCAGGTAAAAAACTCCTGCGGGACAAAATTCCGGCATCTCAGTGCCCCCGAATAGCATAAAAGTAGTTAGTAGGACGTAAAAACAATTGCATAAATTAATTCCGATATTTCTTCACTATCTTGAAGTTGAATTGGAAAATACTGCGGAGAACAACTTCTTGGATGTCTGGGAGTGGGATTTTAAGCCGCTTCCTACTCCATGATCTTACCGGGGCGGAATGAATTTACTCTGTTATAGACCTTCAAATCAGTCTTAAATCCAGGGATCGAACCCTGGGACAGTCAGGTGGGGAGCAAATTCGTTGACTTTAGGTTCTTCAAATATCCCCTAGTAATAATCTATGACTTTTGCGTCCGTCTCGTAACTCTGAGGCCAGTGCGGTTTGCTTTAGGAGTTACGGGTTCGATTCTTAGCCAGGTTTTAGAATAACAACTGCGACATTAATTTATTTACCCCTTTCGCACCCGTTTCGCACAACAGCACATTACTCTACCCTTCACCACACCCAATTAGTAGCACACCCTCATCAGACAATCTGCTTTACAAAAACGGCATCAGGTTAACATCCACACGAAATTATACGAGGGTCGAATCATAAGTCATGGCAACTATTTTTTTCTCGCGAACAGGAGACAACACGAAAAATCTAAGATATGCATTTGGAAATATAGGGCATGTAGGCTACTTATGCATAGTGCCTGAAGACAAATTCTGATTTCAGGAGATTCTCGTAGAAAAGTGACGGAACACAAGCCATTGGTAAACATTGTTTTATTATGGTATAGACAGCAAATACACAAGACTACGTACAAGGGACAGGTCTCCACTGGTCACAGACCTTCGAAATAATCACCCAAGGTTTCCACTGTGCGTTGCCAGCGTTGGGGCAGGTGCTGAATACCATTCGCTGCATGTGTATCGCTAACGTGTGACACCTCTCTCCGAAATGCTGTTATGATGTCCTCTTTGTTAGCAGACCGCTGTCCACGTAATGGCTTCTTGACTTTGGGGATTAGATCATAGTCGCATGGGCTCAGATCAGGCGAATAAGGCGGGTGTGGAAGAACCTCCCATCCCCACCGTTGTAAGCGACGCTGAAAAATGGCTGCTGTGTGAGCTGTCACTTTATCGTGTAGGATTATGGCGTTCTCCAAAAAGATCTGGGCGTTTGGTTCGCACTGCACGGCGCAATTGGTACAACAAAAATGAATTGTAATAAACTGCATTGACAGTGTGCCCCTCACGCACTGGATGACACACAAGAACACCTTGAACATCGTATGCAAGGATTACCATAACCACATCGCCACTGTTCTATAGGGCATGGCATGCACACCTAAAGCTCCCTGCAGCTCCGCGTGGCATTGGCGTGCATTTTTGCAGCGGAAAACTGCTATTTTAATATATGATCGTTGCTCCTGCTTGTTGCCTTCATTTTGTGACGCTCTCACTCACACACTTTACTTGGGGGCATGTTTAGACCCACACTGTTGTTTACATACACCATCTAGCGGCATCATGCGCAAGTACACCCCATACGTTTCCAAATGCATATCTTAGATTTTCCATGTTGTCTCCTGTTCGCGAGAAAAATAGTTGTCATGACTTATGAATCGACCTACGTAATATAATATTTTCCTTTTGTAGATGAACCCTACCGACGCAATCGTTTAGTTGAGAGTAGCTCAGCTGGGCGCCAGTAGGGACTAGCTGAGTGTGACTGGAGAGGCTTGACGTATTTGCTGGCAGCTTACGTGTCAAGTATACGTCACAATAAAGCGGGAGAGCGAGCACATTTGGTACGGCACAGGAGGTATGCCGTTCAAGCTTCCGTCGTACCATTTTCAACGAAGTACTGATTGAAGTACAGCATAAACAAAAACACTCTAATGGCAAGGAAAACCTATCCGTGTTATGTACTGCTCTCGATATTAACAGACATGGTATTATTTTCCTATATTGATACATTCAAATGAAACTGACACGTTACAATTTTAGATACAATGCACAATCACTCAAAAATATGAACACATGGTTTGAATGTTCCTTACACTTAATACTTTATAAGACATAATTTTAATTATTATTAAAGTATAATTCACCTCCCATGTAGATAAAATCACTGTGGATGCCCACACAACAAACATCATATCTAGAGTTTCAATTGTTTATGAAAAAAACATGTATTTACGAAGAACTTCTACAACACCATGCGCTTTTTTTGAGCGACTGTACAAAGATACAGGGTTGAAGCGTGCAAGCTTCGCTTTACAATTTCTTGGATGGGAATTTCCACTAAGAGAAGTAAGAGAAGTAAAATTTCTAGTATCCATTCAGTTAAACGTATTCAAGAAGTTTAATGCTTCATGCATATTTGGTGAGTTTCTGAAAATATTATATAAAATCTATCTTCGACCATTTTTATTCGAGTACCGGTACCCACTACAACAGTATCACGAGAATGATCATTGTTCACTTTGTAATGACGTTCTACATTGTATAAAAATCCCTTGGCCCTATTGCCCTTACAGGCCTTGGCAATGCAACCGCTGCCCAGCCTAAAGACCTGCAGATTATGAGGTGATGTATGGTCAGTGCAACGAATCCGCTTGGTCGTTATTCTTGGTTTTGTAGACCGGGGTCGGCATCTCTCCGTCAGATAGCACTTGAGTTGTTCAATTGTAAACACGCAGGCTGAGTGCACCACGAACTAACCCTCTGGTCCAGGTAAAAATCCCTGAACTGGCCGGGAATCGAACATGAAGAGTCCGGGTGAGAAGTAGGCACGTTACCCTAGACCGCTGACCGCGGGGCCGGCGTGGTACAGTAGACATTGTGCACGGTCCACCGCTTTAAAGGAAAAATAACTATCTGTTGAGCCCTTATTGAAGTGCTCATTTAATTAATCAGTCATTTATTCAAATATCCAGAGAATATTTCATTTTATTCAGTACTAGTAACTGGCAGGAAACATTATATTCAGCAGCACATGTCGCAGTTTCTGCAGGGAACTTGGAGCTCGGGTTTGTTTGCTCGCCAGCTAAGTTTGGAAATTGGAATTTCGACGTGACGTACACAAAGCAGAACAGGGAAACAATAGAACTCCAACGGACAACATTTCGGATGCCCGGCGAGAGGCTAGGGTCACCTACGAGAGATGTTTGAAGTAAGCGTCAGGTACGCGATGTGACGATCCAATGAAACGATAGAGCCATCGTTGATGTGGCTAGGCATTGGTCTAGCAAAGTGATGGCCCCAATCGAGGATACGACGGCGTCTTCGAGGACGAGTTAATGAAAACGATGACCGCGTCAGTTAGTTACCCTGTTATTCGGCGAGATTCTGTGCACGTAACATCCTAAGAAGAAGTTTTTATTTACGCGAGTGATCGTGTGGGGACTTGTAAAATTTTGTTGGAAGACGCTCAGTCTGCATTTAATCTATTCAAGTTTTCTAATACTGGGAGAATGGTATTTAACTTACGATTACCGAACGGAGAGAACAGTTCCATTTAATCATTTCAAAATGCATAGTAGCCTGCCTGTGTAAATAGTTTTCCGAGGGCACAAACTTTACAATTTCCAGTCCAGCCTTTTATAAATGGGAAACATTTGACCTAGTTACGGGAGTAGATAAGAGAAGCGGTTCCGCGACTGAATGGGAACTGGTTTCACGGTCAGTGGAAATTACCCCCGGCTGTAATATTCTATTAACAGGCAGGTTGATCTTGACTTAGTTTCTACATAGTGAGCGAGGGGATGTTTTAGACGACATCCGGAAGCAGAAGCAGCAACGGAAAGGACATCACCTTTCTACCCCTCGATGAAGACAAAAGACTGATCCAAGTCTTTTCTGAAGGCAGCATCATCATCGATATGGCTGGCTAAAACAAGATGGGGTCGGCTGTTTCCTGAAGACGGGCGACGATAAGTCAACGACACAGATGAGTACAGAGTTTTCAATGTAATTATGTGAGTGTGAACGTGTTTAATGTTGCAAAAGGGGATAAGTTAGTTTGATATTTACTGTAATTTCAGTAGATGTATCTTTGTTTGGAAGGACTACTTCCTATTTAAAGTAAATGATAGGAAGCTTGTTAATGTAAATATAATTGTAACGTAAATGTGGACCGTTTGCACGAGGTCGCAGCTTGCTTTACTTTTTATTCTGATTTATTTAGCTCAGTGGTTAGCGTCATTTCTTTTATGAGTCTGTTTCTTATTTTAGCCTCATATATTATTTGATTTGTTTTGCTTTGAGATTTGAGACGCAGTGTACGTCTCGGGGCTTAATTGTAAATGTAAATAAGGATTCAAATTAAAGTCAGGAAGGACTAGATTAAAGTATTATTATGGGAGTTCAAAGTGTACGGAAACATGCCGTCACGTTTTCTGGGATTTATTGCGTGATGTATGAATGAGGGTGTGTAAGACGGTGGAGTGTGGATCCACGAATTTGTTAGCGTCATCTTTACAACTATTTTGTATATCTAGGTTGTAAAATTGGTAATTGATTTACGAGTTCCACGAACACTGTTTCGTATTTCGAGTTCCGAATATTAGAATAACATTTCTGTAAAATTTATTATTATTATTATTATTATTATTATTATTATTATTATTATTATTATTATTATTTAATATTATTATTATCCATGCGAGTTTCTCGCGAGGCAGGATTGAGATATTTCAGTAACTTTCCGATGTTCAGACATGATCGATTGTCAGTGTGACAATTTCTTAGTTTCGATTATCATAATTATTACAGAGTTGGCCACTTTATTATTTATGTTTACTTTGAGCGCGTGTGCTTTGATTCGTGACCAGCGCGGCCGTGTTTCTTTCATGTGAGCGAATGTTAGACGACGTCTTTCATATTTCTTCAGTTTTTAGGCAACTGTAGGATATGAGATGTTATTGTGTGTGATTTTGAGTAAGAGGACGCTTTCCTCATCCGAAAGGGCTGCATTTTCTTGTTTATGTGACTTGCCTCGGGTAGACTGTTGAGCAGTGTGTGTAAAGGGTTGGACCCTGTAGTTTTGGTATTTGCTGCTTTATTTTAGGGCGACGTGGATCTCTACTTTGAGTCATTGCCGTGTGTTGGCGAGGGTGATATGTTTGTCTACCGAGGAGAGTTTTATTTGAGCGGCCTATACTTAGGGATTTTATTGTTTCTGCCCATGTCTCTACGGTTGTTGCAGTTGACGAGAGAGTTATATCGCGACATTCGTTTCGGATCTTCTTTTATGATATAACCGCGCTGAGGAATATTTTGTGTCATGTAATCTTTTCCAGGATACAACGTTGAATTAGGTGTTGAAAGGTAAAGCCTACTCTGTCATTATTTTTATGAATTTATGTCACGTAATTTTATTTCAGGAATCCACGTTGATTTGTGCGTGATATTGTAAAGTCCACCAGTTTATTAACTTTGTGTCATATAATCAATTTCAGGATCCTACGTTGAATAGGAAGGGTTGCTTAAAGTGTAATTATGTTTCAGTTCCGTTGAGGCTTGGGTGGATGCGAGTTGAGGGAATGCCGCATGCTTTTCTTGGTGAGCCCTGGAAAATATGATATCATGTTTTGTTTCGTTGAATGTATATATTTTGCCATTTATATGATTTGATTTTGTGTGGTTCCGATCCACATTGTTTGTTATGCTCATGAGATTGCTCATGACTCGAGATGTATATATTTTGTGCGTAGGATGTTTTACCACTCAGCGCGTTATATATTGTACAGTTAGGTTAGTTCCCCGCCCCCCTTTTTGCACATTAAATCTGTCTTCTCCTTAAGGTTAGGGACCCCACTGCAATGTCAAGTGTGCAGAAATGGGGAACGTACTCATCTACAGTTAAAAGTGTCAACAAAAAGTAAAGCCAGGAGCGTGGTGCGAGCACGCCAAGCTCATGTGTTAAAATTAATGGAACTTCAAGATTTGATTTGATATGTTAAGTATGTGCGTCGGCATACATTGTAAATTTGCAATGTATTCTTATTCTCAAGATGGACTTTATCAAGCTGGAAAAAATAAAACCAATCTGAGTCTTGTAAAATATAGATCATTTGATACTTCTGCTATTTTTTAAATATTTATCTTGTTTATTTTTAGTAAACAGATTTTCCTCCAAAACTGACGTCATGCTTCGCCTTGTTTTATTTGTAGATTTAATTGACCTCACTGTGTCCGTATTTAGTTATATGTTTCCCATCAAGATCCAGGGAGTATGTATTTTAGGGCATTATTTTATCATAGTTTGGACTGAGCACGCCTGGGATCGGCTGACTAGTCTGGGTCAAATTACCTTGATGGTAGAAACGGCGACACTGTTCTTCCCATTGACTCTCTGCAGTAAGATTCGGTACCTGGCGAGTTGGCCGTGCGGTTAGGGGTGCCCTGCTGTGAGCTTGCATCCGGGGGATAGTGGGTTCGAATCCAACTGTCGGCAGCCCTGAAGGTGGTTTTCCGTGGTTCCCATTTTCACACCAGGCAAATGCTGGGGCTGTACCTTAAGGCCACGGCCGCTTCCTTCCAATTCCTAGGCTTTTTCTATCCCATCGGCGCCATAAGACCTATCGGTGTCTATGCGACGTAAAGCCACTAGCAAAAAGAAAAAGGGATTTGGCAAGGCCCTTTCTTTTTCATTAGCTTTCGCCACCATTTTTAACTCGGGTATCGCCGTAATGATCAAGTCTGATTGGCAAGCCTTCACTTGGCATTGAACATTATGGCCTGTGACGTGAACACAAAGTCATTGTAGCTGAATAACATACACTCATCACCTGCCCAAACGTATACAATGCTGCGTCTCCGCAGGACGAAATGCCCAGCATGAGCACCTCTGCTTCAGATAGTTTTTCTAAATAAAACAATTCTGATTATCATGGGTATTGAAAGCAAATCAAATTAAATTACACATCATTCCTTTATTTAAATTAATTTTACGTCACTAATAAATAATTTCAATTTCAAGATAATATTCACCCTTATCGTTGTAATAATAATAATAATAATAAGATCAATTTTCCAAGTCACCTTGTTGGCGGATTGCATCGGCTTAGTTTGAGACTTGACTGGGATTTAAGGCGATCTTCTTCATGTCATCAAAACACGTGTCCCATTGAAAATACCACTCAGTCTGACAGCCGAGTGTTTAGTTCACCGTGCCAACTGAAAATAATTCATGTCTAATGATCTTAGAGGTACACAATCCAATTACTAAAACTCCTGTAGTGTTTGGACTCTCTCGACATAGAATGAACACAATATAATCATAATCAAGATCTACTTAGCGTTATCCCTCAGGTGCAGGGTCCGCTCGTTGGAGCTTCGATTGCCACTTCATTCTGTTTTTGGCGTCTGGTGGTTGTGTGCCGCAGATGCTGAAGTCTCTATTGGTTGAGTCCTTTGTTCATATCTGCCACATTGACGTTGACCTTCATTTTTATAGTGGTAAGGTATGTTGTGAATCGTTCCAAGTGATGCTCTCGAAACGCATCCAAACCATCGAAACCGTCCATCTCGCAATTTCCTTTTTGGGCGATGCCAGACTGTCTTCTGAGAGTATTGTTACGAATAGTGTCTAAAAGGAAGACTCCCAGTGTGCAACGGACAACTCATATGTCTATGACCTGAAGACTCTGCTCCATACAATGGCAAAGGATGGATGACAGTTCTATTAGATCGGTTTTAGACTAATAGGCATCTTCGGGTCACATAGTGTTACTGTGACATCCCTCCAACTCTTCGACATCGCCTTCACCCTTTCTTGCTTGTCGCCAGCAATGTTGCTGTTGCCCTGAAGGCAAGAAGACAAGTCCCGGAAGAGACTAGTCTTTGTCTAGTCCCAATTGTTGACTCCGATGGTACCAGCGGTTGGCTTGTCTCCATACACCCGATTCTCGCGATGTTGAGGAATGAACACTTAAATGTTTTAAAAATGAAGTAGTTACGTTTCAGATATTGATGCTGTCAAGCTATCGTTTCCAGGAACAAATTATCTCCCACCATATCATATCCTAGTATCAAGATTTTTAAGACTGCGAAATTCTCTTTGTCCGGATACACCGTTAACTTAAGTCTGGGATAGCGTCCGTATCTTCGAACATCCCCAGTGTGGAAAACATGAAAGGGAGTGTGAAGACATCTCCAAAAATACTATTTTTTAGGTAATTTTCAACTGATTTTGTTTTCAGTTGAGTGCTCACTTGTGATGAGGATTATAGCTTTAAGAGGAAGTATAACTAGCAAACCATCCGAAAATATGGATGCAGGAACCAGTGCGAGAAATTCCATATCGACGCATCCTACATGAAGTGGTTATTGATGCTGTCAAGCTATCGTTTCCAGGAACAAATTATCTCCCACTATATCATATCATAGTATCAAAATTTGGAAGACTACGAAATTAATGTTGGATGTTGTCCTTGATGACGTGGCCAAATAAGGATTTGATCTTGTGAAGAATGAGTGTATCGGCAAAAAAAGGGAATGGCCACGGAGGACGTGAAAATTAGAGACTGTGTGGCTTTGCAAACCTTATATCGTCGGGACTTGAAGAAAACTAAAGTTAACAAATGAGTACGGATGGGAAAATGAAAGTGAGGAACCTAGTACAATCAGTGGAAGTAATTCAGACCCATCTAAGGCAGCGGTTTTCAAACATTGATAAACCAAGACCCGGTAAAATAAATCTATAAGTCCCAATAATGTAAGTTACTCGTTAACACGTTTTCGGTTTTTAAGTCGGACATTTAGTAATTAAGTAGGGCTATGGAGTAATCTTAATGAGCGTGACATGTTGAGAAATTATTTTTTTCTTGTTCTTCTTCATCCTAGCGTAATAACACACATACACACATCGCCAAATGTTTTTGTATATGCAAGTAGAAAATTTCATGTATAAAATGTTTAGATATCTCAGTTCTAAACATTAGTTCAAGATCTAACTTTAAAATGCAAAGCATTAATATAGTTATCGAAAAAAATATTTTTTTACTGATTTTTTTCCGGTAGCGTATGTTATAGACCACGTTAAGCATAATTCATTTCTTGTTCTTCTTTCGATCAGCCCAGTATTCCCTCATCGTTTCGGAATGGACTTCTTTACGCTCTTCCGACCAGGCGTTGTCGGTCTGTTTCCTATTCTTGGTTGATTGTTTGATCTCGGAACCCCATAATTTTGTTGATCGCTTTCCAATAATAATGTCTATTATATACTGCATCCTGTGACATCGCCGTGCCAGTACAAAACTACGATAAGTGAAAATTTTTCGAGTTTTGCCGTTTTAAACCAGTTGGTTTATTTTAGTGTGATCTTCAATTATAATTGCGAAAATGTTTACGTTTATAACATTAGACCCTTGATGCAAAATAAATTTGTTTGACATTGGAGTATTTTTGAGAGATGCTTAGTGCAAAACAGCGTAATCTGCAGATACATATGTTTTGCACTAGAAATTGAAGGAGAATTCATTCACCTTCAGTGCAAGACCATGATATCTGTTATTGTCACTGTTTTACGCGGGCATTGCTTAGAATCTATAGAAAACTTCAAACCCCTATTTCCCAATATCATGATTTTTGCAGATATCGTAGTCTTGCACTGACACGGCGACATGTTCTTTTCCTCCGTGTCCTCCTTCACTCCTTCACTCCTTTCACACTCCTCGTGTCCTCCTGCTCCCATGTATTCTAGAATTCCCTTGGCAATTTTTTTATTGTACTTGAAAATGTTTAAGGTTTTAGCGAGGCTTGTGAGAATTGTGTTACTGTTTTCTATCCGTTAGCTTGTTTTGAATTGATAGCAAAACAGTAACAGTCAGAAAATTGCAGGTGGTTCTTCCATTTCGCTTAAGCATAGTTATTGCAGAAAATGCGATTTCACAAGGTTCAGTAAAAAGAAAAGGAAATTTGATTGCAGTTTTTTGTAAGCCTGGGTATTTATTTTTCATTCTTACCCAGATTTCAAATTACTCATAGATTTAAAAGTATTTTTCAGTCCTAGCTGAAGGGTTCCTTCATGAGGAACGTTGCTTGCTTGTGTTCAATAAAAGGGTTCAAAATCCTCCAGTGCTCATCTTCATAGTTTTATTTCCCAGAACATTAGCACCAATGACACGTTGACGTCGCGATAATTTGTCTGTGCCGGAGCAATGTGTGAAACAAAATTTTAAGTCTCCTTCTTCTTCCTGATCTTAATTCCAACTCATTGGGGCCGGTACTTGACATGGATTTGGCCCATTTTATGGCCTTCCCGTCGCTATGTGGACAGGTGTACCGTACTGTACTCACTATCACGCGTTCCTGTGTTAGGTAGTTGTGCAGTGTGTTGTGTGAATATGAAGAGAAGATTGAAATACAAATTTAAGTAGTTTTCCACATAGGCTACTTACGAGTCGACGCAGACTTTTTCTCCTGTGTGCTGTTAGTTTTCCCCTCCTTTTGCTTATCCTGAAGATCATTCTGTAGAGTTGAGGTAGATGCTTCACAAACACCAATGACATTTCTTAATACCAAAATTAGGCAAAGTCCCTTGATTGTTGTTGTTTAAAGGGCCTAAAATCTAAGTCATCAGCTCCAAATTTCCTTGCTTTATATTAACATTATATTTCAGTCCGCTCCCCTGTTACTTCTGAAAAATCATGACACTCGGGAAACAAGCAATTACACAGTGCAATGTGAACTTTCCAAGGGACAGCATTCACTAAGACTATTCAGTATCGAGAATCGGATAAATACTGCCTTAATCTTCAATATAAATGAAAAGATTCTGTTTATACTTCCCAGCTACTTGGTCACTGACATGTGCAACACAGATGTTATTTAGTTCAATTTTGAGAAGGGAGGATTCCCCGCCCATTGTTGTAATCGGCTTCCAAGTAGTCTTTATGACCAGTCTTAAACACCGATACTCCCTTTTCCGAATGTTGAAGGATTTCTATGTCTGAAAATTCCCCATCATTCAAAACTACTAGGACGGTTCAGTAAGTAATTCGTACCTTTCTACTTTTTTTGCGTGTGAAATGAGATGTTGAAGAAAGAATTTTTTTTTGCAGCAACTACAAACCATCCTAGGCAATGCCACGAAGTTTCATCGTTGTTGTCATTACAACATTACTGTTTTGGCTATTGCACATGAAGTACGTACAAAACAGATAGCGATGATTGAATGTATCTTTGTGGAGCAGGACACCAGAGATGAGTCAGTGGATTGGTAAACAGAATATCAGCATATCAGCGACAAGTGGCAGAGCGAGACTGCCAGATCGTCACCGTTCGGGACGGCCGCATGCAGCTGTAACAAGTGCGACCGTTCAACGCGGAGACGGGCTTATTCGGGATGATAGGCGAATAACAACCAGAGAAGTGGGTACTCAATTTGACATCTCTGTGGGTAGAGTGAACATAATTATCCCCTGCTTATACTACTTAAAGGTTTGTTCCAAGTTGGTGTCCAGGTGCCTAAGTGATGACAATAAGAAACAAAGGAGGACCGAGTGATCGAATATTAACCCTGACAGTAACACGTCTATAAATATCGCTTTAGTTACACCACACGTTTCGAAGACATGTCACCCAAAGCCTATTATTTAAAGTTACATTGAAGTTACCAGATGGAATGAACAAGGAATAGAGGTGGTGGAGGGGATAACTCTCCCCTCCTTAAGAGGAATAGATGGCATTCATTCGCACAACACGTCAGAAAAACGTATGGTGTTACTGTCAGGGTTAAGGTGATTATTCGAAATCTTCACAAAGGATGAAGTATAGGCTCATCATTTTGATCCTGAGACCAATCGACAGGCCATGGAGTAGCGTCACAGGAATTCTCCTCGGAAGAAAAGGTTCATGTCAGAACCATCAGCCAGCAAGGTTATGGCTTCAGTCTTCTAGGATTCTGGACGAGTGATACTGATTGACACAATGACTCCTGGTCACACAATAACCTCAGACGTTTACATTGAAGTGACGATTTCGGCGTGTTCGTCCCCATAAACATCCTCCTTCAACATGAAAACCCAAGCCTGAGCACTCGTGAAGTGATCGCAAAACTTGTTTGGACGGTTCTTCCTCATCCATCCTACAGCCCAGATCGTGCACCATCTGACATATTTGTGGTCCTCTTAAAGTTGCGTTCAGCGAAAGGTGTTACACTAAAGAGGAGGTCGTAGGCAAAGTCCGGATGTGGCTGTGAAGGAAACCGACCGGAGCGGTATGGAGGCATTTAAATCTCGGTGGAGGTAAGTCACACATTCGAATGGGAACTATGCCGAATAAAAGGTATTTGTAGGTAATGCATTGGGAAATGATGTAGTGTATTCCCTGTTGCAAATAAACAAACCTTCAATGAGAAAATAAATATGCATTACTTACTGAACCATGTAGTAAGTGGCTTGATCACTGACATTGCTACATAGATTTAGACCTCAGAATTTAGAGTATAGAGATGACCTGGGTCCGCCTCTGTGGTGTAGTGGTTAGCGTGATTAGCTGCCACCCTCGGAGGTCCGGGTTCGATTCCCGGCTCTGCCACGAAAATTTGAAAAGTGGTACGAGGGCTGGAACGGGGTCCACTCAGCCTCGGGAGGTCAACTGAGTAGAGGTGGGTTCGACTCCCACCTCAGCCATCCTCGAAGTGGTTTTCCGTGGTTTCCCACTTCTCCTCCAGGCGAATGCCGGGATGGTACCTAACTTAAGGCCACGGTCGCTTCCTTCCCTCTTCCTTGTCTATCCCTTCCAATCTTCCCATCCCTCCACAAGGCCCCTGTTCAGCATAGCAGATGAGGCCGCCTGGGCGAGGTACTGGTCATTCTCCCCAGTTGTATCCCCCGACCAAGAGTCTGAAGCTCCAGGACACTGCCCTTGAGGCGGTAGAGGTGGGATCCCTCGCTGAGTCCGAGGGAAATGCCGAACCTGGAGGGTAAACAGATGATGATGATGATGATGAGATGACCTGGGTCTGAGCTTTTCGACACAATCACGGAAAATATTTCCACTATAAAATATTTATTCGCAAAAAATGTTTAGAAAATTACAAGTACTACGAGCCTGGTCTTGACAAGGCATTACTCTGCAGGTTATTTTGTAGTGCTTGGGATATCTTAATGAGTACAGTAGATTTCAAACGAAATGACATTAGAATACAAAATTATGAAGTTGAGATGTAAATCTTTTTAACAATGTTATCGGCGTATTCATACGGCTATTGATGTGTACTAGAGTAATGCAGTCCACTATAAATATTCGGTAAGCTCAAAGAAAAGCTTTTTTGACATCTTTACGTCGCACCACGCAGATAGGTCTTATGGCTACGATGGGATAGAAAAGGGCTAGAAGTGAGAAGAAAGCGGCCGTGACTTTGTTTAAGATACAGCCCCAGCATTTGCCTGGCGTGAAAATGGGGAAACACTCAAAACGATCTTCAGGGCTGCCGACAGGGGGATTCAAACCCACCATCTTCCGAGTGCAAACTCACAGCTGCTCACGGCCAACTCACTCGGTAATATTTAATACCTAAAGGTAAGTATTTTATGAACTTTGAATATTTCTCCCCAAGACGGATGCTGTTCGAATCCCAGGCACTACACGTGGGACTATTGAGATGGACTCTCTAACTCGGGTTCCACATAAAACTATACGTCCCGTTGCCATGATCATGATATCAACAGTCATTTAAAGCTACAAGTTTGTTTGCTTGATTTCTCTTTAAGAAAACTCTCCCCATGAAAACAAAATTTAATTAAATTGTTTATTATTCCGAGAAGAGGGGATACTTAACGACACTAGATATTCTTCAAACATTTTCAAGGGGACTGTAGTCTTGAATGGAGACTACTACGGAGGTTTGTGGCCTGGATATACTGTACATCTTGAGTTTGAGTTTCTTAACAGCGGTACACTATAGTTCTCCCTAGTGTTCATTTCCTACACTAGATTACTTCTAAGGAACACACTATCCTGCCTTGACCAATTGAGGCGAGTCTGTTCGAAAAGCGCTATTTCCACCGTGAAAAAGTTGTGCAGAAACTAAAGATAAACTACCCGCGATCGAGTATAGTACAGCTTTTAACGAATTACATGAATCTTGTCTGGATTGCTCATGACATTCGACAGTATCAACTACCGTAATGCATGTGGATGAAATATTGAATTACTGGGCGAGTTGGCCCTGCGGTTAGGAGCGCCCAGCTATGAGCTCACATTCGGGAGAGAGTGGGTTCGAATCCCACTGTCGGCAGCCCTGAAGATGGGTTTCCGTGGTTTCCTATTCTCACACCAGGCAAATGCTGGGCCTCTATCTTAATTAAGGCCATGGCGCCTCCCTTCCCATTCTTAGCCCTTTCCTGTCACATCGTCGCCATAAGACCTATATGTGTCGGTGCGACGTAAAACAAATAGAAAAAAATATTTTCTTGAAGTGAAAATACTTGAACAGACCCTCTCAATTTCACCGTCAGACAATGAATCGTACGTCAGAACTCGAGAGTTTAGGAAGTAATTTTCCCGGAATCTTAAAACTCCTCTCTGTACATCAACACAAAGACGTCTGTGATCCATAACAAAGAGGAAATTTGCGTCGGTATCTGGGAAAATGGCGAGATTTATGGGTGATTGCTCGGTCTTGTGTAGAGTGACGATGCTTCCCTCTCATTCTACGAACATGGCATTACACTTTGCTTACAGTGATTCGATATCTATAACGGAGCGAAGGAAGTATATACATACATTACAAATAAGCCTACGTTAGATAGCAGTGAGGACAGAGTGATATCAAATTAACATGCTCGTCAGAAACTGTAACTGGTCTTAATGTCAGTTCTGTATGTCTCCTCCTTTTAATTCACTTCAGCCATTTTTATTATTGGTTTAAAACACAGAATCATTTAATATTGTCAGGATACATGGCTAAATGGTTAGCGTGCTGTCCTTTGATCACAGGGGTCCCGGGTTCGATTCCCGGCAGGGTCCGAAATTTTAACCAGCAATGGTTAATTTCGGTGGCACGTGGACTGGGTGTATGCGTTGTCTTCATCATCATTTCATCCTCATCACGACGCACAGGTCGCCTACGGGACTCAAATTGAAAGATCTGCACCTGGCAAGCCAAACATGTCCTCGGACACTCCCGGCACTAAGAGCCATACACCATTTCATTTTTTCATTTAATATTAAAGTTTAACAATAAGGTTAGCAACTCCGCCTTGTGTAACTACTTGCAAAGTCTTCGTGTCTCTTCTTCTACTAGTACTGCTGTTTTCACCACACCTTGGTGAGGTCACGGGTACTGTGTGCCACATGTAGATTTGGCCCTGTTTTATGGCCGGATGCCCTTTCTGACTCCAACCCCATATGGAGGGGTGTTTTGTGGTGGTTGGTAGTGTGGTGTATTGTATGAATATGAAAGGGAGAGTTTTGGAACAAACACACCCAGTCCCCGAGCCATAAGAATTAATCAGGCGCGATTAAAAATCCCCATCCCGGCCTGGAATCGAACCCTGAACCCTCTACACCGAAGGTCTCAACGCTGAGCATTCATCCAAGGCTTCGGACAACGTTGTTGAAATTATATGAAATCTCAAAATACATTATTGAGGTTTAGTTTGTGTTACTCAGAAAATACGTAAGTTGTCTAACGTCTTTAGATATGATGAATTTAATCACAGATACAAAATATTTTTTCGGTACCAAGTTATTTTGGTGGTAAAAACAATGGCAACAGTAAAATATTTCTTCCGCTTTCTATTTATCATTGCGACTGGGATTTATAATATGAATAACTGTATTTTGTTTTAATGACATGAGAATTATGGTCCATAATATAATAACACTATTTCATTCTCTCTCTGATTACATTATATTGTAATGGCATGTAATGCGTGCCGTGGAGATCAGATGATCTTAAACATTCCTACTACTCACATGAGCAGCCGTCCATTCTAGGATAGTTGCAAAGAAAGTACTGTAATTTCTATACGCCATTCGTGTACTTCAAGGACGTCTGACCAAAATACAGGGTAGAACAAAGATGATCGAGATATTTGCGTGTAAAATATTAATAAATTACTGTAAGACATGTCCGGCTCCATGGCTAAATGGTTAGTGTGCTGGCCTTTGGTCACAGGGGTCCCGAGTTCGATTCCAGACAGGGTCGGGAATTTCAACCATAATTGGTTAATTTGGCTGGCACGGGGGCTGGGTGTATGTGTCATCTTCATGATAATTTTATCCTCATAACGACGCGCAGGTCGCCTACGGAAGTTAAATCAAAATAACTGCATCTGGCGTGCCGAAGTTGTCCTCGGACACTCTCGCCACTAAAAGCCATACGCCATTTCATTTAATTTTACATTTGTAGAGAGCATAACATGCATCTTGAGTACCACATGCTCAGTATGACGTGTTCGGTGTAGGTATGGCAGTTCCTTGTTCATGGCAACGAGCAGCGTATATGTAGCTGTAGAACAGAGGTGCTCAGCTGCGCACCCGTTGAGGCTAGCCCAGTGCGGCCGGGCTGGCGTGACGTAAACGCGGGGAGCTTACGTAGCACGCGTAAGTCACAGTGAAGTGAGAGAGCACTGCAAAGCAGTGTCGTTAGATTTTAACTACGAAGCTCTCCTCCACTACTCAGCGAAATGTTGATTCGAGTACAGTAAAACAACAACAACAACAACAACAAAAACGATGTAACCACAAGAAAATTAACCCTTTCACCATATTCCGGTTTGATTTATACTACCTTGACATAAACAGTTTCATTTTCTTACATTTATACCTTCAAAGAAAACTTCGCGTTAGATTTTGTGTTACAATTTACAAAGATACAGGTTTAAGGGTACAAACTACGATTTACAATTCCTTGGATGGAAATGACAGTCTTTCTATTAAGAAAGTAAAATTCTCCTTATTCATTCAGCGAAACGTAATGTATTTGCATAATTCAATAAGTTAACTGCCTAATGAACTTAGGTTTTCGTAGCTGATTACGTTGCCGGAAAGCTCGGCCTTGTTTTATTGATAAATAAGTGACTTTAATCCAGATAATTTTATTTATTTATTTTAAGTCAACCTCTTGAATTTGCATAGTGTTTTGGTGTTATGTGACTTTCCCTGTTCAGTGAATTTCGAAAAATAGTGTTTAAAACTTATCTATCAGGCGTCCGATGATAATAGCTAGCCTCTAAATGGCGAGGGAGTTTCATATCGAGTGGGGGCATAGATATTTACTATCCAAGATTAAAGTGAAAGAACAACAATGTAAATTACACCTACCAAATAGATGTACAGTATGCCTTCGAGTAAATAACCTAACTGACGTTCTTCCCGGTAAAATTGTAATTAATTACGTACCGTACAATACAAAACTATTTGAGGTGATTGGCCTAACTATTGTTTCCGGTCAAAATACATAGGCCTAAGCTGCAATGAATGTAAATAACTTTTTCTTACAACGTAAATTGAAAATCGTCCGCCTCTGTGGTGTAGTGGTTAGTGTGATTAGCTGCCACCCCCAGAGGCTCGGGTTCGATTCCCGGCTCTGACACGAAATTTGAAAAATGGTACTAGGGCTGGAACGGGATCCACTCAGCATCCGGAGGTCAACTGATTTCCTCCTCATCCATCTTGGAAGTGATTTTCCGTGCTTTCCCACCTCTCCTCTAGGCAAATGTCGGGATGGTACCTAACTTAAGGCCACGGCCGCTTCCTTCCCTCTTCCTGATCTATCCCTTCCACACTTCCCATCCCGTTACAAGGCCCCTGTTCAGCATAGCAGGTGAGGCCACCTGGGTGAGGTACTAGTCATCCTCTGCAGTTGTATCCCCAGACCCAGAGTCTGAAGCTCCAGGACACTGCCCTTGAGGCGGTAGAGGTAGGATCCATCGCTGTGTCTGACGGAAAAACCGACCCTGGAGGGTAAACAGATGAAGAAGAAGTAAATTGAAAATGACGTAGATTGTTGCCCTCTTTCTTTCATTATTTTCAGCCTCCATTTCAAACTGGGGTATCGCAGCAGTGATCGAAAGTGACTGAGAGAACTTCCTTCAACCTTCACGGCCTGTGACGTAACCACGTCACTGTGGTTGAATAGCATACGCTGCGCTCGTCGCCTGCCAGTCCGCCCACTTACTGTGCCGGGCGCCCGCGGGTCGGAACGCCCAGCGACAGCACCTCTGCTGTAGAACAACAGTGCAATCAAATAGCTGTCAGGAAGGATGTTCAAGAAGCTAGGGGAATGTAGAGTTTAACATTGGATGCTCTTCCTGACACCACATCATTTTTCAGTTAAAAATGTCCGTCCTAGGATCTTTCTCAATTCAAAAAAGATAGTCAACAACCAAACCATTGTGGTAAAGGCACCCAATCAAATAAAATTAACGTTTCAGTTACTGATGTAAAAATACAGTTCCTTATTCGTTTCTTAGATATAAATAGGCTGCATTAAGAGAGATTGAGCACGATCGCGCAGAAATCTATATAAATAAAATTGTAGGGGGTCCGCTGTCTGTAATTTCTTTTGTTTTGCCAATTTTTCAGATATTTATCCGTTTTAGGTCAACTCAAGACCGAATCGGTGGTTTTTACGTTTCGTGTCTGTTTGTTTGTCTGTTTGTTTGTCTGTCTGTCTGTTTGTCTGTTTGTCTGTTCCACCATCACGTCGAAACGGCTGGATAGATCTCAACCAAACTTCATATTTAGAGTATACTCATCCCGGGGAAGGTTTCGATATGCATATCATTTTAGAATCTTTGAATACACGGGGGGTTTATAGGAAAACCAGAATGGTTTTTCCACCATCACGTCGAAACGGCTGGATAGATCTCAACCAAACTTCATATTTAGAGTATACTCATCCCGGGGAAGGTTTTGATATGCATATCATTTCAGAATCTTTGAACAGACGGGGGGTTTATAGGAAAACAAGAATGGTTTTTCCACAATCACGTCGAAACGGCTGAATAGATCTCAACCAAACTTCATATTTAGAGTATACTCATACCGGGGAAGGTTTCAATATGCATATCATTTTAAAATCCTTGAATAGACGGGGGGTTTATAGGAAAGCCAGAATGGTTTTCCCCCATTTTCTCTTATACTATTGATTTTCTGTAAACTTCGTTTACCGTACGTGAAACGTCTCTTCATTATAAACAACTTTCGTTATGTTCACAATTTACCTTACTCTTCACATGACGGAGAAATTTACAATTTTCCGCTGGTATCATGCTCTGCATTGAGTGACCGACAGACCGACAACGAACCTACAGGTTACCATGGCAACGTCTCTGACTGCATGCCGGCAGGGAAGTAACGTATTGCCATTTTCCGCATCATGCTTTTAAATTCGTGGTTGTTCCTTGGGTAGAAGGCAAGAGAGGCGTCAATCGGCCTATCTGCGGGATATTGGCGGAATATCGTTGGATGTTATAACCGCCCTCGAATAGATTAAGTAATAACACCATTAGTCATCTTCTTATTATTTGTTTACCTAGGAATCACTGGACCTAAATTTCTCCTCTGTTACCGCTTTATTATATCCATAACTTACACTAGCATAGTTTATTGAGGGGCATTTGATTTTCCAATACATTACCTTGGCATTTACATATTTGTCGTTATCCGACTGTCCTCAGTTATAATCCATTTTCTATTACTTTCAACTTTCTTAACTGTATTATTTTCTTCCTTAATTACGCCGTATGTACGCGAGTGCTACAAACTACTGGATGTATTTCCACCAAGACTCATATTTAGAATACACCTGTCCTTGATAGGTTTTAGGGCAAATATTGTTTCTAAATCCCTGAACTGAGTGGGGGTTTATACGAAACCGAAACAGTGATTTTGCACTTCCACAAAATATACACAACCAACGTTAATTTAAATCTACCTGCCTTGGTAGAAATAAATTTCTAAACCTTTTTTTCTCATGTGCATCATTTCGATACGAGGACTAATAAGGGAGATATCTGTACAAGTCCCATCGGACTTAACTCACGAGCGGGTGCGTGTAAAGCGTATTCCTTACAACTTGAAAACTACTGAAGACATTCGAACCAAAATTTATATTTAGCATCCACCTGTCCAAAGGTAGGTTTTAAACGTAAATAATATTTCATGTTCCGGAATGGACTGGCGGTTTATAGGGAACCGATATGGTGACTTTACTCTTCCACAATGTATACAGAACAAGACCAACCTGACTGGAAATCGACCAAACGTGATGGAATTCCACCTCTAAAACTTTTTCTTCATGTGCATTTTTTCGTAAGGAGGATTAATAAGGGAGATATCATGAATGGTCAGTTTGGCAGGTTAAGTCCAGCGGACATAGCCCAAAAGGTGTTTTACATGGAGCAGATTCCTTATCTATATAAATCAAATCGTAACGACTGTGTGCCTCTACACTGACTATTTTGGCGAAATTTTTGTACAGCTTTCCGTTTAAGGGGTAATAATGACCATCTCCATAATTTTTGGTTTAGTTTCCTGGAAGTCCTAAATTTTACCCGCCTCGCCCAAAATCCAGATTGCGGCATAATCTGCCAGAAGAAAAAGAAGACAATTGAAATTTGACAAAATTATATGTTTTAGCCTGTAACGAACGGAAAACATCCTAGATCATTAAATTTTTCACTTTTTATCCGCGAAGAATATAGAAATTTGCAGGCAATTTTAATGATGGTGCAGACCTTCGGAAATTCCTATCACATAACGGATTGCACAATATTCGTTCAATTTGGAATGATCTACAACCTTGGTCTTATGACTTTTTGCCGTATCTGTATCCCTTTTACGTTTGATTTTTCTCTATTAATCGATGTTAAGTCAATTTGGAATTTTCACATGCATAATTCATACTTTCAGTTACTTATATGAAATACAGAATCATCAAACTCTTCACGAAAATTGGCCCACCCAGTAGCCATATGTGAGCCAAATGCTATGTATGTAACTGTCACATAATTATCCGAAAAGTAATGTAATGTGAGATAATCTTACAAAAACTTTACCCTGTTCCACGTTTCTAACTCAATCTTACCCAAGAATAGATGACATATCATAGGACCAGGCATTTAGGCCACTAAATCCGGCGTGTCTTATGGTATAATCCTTTGTCGATATGACATACGTTTAGTAGCAGTTAATCTGTAAATGAAGGTCTTCAATATTTTTAACACGCATATACTTTCGTATGTCGATCTATATATATTCACTGATGTCGATTTGTAGCGATCGAGAAAGGGTGGGTCTGCTATTGTAATCAGTACTCCCAACACCGACTTTGACTGGCAGTAGGAAAGGGTTCCTTCTCCGACTCCTGTGTAACTGTCATTAGTAAGGAAGGCCTACAATTGTAATGAATAGTTCACTTCTCGATTTGACTTGCACAAGGCAAGTGAGCATGCAGTTTTCTTTAAAACTCCCCTACCCGATTGTGTTTGGCAGTAGGCAAGGGTGCCCGCCATTATAAAGAAATGTCCTCATCTAAAATGTGACTGGCATTAGGCATGGTGGCCTGCTATTTGATGGAAACTCACCAACTTGGTGTGACTGGCAGTAAGCTGGCTGGCAGTAGGAAAATGGGCCTGGCATTATAATGATAACTGCACAACTCAATTTCGAGTGATAGTAGGGTAATTGCCTGCCATTATAATAAAAACTGTAATCTGTCTGGAAGTAGGAAAGGGGGCTGCCATTTTAACGAAAACTCCCCAAATCGATTCTGTCCGCATAGTAGGCAATGGGGCCTGCAATTATAATGTAAACTTCCCAACTCGATTGTGAATGGCAGTAGGCAAGTGAGCCTGCCGTATATCACAAATCCATAACAAACACTTTACATTGGAAACAACGTACGGGGACCTCCCCATGCTCTTTCTCGGATAACGCTAAGAGACATGCAATTTTAAAACAATCTTATTTACTGCATGCACACTATTTACTTCGATATTCGAATACAATGTAGAATACCGTAGCGAAGCACGGGTACATTCGCTAGTTATGGATTATTAGACATGTTTAGTGGCATACATACAGTACAATCATTGTTGTTTCATTTTCTTCGCTTTATTCTTTTACTTCTTTCTTGTTCTTATTTTACAGTGAATGGTCGAGAATGCGTGCGTTATTATTATTATTATTATTATTATTATTATTATTATTATTATTATTATTATTATTATTTCTGTAATTATTACACATTAGTGACTATTCTGTTATCGTCTGTCGTAATTGGGGTGTATCCCTGTTACGGATACAAATGAAATAAATACATAAATAAATATAATAAAAAAATTTAAGGACGATGAAAAATCTGTGTTTCCACATATAGAAGTGTACTTAGGGTTAACCAATGTATTCTGATGAAAAGAGGTGAGATATTTTAAAATCTTGAGTGCACTTTCACGGAAGAGGGTGTTTGAAGGAGTGATACCTTACAGCGATGTCGCCGCTTAGCAGTCGTCCAATTTGCCTTTTAATGCGCGAGCTTATCGTACCTATGGCCTCGTTACACCATCCTCAACTGAATGAAATGATTTTGGCTGCGCCGCAGAAAGCGGAACAATTCCAGTTTACTACCACAGTCACAAGTTTAAATCTCGTGCAGTGTCGTGCTCTTTTATTGCCTGGATGAGATTAGACCAGGGGGTGCACAACGAACTTATACCCTGATCCTGTTTACGCCTTAATAGGGCCATATCTGCAACACGGCATAATCCCGTTATTTTGTGTAACGATTCCTCGTGGCAAGCAGAAACGTAATCAACGACTCTGGTCTCAGCTCGGCTTCAGGAAACCGTTTAAATACCGGTACACGAAGATTACAAATCAAATATGAGAAACATTTCTGAAATGAAGAAATGTAATATGACAATGACTGATACGAAGCACAATACCATTGTTAAAAAGCCTGAGTACTTGTAAATGATACTGTTCATCTTATGCCAGTCAGCAGAAAATTTGGAAGAATTGTTAAATTGTAGTTTCTTAGTTATGTAGTTAAATATAAACACACGTTTGATTAATCAAATTAAAGCATAAATTAAGTAGGCCTACGGCACCTTAACTTTGAGTACTTGGTTTTTAAAATAATCTTTGATCAGAATTAAAGAAGATATCCAGCTTCTTTGGAAGACTGGTCAGCGTCGAAGCCTTTGATTCTTAGGGACCTGGGTTCGATCCACGGCGAATTGGGGTTTTTAATCATGTCTGGTAATTCCTCTCACTCGGGGACTGAGAGTTTGTGTTTGTCCCTAGACACTAATCTTCCATACACATAACACACCACACTACCAACCACCACAGATATACGCAAAAGTGAATAGGCCTACATCCCTCCACATAGGGTGGGCGTTAGAAGGGCATCCAGTAGTACCACTGGTGAAAATCTACTTGTGCTAAGCAGTTATTACTAGAGCCCTGAGCGGATATACTAAATAATATCCGCATCCGCACTTCCTTCATCCGCATCGGCGAATGGTTATCCGCATTCGCAAAATGTTTATCCGCGGATATTGTAAATATTTAACTATAGTATTGTACCATTTCATTGCCCTAATAATTTCGAATCATGGTGTTAAAATAGTCGTTTTGCCGTGAATAGCGATAAAGTGTCGGAAATCATGCGGCAGAAAATACGAATTATAATATACAAACATATAGAATCAATTAAGCCATGATCGCGATGTAAAATAGTCAGACTTACAGAATCCAAATGGCCGTGAAAAAAAATGCAGGGTGTTTCAGATTGTTAAAAAAAAAATTATTACTACTATTCACGGAAAGAAGAAGGCATTCCAAAAATACTTCTACGGAGCAAGAATTGAAGAAGAACTAATACGTCAAGTAGTATTAAAAATTGCGCCAACCACATACATATATATCAAGTTTAACGAGGAGGAAATCTTAAAGAAACGAGGAGGAAATCGTAATTAAAGAAGGAGGATATATATTATCGAAGAATAAGTTTAACACCGAAAGTTGACGCGGGTCACCAGTTAAAAATAAATTATCGCCAATTAAGAATATATTAACGAAAGGCTGAAAGTGGATCAGAATACTATTACAAAGTTTTTGACGTAGAATTAACATTGAATTTTGGTAGAATAACTTGTTAAAATTGTAGTTAGATACAAGAGAAGTTCCTCAAGAACAACTAGATTATGTCACTAACTATGATGCTGGATATGTTTCCATTACATGAAATCAACGGCCTCGTCATGAGTGGCTAAATCCGAGATGGGATTGATAACTGACCAACTCCACGTCAGCTGATTCTACAAGCCCGTAACCAGTTGCTACTTCCAATATGTGACGCAGCCATGACCTGAAGGCGGCCAGCTGCCTGCTATAAAGATGACGAAGAAGAAGTCTAGCCCAGTCCAGTAATGCCTGCGGATAAAGTTAAGTTCCATGTAATTTTATTTATTCAAAGTAAATAGTACGTAAATTATAGATGTAGTAATTACAGGTTAGAGGCATGATTTTCATGCAGGTTGCAATTAGATCTTCGAGATATATTTTCAGTGAGCAGTGTCGTCGCAAAGAAGTTACCATAAGCGTTTTTAAAATATGGAAATAGGTAATCTTCATTTACGGAAACCAATATCCTTACGTAGGAATGTTTTTAGACAGATATGGAGAGATTTGAAATAATGCTTCGATGATTACTAAGGAAATGTGAAACGCATAATGTGTTATAATCTAACCGTAATACGGAGAGGAGTTAGATGTTTTTTTATTGGTTATTAAGATCTGGTTATCGGCAGTACGCAGTCACATGTGAGTAAATATGAACTTGATTTGTTCATACTTGTATTTCTCTTACTGGGATGAGTAATTATATGTTTTTGAGTAGAAATATAACCCATTAATACAATGTTGTCACTCGGTGATAGAGTATTGAGACTTTACGCCGCTTAGAAGTAATGTTAGATATTTATATGAGTAATTAAGAGTTTATTTGTCGTAAATATGAGATTATAAATATAAATATTCTGAGGGATGTGTTTGTAGGGATGAATTAGGTGAAGTTGTAATATTTACGGTTGAGATATGGAGAGAGATGCATACTTGAGATTTATTGGTAGTAATCACATACTGTAATACTAACCACTGATTATATCTGACGTGTCGGCGGCATGAATTTAATAACATGATAAGATATTTTTGGATTAATGGGATATTCTTGCGGTAAATACGTGACGCAATTCGTAGGTTGATAACCATATATATAACCATATTTACTCATCGAAATAACATCTCCAAATAATAAATATTGAGGTAAACCTGAATTCTTCTAACAAGATTTCGCATGTTGTAACGAGTCTTGATTGGTATTGGTTGTCAAAGTCATCATTTATGAAAGGAAGCATTTTCTTGAATTAAGTCTCTGCCGTTGGTAAATAAATTTTGTTACTAACTATATCCTATAAAATTCCATGAAATGGTAGGTGAACTTAGACGCAATCTTGAATCTCGACATATGTAAGACCTCATAGGATTATGACAATTTATTGTTAAGCAATACCTACATCTATTTCTTAGGAAATAATACGGACATGTTTATCCAGTAACTTGGAGAAACTGATTGATATATATATATCGGAATATATTTAAATAGCCATTGGGAGCTATAATAATGTGGAACTTCGCTTTCTCCGCTAGCATTACATTTGGAGATCATAGATGTATGGGATGATGAATAATTAAAAAAAATTCAAAATAATATGTAAGACCTCATAGGATTATGACAATTTATTGTTAAGCAATACCTACATCTATTTCTTAGGAAATAATACGGACATGTTTATCCAGTAACTTGGAGAAACTGATTGATATATATATATCGGAATATATTTAAATAGCCATTGGGAGCTATAATAATGTGGAACTTCGCTTTCTCCGCTAGCATTACATTTGGAGATCATAGATGTATGGAATGATGAATAATTAAAAAAAATTCAAAATAAGCAATTTCAAGTTAAATGAATGCGATTCAATTTTGATGTTAACCATTTTTAATTTATTTGCTTACGACTTTATTCATACTTTAACTTAAATAATACTTTGATTACATGGATATTCAACAAGAATACTATCTAATGAGATTGTTAGTTACGACTTATGCTACTCCTTAAAGTTTTCTTTGTTTTTACGTTGTAAGAATTATAATTTTTTTTAACGAGAAGAATGATTAAGCTTAATCATAAATTTTATCGATTTATCCTTTCAATGAAGAAATACTGAATATAATTGGATATTATTTTACGATTTTATTTCATCCCATATTAATTCTTTGAATAAACCAAGTATTTACATATTTAATTTAATACTATTGTAGTTTATTTTCATAAATATAGCAGATAAGCTTACGCCGAACAATTACATGATTATTCTTAGTTGAATGAGTTTGGATGATGACTCTATTGGTATTTAAGGATCAATGGATGTGCTGGTAAATCATATCAAAGGAAATGCGAGTTCCCAGTCGGCCTCACGTTAAAATAATATACCTTATTGATGCACATTAATTACCCCTGAGAGGTATCGGATAGCAAGTCGGAGATGATTTTAACGCTTTCAGCAGAACGTAGAATGGTGAAATCTGCTTAAATTGGAACTTGTGCAAGCGTGATGAACTTATTATACACCGATTAATGGAGACAAACATAGCTGCCGATACTTGACATCACTATTAATGCATGATCCATTCAGTTGACTGCAATTTCTGATGCAATTGGAAGGGGGGGGGGGGGAAGCCGGTGCAATACATGGGGTCGCCCGATAGGGTTCTAGAAAGAGTTTCCCCCGAAGGATGGTGCAGTGTATTACACCCAAGGTATTGAAACGGATAGATCTGTTAACATAATACAATAGCCCTGACAACTGGCACCAGAACCCCTACAGTCATAGGTTTATGAGGGATTTTCTCTTGCGAGAACTACGGACGTATTGATCTTAGTTTCTTCCTTCCTTCCATTAATTGCGGGCAGGAGCCAGTTAGGCTTAGGTCAGATTTACGGCTTTATGGTCTCAAGGACCTTTATATACCACCATTCTCCTACATCACTGTCAAGGGTCGCCAAACCACAAGCAAAAATAAGAGTAAACCTTATAAACATTATAAGTTAGAAATTATCAGCAAAATTATCCGCACTGCCATACAGTTTGTATCCGCCAAGACACTAACTTCGTGGATATCCGCATCCGTGTAGGGCTCTAGTTATTACCTGTGACCCCATCAGCGTGTGCTAAAAGCAGCGGAAGTAGTAGAAGAAGAAACGTGGAGACGATAAAAACGAAAACACACTAATGCATCACAAATTCACTTATGAAGGCTTCTGTGAAGTATATGAAAAAACAAATTGGCGGTAGGCTATCGCTATTTTAACGACCGCAGGGATTGGATGGTTTCGTACAAATACATACAACTGACCACGATGTATTCACAACGACAGCTAACCTCTAACTGAGCGCGCGAGTCAAAACTTCGCCATCTTATAACAGAGTATGCGTGTGACGTTACATATTTACTACAAATTTTGCCTTATTTTGAAGCTCTATTCCACGAAAACTACTTTGCATATTTTCAATTTATTTATTTATTTATTTATTTATTTATTTATTTATTTATTTATTTATTTATTTATTTATTTATTTATTTATTTATTTATTTATTTATTTATTTGCAACAGGTAGCCTTTTATTTCATCTGTCAATTGAGACATTAAACATAATCGTTAAATGCTCTAGGAGATATACCCGTTTTATCCAAACACTAAAAGCGCCTTAAAATGTTTCTTTCCATGAACCCGTTGTCGAGGAGCGTAAGCCTACGTTAAAAACTGACCGGGCCGGGCTGAGTGGCTCAGACGGTTAAGGCGCTGGCCTTCTGACCCCAACGTGGCAGGTTCGATCCTGGCTCAGTCCGGTGGTATTTGAAGGTGCTCAAATACGTCAGCCTCGTGTCGGTAGATTTACTGGCACGTAAACGAACTCCCGCGGGACTAAATTCCGGCACCTCGGCATCTCCGAAGACCAAAAAGTAGTTAGTGGGACGTAAAGCAAATAACATTATTAAAAACTGACCGAGACGCTTCAAGCCTCCTATGCGAAGTAGGAGCAGTGACAACACCACAAACAGCAAAAGCAAAGTCGACAGGCGAACCTTGGAGCATGAAAAAATACAGATAGAGAAAAATCAAGAACAGAAGCTTTTGCAATCCGAAGAATCGGAAGCAAACTGAATGAGAGATGAGTAGATCGGATCACAATTTAAGAGATACTAAATCAAGCTTGTAGCAAAATAACAAATCATGTAGGCAAGACAAGTTTCGAAGACTCAGTTTTGAGGGCGATCTCTCCTCCAAGGCAGAAATCAAGGACGTAATATCGAAGGTAATAAGGTAGATAACAAAGCCACCACCATTTTGATATAAACATGTCGCACGGCTGAAAGTCATCTGAATATTTGCTTGACGGAAGTGTAATGCTAGCAACCGTGCAGGCTGCAGAGGCGATTCGTGGGGATAACAAAATATGAGGTACAAAGTTTTAGGTCATTACACCGGTCTTACTCTCTTCCCTACCCAACAATATACCTACACGGGAAGCAAAATAATAAGTTAGTAATTTGACAATCACACATCCATTCCCTTTCTCGTACACACTTTTGTTGATGTTCCTGTTATACAGGCTGTTCCAAAAGTACCATTACCCCCCACCTAATTGTGTACTATATGATTTCTCTTGTTACAAGTGATATTGGTTCGTAAAAATAATGGCCGATGAATCTAATTACACCTTGGAGCAACGAATTGTCATGAATAGGGACCGGAGTTTCTGAAAATGCACGTGCAAATGCGTATTTTGTGGATTTATTGGATTTAATGCATATTCTAAACATTGGATTTAATGCACATGCTAAACATAACAGAATATTTCAGAATATACGAGTACATTTGAAATTAAGTATAATTTAAAACAACTCGAACAAAATTGGTTTCATCAGCGTATTGGACATCTTTTGTAAGCAACTTTCTGAGTAGCAGATAACGAGATAACAGTATTTTACCCAAGCACGCTGCCTGGTTATTTAAAAAAAGGGATGGGGTGGGACATTCCTTTCACAATCTGGACAACCAGTAGCCCGGGGTTAGTTTTGTGAAGAGTTTCTTCAGTTGATGTGTTACTTTATTCTTACTCTGCACATCTTTACTCAAAATGCCTAAAGAGAAGAGCAGCATAAAGTAATGATTAAATCCGTGGGTGTCAGATAATAGTGATAATTCAACTGATAGCGTTGTCGTCTATTGTCAAGTATGTTCAAAGGAAGTGAAATGTGAAAACAAATTTCAACTTGAACAACGTACAAAAATGACTGGTACTGCGGCAAAGGATAGAAAGAACAACAACACACCACAACTACTTCTTACACATGTAAAACCAAAGCCTCCATTTAATACATTTTCAGCCCATCTTTGTAAGGCTTTAGTATGCAGCAATATTTCGTGGAATAAATTAAACAATACAGTTCAACAATCATTCCTGAAGAAATAATGTGTAAACCAAAATATACCAGGACTAAAGAAAATTCAAACAATTAGCAGTACCTGAGTCCGCCTCTCTGGTATAGGGGTTAGGGTGATTAACTGCCACCCCCGGAGGTCCGGGTTCGATTCCCGGCTCTGCCACGAAATTTGAAAAGTGGTACGAGGGCTGGAACGGGGTCCACTCAACCTCGGGAGGTCAACTGAGTAGAGGTGGGTTCGATTCCCACCTCAGCCATCCTGGAAGTGGTTTTCCTTGGTTTCCCACTTCTCCTCCAGGCTAATGCGGGATGGTACTTAAGGCCACGGCCGCTTCCTTCTCTCTTCCTTGTCTATCCCTTCCATTCTTCCCATCCCCCCGCAAGGCCCCTGTTCAGCATAGCAGATGAGACCGCTTGGGCGAGGTACTGGTCATCCTCCCCAGTATCCCCGCGACCCAGAGTATGAAGCTCCAGGACACTGGCCTTGTGGCGGTAGAGGTGGGATCCCTCGCTGAGTCCGAGGGAAAAGCCAACCTTGGATGGTAAGCAGATTAAGAAAGAAAGAAAGAAAGAAAGAAAGAAAGAAAGAAAGTATTCCAGTGACGAGTAGATTGATATGTTGCTCATTCATGGGGAAACAAGGCAGAACGCAGTCCAGTCGCAACGTCTCTATCACGAGCGTTTTCCTGACAGAAGATTACTGACCACCAATACTTTCCTGAAACTTGAATGAAGATTGTGGTCAACTGGGACGTTATAGATACTCCTAAAGTGTTTGGTCCAAATGAAGAGGATGTTTCGGATACTGTCCATAATAACCCTCATATTAGTAATGGGACACTTGCACAACAGACTAACATCAGTCGGTCGTCAGTCGTGCGTATACCACATAACAATAAATTTCTACCATATCATCTGTAGTTACACCAGCAGATCCACGGACGTGATTTCTATGCTAGAATAACATTTCATCAATGGGCATTACACAAAGTGACCAATAATGCAGCCTTTTTTCAAGAGTCCTGATTTCAGACGATTCACGTTTTCAAAACAATAGCGTCGTGAATCGGCAAAATATGCCCTGTTGGAGCACAGAGAATCTCCACTGGGTAAGGCAGGGAGCATTTCAAGTGCACTGTGGAGTAAATGTCTGGTGTGGGGTCTTGGGTCACTATCTCGTCGGACCATATTTCTTCGATGGACATCTAACGGGAGCACGCCACATTCATTTTCTTCCAAATGAGCTCTCACAGTTGCTAGAGCACGTGCCGTTATGCGAGCGATTACGAATGTGGTTTCAACAGGATGGGGTTCCACCTCAAGGATCAGTATTTGTCCGGAACCATCTTCATGATTCATATCGAAATAAATGAATAGGAAGGGGCGGACCCATTCACTGGTCCGCCAGATCAACCGATCTAACGCCACTTGACTTCTTCCTGTGGGGTCACTTAAAGCAGGTAGGGTATGCACAGGAGCCTGAAGATCCTGGTCACCTTCGATTACTGATCATCGAGGCATGCCAAGCTGTTTCACCTGACATGATACAACGTGAAAGAGTATATTTAAAATGAAATGAAAACCTGCAACCTGTTTTCCAGTGATTGACCGGGTCAGGGATGTAATGAATGAATCATACGGCTATTAGGCTATTAGAACGATAAGGTCGCCACTCCCAAAGTGATTTATTAATGACTGATAGATGTTATGAAATTATAATGGAAAGTGTTGCTGGAATGAAAGATGACAGGGAGAACCGGAGTACCCGGAGAAAAACCTGTCCCGAGTCCGTTTTGTCCAGCACAAATCTTACATGGAGTAACCAGGATTTGAACCACGGTATCCAGCGGTGAGAGGCGGACGCGCTGCTGTCTGAGCCACGGAGGCTCATTGTCTTTAAAATATCGTGCTAAAATCTGCATTAACCAAGGTACCCTAATTCCTACCAACAGACCATCATGTGGTAGTCCAACCTGGCTAAATAATATCGGATAAAAATGGTCCTTTTCAGGACTTAATAACAATTCACTTCGAGTATGGCTGAGGTCGAACCCACCTCTACTCCGTTGACCTCCCGAAGGCGAGTGGACCCCGTTCCAGTCCTAGTACCACTTTTCATATTTCGTGACAGGGCGGGGAATCGAACCCGGACCTCCGGGGATGGCAGCTAATCACTATAATCGGGTATTTATTACCCCTAAATTTTCCTCCATTGAATAATCCTTTAGGCGGATTCATATTTGCCACATACAAGCAACACAATACATTTTAATCCAGATAATCTGAACTTTAAGATTTAAACACTGACAAGTATGAACTATTAGTCTAACTGTTATGACAGTAACGCCAACATATGAAGTGTTATCTGTGCAATGAATAGTTTCGTTCGTTCGGAATCGGTTTACACTCCAGGGTCGGTTTTTCCCTTGGACTCAGCGAGGGATCCCACCTCTACCACCTCAAGGACAGTGTCCTGGAGCTTCAGACTCTGGGTCGGGGGATACAACTGAGAAGGATGACCTGTACCTAGCCCAGGCGGCCTCATCTGCTATGCTGAACAGGGGCCTTGTAACGGGATGGGAAGTTGGGAATGGATAGACAAGGAAGAGGGAAGGAAGCGGCGTGGCCTTAAGTTAGGTACCATCCCGGCATTTGCCTGGAAGAGAATTGGGAAACCACGGAAAACCACTTCCAGGATGGCTGAGGAGGGGATCGAACCCTCCTCTACTCAGTTGACCTCGCGAGGCATGTGGACCCCGTTTAGTTTACTGTAAAATAGCAAGATTGGCAGCACAGATTCCCAACCGTGTGTGGGGAAACACCGGGATTGCATCATACACACATGACATCCAGCTTCGCGTACAATTAGTATCGTTGGTGAGTCATGCTTACCTGTTCCCTATCCTGCTGTTCCTTGCTGAAGTATAATTATAAGTTATTTCCTACTTTTTCATACCGCGCAGCTAAATGCTGATTTTTTAACTGAATGAGCCCTCTTAACTGACTCATCATTGTCATTAATCACATTCCTTGCACATTAGTAGAAAACGCCATTTGTAAGCATAATAAAATGATAACTCCTTTTAATATGACATTTTAGGATATAAAACCCGAAATATGACGCATCTCTTTGAAAAAGACAAAATATGCATTTTTATATACAATAAAAGTGGTCATATTCTGTTCAGAGTTTAGTGATTTGCATAAATAATTTACCGTTATATTTATACAATGGTGGGAAATTCATGAACTTCCGATCCCTACTACTACTACTGTAGAAATAGAAAGGCACTTCTCTACGTCAAATAGCAGGAAGACATTCTTGAGAAGTGCAAATGGCAACTCACAGGTAAAATTGTGCTGGCTATGATCGAGATATTTACTAGAGCTAAACAAAGAAGGGTAGATCAGACGTAAGTAATGATAAGTGAAATTTAGGTGTGTTTTAACACATTAATGTTTATACTTTCTTTCTTGCTTACCCTCCAGGGGCCTTGCGGGGGATGGAAAGATTGGAAGGGATAGGCAAGGAAGAGGGAAGGAAGCGGCCATGGCCTTATGTTAGGTACCATCCCATTCCAGCCCTCGTACTACTTTTCAAATTTCGTGGCAGAGCCGGGAATCGAACTCGGGCCTCCGTGGGTGGCAGCTAATCACACTAACCACTACACCACAGAGGCGGATTTGTAATCTATGTATTACAATAGTTTACTAACAACAGCTTCGACAAATCCGTCCGTCCGTTCTACTGGACCGATTCGCTTCATTTTAATTTTATTCTCCGGAATTACTTGCTCGTGAATCGTGAGACATTGATAGATCTGAAGTTCAGAAAATTTTGAGTAATCATAAAATCTAATAATAATAATAATAATAATAATAATAATAATGGTTGGAGCGATAGTCGATAATGATGGAAAATTAACCTTGGAAGAGCTACCAAAATTTTCCTTAACTTGGAATCGAACCATTGCTTCTTCGAACATTCATGTGTCCTCGAGCGTACGGTGGAGGGCTTGGTGGTGGAGGAAATGTTCAAGCGGGATGGTGTCTGATTGATGAGATACAGACCACGATATCTTGTTTACCAGACTCGATAGCCACACATATTTTAATGTAAGGCATATCTTTCTCGTATTTTCGCTAAGATACTAAGGCAGATCACTCTGAGCTTTCCTTTTCTTTACACTGGTACAACATGAACTTCTATAAGCTATGAATATCGGTGGAAACTTTGCAATCTCTCCACGTACCACAGGCCTATTGAACCGAATATAAAGTGGACTGAAGTGCTAGTCCTGGGAGATAACCATGTCTGGACATTTGGATAGATTTGCTTACCTGGTCATGTTCTATATTGGTACAGCCGTCTCCGAGGAAATCAAGCAAAGAGCTGTAGAATACGTGATTGGAGTATTTCCAGTTTTCTCCTGAAATATATAACTAAACATCGATTGAAGTTGAATCTTGATTGGAATATTATTTTGAGTGGAATATTACACAATGGCCTTGTAATGCTTGTGTGTGCTGAACTCGTAATATAGTTTCCATTACAGAAGCCCCCTCATCACACAGCGTCAGACTTCATACAGTCCAGACTTTATGATAATCAGAAAGAAATATAGGCAGAATTTCTTAACTTACGTGTAGAGTGTCTAATCAAAAGATTGTGTTAATTTGAAAGAAATTACGGACAGAGGTTTCTTAACTTACGTGTAGAACGTTTAGTGTCGACATTATGTTAATCAGAATGAATTTGTGTCCGCCTCTGTGGTGTAGTGGTTAGCGTGATTAGCTGCCACCCCCGGAGGCCCGGGTTCGATTCCCGGCTCTGCCACGAAATTTGAAAAGTGGTATGAGGTCTGTAACGGGGTCTACTCAGCCTCGGGTGAATAGAGGTGGGTTCGATTCCCGCCTCACCCATCCTCGAAGTGGTTTTCCGTGGTTTCCACTTCTCCTCCAGGCAAATGCCGGGATGGTATCTAACTTAAGGCCACGGCCGCTTCCTTGTCTATCCCTTCCAATCTTCCAAATTCTCGCCAAGCCCCTGTTCAGCATAGCAGGTGAGGCCACCTGGGCGAGGTACTGCTCATCCTCCCCAGTTGTATCCCCCGACCCAGCGTCTGAAGCTCCAAGACTCTGCCCTTGAGGCGGTAGAGGTGGGATACCTCGCTGAGTCCGAGAGAAAAACCGACCCTGGAGGGTAAACAGATAAAGAAGAAGGAATTTGTGGACACAATGAGATGTTCCGTGAAGAAAACTAGCCTACATATTATCTCAAACAGGAGGCAATGTGTATGTGGAGTATCCGGCTCCATGGGTAAATGGTTATCGTGCTGACCTTTGGTCACATGGGTCCCGGGTTCGATTCCCGGCAGGGTCAGGAATTTTAACCATACTTGGTCAATTCGTTGGCACGGCGGCTGGGTGTATGTGCCATTTCATACCCATCAGTATAACTAAACATCGACTGAAGTTGAATCTTGATTGAAATATTATTTTGAGTGGAATATTACATAATGGCCTTGTAATGCTTGTGTGTGCTGAACGCTTACATCTGGCGAGCCGAAGTTGTCCTCAGACACTCCCGGCACTAAAAGCTATACGCCATTTCATTTTGTAATCTTGTAAACGCCGCCTCTGTGGTGTAGTGGTTAGCGTGATTAGCTGCCACCCCCGGAGGTCCGGGTTAGATTCCCGGCTCTGCCACGAAATTTGAAAAGTGGTACGAGGGCTGGAACGGGGTCCACTCAGCCTCGGGAGGTCAACTGAGTAGAGGTGGGTTCGATTCCCACCTCAGCCATCCTCGAAGTGGTTTTCCGTGGTTTCCCACTTCACCTCCAGGCGAATGCCGGGATGGTACCTAACTTAAGGCCACGGCCGCTTCCTTCCCTCATCCTTGCCTATCCCTTCCAATCTTCCCATCCCCCTACGAGGCCCCTGTTCACCATAGCAGGTGAGGCCGCCTGGGCGAGGTACTGGTCATACTCCCCAGTTGTATCCCCCGACCGAGAGTCTGAAGCTCCAGGACACTGCCCTTGGGGCAGTAGAGGTGGGATCCCTCGCTGAGTCCGAGGGAAAAGCCGAACCTGGAGGGTAAACAGATGATGATGATGATGATGAATCCTGTAAACACACATGGCATTTCTCCCTCAGTGGAGTACGGTACTTAATTGATTTTAAAGACAAACGATTATCACGCTCCATTATATTTTAAGGTCAAAGAACATTATTTCTTAACAAACATCTCTGAACGTAAAATGATGATACCGTCGCCAAAATACCTATGGTATCGGTGCGACGTACAGGAAATAGAAAAAAATGATGATACAGTGAAGTTTTTGTATGCATTTTTTTGTCCGCCTCTGTGGTGTATTGGTTAATGTGATTAGCTGCCCCCCCCCCCGAGGTCCGGGTTCGATTCCCGGCTCTGCCACGAAATTTGGAAAGTGGTACGAGGGCTGGAAAGGGGTCCACTCAGCCTCGGGAGGTCAAGTGAGTAGAGGTGAGTTTGATACCCACCTCAGCCATCCTGGAAGTGGTTTTCCGTGGGTTTCCCACTTCTCGATCGTGACCTTCATTAACATACAACCGTAGCATTTGCCTCGTGTAAAAAATCTATTTTGAAAAAGAAACGCAACTACAGCTTCCACTTATTTTCCTACCAGCTGTACAAACTTTCCATGACATCGAGTGGCAAAGACTCTTACTGCTGCGTAACTTAGTTTGTTAAGAAAACACATAGTTAATCAAACATTCAAAACATAGAAATGCAATTTCTACACCCAAGTTGTATAGTGGTACACACATATAGATATAGCAAACAAATAACAGAAAGTGGGGTAAAACTGATCAACTTTCACAGTTTTTAGTGGAATTTCCAATATAAATGTTTGTTGATTTTCATTGATTTTTCTGAAAGTTTATATCTAATATTATCAACATTTTCCTGACATATAAAGAGTGAAGCGAAATTCGCGCACTCGGGCGTCGCAGCGCGACTCCTCAGATGCCAGCAATAAAAAATGTCTCTCACAAAAATTCGTCCTGCGAGTATATCCGGCAGAAAAAGAACGTTGAAGTGTGACAATCTGGCAACACTGTAACCACATGTAGGGTAACTACCTCTGTCAGCACGTATTAGTTGTGCTGTGCAGTTGGTGCAGTGGATAGGGTTTTGGGTAAGCATGCAGGAGGTCGAGGGTTCGATCCTGAATTGAGGCGCATTTTTTATTTGCTAATTTCCATTGGACATTACATACTGTAATACAGTAAAACACCGTTTCTTAGGTCATACGTTGTAACACTGAACACGTTGTAACGCATCTAGTAGATGAAGTGTTGCGAATAAATTCACGCCCACGACGTGGAAAGGGCGTCTTTCAAAGCTGACCAATGAAAATGAATGTTCGTCCATTTCTAGGATCGGAGTATGTAAGTGCAAATGGTTTCTAGAGTACCCGCTGCAATCGCTGTTGACAATTAAGATGCCAGATACCATGCCACCTGGACTACATTTACGAAATAAAAAACATACGCCTCAACCCAGGATCGACAACTCGACCTCCTGCATGCTAACCCGAAACTCTATCTACTGCACCAACTGTACAGTACGACTAACTCCTGTTGACAGAGGTAGTTACCATACATGTGGTTACAGTGTTGCCAGATAGCTAATCTTCAACGTCCTTTTTCTCCCGGATATACTCGCAGGACGAACTTTAGTGAGAAACATTTTTTTATTTCTGGTATTTGAGGAGTCGCCATGCGACCCCCGAGTGCGCGAATTTCGCTTCACTCTGTATGTACAACTATGTAGCATTTAATATTTAAATTTTTCCGGCTATTAATTTTTAACCTTTGTTTGGTTTTACCCCTCGAAATGGGGTAAAGTGGTTGAATGGATGGCTAAATGTTTGGAAAATAGAACTCAGAGATTTAGGGTAGGCGAAGTGTTATCTAGTCCTGTAATGATTAAAAGGGCGGTCCCACAGGGCAGTATTATTGGATCTGTATGCTTTTATACCTAAATGATATACAAGTAAAGAACTGGAATCACAGATTTTCAGATGATGTTATACTGTATAGCAGGGCCCTTCAAGGGTGCATGCGCGATGCATTGCACGGCGCAAAGTGCAGGAGACTACTGCTAGAGGTGGGGACGGAGCGAGTAATACCGATGAGTAAGCCGGTTGTAGCGGTAGAGCGCACCACCGATCCCCTCCGCTTACAACTGCGAGTACTCGCGGAGGACCTGAGCACAGTGTAGCGCACAACACACGTACGAAAGTACCTGTATTCAATCTGTGTGTTTCGAATGTACGTATATATTTCCTACGCTTCTTATGTTTTGTAGATAATGTAAAGTCTGTTAGATTATATTTGTGGTGTTAGTGTGATATCTAAACATATTCGTAGATAGTAGTTATATTTTTAGAACATTTACAGAAATTTTTACAGAACGTTGTTCCACAAATGCCACGAAAACCGTCGGATGCCTGGCAGTTTTTTGACATCACTGATAATAGGAAACACTCAAAATGCAAATTTTGTGGCCGCACATACGCGACGGGTGGTGGCACATCAAATATAATATAATATAATATAATATAATATAATATAATATAATATAATATAATATAATATAATATAATATAATATAATATAATATAATATAACATATAATGAAATAATAATTGTATTTATAGAAGCATTCTACTGATAGCTGTTTGGCATTGGGACGTGTAGTAGTATGTTGTCAGATATGTTTTGTAATCACATTTGCAAAGAAGGACATTCCAGTCAACGTTCATTTACGTAATTACTTTTGTCATCCTGTAGATGAAATTATGTCAGTGTTTTTCATTATATTCTGATAAGATTCTTTATATTCAGGTTATTCTTCTCATTAACAGTGTACCGTATCACATGAACTTACGAAATAATTGTTAATACATTACGTTTCTGTTAACTTCCAATCCCCTTGTATACAAACCCTTTCGGTAGGTATGCGCCATACTTTGTTTCACTATTCGAATGAGTTAACTATACGAGTTACTAACATTTATTCCACATACTACCTCCTACTCCCTAGCAGTTACGTATATAACAATTATAGTGAATATATATGCAGTTATTTACAGTTGTTACGTTGTGAGAGAAGGGTATTAATAGGGAGATGCAATACATTCGCAGTGCCATACCTATAACGTGTTTAAACGTCCCGCGTCAGGACATTCACTCGGTAGTTCACTCGGTACTACCGGGTGATGACGTCACAACAACTGCTCCGCTCCGTCCCCAGCACTAACTACTGCAACTAGGTTGACCAAAGTGCAAACCCCCACTCCTCTTTCCCTACACCTCTCTCACCCGTTCGGCCTGTCTCCGCCTTCCTCAACTTCCCCGCTGTTTCGCCCCTCACTGCGAAATGTTTATGTGCAGTGAGCAGAGGCACTCCGTTGTATAGGACAATGTTACCGGCGTTAAGAAACTCTCCTTTCAATTTAGTTTGAGCAGTCAATTTATCTTCTCTAGCTCTTCTTTTCCTTAGCAACTAAGGCAGTAATTTCTGGAACATGGGATCAGCTGACAGCAATTCTGAAAGCGTTCCTTAAATTACAATCAGAAATACTCGCAGACAATGTAGTTTTCGTACGGGTCAAAACAGGGAAAAGAAACTTTCACATATGCATGTGGAACCAGACACAGAAATAATCTTAGCTGCTTCTCGATGCAGCTAAAGAAAATCTTCCTTCGACAAATTCTCATGAAATTCGAGCAAAGTCTTTGTATTGAAAAATAGATCTTTTTGATGGTCACGTAATTATTGTCCCGCAGATTAAGCATTCCCAGGTCGATTGAAATAGACTTTCGGACGTCTTTGCATTCTTCGAAACAGGTTGTTCCATTATGTTATTGTCTTGAGCCTATCTATTTCACTGATAAACAAGCCGTCCATCGTCGCTCTCAAGCCGAGTTGAGCCGAGTCGGACCGATGCACAGTGCACGGAGCCTCTGCGCCTCAGTTTAAACGCGTGAGATTTTGGGCGTTTGAGAGGCCTTGCTGTATAGAATAGTAAAATATTTACAGGATTTGTGAGCGACTACAAAGAGACCTAGACAATGGTATGATGGTATACGAGATGATATGTGGGATTTTAAGTTTCACCTAGAGGAAAAGTCCCCTCAGTTTTAATTACTGTGTTGATGGTGTTATGGTACCAATGGGAATCACTGTAAGCACCTAGGAGTTAATATAAGAAATGGGGCAATCACATTAATGAGGTTCTAAAGAAAGGTTACAGATCTCTTCCCATGGTTATGAGGGTATTTAGGGGTTTTTGTAAGAATTTAAAGGAGAGGGCGTATAAGTCTGTCATAAGACCCCAATTAGAGTATGGTTCCAGTGTGTGGGACCCACATCAGGACTAATGAATACGAAAGCGGAAAAAGAAAGCAACGCGATTTGTTCTGGGTGATTTCCAACAAAGGAGTAGTGTTATGGAAATGTTGCAAAATTTGGGCTGGTAAGACTTGGGAGTAAGGAGACGAGATGGTCGACTATGTGGTATGTTCAATGCTGTCAATGGAGAAATGGCGTGAGATGACATTAGTAGACAAATGAGCTAGAGTGGAGCTTTTCAAAGTAGGAAATATAATATGAAGATAAAGTTGGATTTCAAGAGGACAAATATTCATTTAGTCCTATAGGACAAGGAGTAAGGAATTGGAATAATTTATTAAGGGAAATTTTTGTTAAACTTCCAAGTTCTTTGAAAACATTTACGAAAAGTATAGGTACATAATTGATAAAGAATCAGCCACCTGGGAACAGCCCTAAACACAGATCACTGCTTGCTTGCTTGCTTGATTGATTGATTGATTGATTGATTGATTGATTGATTGATTGATTGATTGATTGATTGATTGATTGATTGATTGATTGATTGATTGATTGATGGAGAAAATTAATCACTTACAAAGTACGCGTCGTCAGTGTGACGATATCCTCAGCCTATTTCTTGACTCCTGCGACCGGGTCCGCTACCTCTCGTATCAGAAAGCCACTCATTTGTCCTCATGAGGCTGAGGGATCTCTGTTTCAGTTCTCAGTCCAGAATTAGAATCTCTTAACTGGCCGAGTACAAATCGTGGGTTCTCGAGGTAAGAGTCAGGGACTCTACCAGAACCTTCCCTCAAACTTAATGGGAGACCAAGAAAATAAGCTTAGAATGTGGTATTTGAACCCATCACTTTCAAGTCCTATGAATACTCGCCACTGTGGAAAGCTCTCATTACACCGAAACGCCCAGAACGATAACTCGTTGTTCACAGAACCGTAGCGCCTTATCTTTCTACAGGTCATGTGTCCCTTGCGTTCAGCTATTCCAGATCGGTCCTGGAGAAAAGACAAGATTTTGATAGTAAGGTTTCCCATACATTCTAATTCGGATGGACAAATTGGAGGAAAATGAGTGGAGTGCCATGTGACATGAGAGAAAGAGCAAGAGATTGAAAGGAACGTTATTCAAGATAGTGGCAAGGTGATGATAGTGGTAGTAATTATTGTTCTAAACTAAGCAACGAACGCCTCCGAACATTGTTAATAATCTGCTTTACGTCGCACCGACACAGATAGGTCTTATGGCGACGATGGGATAGGAAAGGCCTAGGAGTGGGAAGGAAGTGACTGTGGCCTTAATTAAGGTACAACCCCCAGAATTTGCCTGGTGTGAAAATGGGAAACCGCGGAAAAGTATCTTCAGAACTGCCAACAGAGGGGTTCGAACCCATAACCTTCCGAATGCAGGATGATAGCTACCTGACCCAAACCGCACAGCAATTTTCACGGTCCCCTCTGAACATTAATCAGAGGAAAATATTGGAACAGTCATGACACTACAAAGAATGAGAGTATCAGCGATGTAAGCAGAAGCGCCTCGAATTACATGAAATTGGGAGAACGCCAGGCTTCGCAAACATGGATAGCGTCAAGGATGGAAGGGGATAATTGACCAAAGGAGGTCGGACAGGAGGGAGAAGCTATGCTAAATTCAGCAGTGAGGAGGGTTTGGGGGCGTAATCATCAGTACAAGCTTGCAAGTTGAGACAAGCAGGAGATACTGTGGGTGTGTTCGACATCTCTGCCCACAGGGTAGACAGTGGTCAGTTTGGTGATAATACACGGTACTGAGGAAGGGACAAGCTGGAAACGAAATTCGAAATGGTGGAAATACGAATGCTTAGATGGACGTGAGGTGTTCCAAAATTGGATAACATAAGGAATAAGCGCATCAGAGAAAAGTTCAAAGTAAGATAATTAAATACAATGAAGTAGATAGAAGAGGTTTGGCCATGTGGAAATATTACGTGACAGGAAGAATATTTGCAGACCCAAGCTAAAGTGGAGAGATTACATAGCATAAGATGTGAGAGAAAGAGGTTGGATGAGAGAAGGAGCCATAAATAGGGAAGAGAGATGGAAAAGGACAAAATAAGAAAATATCGATCCCACTGGAAGTTGGATAAGGTTTCGTAAAAGAAGAAGATTCTAGTTGACGAAAGAGAGAACTCCAATGTTGAATATTTCCTTCCGTTTTTAATGCCACTATTCACATCGTTGTAACTTCGTTAGTGTGGTACGCAGATTTCTGTGTAAAAGCAATATTTCACGGAGGACATTTTCTAGGCGAGCTACTTTATCATAAAGAGTGGAAGTGTGTGTTTGTGCTGCTGCACGCGATGCAGAGCAAACAACAGTTCAGCTTTATTTATTGCCACTTCTACCTTCTTTTCTTTTGTGTTATGTCTCCATTAGTAACTCGACTAGGATGGGCTGAGGCATCGCTCCTTCCATAAGTAGCGCGCCGAATTTTATCTACTAATGGAACTAATACAATACAGTTTGTTGTTACGATAAACACTTGGCGTATCCGCGGCCGTGGACGGGAAATTAACAAAGTAGCTCCACGGGTTCGATTCTTGGCTCTCTCATGAATATTATCACTGGAATTGAATCGGTCATTCGAGAACAGCCATCAGTCCACATTTATACAAAAATGAGTTTTTGGTACCAGCCGTTTCTTGAGATGTAAATCTATGTCTGCAATGAGGAACGACCCGGTATGTCACGACCATTGGAAATTGATAGTGAATGCAGAAATGTCACGAGTCCTGGACTCTGCGATGATCCACAAGAAAACAGCACAGTCAAGAGCGCAAGACCTGTAGTATACTTTATTATAGCGCCATTCTCGTCTTCTTGAGCAACTTGCAACTAACAGATTAGTCACGGGTTGGATATATTACAAAATGTCGCCGTCCAATGATAGTCAGTGTAACAGGTCGGAATCAAAACGTGGACGCAAGTAGTCAATGAAATGACCATTTCTCAGTATTCTATGATAGAATACACCGGACAGGACCCGGGAACAGTGACCTGTTACGATTACGTACATGGTCTCCTGAAACAATAATTCAGATTGCTGATGGCAAATCAGAAACGTGTTCCAAATCTTCCAAATGAAAAGGCATTTCCTGAAAATGCTAGAAATACCATACATTTTTAAAATGGCTGATGTACTGAAAAGTATCCAGTACATTCCCGCAGAACATAACCACTTCTAAAAAGAAAGAAATCTTGGAGTGGCTTGGAAGAGATAACGAAAACGATGACTAATGTCTGTTGTTCACGGTAACATATTCCTTCAAATTTATTGTACTTTAATTTTATAAAATTCCTGACTCTCACTGTCAAATTCAAGTTTTATGAAACCTTTGATAAAACTTTTCATAAAATAGGACACGTTCTATTCCGTAAAATTAATTTTGTCAAACGAACCAATTAGCGAAGCTAACATGACGATGATGCTGGCGCTACGACGTGAGAAGTCTGTGAAGCTGGTTTGTAAACATAGTTGCCTACATGCAACGGTAAACATAAACAAACACCTCTAAAATGGTAGGATCCGGGTGGACTAAGGGAGCTGTTACGGTTTGTATGAGGTTAAAACACCAATGTATCACAACTGAAATGCAAGAAGGGCGGCAGAAAATTATTTCGCCGAATTTGTGTCACAAGTGAAGGCGAATATAAATGGACTTCGAACTCAATTCTTGGCAACACATACACATCTTAGTTCAAAATTTAGTTCATAAATGGTCATCCTGATGCATTCACGGATTTTATAAAATAGTTTTACCGTGGACAATACTTGATTTCAACATATTTTTATAAAATTAGTTATACAAGAAATTTTACTAAACATTTTTCCGTGAGCAACGGGCATAAGAAGAGGTTAATAGTGCGCAGCTAACAGTGATGAATGGCCCTCCAGAATAACAGTGCGACTGTGACCAGATACGTACCGTTGAGCTGTTTTAGTAGAGTTCACTCCTCCATTTACAGACATTCGAACTGCCTGCTGGTTTAACTTCACTTTGTTATGCAGCGGTTGCGTAACAGTTGACACACTGACTGTTTGAGGCAAAAGTTAATATCACTTTATTTTCATTTCTTGTGTGATAAACAAAAGAGTTTAGTTTAGAAAGTATAGTATTGGTTTAATCTGACAGTTGTGTTATGTCGCTGAACCCTGCAGTAGATTAAAATCATTTGTTGCTATTATTATATTTTGGCTTATTACTTTGTATGGTTATGATGGTGAAAATTCGTATAATGTACTTATGTAGGTAATATCTGCATTAGGTATCCTTTTTCAAATAGAATACATTTCTTCCAGCTTAAAATAATTCTTACAGAAGCAGAATTTCCATTGTCATTTGTGGAAGGTCACGAGTCCAAGATGTATTTTGTGTTTTATTTATTGGTTTCTGGGTAATTGTACACATTTAACTGTACCTGTTGTTCCACATGCACATATACCCGATGACAAAAGTATAATATCCATTATAAAATCCTTGTAAGAACTCGCAAAATGTTTTTTTTCTTTCAATTATCTCAAAACAGTAATGAGTGGACACATGACCTTTCTCAAATGGCCAATTCAGTTGTACTCAGATTCAGAAAACAACGTGATAGTTTGAGCTCACTGACGTAAAAAGGGATCCAGAATATTGAAACACATGATTTTCGAGCCGACGCTCAAGCTTGTCTCGAGATATCAAATGGGCAAAACTCGTAATGCTTATGGAACAGATGATAATTGTAGTGTAAGAAAAATGCCGTCCAATGATGAGAATGAGACAAGGACAGTTAAATTGAGAACAAGATGATTATGATGATGATGATGATGATGATAAGGTGCCATCAAATCGACCTCGACTTCTGGCGTCTGCATGGATGGACTACCTCCAGATGTTTCGGTCTTCAACTATATACTTCAGATCCTTCAGTGACATGCTTATGTTGGATTTGAGCGAGTCGATCCATCTCATTGCTGGCCAACTCTTCTCCGAGACCCCTCCACTTTCATAAGCACAACAGCCTTTTCTATGAATCAGAGCGTCTCATAATGTGTCCAAAATATGACAACTGTAAAATTGTAATAAATCCCTCAAGAGAGAGATATGGTTTGAACTTTTGAATGACTCATGCATTTGTCCTCCTGGCTGTTCAAGGGATACGCAATATCCTTCTCCAACACCAGAGCTCAATTGAACCAATATGCTTCCTATCTCACTTCTTAATGGTCCAGCTTTCACGACCATATGTAATTATGCAAAAAACCAATGCCTTATCATTCTGAGTTTAGTATCCAAATATACATCAGAACGTTTGAAGATCTTATCCAGGTCTTTGAATGCTGCTCTTACAAGGGCAAGTCTTCGGCGACTTTCTGAACTGTTTGAGCCATTTCTACTGATAGTTTATCCCAACAAACAGAGCCTATTCACCTCTTTGATTACTTCATTATTAATCATAATGTTTGATGATAAACCCGTTGTCATGATTTTGGTCTCGTTGATATACAGGTACAGGCACATGTCCTAACTCTGTTCTTCAACTTTCATTATGATGTCCTTTAGATCTTCCTTACATTCAGCAACCAAAGTGGTGTCATCTGCAGACCTGAAGTTGTTTACATTCAATCCACCAATTTTAAAACCATGAGGTGACTCATTCAATCCATATTTCCCCATGTTGTACTCAGCGTACAGATTGAACAAGTAAGTCGAAAGTATACAGCCTTGTCTTATGCCTTTCCTAATACCGAAACAACTCTGTAACTCGCAATTTTCATCCAGATTCAAATGGAGCAAGTAACCGAGATTCGAGGTCCACTCAGCCTACGAGGACCTATCTGATGATCAGATGGTGGTCCCGGTTTACAAACCAAAGAATAGGTGTCCATTTATTATCTTTTGACTCTGGATGAAAATTGCGATTTAGAGGGCTGGTTCATGTCCTCATTTGAAATTCCTGATCGCCTTCATCGCACAGCTGGTAATTATTAGAAGCCTTTTTTTCCTACACGCCGTAAACGAACTGATCGTAAATGAACGAATTATTTGAAGGTCATATTTTCAGTTGATTTCTACAATCGAGCGGTGTGGCCGCGCTTGTTAGCACGCTACGACTATGAAACCACACTCTGCATTCGGGAGACGAGTGGGTTCGAACCCCACCCTCGGCTGTCCTGAGAATGGTTTTGTACGGTTTTACAATTTCACTTCCGAACAAATGCCGAGGCAGTTTCAATTCATAGGCTACACTCGATTCCTCAATCTCATTCACCATCATTCACTTCATTTTCATTAACTCCTCAGATGAGGTAGTGACAGGAAGGGTATCCAGCCATAAAAATGATGCCATCATCCCCGGTAGCAGAAATGTGACCAAGATATACATATTATCTGTTAATTTCTGCATATAATTGATCCAAAATACCTTTTAAAATATCTAATAGTGTATGTAATCATAAAGCTCTTAATTTTAGACGACCATTATACTAAAGGTTAGAATAGCAATAATATTCAGAAGACACATGGCAATTACCTGTCCTTCATTAGGAAACGGACAACTCTCTCTAATAGTGAAACTTGAAAGTTGTTTGCGTTGAAGCAAGTCATTGGAAACATTACGTGGAGATTTGATATTTTGGTCTTATTTGTATCTCTTCAACTTCCACATTAGCCTCGGGAAGTCACAACTTCCTGGAGTGGTGTAGCGACTATGGGAGTCCAGGTGATGTGACGTCGTGTAGCCGCCAGAGTACCCTGGCGCAGATGTTTCTAGTTGACGCCCATAAGCGATCTGTGCGTTTGGGTGTATGATGGGGTGATAATGAGGTAGGGAGAGGGAGAAACCCAGTATCGGCACATAGCCTATTCCTGACGAGACAGAATATCTGGCAGATAGCCGCCCCTATTAAGGAATCTAACCGATTGGCCTCCTGATCAGTTCACACCGATCAGCAGCGTCATATGCCCCTACTCAATATGGAAAATGCGGAGAGGGTTTCGAATTCAATCCAAACTTCTGGCACGCAGTCTAATGGTTAGAAATTGTATAACATCACCTCTCCTAACCTACTGGCAAACATTCTGGATAGTGAATTTCTTTTCCACCAACGAGATTCGAACCAGCAAACCATGGAGTCAGACCATGAGAGTTTCGCATTGCTCCCACTTACTGCAGACTCCTGTCTTTCATCTGGTGGGCTCAGTGGGTCAGACGGTAGAGCCCTGTGCTGAACCCAAGAAGGAAGTTTCAATCACGACTCAGGCTAGGTACTTAGATCTTTAGATACGTCAGCCTCGTATCGGTGGATTTACGCGCACGTTAAAGAAATCACGCGGGACAAAATTTTAGAACCTCGGCATCTGATAATCCGTAAATAGTTGGGGTTTTAACCTTTTCCCTTATTAAGCTGGTGGACTGATGAGTTTAGATAATGCAGCGAATTAAGCAAGTTATGGAATGAAATCCAAATGAAACGAATTTACGACAAAGTTTACTTGGAACATTGTATGAAAACCCCTTTAACTTCACTGTCAGCCTTTAGCTGCGAAATTATCTCATAATACCTGGTTAAAATAACAATTCGGAAGATTTATAAAGCTAGACAAGTTTTTTGAAGCTACAATGTCGGCTGTAAAGAATGAAATTTGTCATGCCCCCCTGGATGCGTGACGAAGCACGCTACATTATGAAAGCAGAACGGAGAGAAAAAGTGCAAACAGAATTAAGATCATTATAGGGGACATGGTAATTACAGCATTCATCAGACCTGCTGCTGTCACATGCTATTTAGTGATTTATTGCACATTTGATTAGAAATTAATCAAATTGTCACTGCGTGGATATATTTCAAAGAGGTCCAGATAATAGCCATGCGAGCATAAAACGTGACGTTGTTGCGTTAGCCGTTAATGGAATATTTATCTAGTACAGTGTAAATCAGGCCTGTACTAAAGTTCCCTAGTTCGAGCCCGATACGTGGGGTAATTAGTGCCACCATCAGTTAAACTTCAACTCTGCCTCATTTAACGATGAAGGAATAACTGAACGTTCGTTGGTAATGAAGCGTGCATGAAATATATGTTATTAATTTGAATTACTAACACCCGTTTAGCCTGGGCAACTTGTTGATGGACTAGAACTCCGAAACTACGGAACTTGGAAAGGGAGGTATTGAGTCAGCCGTGGAAACAAAAGAACACCAAGAGAGCCTGAAATCATACCAACACAAAAAATACTCGGTAAAAGGAGATGTAATATGGAAGAGAAAAGAATGTATTTAGTCATTGTGTTGAATACAACAGACGTTGTTCATGAATGTATATGCACATACTCAAAATAATAAACCAAACCAAACTCCATGGCACTACAGCCCTTGAAGGGCCTTGGCCTACCAAGCGACCGTTGCTCAGCCCGAAGGCCTGCAGATTACGAGGGGTCGTGTAGTCAGCACGACGAATCCTCTCGGCCGTTATTCTTGGCTTTCTAAACAGGGACTCAGAATAATAGGCCTATGTAATATCAATGCACAACAAGCACATGAATTTCAAAGTATTGTTGCAATGAGTAAAAAGGTTGTATGATTAATTATTTTATGAATGTAAAGTTAAATATATTGAATTGTAGTTCCTTTAGATCTGACGGCAATATGTTAAGCATTTTAAAACGAAAAATGAAATGGCTAGAAAGTATATTTTGTAGCTTATAACGACTAATCAACTTAATTAAACGACACCACTCCTGAGATTGATTTCATCGATTTCCCCATATACCGTAAGAAAAAGCAAAGCCGTCTTCGTCAGGCCATGAATCCCCTTGGAGGAACGGAAGGTAAAATCTTCCACTATTTATAACCTTGGCTTTAACTTGTACGTGGGATAGAATAGTTGTTTCTATGCGAGGAATTAATCTGGTCCTCATTTTTGATGCAGGCTAAATTAACCTCAGAGCGACATGCCTCTCCGGAAGTGGAAGTCTGATTTTTAAGATTTCTACTTCATGACGGAGAATCAAATAGACGTCCTTCCGCCGAGTGTCTCTTTACCACCTCAACTAGGCAACCTCTAAATACCTCAAGATGTGAATTTTTGAAGCTCCATTGTCGGCTGTAAAGAATGAAATAGCTCAAGTGAATAAATGAATTCACCCGACAGTCATAGCTTAATATAAAGCCTTCAGTGGGCGGTCATAGGGGTTTTCGTTATACTACACAATACCTTTTATGGAGAAATAAAACTTCGGAAATCTGGCTATAGCTTCCTCACAATACAATATTGTGAAAGAATTCAAAGTTCACATTTGAAAGATTTTCACTGGAAACTTTATCTTAATAGTAGGCCGATAGTGGAAATGAAAGTCTATGTGAGCGTTATAATAGTGATGATTATGTTGAGAGTCGTAAGGATTTATAAAGAGACAGGGCGAGTGGGTGGGTGGGTGGGTTTGAAACACACTGTCAGCAGCCTTGAAGATGGTTTCTCATGGTTACCATTTTCATACCAGGCAAATGCTGGGGCTGTACCTTCATTTAGGCCACGGTCGCTTCCTTCTCGCTCCTACCCCATCGTCACCATGAGACTTCCTGTGTCGGTGTGACGTAAATCAACTTGTAAAAATATAAGTTAATTGATAGTGCTGATTAATTTTTTAAGGGGAAATACAACCAGATAATCATTCCCCACCTTAACTGTAATCGTGTGAGAAAGAGGAATAGGTCCGATCCTTCCAGGAATGACAGTATCAGAACAGAAAATGGAAGGACTATAAACGATGTGTTAATGAGAATCCCCCTAGCCTTGAAGAATCTCAAGATAACAACAGAGTTGAACAAGTCCAGTAGAGGAGTTGAAAGTCACAAGTAAGTGGAATCAGTTCCAGAGTTAATGTTTCAAGGTCTCCCCCACCACACCCCTTTTTCCTCCTATACTGAGGAACACAAGAGAAGAAATTTTCCAATGTTAAAGATTTCTCGAATATTAGATTAAGGTAATTAAAATAGAAATAAATCAGAAACCTGTAGGTTTACGTAAGTATTGGTGTCGTGATCATAATCATAGGACCTGCAGTTTTACGTAAAAGCTAAAAGACGTGGACGTCGGAAATTCAAAAGTTCGACGTGTTTTGGGCAGGATTCGAACTGCGGCCGTCTTGGTGAGAAACCAGTGACGATGTCATTCGGCTGCCATGCCAATTAGATATCGATCCTTGTCAATGCCTCGGGAAAACATGAAAGCTACAGCCTTCAGCTGCCATTTCGGTGACTCATAAGTAAGGCTCGGTAGTTGAGGACATAAAAATCACTGAAAAATTACATTAAATTTATGAAAAATATGTCCTAAAAGTACTGCAAAATGACCTATAAAACTACCTTGAATTTAAAAAATATCATACAAAAATGTATTAAAAACTGAAATGAAAACTGTAGGCACACCTTATTCAGCATAGCAGTAAAGAACTATAGCCAGCCGAAGTGTTTCGAACTAAAAGTATCCCCGGTTGTCCTGAAGAAAATTTCTGTACATTGAATAAAATTATTTCCACCTCAACTGATGTCATGAGTGCATAGTTGAAGAAGTCAGTGTCTCCAGGCGACATGCCATCCACAAGTACATTAATGTTGAAATTTTCACCTTGCAGACTTTTATCAATTTAACGTATTGTCTGGTAACCATCATTTTTGCAGCACATTTTTCATTTTCTAGCAAATATCTTTCTCCTGCACATTGTCCCAAATGCTGTTTGACATTTTGTATCTTCTCGAGAACTGAATGCATTCTGTCATCTCTTTCTTCTAGACACGTTAATGCTGTTGTCAGAATAGAAAAGTTAGTATTTATGTATGCCAGACTTCTCTTCAAGTCAGAATCAACCTGCAAGTCGTTGCTGTTGCTACAGCTCCTTCCCTGTCCAAAATATCAAGAACCGATTCCACAACAACTACATTGTCAGAATAACACAGTGGCGGAAAAATATTGCCAAACACCATGAAATAAGGAATGTAGAATACGGAAATTTTGGTAATACTTGTTGAGGCAACATATTTCACTGATTAAAGATATAAGACTGCAGGTCAATATTCGAGCGAAAAAAGCCATCGCAAATGTGCCATGCAGGTCCATTAATAACCGATGTAATCGCCTGACTGTTGAATGGAGGCATGCAAACGTGCATGCATTGTGTCATACATGTGCCGGATGTCAGCTTGTGGGATGGAGTTCAATGCCTGATGCACTTGGTCGGTCAACAAACGGACGGTTAAAGCCGGTTGTGGATGACACTGGAGTTGTCGTCCAATGATGTCTCATACGTCCTCGATTGGAGACAAATTGGGGATCGAGCAGACCAAGGCAACCTGTCGACACTCTGTAGAGCATGGGGGCGTACATTATCCTGTTTGTTACGTAAATATATATTTACTTGATATATAATATATTTTGAGGAAAATGATAAAACCTCAATAACCATATACTGATTTTCAGAAAATCCAGGCAATGTGTTAGTGATATATACCAGGCCGAGCAGAGTGCTGCAAGGCGATTCGTAGGAAAAATTACGCCAGCCAAGTCATACTGAAGGGGCGTACAACTCCCCCAACTTAAGCGATTAAGCAACACCAAGCAACTAGAATAAGTATCCAAGGCGTCAGAAGAGCAACGCAGAGATAGTTTACTGGGCCTTTTCCCAAGAGGTATTTCATGGTAGGTGCATATAAAACCAAAAAGGGGGGGAGTAGGTACAAAAATAATAACAACCCAAAAAATAAGTTTTAAATAACAGGTTTTATTGTAAGAGCATCAAATGTTAACATCTTTACAAATAAAAAAATGTTTGGTGTATTCATATGAAAATAAACATGGCAATGATATACAATCAAAGTACAAATCATAACACTGAAGTTCAGAAAGGCAAAGGTTGGGAGATATTGAATGAAAATCCTAAAATACAGGGTGGAAATACCTAGAAATATTATAACAACGATAATGTAACAATTACGAGAAGTAGAAAGGTATGTCCGCAAAACCACAAGGTGGATATGTAGAAATAAGATAATCATAGAACAACAGCCTATCCCCCTAATAAACACTATTCCACTTGAGAGAAGTAACACGCAGACTGTTGCACAGGCAATGAGAAAAGGCACAATCCAACTCACAGACCACTATTACAATTATGAAAGACATATAAATTCATATTAGTAGTAAAAGGGGGAAAGGGGGCGGAAAACAGATAAAGAGGAAAATACCTAAGAGGAGGAAAAAGAAATGGAGAATAAAAAAGGAGAGGATGAGGAAACAGGTAGAGATCAGGCTGCAATATCCATTTTCATATCGATGACACTTCACGCTCACTAACAACACGCAGACTAAGTTCCATATCACTTGTAAAGTTCGCCGATCCACGACTCCTTTTCCTTCACTATTAGATAGAAAACCACTAGATTTTAAAGTTTGTCCAACAAATTTCGTAGTGTCCAGAGTGGGCAAACGTTCAAAATCAATAACAGTAGTAAGGCCAGAGAGGCAAGGAAGTGAAGCAAATGAAAAGCATAATAACAAGTCTGCTCACCCGGCTCGAAGCAAATATTGAAGTAAAGTAGAATAGACAGGATAAAAATCAGCACGGACCAGCCGTGCAAGGAAGTTCCTGCTCCCACTGCTTTTCAGAAACACAATCCACACCTGATCGCCGATCGAAAGGGAGCGGCGAGTTATATAGGCGAGTAAAGCACATGCTGGAAAGTACTAGAAACAGATGACGTAATGATGTGCCGGTGAGGAAGGGGAGAGAGCAAGCAGTAGTGGACGGTGCGAGCAAGCAGACGGAACAATGGCGGAGTAGTAGATGTTTACAGCAATGGGACGACGAAATATGCAGAAGGTAAGAGCAATGTAGAAATAGGGAGCACGTAATATGTTGGAAAACATCCTTGGGTGTGCTGTTCATGAATGGCAGCACAAGAGGTCCAGTCACCAAATGGACGTACACATCTGTAGTCAGGGTGCGTGGGATAACCACGAGAGTGCTCCTGCTATCATCGGAAATTGCTCCCCAGACCAGAACTCACGGTGTAGGTCTAGTGTGTCGAGGCCACAGACAGGTGGAGTGCAGGCGCTCACCTGGCCTCCTTATAACCAACACACGGCCATCACTGGTACCAAGGCAGAACCGGCTTTCATTGGAAAACACAACGGACCTACGGACTTCCACTCCATCCTCAAATGAGCTCTCACTTGACATCACTGAAGTCACAAACGGCGGTGGTTTGAGATCAGTGAAATGCTCGCTGCAGGGCGTCTGGCTCGCAGCTGTCCTTCAACTAACCAACAGTTCGATGGGTCACTATGGTGCCAACTGCCGCTCGAATTGCTGTTGCAGACGCAGTCCGCTGGGCAATAGCCAATCGCCGAATATGGGGATCCTCCCTCTCGGTGGTGCCAAAGGGACCTCCGGAGCCCATTCTTCTTTCGAGTGTACATTCTCGTGACCACTGCTACCAGCACAGTGGAGACATTCCTGCCAAGTCGTTCTGCAGTAGCACGGAAGGAAAATCCACCTTCACGTAGCCCTATTATAGGCCCCGTTTAACCGCAGTGAGCTGTTGATATTGGCCTCTTCGTAGCCATAAAGACACTCTTGACCCATTCGTAGTCACTACGTTCAATCTTGTAGGTAGCTAACGCTCTCGCACGGTACAGGCGGTATTTAAAGCAAACCTGATGTGCAACGTCATGGGGCCATTATTAGCGCCACGCTGATGCGATTTTCGTGAAATTTGAATCAACACCACATTTAAGATGTATAAATACGCCTACCAACAACCCCTTCTTGGTGTTTGGATTTTTTCCGCCAGTGTACAGTATGTGCTTGCATTGATCCAAGTACCCCGGTGGGTTAATATAGGCTCTGGAGGCGGTGGTATGTCAGGTGCAATTTCACGAAAAGTCCTTATCCTGGTAGGAGATTCCAAAAACACATTTTCTAAGTATTTTGTCAACTTTTGGAAATTCTGCACGAACTTGTTCACATACTCTATGGAGGGGGAGGGCCAGGCATGCCACAAGAAATATTTTTGAGTAAAATGTGCCCACATTCGCCACATACGACGAAGCATGTTAAGAACAGTAAAACATTGTCATGTGTTATGCCCTAAGGCCGTACAATAAACATGTTTTATCATACAGTTCACATATGGATTGATGGTTCACCTGCTCAAGCACTTCTGCTGTTAGAAGAGATATTTTAGGAGACGTATTCACTTCCAATGTACCTATAACAACATTAATTTGCAATAGATCACTCATCTCATCTATAGAAATACAGCTGCGAATTCTTTCTATGGTATTTTCATAACAACCTTCCAAGTAACCCTTTCGAAGGGTAGATTCATCTGGAATATTCTGTCCCGTATAATGTGGCAAAGCTCTAATTGTGTTTAGGTTGGCTCTATGGCGTTTCGTGCTCACCGGCCGCTAGACTGCATGGTTATCTACGTCTGTGGTAGGGTTCAGCGTTATCAGATCGGTACAGCCTGCGCTGTTGCGACGTAAAGATGGCCGCGCCACTCTCTGTTTGCACCAAGGAAGAACAGCGCTCCGTAATCCCTTTTTTGTGGTCTGAGTGTGTACCAGGAGCGGAAATTCATAGAAGACTTTCAGCAGAATACGGAGACAATGATTTGCCACATCGAAGTGTTTACCATTGGACTGAACTGTTCAAAAGAGGTCGCACGATCGTGAAGGAAGAGGAAAGATCCGGGCGTCCACCTGCAGCCGGGGCTGAATCGTCATCAACAGTCACTCGTCTGTTATTCAGGATCATATCACACACTTGTTCAATACTGACATCAGTTACGGCTCCGATTAACAGGTGAAGGAAGCGGTGCATACGTGGCTTGCTGCGTAACCAAAAGCCTTTCTTGTAGAGGGTATCAGAAAGCTTGTGAATCGGTGGACCATGTGCATTGAAAAGCATGTAAAGCATGAGTACCGCATGTTGAAAAATGATATCAATAAGTGTGTTCTCTTTGTGTAATAAATTATAAAACTTGATTGCAGATACTTATTGACTTGCCCTCGTAAATCTTGAGAAAGATCTGCATTTTTGGAAGGCACTCCAGTACTTTGATTAAAAGTAATTGATGAACGAAATTATCTTAATTTTATTTTGCAGTTTTTGTCTACTGGTCAATTCTGAGGAAATTTTCACTTTTGTAGCATGTTTTCCTCTTTAACTGTCAGATTGGACTTTTTCAACATTGCAGATAAAACGATCATATAATTCATAAGCTATGAGGTGACCTAATAGCTTATGTGATATTACCTCTCGTTGCATCATCCTGAACTTGACCCAGTTACACAAGCCACTGCGATACTTCCCATTCCTTCAATCCAACCGTTGTACCATTGCGTAATGAATGCTAGTTGGTATACTTCCTGACGAGTGAAGACATGTAAAAATACCGAAATTCAAACAAAGTAAAGGAAGTTTCCTGCTACAATTTTTATGCCTGTATTTTGTGACAACATATTTTCCACCGACTAAAATATGTATGTACAGTAGCTCAAAAAAAGCTATGAGCGCATGTTGTTGAAGAAGTTCCTCGCAGGTACATTTCGCACATAAACAACTGAACCTTCAGATATAATGCTTGTTATGGGTGTATCCACAGGGTTTATATCTACACGGGGGGTTAATTATATTTTAATAATAATTAAAATCGAATCCATTAAAATATTAACTGCGAGGAACATACAATAGCATGCTCTAATTATTATTCTGAGGAACTGTACCATTTCAATCAGACCTCAATCCCCCACTACCGATTATCGAACCTAGGACACCGAGGACAGCTAATCCTTGCACTACAGGGGTGGAGAGTTAGGAGCTGAAATGGACAGTATGCAGATATTATTATTATTATTATTATTATTATTATTATTATTATTATTATTATTATTATTATTATTATTATTATTATTATTATTATTATTAGCATGTACGCTGGGCTACGTCCGCGTTTATTGATTCAATAGTTAAATGTTTTAAAACCATTCATTTAAAGTAGCATCTAAAAATAAGACGATGGATGAAATGTCGTATGGCTTTTAGTGCCGGGATATCCCAGGACGGGTTCGGCTCGCCAGGTGCAGGTCTTTCTGTTTGACACCGTAGGCGACCTGCGCGTCGTGATGAGCATGAAATGACGATGAAGACAACACATACACCCAGCCCCCGTGCCATTGGATTTAACAAATTAAGGTTAAAATCCCCGGTATGGCCGGGAATCGAACCCGAGACCCTTTGAACCGAAGGCCAGTACGCTGAGTGTTCAGCCAACGAGTCGGACAGACGATGGATGAAGTGGCGTTATTTGCACTCTATGATTATTAATGCTCTAAGCTTTTCACTAATGGTCTTTAATTCTGCACCAGTGGTTCTATAATGCGAATTTTCAACATTTTTTCGTCGTTCAAAGGCGATATCCTCTTACTTACATGATCACTGAAAACATGGCAGACTTTCGTTCAATTAACTTCAGCCAGCCAGCGTTTCCGCATCTCTATGTTAGTCTAGCTCGTTGATATAGACCTTGCCTGGCTGAGTGGCTCAGACGGTTGAGGCGCTGACCTTCTGACCCCAACTTGGCAGGTTCGATCCTGGCTCAGTCCGGTGGTATTTGAAGGTGCTCAAATACGTCAGCCTCGCGTCGGTAGATTTACTGGCACGTAAAATAACTCCTGCGGGACAAAATTCCGGCACCTCGGCGTCTCCGAAAACCGTAAAAGCGTAGTTAGTGGGACGTAAAGCAAATAACATTATTATTGGTATAGACCTTGTTAGAATGTAAGCGTGGTAGTGTCATCTGTTGACAGTCACAGAATGAACCACGATATTGCCATCTCTTGTCAGTTATTGGAACTGATTAAAACTGCTTTCTGAAGCCGAGTGGAAGCTTCGTCCGAACTCCGAAAAATGAAGAAAGTCATATCAGAGTGATAATTCTCAACGAAAAAACGCACTAGTGCGGAATGTACAGTAGAGATATATCTTTAAAGCAAAGAATGTGAAAATCGGCCTAGTAGAAGTCATTGAAAGATTGTAGACAGAAAGCATACCTTCCGTATATGGGCGAACAGCCTTATGCGCACGTTAATTTCGTAAAATAAAATAAAATAAAATAAAATAAAATAATAATAATTCGGTAGATGCAGAGTTGGTCTAGGCCCATATGTGGACACGACTTGTCCGTGGTCCAACAGCTCTGCACTCTGACCGGACAACCGAGCAGAGGAAGACTGGCCACGGCTCTACCGTGGCTCTACGCTTCTGCATTCGGAAGACGGGACAGGGCTGGAGCTCACGGTGGGCCTGAGAATGGTTTCCTGTGGTTATCCATTCCCCTGCACTAAGGCGAATGCCGGGACAGTTCCTGGGGTGCAGGCCACGGTCGCCAACCCCCTCACCCTCTCCGAGTATCTCCTTCACCGTAACAAATCTCCCAGCCTGAGAGACGGCGTCACCGTCTAAAAAGGCCTACCTCCCCCTTCAGGGGAGGAATGAAAACATTGTAGCAATAGTACAAATAATAGTTTAAATAAATAAAACAATAATCTTGGCACATGTGCATATAAGTATCTTTCATCTAAAATAACATTTCATACAAATCGGTCCAGTGGAGAGCTGTTGGTGGATTGCTAAAGATGAACGCGTTTTTATTATTATTATTATTATTATTATTATTATTATTATTATTATTATTATTATTATTATTATTATTATTATTATTATTATTCAGCAAGAACAATATAAGTTGTGATTTTGAAGTTAAATGCGTGAGTGCCTAATAATTCTAAAACAAGACCGATAAATTATATTCAAGTCCAGAAGCCCGTAATACGCCGGCCAATAACAAAATGTGTTTCTTAGCAGTCTGACTGAATGTTAGCTGTTACACAAGATGATGAGTAATATTTCCTTATTTCACAATATCAAAATAAGGAAACCTGATCCTAACTTGTCTACCTACAATAACATGAGCAAAAAAGATTTCGCATAGAGACAGGATACGTGTAAATCCCAAAAGTCATCATTTCGAAATACACAGTATAGCAAGTCTGGGATAATAGAACATGCCGCTAATAATCGTATTTAATTTCACACTTTAATCTTACTCACGACAGGCTTCGAGACTAACTGGGTAGCAATTTGTCCTTTTGTACAACGGTTCCTGGCTTCGATCCCCAACAGGGCCAGGGATTTTAACATTCATTGGTTATTTCATTCTAAGTAGGAGCCCATTCTCACAGATGCACATTCGCTCATCGGTGGCATTTCGAAAGACCTGCACCAAGTCTCTCCGGAGGCCCCATGTCATTATTATTGTTGTTATTATTATTATTATTATTATTATTATTATTATTATTATTGTAGTTATTATTGTCGTTATTGTTACCGTGTTTTCGTGGATCATAGAGGTGAAAGAAAGTGCGATCATGTATGTGTATATCTACGACAATCAAAATATTAATTAAAAGCTTTCAAATCAAAGTTATATTTCTTTTCTCCTCTTTTGTTTATTTCAGATATGAAATTTTAACAAACAATTCGCTCAGCGACAGCACAAGACTTCAGGTACAGAACTAGCTTGTTAGCTTAGGGAAATCAAGTAAAAATCAACAAAATAGCCCATTAACAATCTGAGCTTAAAGCTCCGAATTTTACAAAGGTTGCTTGAGCACTATTGCTCCATCCACTCAATTGTCAAGGAGATAGATCTCCCAATTTCATTTACAAAGTATTCATAACGTACAATCTTCCAAGAGCACCTTTTGCTCCACAACGTTACCGCCTTCCAAAAGGCACCGTTCAATGTGTACACTAACACATTTACGAGAATAGAAAGAGCAACTATGCTCTTTAAATTTGTATAGGAGACTGCGCTCCGAACCTTATACCCTTATTGCCTTCTCAAGGCAACCTTCAACTATTACATTTACAACCAGAGCATCTTTGCTCTCTAAAATTTACACTTTCCAGACCTATCGAGGCACAACCTATATTTTACAATTCAAACAGTACTTACTGTCTTAGACACTCAACAGTCTCACTTCTTAACACAAGAGCAGGAGATTGAATTTAACGAGTTATCGAATGCCCATTCTACCGGGCATTTGTGGGAAACAAAACACAGGTCACAGTAACTGGCCCAAAAATCAAAATGATGCGGAGGCGGACATTTGCACTCCTTGAAATTTACACTTAGAAGCTTAAAACCCTAGTTGGGTTCATGGCCCGACGTTACAGAGGCTAATCCTGTGCTGCAGAGGTGACTATTTGGAGAAAATTTAAGTTACAAAAGCTACAGACAGAAAACCGTCACGAATTCATACTCACCTCGAAGTCAGGTTGAGAGGGAACTCGAGAGGGTGTCACACTCTCTGTTCCCGAATTTAAGTTAAGTGCTTTTCGGTTTGTTTGAAATTTTGAGTACAAATTTAGAAGATTGGAAATTCAAGGTTAGATTATGAAAGATAAAAAACCTTACCTTCGAGCTAGCTTTCAGAGGCTATCACATAAATATTAAATAGCTGCCATTACGCTTATCTACTGTAAAACTCGATGAAGGGCGAGACGCCCTCACCTCCTTCATTAGCACACACTCAAAACTGGACGATCAATAAGACAAGGTAGCTCGAAAAGGTACCAGCTTGTATATCCGAGAGGAAGTTTCTAGAGAGCTCTGGGCTAAGGCCCGACACACCTCCAATTTTTATTGGATAATCAAGTATGTAGAAGATGAAAATTATTGGTGGATAAATACACATACAAAATTTCCTATTGGTCAATTTTGATGTTTTTTTGCTAGGGGCTTTACGTCGCGCCGACACAGATAGGTCTTATGGCGACGATGGGATAGGAAAGGCCTAGGAGTTGGAAGGAAGCGGCCGTGGCCTTAATTAAGGTACAGCCCCAGCATTTGCCTGGTGTGAAAATGGGAAACCACGGAAAACCATTTTCAGGGCTGCCGATGTTGATGTTGGCGGAAAGAGATCGAAGTGTTGACAACTTTAACACACCAGAAAACAAACAACAATCAACTCAGTGTAGTAAACCTCAAAATAAAAATTTACTTTAGGATTTTAATAGTTCCTCTTCACACTAAAGGACATAAAATACGTACTTCTTTGGTCGAGACATCTGTGAAGAAAAGTCCAAACTTCTTGCACAAGTTGTCGCAAGTTTATATTGAAGATGGTATTCTTCAAGGCGCTTCATGTGAATGAACGGGGCGGGTGTACCTCGTGGTGCAATCATTACTACTACTTTTATTATTATTATTATTATTATTAGTAGTAGTAGTAGTAATGGTGGTATTAGCAGCAGCAGCAGCAGTAGTAGTAGTAGTACTAGTAGTAGTAGTACTAGTAGTAGTACTAGTAGTAGTACTAGTAGTAGTAGTAGTAGTAGTAGTAGTAGTAGTAGTAGTAGTAGTAGTAGAAGCTATTTACTCATTAATGACGAAACCATCACTTAGTATGCGCATGATTTCATTTCTGTCGACCCTTCATGATGTTGTTGCTGACATTCTGAGGAAGATACCTAGGTGGAGAGCCTCTCCGTCTCAGTGGCTTGTCGTGACGTACTTGTTTCCTAGTTGTCTCTAGATGAGTGCAGTTACAACTCTTTTATATCAATCTCTTCCTTCTGGTATAAAACTAAGTATCAGGTTAATGTTAGAAGAGTGCAGAGAGTTTTACAAAGTACTTTAAACGTTGCTGGTATGATCTCCATAGCAACTCTCCTCACAGTTATTTATCGGTTATTGGACTTAAACTACAAACGCCACTGATATTTCTCTTATTTTCCACTATATCGAGATCAGATACCGAGAACGAAGAATTACCTACAGTCTGTAAAAAATATCAATCTGCAGTGATAAAAAATCGAGGGAAATAGAAATCCAGAAAGGGGGGAGGCAATGCTGCAGTTTGTCCTCCCTCCTTTTCATTGTTTGTATAGGAAAAGCGGCAAAGGAAATCAAAGAGTAATTTGGAAAGGGAATCACAATCGTGAGATTTGCCGACGATATTGTTATTTTATCTGATACTGCAGAAGATCTGTAGAAAGTGATGAACGGTATGGGCAGAGTCTTTGGGGAGGAGCACAAGATGAAAATAAATATGTCCAAAACAAAAGTAATGGAGTGCAGTCGAACGCGCTCAGGTTTGCAGGAAACATTGGGTTAGGAAATGAAGTCTAAAACGAAGTAGGTGAATATTGTTACTTGGATAGTAAGGTAACTAACGACAGCAGAAGTAAGGAGGACGTAAAATGTAGACTAGTACAAGCAAGGAAGAGCTTTCTTGAAAATAACAACAAAAAAATAAAAAATAAATTGCTCACTTTGAACTTTGATATAGGAATTAGAAACATGTGTTCGAAGACTTTCGTATGGAGCGTGGCATTAATGGCGCATGGCTTTTAGTGCCGGGAGTGTCCGAGGTGCATACCTTTCGATAAGACAATACACACACCCAGCCCCCGTGCCAGCGAAATTAACCATTGATGGTTAAAATTACCGACCCTGTCGGGAATCAAGCCTGGGACCCGTGTGACCAAAGACAAGCACACTAACCATTTAGCCATGGAGCCGGAAGCGTGGCATTGTATGGAAATGAAACATGCACGTTAACTAGTTCAGAAAGAAAATGGCAGCTTTTGAAATGTGTTACAGGAGAATGCTCAAGGTAAGATTGTTAGATCGAATCACGAATGAAGAGATACTGAATCGAATTGGTGAGAGGAAATCGATTTGGCTAAATTTGACGAGAAGAAGGGATAGACTGATAGTACATGTTAAGACACCCAGGACATATTCAGTTGGTTTTTGAGGGAAGTATAAGCGGTAATAATGGCAGGCGTAGACCAAGGTACGACAACCAGATTAGAGCAGGTGTAGGATGTAGTATACGTAGAACTGAAACGTTTAGCATGGTATAGGGTGGCATGGAGTTCTGCATCAAACCAGTCTATCGACTGATTACTCAAAGAACAACATCGAACAAAGAACAAAAGTTTATAAATAACTATTCTAAATCAATGTTGTCATGAACAATTTTCTTGTAAAATAAAACTGTAAGCGGAAGCTGCCCTTTCACTCAATATTTTTGATCATCTTAAAGGTAAATCTCAATCGCCCTTGCCCTAAACTTAAATCAGTTTCATGAAAATACAGCTTTTCATGAAAATCCAACTATCCGTTTTTCCGTGATGTTGCGGCAGACAGACAAAAATTATACTGAGCCCGACATAGGTTATTATTTGTCCTGTCCAGTAAAAGAACCAAGTGTGAGGCTGATATTCAGAATGTACAGACACATTGACAGTTATATATAGAGAACTATCGGAGATTTGGCATCAAATATAATACGGTCGTGTTATAAGCGAGCGTATCAGCGTTTTAGGTTTTCTTTGTGTTCAAGCCTTCCTCCCTGCCCTTCTCCTTCTCCAAACGGATCACTAGTATCAGGTCAATATTCAAAGAATTCAAATAGATGTACATACAAAGCGTTTGAAACGTGGCCGGGAGGAGGGGCCAGGAGTATCCCCATGGCAACTCTCCGTCGAGTTGAGATAGTTATCGGCTCTTGGACTGAACTTTGACACGACTGCCACTGGAATTTACCTTACTTTCCTTTCTATGGAACAATAAAGTTTATAAATGATATTCTAAATAAATTTTATCAAGAGAAAATTTCCTGAGAAACCAACCTTAAGGGAGTACATTGAGTTTTACGTTTCAGGCTCCCTCCGAAGGGCCCTACTGGCGATTACCTTTGAACAACATGCAACTAAGATACTACTCGCCCTTATCCTAAACTTAAACTATGTACCAAATTTCCTAAAAATTCACCTATCCGTTTTTCCGCGATGCTATAACAAACAAACAAACAAACAAGCAAACAGATAGAAATTAAACTTAACACATAGGCTATTAATTATTTGTCCTATCCAATAACAAAACGAAATATCAGGCTGAGACTCAAAAAGAACAAACAGAAAGACGTTTATGTATAATAATAAGGAAACACTCCTACTCCGCAAGGAATGTTTGTTCGTTGAACTGGTAACATTAATATAATAGATGCCTAAAAGCATTCCCACATCAATTGTTTATTTTGTATGGTGTTTGATTAATACGTATTTACAATTCTAAACTAAAGTATTGAAACAACATAATCCACTTTTTATTTACTATTTATTTCATGAATCACTATGAGCTTGCATGCGGGAAATACTTATTTCGAAACCCATTGTCGGCAGACCTGAAGATGGTTTTCCAAGGTTTCCTATTTTTCCACTAGGCAACTGGGGCTGTATTTTAATTATGGCTGCTTCCTTCCCACACCTATTCCTTTCCTATCTCATCGTCGCCATACAGTAAGACCTATCTGTGTCGGTGTGACGTAGAGCAACTTGTGTGTGCAAGAGTCAAGTTACTCCGTGATATCAAGTAACTCCGTGATAAATCGTATTTCCTGTATTGCTACGTTGCTTCAGTTCGAAAGGTTACAAAATTTTGCCAGTAGATGGCAGAAGAATCCGGGAGTCTGGCAAACCCTCGCGCTCCATCTTTGGGCAGCTCAAAGAGATTTTAAGAATGTATTCCTATTATGTTGTTATGTGAGCAGGTCGTGCACAGGCAGTGAAATCAGTAGTGAACATATTAGTTTCTTACAAACGGCTATTCCAGCGTATAAGTTCCATTTTAACACCAGTCACAGGTAAGATACAGATCATTCACATATAAAATTTGCATGCACATAGTATCACGCGTTGAAGGTGTGTGAGCTTAGCAATGGGCTCGTTTTTCTTAGGTTGGACGCTGAGATGGCGCCAAAGCGGGATAAAGTGGCACGCTCTTACACATCTGGAACGCTTAAAGAAGCGTTGTGGTTGGTGAAAGAAGAAGGTTGGACAATATACAAGGCCAGTAAAAGATTTGGTATCCCGTGGAGAACACTTAAGGATTATTGCAAAAAAAATTTAGACGATCCAGGAAGCGCAACTCTTTCAAAAATTGGAAGGCCATTTGTTATGCCACCTGAACTTGAAGTGAAGATAGTAAACTACATAACAACGATGCAGTCGTTAGGCTTTGGGCTTACAGTAAACCAAGTCAGACGTGTTGGTATAGGGTTGCTGAAACTAAGGGGATCAATCATCCTTTCTCTAGAGATAAGCAGATGGCTGGTTGGTTTTGGTGGGATAGATTAAAACAGAGATATAACCTAACTCTCAGAACACCAGAAAACCTATCTCTTGAGCGTGCTTCTATGGCAAATAGAGCTCAGTTAAATGATTTTTATGAAAAGACGAAACAATTAATGGACGAATTGAATTTAGGGGACAAGCCAGCTCGACTGTGGAACTGTGATGAAACAGGGCTTTCTTATGTTCTGAAGTCTGGCAAGGTTGTCAGTAAAGTGGGAAAAAAGTATATTTATAAGCAAAGCTTCGGAGAAAGGGGAGTTACTACAACTGTCCTTTGTTGTGTAAGTGCTTCTGGAATGAGCATCCCACCGATGGTTATTTTTAAAGGGGTAAGGATGAATGACAGATTGGCTGAGTCACCCATGCCTTCACTAATCCGCCTCTCTCCGAAAGGTTGGATTAATGCAGACTTATTTCTGGAATGGTTTCAGCATTTCCTGGAATGCATTCCTCCCTACCGACCCGTAATATTGTTCATGGATTCTCATGCAAGCCATATGACCCCGGAAACTCTGTCTTTGGCAGCTGAGAATGATGTCCACATTGTGACATTCCCGGCCCACACAACTCACCTTCTCCAGCCTCTGGATGTCGCGGTTTATAAACCTCTTCAGGAATCATGGAGGAAAGAGTTGGCTAGATTTTTGGTTGATCATCCTGGAGAGAAACCAGTTCGCTATGATTTCAACAGACTTCTGGCTACAGCTTACCAAGGCGCCCTTCAAGCCATCACTATCTGCAACAGCTTCGCAAGGACTGGGATTTTCCCCTACAACAAAGATGCTGTTTCCGATGATGCTCTTGCTCCTTCCTTTGTTACGCAGGGTCAGAGGCAGGAATCATGTGAAAAGTTGACGGCTACTGTAGAAGACATTTTGAAACTCCCCGCGTGCCAGACAGAGCATAAAGAAAGAAGAAGTGACCCTTCTGCGAAGGTAATTTCGCCAAACCACAACAAGCCAACGACGTCAGGAGTGGGCAAATCCATGAAAACGATAAATCAGTGTAGGCCTAAAATCAGACCACAGAAAAATGATGATGACTGTTGTAGTGCGTGTGGTGGTTCCTATGCGGATGACGCCAAGAAGAAGAACGGAGCCGAGTGGATCGAGTGCCAATTCTGTAATGTCTGGTACCATGTGAAGTGCCAGAAAGTGTGTGACAATGTCTATTTTATGTGTGATGGGTGTCAGGAATCAGATAGTGACTAAGAACAGCCAGGCAGACTGAAAACAAGAGCAGAATTTTGTTTGTGCATATTTTTTGTGGAATATATATTACTTTTTTTCTTTATTACTATTTTTGTATGATACAAAATTTCAGTATGGCCAATAAAATATAACTGAAACTTATTCATATTAATTGAACACTTCCATTACATGAAAAAACTAGTTTCCATGATTAAAAAGTATTTTTAATGGTAAGTAGCATACTATCACGGAGTAACATGAACACTGTCACGGAGTAACTTGAATATCACGGAGTTACCTACTTCTACTACCAATATTTGTAAGTTAATTCCTAGAAATAACATGTAGATATTTGTAATATATATGTAAGAAATGCTTCGTTGGACATCCCTCTTTCACACGAAACAAATGAAAACAACCGTAGTCTAAAATTTCTGAATCCCTAGCATTGAAAGCTTAGTATCACGCAGTTACTTAACTTTACCCTATCTCATGAACCAAGTCTATATAAGAATATCAGGAATTTCAATCAATCACAGCTGCCTATCGCCACAATTTCATCGTAACTTGAAAGCTTTTTAGTCTGACGAATACACTAATTATAACACTAAAAAGTTATACACTATTAAAAAAGAATTACATGTTTCGTTCTGCAGGATCATCCTCAGATTCAATCAAATCACTTAAAATTGTGCATATAAATTACAATATTGTTTACGTTGCGTAAACTTGTCGATGACTGAGAGTTGGTGACATTATGAACAAGTAATAACAAATAATTATTGTAGTAGTCTTCAACTGTTACCTTATTAGATTATAGAAATGTTTCTGTACTTATCTAAGCTGCTAATCAACCGTCCGTCATCTTCAGCAACTGTGTCCGGCTGCAGCCAGTGGCCTTGCCCAGTCTTGGTAGATAACCAGAGGGGTGAGTGGAAAATTCTGTGGGCAATAAACTCTATTCCGTGGAGAAGGGAGGGTGGAGTGTTGTGGGCCATGATTCTGTCCATTGGAGAGGTGGGGGGCGGGTGATCTTCTTTATGTTGAAATGTATTTTTGTGTATTAGGGAATAAATGCAACTTAACCACACATGAAAGAAAAAAATGCAAGTGAACCAGAACACATACACAATAGCTAATATTTTCCACAACAAAGGTCTACAAGTAGCTTTTAGAAGAAGAAAAAAAGAAAAACAGTGCAAAGACACATCAGCAGGTGCAACCTACACAAAAATGACCTTTTCTGCAACTCAGGTGTTTATGAACTCATGAATCAAGAACCTAACTACAATGCCACATATTCAAGCCACACAATACGTAATTTCCACACAAGATACAAAGAACATAAAAATATGATCAGACAAAATCGTCATTAAGCCCTCGGAGAGCACATGTATAACAGTTCACACGATTTCACAGACATCAACATTGATCTTTTTAGAAGTTATACATCAAAAATAAAAGCAAATCTAATTAGCTCAGTGAATTAACTGCTGGCAATCACTCTTTCTTTTTCTAGTCCAATTGCACTCTTTTTGCCAGTAGTCTCCCATGATCTACCCTATCAAATGCCTAGGTCAATCGCGATACAGTCCAATTGACCTCCTGAATCCAGGGATATCTGCTATATCTTGCAGGATTCCTAAGAGTTGAGCTTCAGTGGAATAACCTTCCCTAAGCCCAAACTGACTTCTGTCAAACCAGTTATTAATTTCGCAAACATGTCTAATATAACAAAAAATAATGCTTTCCAAAAGATTACATACAATGCATGTCAAACTGACTGGCCTATAATTTTCAGCTTTATGTATGTCACCCTTTTCTTTATACACGGGGGATACTATAGCAACTATAGCAAGGTATAGCTCCTTCATGCAAACAATAATCGAATAAGTACTTCAGATATGGTATTATATCCCAGCCCATTGCATTTAGTATATCCTAAGAAATCTTATCAATTCCAGCCGCTTTTCTACTTTTCTACTTTTGTATCTTGCTGTAAATGTCATAGTTATCATAGGTAAATTTTAATACTTCGTTAGTATTAGTCACCTTCACTATCTGGACATTATCCTTGTAACCAACAATCTTTACATACTGCTGACTGAATACATCTGCCTTTTGAAGAACCCATACACATTCCCCTTGTTCATTAATGATTCCTGGAATGCCCTTCTTGGAACCTGTTTCTTCCTTAACGTACCTATACTTACTCTTCCATTTTTCACTAAAATTTGTATGACTGCCAATTATGCTTGCCATCATGTTATCCTCAACTGATTTCTTTGCTAGATTCAATTTCCTAGTAAGTTCCCTTAATTTCTCCTTACTTCCACAGCCATTTCTGACTCTATTTCCTTCCAACCTGCACCTCCTTCTTAGCCTTAGTTGATCTTTACCATACCTTACCACTTCTAAAGGTACAAACCTATTTTCACATTCCTCAACAATTGCTTTAAACTCATCCCAGAGTCTGTTTACATTTTTATTTACCGTTTCCCTCCGATCATAGTTACTTTTTGAAAACTCCCTCCTGCCTGTTTTATCAGCCATATGGTACTGCCTAATAGTCTTAATTTTAATACCTTCCTTTCTTTCACATTTATTTTTAACTACGACAAAAACAGCTTCGTGATCACTAATACCATCTATTATTCGGTTTCTCTATAGAGCTCATCTGGTTTTACCAGCACCACATCCAGGATATTCTTCCCTCTAGTTGGTTCCACGCCTTTCTGAATCAGCTCACCTTCGCATATTAACTTATTTGCCATTTGCTGTTCATGCTTCCTGTCATTCTCATTACCTTCCCAGTTAATATTTGGTAAACTGAGATCACCTTCTACTATCACACTCCTTTCTATATCGTTTCTAACATAGCTGATTGTCTTATCAAATAATTCTGAATCAGTGCCAGCGCTACCCTTTCCCAGTCTGTACACTCCAAAGACATCAAGTTCCCTATTCTCTTTAGAGATTACCCTTACCCCTAGAATTTAATGTTTGTCATCTTTTTCGTAGCTTACAAATTCTTCTTTCACCAGAATGAATACTCCCCCTCCTACCATTCCTATCCTATCTCTATGATACACACTCCAATTCCGTGAGAATGTTTCTGCATCCGCTATATCATTTCTCAGCCATGATCCAACTCTTATTACAATATCTGGTAAGTATATATCTATTAATTTACTTAATTCGATTCCTTTCTTTACAATACTTCTACAGTTGAGCACTAAATTTTTTATGTCATCACTACTTGACTTTGACCGGGTCTATAATGGAATGAATTAATCCCCCCTCTAGCGGTGAGGATAGAAATTGTGCCGGCTGCCAAAGCCTGTCGGACTCCTCTGGGGCTATGATTAATGACTGACAAATGAAATGATATTGGAGTGTGTTGCTGGATTAACAAATGGCAGGGAAATCCCGAGTACCCGCAGAAAACCTGTCCCGCCGCCGCTTTTTGTTCAGCACAAATCTCATATGGATTGACCGGGAATTGAACCACGGAATCCAGTGGTGAGAGGCCGGGTCTGAGCCACGGTACTTATTTAGAAAATAATCTACCTTGTAAATATCGTTAAATATACAAAGATGTGAAATCTAATGGAATTAGAAATATTATACTGTAGTGGGAATTAATAATAATAATAATAATAATAATAATAATAATAATAATAATAATAATAATAATAATTAATAATAATAATAATAATAATAAACAATAGTAATAATAACGCATTTTTATTGAATGTATTTTCATAAAATGTTGTGACACTAACATTTTCGTTGTCCTGAGGTGTGGTTCTCCATTCGTCAAGAGCAGATATACACGAATCTAGCTCATAAAGTCTCTTAACAGGAGGCAGATCCTCTGGGTTTAACTTCGGGCTTGGTTCCTTACTTCTCTTATTACGTGCCTGGTGTTGTTTAAATGCATACGAAGTAGCCCGGAAGTTAGTTTTCCAAGTCAGGTATTGGTACCACTGCAGCAACCGTGCTGCCAATATTTCACAATTCCTCTCACGTTTTCCCATTCGCAACTGTAGAGATTGGTGGTGAAGGACTGTGGCAAGGCTAGAGACCGACAGAAAGAAAAATCAGTCCCACAAACTACAGGCGCTCTCTAATCTTCTACAGGAATTCTCAATTGCATGTCACTCGCCGGTAAAAGAATTGCTGTTATTTTACTTCTATGACGACGTCCCCTTTTATTTGTCAGCCGCAGAATAACAAGTGGCAGGGATTTTACTTTAGATTGCATGGCGGTGTCCGACGGATCAGCACGTTCATTTGTTTCGAGATAGTGTGTGGCAAAGTGGAGGATCAGTGTTAGATTGCTTGTAGAATAGGGTCGTGATATCTAAACTAATAAAAACAAAGTAATTCTTTCATGTATTTTAATGGATATATTTTAGTGCTCTATGAGTTCGATTACCTAGCTAACTACACGACACCTCGTAATCTGCAGGCCTTCGGGCTGAGCAGCGGTCGCTTGGTAGGTCAAGGCCCTTCAAGGGCTGTAGTGCCATGGGGGAGGGGGTTAACATAGTCAATAAAATAATGGGTCTTCTCAACAATTGTCTTTATAACGCACCCACGCAGACAGGTCCTATGGCGACGATGGGAGAGGAAAGCACTAGGAGTGGGAAGGAAACGGCCATGACGTTAATTAAGGTACAGCCCCAGCATTTTGTGGTGTGAAAAAGGGAAACCACGGAAAACAATCTCCAGGGCTGCCGACAGTAGGGTTCGAACCCACTATCTTCCAAATACAAGCTTACAGCTGTGCACCCGTAACCGCAAGGCCAACTCTCTCGGTATAATAGTTCTGAGGGCATGAAGGACGTGTGACAACGTCAATAATTTCTCACTAAGGTGACCGAAATTCGAATCCCGGCTAGTGCAAGTAGAATTTTCGAAATGAAATTTCACGGCCCACTGGATCAAATTGCACGTGAAATTGATCGCGATATCGTCTGTGACGTAAAACTCCAATGCTTCTTGCTCCTGTCCAATTTTGTGTTTTTATTTGAATGCGAAATCGTGGTTTCAAAAGCAGTCTCTTTCCAAAACTCTGATGGTTCTCCAACGCTTATAGGCTCAAAAAGCACGACTGATGTACTCATTATCTTCTTCTTCTACCACTTTTTTCACACCTGTGGGGTCGCGGGTGCGAACTGTGCTGCACACGTGGATGGATTCGGCCCTGTTTTACGGCCGGATGCTCTTCCTGATGCCAAACCTATGTGGAGGGATGTATTTACTATTGCGTGGTGGTTGGTAGTGAGGTTTGTTGTATTGTGTGAATATGAAGTGGAGAGTATTGGGACAAACACAAACACCCAGTTCCAGAGCCGGAAGAATTAGTCAATCACGATTAATTCTCTGACCCGGCCGAGAATCGAATCTGGGACTCCCTGAACCGGGGGTCTGAACGCTGACCACTCAGCCAAGGAGTCAGACTGATATAGTCAATATATTGGCACAAATACTGTTTCCACAAGATTTTACATTAAATGAGTTCTGTAGCATATCTATATGAATAAAACTATGAAGACCAAGCGAGTGGCTACCCAGTAAGTGTCGGATAGCTGTAGGCTTGCATTCGGGACATGATGGACTCAAACCCCACCGTCCATAGCCTTGAAGATTATAATTTTCCATGGTTTCTCAGTTTCATGCTTTGTGAATGTAGGAGCTGTACCTTGATTCAAACCCAGGCCATTTTCTCTACTGCATATACCCAGCGTAGCTGAAAATTTACCTGTGCTAGTGGACTTGAATAAAAGAAATCCAATGATTTACTATCTCTACAGAGAACACTTAGGAATTTGTTTTGAATTATTATCAGTTTCAGATGTAATAATATAAAAAGGTTTCAGGATTAGTGTTTGTTTACCATTCAGATTTTTATTACCGGTAAGCTGCAGTACGTGGTTTATACCAAACATCATATTTAGAACCTGAAATTCAAAGAGTAGTTTTTACTGCACATACGATTCAGAGGAATTATGGAGGTGCTTGAGGAAGAAAGATGTAGCTGAGCAGGTAATGTAAGACATGTACAGGAACAGTACGACAAATGTTATATGTGCATCAGGAGTCACAAGGGCTTGTTACGGTAAAGGTAGGAGTTCACCAGGGCCAACACTAAGCCCCTTACTATTCAATACTGTGATGGATGTGCTAACAGTAAGGAAGGAAGCGCTATGGACGATGATGTTTGCCGATGACGTTCTAACTTATTATGCAGACTCGCAAAATGAAGTGGAAGTGTTGCTGGAGGACTGGAGAAAAGCTCTGGAGGATAGTGGTGTGAGGTGAGAAAAAGTTAAACACAGTTTATGAGTAGTGTCTACTACTAAAATGTTTTCATTGCTCCCCTGAAGGGGGAGGCGGGCCACTTAGACGGTGACGCCGACTCTCTAGCAGGGAGATTTGTTACGGTGAAAGCAATCTCGGGGAAGGTGAGGGGGTTTGCGGCCGCGGCCTATACTAGGAACTGTTCCGGCATTCGTCTTAGTGCAGGAGAATGGAAAAACCGGAAAACCATTCTCAGAACAGCCGATGGTGGGGACCAGCCGTGAGGTCGATACTTGTCCCGTCTCCCGATTGCAGACGCGTAGAGCAACGGTAGAGCCGTGGCCACCCTTCCTCTGCTCGGTTGGCCGGTCGGAGAGCAGAGCTGTTGGACCTCGGACCAGCCGTGGCCACTTGTGGGCCTAGACCCACTCAGCATCCACCGACCGAGTAGTGTGAGCCATGAACAATCTATAAACTTACAAGGAGTGAGCATACCAGTGGTGAAATATTTAAAATACCTTGACTCTACCATAAATGACAAAACGGGTTTCAAATGTGTCGGCCCCGCGGTGTAGGGGTAGCATACCTGCCTCTTACCCGGAGGCCCGGGGTTCGATTTCAGGCCAGGTCAGGGATTTTTACCTGAATCTGTGGGCTAGTTCGAGGTTCACTCAGCCTACATGATTAGTACAATTGAGGAGCTTTCTGACGGTGAGATGGCAGCCCCGGTCTAGAAAATCAAGTATAACGGCCGACAGGATTCGTTGTGCTGACCACATGACACCTCGTAATCTGCAGGCCTACGGGCTGAGCAGTGGTCGCTTGGTAGGTCAACCCTTTCGGGGCTGTTGCGCCGTGGAGTTTGGTTTGTTATGGATCTCGAAAGTGAAATATCAAGCAGAATCCAGTCTGGTGGAATGTTTGAAGAAGATTTTTCAGCGTGTTATGTGACAAGAGGATTCCAGCCTAATTGAAAGGGAAAATACCCAAGGTGAGACCAATACTCGAATGTGGAGCGGAAACCTTTCTTGTCACCAGAGGGATGGCGCAAAAGATACGTGTTTAACAGACAATGAGAAAATCAGAAGAGCATTAGATGTGAAGGAATTAAGCACAAACGTTAGACAAGCAAGATTGAGGTTGTTTGGCTATGTTAAGAGGAGGACAGAAGATTACGTGGGAAGGAGGGTAGTGGAGATGGCTGTGCCTGGTGAAAGGAGAAAGGGAAGACCGAAACGAAGATTTTTAGACTGTATAAAGGAGCATATGGGAGAGGTAAACCGACAGGAAAACCTGGCCGCAGACAGGAACAATTGGAGGAAGCGATCCCACTTTGTGTGGGAATAATAAAGTCCCATTAACTTCTTTTTACGGTTTTCTGAGATGCAGAGTTGTCGGAATTTATTCCCGCAGGAGTTCTTCTAAGTGCCAGTAAATATACCGACACGAAGCTGACGTATTTGAGCACCTTCAAATACCACCGGACTGAGCCAGGATCGAGCCACTCAGCCCGGCAGTGTGGGAATAATAAAGCTGAAGAGAAAGAAGAAATGATTCAGAAATGACAATATTGGTTGGGGTTTGGAGAAAGAGAGTTATTTTACTTTTCCAAGATGATTTAAAGAGTAAACTGTGCATGAACAATTTAAAATGAAATATAGTTCGTCTTCATGGCTGAGTGATCAGTGTCTTGGTCGTCGATCCTCCGGGTCCCTTCGCTTTCCAGCTGGGTCTGAGATTTTAATCTTTAAAACCGTTACTTCTGCTCGGGAATGAATGTTTGGGCTGTCCCTAATATCCATCAAACTCATACACCACTTACGCAACACCATAATAACACACAACTTGTCATACACGGCAGGTGCCACCAACCCTCGCTGGAGGGTCTGCTTTACACACAGACATACAGTAAACAGACCGGCAGCGCTCTATCTCGTAGCACTGGTGAGAGTGAAGCCGGAAACTTGCGGCCGCCGCCATCTTACGTCACTACAGATCCACTGTATGTTACTGTGTTAGGTCCAGTTTTGGTTTATGTTGCTTTCATGGACATTTAACATTCATTTTTCGGCAAACTACTGTGTGGCAGTGTTTGGGTGTGTTTTTTCCTATTCAGGAATAAAGAGGAAGGAAAGAACAGGTGTTTCAATACACTGGTAAGTGGCTTACATATGCTCATGTACACTTGTTTTCCAGTTATTAATGCAATTAAATTTACCTTTTAACATGCATGAATATGTAGGAGATAGGGATCACTTCCTTACGATGTATTTTTGTTGGCGTTAGCCGCTTTGTGATGGAGTGCGGTATAATAATAATAATAATAATAATAATAATAATAATAATAATAATAATAATAATAATAATAATAATAATAATAATAATAATAATAATAATAATATAATACTTGGTTATAGGTTAACTTTCTGTTTTGGTTATGTTCGTAATTGAATAATAGTGGTCTCGGTATCTTCTATTATTTAAAGATATGTTGTAAAGCTGTTAGAGTGGAAAGATTAGTAAGCTTGCATAAATCGAAATAGGTGTTAGGTTTATTATAAGAGAATATTATTGAATATATCTTTGGATTTGTGGTAAAGATGTTAGTCAATTCTCTACATTGTGATACTTATCCATTCATTTCTTTCAAGAATAGAGGTAATCTGTACACCTATATTCCTTTTTATTATTCAATTTGCTTTACGTCGTGCCGACACAGATAGGTCTTATGGCGACGATGGGAATGGGAAGGAAGCGGGCACGGCCTTAATTAAGGTACAGCCGCAGCATTTGCCTAGTGTTAAATGGGAAACCATGGAAAGCCATCATTAGGGCTGCTGACATTGAGGTTCGACCCACTCTCTCCCGGATGCAAGCTCACTGCTGCGCGCCTCTGACCGCACGGTGCCTATGCTCCTACGAAAGGTGTTGTTCATGTGTGCAAACTTACCGAGATGTATTTCAGAAGGAATATATGTAATGGTTTAAGCTCAGTCATGAAAGGGAAATACCTAACGAAGTCACAGCCCAGTTGTATGAAACAAATTTGTTTTCGAAGTTAAGCTCATATGCTTTAGATGTAAACCCAATGGGCACGCAATGGTGATCGCCTTATTAGTGTAATTTAATCACTGTACCTGAAAATATGTAAGAATCATGCTATAAGAGAGCTGAATGGAAATGGACGAAACCATAGATCGGTCGATGAGAGGTTGGCTATTTTTAAGCATTTGTAAATTGATATACCGGTGTTTCTTTTCTTTAACAGTAAAATAAAGGACTTAATAGGTCCAATTAATCAGTATTATTGATATTATTTCGATGTGATTCAAATTATTTTAATTATCTCCTGTCTAATATTCCCGTTTCGACTACTGTTTTACATTAATGCAGCGGGATAGTGTAGTGACGTAAGATGGCGGCGGCCGCACGTTTCCGGCTTCAGAATTCTGATACTCATTGCCAGTCTAAGCTATATGTCTGTGGCTTTACGAGAGCACCCCCAGGCTAATAATCTTGTTATCGCAATACGAACTAAAGGTCACCCATAAGAAGGTAGAACACGTGGAACCTCATGACTGAAGTAATATTTCCAGTCCGGCGGCATAGGCTCACCTTTCTGATAAGTAATTTTCCAACAACAACAACAACAACAACAACAGCAATAATAATAATAATAATAATAATAATAATAATAATAATAATAATAATAATGAAAATGAAAACCCACAACCTGTTTTCCAGTCATTGACCGGGTCAGGGATGTAATGAATGAAGCAGATATAGGCTATTAGTACGATGGGGTCGCCACTCCCAAAGTGATTTATTTATGACTGATGCTAAGAAATGAGAATGGAGAGTGTTGCTGGAATGAAAGATGACAGGGAAAAACCGGAGTACCCGGAGAAAAACCTGTCCCGCCTCCGCTTTGTCCAGCACAAATCTCACATGGAGTGACCGGGATTTGAACCACGGTATCCAGCGATGAGAGGCCAACGCGCTGCCGTCTGAGCCACGGAGGCTCAGCAATAATAATAATAATAATAATAATAATAATAATAATAATAATAATAATAATAATAATAATAATAATAATAATAATAATAATAATAATAATAATAATTGTTCCGAGATATCTGTGGAACAGCAGAGGTGAAAGAAGGTGCGGGGGTGAACAGGTCTCAGGCTACGAAATTAAAGTTAATTTAAAATTTAACAAGGTTATATTTTCTTTTCAAAATCAAGAAATAACAAGCATGGCAGGTACAGAGTAGCAAGGCAACACAGTACAATTACAGGATTTACAGGATTTGGGCTTAGAGCCCCGAACTCACAATTCTTGAGCAATTAGCCCAACTTTACCCCAAAACACGTTTTAACAGAGGGGCAGAAAACCCCATTCATGCCCAGGAGCACTTGCTCCAAATTACACAGTAAAGCCTCCTTGAGGCGCTCAGAAAACAAAATTTACAAGAAAGAGCAACTCGCTCTCAAAATTTAAGCCTGTCAAAGGCCACACCAAATTCCACCTTCATGCTGTCCTCTAAGGACATAAACACAGGGGTAAAATACCCAACCTACTGAGGCCTATTAAGTGAGAAAAGGTTAATTACATGGCCTCTAAAATACCAACTTGAGAGGAGGCGATCCGCACTCCTAATACATTTTGTTTAAAACCTACTTGGCACTAGGCCGTTAATGCAAGGGCTAATCCCATACTAAAGAGGTGACTTATAGAAGGAAACAATTTACATTACGTTAAGGAAGAAAGGTTATGAAAATAAGTTCACCTCAATGCAATATGAGTGGGAGCTCGAGAGAGTTAAGCACTCTCTATCCCAATATGTAGTTAAACAGAAAGAATTGACACCGAGTGTCTTTACATTATTAAAGGAAAGTTACATGGAAAAGGCTTCGGACCTGCCCCGAGAGTTAAACTGCTGAGCTAGCAAGAAAAGAAGTTATTAAAAGGCCATTACCTTATGGATGAACTGCTGCCCGAAGAAAGAGGCGCTTCCCGCCCCCTGCTATGTACTTTACACACCAAAAGATGTTACTGGAGTGGCCCGGAGACCCGAAAATCAGCAGTTTATATACTCTCGCAGAAAGTTCGAGGCGTTTCAGGAATGAGAACACCCTCCCACAAAATCTTTATTGGCTAGGGTTAAGCAAGATATTCAAGTTGGAGAAGATACACCTGATTGGTCATAAATTAATTAAAGAAATTCGGGATTGGTTAAATTCAAAACAAGGGGAAAGAAAGGGTTATACAGCCAACTTAAACAATAACAGAAAGAAATTTAACAAGGAACAAACTTTTGAAATAAAAATTTCTCCAAAAAACAGTTCTTTCACTTCACACTAGGGTGCACCATTGTATTTCTTCAGTAGTGTCCTCTAGAAGAGAAAGTTCACACTTCTTACTACAGGTAAAACAAAAATACATCGAAAATGACCCAGTTCAGAAACTTCAAAATTTCCAAGTAGTGACATCTTCTGAGAAACTTGAAAATTAATACAGTTGATAAAGTTCGGACTTCCTCCAGCAGAGGAGTTTCAACTGGCGCAAAGTTTGAATTAGCGGCGTGGAGGTGTACCGCCCGGTACAATAATAATAATAATAATAATAATAATAATAATAATAATAATAATAATAATAATAATAATAATAATAATAATAATAATAATAATAATAATAATAATAATATTAATATTATTATTATTATTATTATTATTATTATTATTATTATTATTATTATTATTATTATTATTATTATTATTATAATCCGCCTCTGTGGTGCCACCCCCGGAGGCCCGAATTCGATTCCCGGCTCTGCCACAAAATTTGGAAAGTGGTATGAGGGCTGGAATCGGGGTCCACTCAGCCTCGGGAGATCAACTCAGTAGAGGGGGCGGGGGTTTTCGATTCCCACCTCAGCCATCTTCGAAGGGGTTTTCCGTGGTTTCCCACTCCTCCTCCAGGCAAATGTCGGTATGGTACATAACTTAAGGCCACGGCCACTTCCTTCCCTCATCCTTTCCCAACCCCTTCAAAGGCCCTGTTCAACATAGCAGGTGAGCCTCCCCCCGGGTGAGGTATTGGTCATCCTTTCCAGTTGTATTCCCAACCCAAAGTCTATCGTTCCAGAACACTGACCTTGAGGTGGTGGAAGTGGGATCCATAATAATAATAATAATAATAATATGGCTTCAGCTACCAGGCTTTTTGAACTGACGCCTTTTAGGTTGTCTGTGTGTCAATTTTGACTTCATGTTTTCACCACACGACAGAAAAACACATCACTGCTGGTCGATCTACGGCTGGGTTTTAATTAATTTTGCCGGGTAAACACCAAATATGTCGGAATCCATGGGTGGGCATTCTACCGCTGATATACAGAGAGTGTGTGTGTGTTTATGGACTGACACCCGTAGATTAAGGGCTGAGAGAAATACAAGGCGATAATCACTCATCTTTCTCATAACTTCAAATGTAGAAAGAATAACACGAAATCCGACCTGTCAAAGAGTGTAGGTATTGGCAGAAAAAAGATAAGACGTGAAAATGGAAGATATCCCTCGACGTCATCCTCATTAGAGGAATCAGTGAGATAATAGAAATTACGTGACTATGATAGTAGGGATGGAGAGGGTGAAACCCGATGCCGGCACATAGCCTGCTCCTGTCAAATAGCACCAACAAGTCTGCTCAAGGCTTTACGTCCCATTCCGACGGATAAATCACCAACAACAGAGTCATATACCCTCACTCCATATGAGCACTGTGGAGAGGTTTGGAACTGGATCTAGGCTTTTGGCAAGCAATTTAGTGAATGGAAATTGTATACAACCACTTCTCCTACCCTGCCAAGTAACATTCTGATGGTGAAATTTTTCCACCTACGAGATGTAGTGTCGGACCATCATGGCCACCAGAGGAATTTAGTAGAAAATATCGATATTAAATACGAAATCTACGTATTATTCTGATCGAATTCAGCTCGAAATATAATGCCATATAATTATCGATACGAGTTCTAGAGATATAATTGTTCATAAAAGTGACTGAGGACTATAGAAAACAAATATCACCGATTTCAGGGATGTCAGTCAGCAAACGTAATGCCCCACAGACTATGTGCAGGATAGAAGAAGCCGCTTACAGGTTTAAGTTCAAAAACCATTACAACCTTCTAAACGGTGGTAGCATTCAGAATTAATGAGACGTGTAACCTGGTAACAGGAACGTTTGAGCCGCCTTTTGCCTTAGTCTGTACAACGCCACTAAGTACCCATCGGTGTAGCCTATAACATAGCCTAAATCTTTTTGTGACAGAAACATACTAGACATTAATGAAATTAAAACCATACGAGATAGATAACGGTACTGAATTGAGAAGAGGAGAAATTACAAAACTACAAATATGTTAACAAATAATCCAACATATGAAACGTTCACCGCATCGGCAGCACTGCGGGGCACTACCTGTGCTCCAAGTGTCCAACCCTCCCATAAGCTAATCGAGGCCTCTATAGCATCAACATTTTGTAAAATAAAAAGAGACAAGAAGCCTCCGTGGCTCAGACGGCAACGCGCCGGTCTCTCGCCACTGGGTTCCGTGTGATATTAGTGCTGGGCAAAGGAAAGGCAGGCAGGTTTTTCCCGGGGTACTCCAGTTTTCCCTGTCATCTTTCATTCCAGCAACACAGGCTTCAGCAGCCGGCACGATTCATATCTTCACCGATAGATGGGGACTTCATTCATTCCCTCCCTGATCCGGTCAAACAACTGGAGACAGGCAGTGGATTTATATTTTCAAAAAGAAATGAATCACTTTATGAATGAAATTTATTTTGAAATTGGTTTGGTAGCTTTTGAGATTATAAGATTACGGACAAACGTCTTCATATTCAGAATGAGGGAGAGATGTACCAAACGCATGAGACGAGAATGAAAAGTGCTTTGAAAAGGAATGACTCATTTATTATGCTTATTTTGGTCGAGAACTGAAGAAAACAGAATCTTTCTGGCACGTGCCGAGACTTCACACAAACAACTATAGCACAGGTAGGGAGTGACATTGAAAATTGAAACAGATGACTGTAGTGTAATTCGATATTCGATGTGCCACTATTTGCTCACGTACATGGTTCATAGCGCCGAACTGTGGACCACACGTTTAAGAACTTGTGAATCAGCCTGTAAGTATCCCACTCCAGCAAACAAAGATATGTCGTTCAAGCATGTCAATTTCGCTTGTGTACACCCAGATCTTGATATGGCCCAATAAACACCTAGAAGATCAAGTCGGCCAACAAATATTTCATTTTAGTCCAATCCACTGCTGTTTAGAACAATCAGTGCGGCTCACCATTATGGAGAAAGTGCATGTTCACTCTTACTTGCAACAGTAGTTCTCAAGGAACAATGGTAGTTCCTCTCGAAGAAATGGTCAGTAACTTGTACCTGGGTGATACGTGAGATCTAATTGGGTCACCAATGATTCCAGTCCACACTTACAATACACTGCAAATCACCGCTTAAAATGTTCCTGCCGATGTGTCGTGATTTAAAGACAGTTTTTGTGTTAACAACAACTTGGCAGGTTCAATCCTGGCTCAGTCTGGTGGTATTTGAAGGTGCTCAAGTACGTCAGCCTCGGGACTAAATTCCGGCACTTCGGCGTCTCCGAAAACAGTAAAAGTAGTTAGTGGGACGTAAAGCCAATAATGTTAATATTATTATTCTTTAAAATACTTCTACAATTTAACACTAAGAATTTTATGTCATCCTTACTTGACTTCATGCTTTCCTATACTGTCAACACGCTAATCCACCCCGTTTCCCTGAATATACCTCCCTGTAGCTGTTCTAAACCAAACCCCGTAACTTATGTGTACCATTGAAGTTCAAGTGAAAACCGTCCGAGCGTAGATCTCTATATGCTACCCATCCATTAGGATCTACAAATCTCACTCCCAATTCCCCGCATACACACTTCATAGTCTCATTTAAATCCCGCATCAACCTCCAGTCAGTATCCTTCATATCCCTCCTGTACAGTATCACACTGATAACAATCCCTGCTTTCCTGCTTGCCGTACCTTGTTGATGCCAAGATACTAACTGATAAAATAACTACGCTACAATTCTACTTAGGTATATCCTAATTATAAAATGATCGGAAAACAGATAAAATAATACAAGAGAAAAACAACTAGCTATAGAAATTTGTAGTTATGCTAAATAAATCATTATATATATAGACATATTATTCATTATCATTATTATTATCATCATTATCATTATTGTTATTACTAATAATACATTTCAGTGGGTTAGAATGGGAAAGAAACGTGAGGGTTAAATAGCTGGACAAACCATACCCAAAACATTAAATTTTGAAAAGGTATATTTACTGAAAAACTTTTCTTTTAAGTGTTTGGTAGATGATTTTTCAAGCAACAACAACGTTGAGTTTACAACTTGAGATAAATCTTGAAAGAGATAACAATTAATAACGATTAAGCTGAGAAACTCAGTATAAAAATTGGGAAGGAGAAGCTCCCATTTCCTTCGACCTAAAGGTCTTACAAGTACGTCGTATCTTCGGTATTAATGAGATCAGTAAGGCACTAGCCCAGCAGAGGGAATACATAACCTTACTTTGTTCAAAAGAGAAAGAAGCAGGAGCTCGACAACAAAGATATCGTGAGGGGAATCAAATCCTCAAATTCAAAGTTACATGTCAGAAAGGTCTCGAACCCTGAACCTCAATTTACACTTTATATTTTACAACGGCCTAATGTGCCATGCATTCATATCAGATATTTTAATTTACATTTACGAATTCACAGTAGAACACCTCTTCTTATTCCTAAAAGTTCCCTCATTTCATACCAAACAACGGATCGAAAGATCCAGAATACAGGAGCCGAAGCTCATACTATACGACCAAGAAGTGGAAAATAAAGGTTAATTGAAAGGATGAGAACAAAATGGAAGGGATGCTGAACACCTCAAGTAATCCCGTGGCAGGAATCGACAATAAAACTCACTGCGGCAGAAGGCCCGTTGACACAGAGATAAGCCATACTGCCAGATGACTAAGACAGGAAAGAAGTTGAAGTTCGAAATGCAGGATAGAAATTTAAATTAGGAAAACTTAGCCTCCAGAGAGCAAAGTGAATAAAGGAAACGAGGGTACAAACTGGTAGGTTCTTAAAGTTTGCATAGTTCTCATACGGTCCGTAAAAAGCCTAGAAAACCTACATAATTAACTTAGAACCCTACATTAAAATTAAATGCAACACGTTCTAACTGAAATGCTAATATTTTCCCTCCGCCACACATATAAAAGTTTCATTTTAGGAAAGATTCTGCCTTACCTAGCTGCCGCTAACTTGCCGCTACCCCAGCCTTATCCACCGTCTCCCAGAAGGAGACCTCACTTTATGTTGCACTCCCGAATTTCAGATCAAGACAGCCATATTAAGCTCAAACTCGCTCTATATAAAGGAACGGGATGGATGCGATTTGGTAGAAAATGACATAATTAGTCAGTAGTCTGACTGGTTGATAATGATATTACAATGCAGTAATCTGATTGGTTGAAAATGACAGCAGTTGCACCTTAGAAACAAAAGACAATCGCCCAGGCTGGACCACCTAATTTAGAAATAATACTCAACTTAAAAAGCACAAAGTACGGGCCGATGACCTTCAATGTTAGGCCCCTTAAAACAACAAGCACAACAGTAGTAACATCTTCTGGAGGTAGTAGAGTTCAGCTTGTCTCCGTGAGATTTCACTACTTTCAAGCGTTTAAGGGTTTTTCTGCAAATAGGGAGAGGCTGTACTATCGTTACAATTATTATTATTATTATTATTATTATTATTATTCTTATTCTTATTATTATTATTATTGAAAACTGTCATTAAATGTTGAAATATCAAAAGGACTACACAAGGATTATACAACAATGAAGCAAGAGGATATCTAATAAAAGAGGTACACTAAAATTCTAAACTGCACTTGGGCCTATCCTAATTATAGTGCGTTAGAAATGAGTTTCCGCAGTGAACTTGGCAGGCTGTGATACTGCGTATGTTGGCAAGCTCTAGCCAAACCGAAAGGGATGCAATGCTATTAAGTTAATGGTTGGGGGAGATGGTCAGTAGCGTGTGAGAAGATGTCTACTACAAAGGAGCGTACGCTTTTAGTGGAGTGGGTTTTCTGCGAAACAAATATACGGACGCAGTGAAAAGAAAATTTCGCGAACGGTTTCCCGACGCAGTTCTACCGCATCGTGATACTGTGCGAGATTGAGTAAGTAAATTTCGTTACTTCTGTGCCGTATTCGATGCTCCGAAGAGAAGTAGACCATCCATTTTAACGGAAGAGGTACTTTTCGATATTTACGACAGACCCCTTAACCGTCCACCAAAATTCATACAGAAAATGGTACAGTAGACTGGAGTACCTTTCACAGCGCATAGACCAGTAAGAAAGAAGCTAACTCTTTATCCGTATAACTTTTCTGTCGTTCAGGAGTTAAATTTAGCGGACGCAAAGAGGATATTTTATTGCGAGTGGTTTCAGCGATTTGTTAATCTTCATGGAAAGGAAGAGTTAGACAGAATATCTTTTGCCGATTAAGCTGGTTACACAAACAGTCCAAATACCCGACTCTGGAGATCCGAAAATTCATATACAATTCGTGAAACATAACTTCATTCTGATGAGATTGACGTATAGATTGCATTCTCACGTTCACGAGTTATTGAGACGATATTTTTTTAAAGCATGGTAGATTCAGCAGTTTACTGTAATGCCTCCGGGGGTGGCAGCTAATCACACTAACCACTACACCACAGAGGCGGACCCATGCGATTTTTAAGTGATATATTCGGGGAACGAATAATTTCACGGGGGCTCTTTCCACCACGTAGTCCCGATTCATTGCGGAATTGATTAAAACAGAAATTATGGGCCAAATCTTCCAACAAGATGAAGCCACAGTTCATATCTCCAAACCCTCCATGCAGTTTTTTCTTCTTCATTTTCTTCATCGTTTTACCCTCCAACGTCAGTTTTTCCCTCGGACACAGCGAGGGATCTCACTTCTCCCGCCTCAAGGGAAGTGTCCTGGAGCTTCAGACACTTGGTCAGGGGATACAACTGGCGAGGATGACCAGTACCTCGTCCAGGCGGCCTCACCTGCTATGCTGAACAGGGGCCTTGTGGGGGATGGGAAGTTTGGAAGGGATAGACAAGGAAAAGGGAAGGAAGCGGCCATGGCCTTATGTTAGGTACCATCCCGGCATTTGTCTAGAGAAGAAGTGGGAAACCACGGAAAACCACTTCCAGGATGGCTGAGGTGGGACTCGAACCCCGCTCTACTCAGTTGACCTCTCGAGGCTGAGTGGACCCCGCCCCAGCCCTCGTACCACTTTTCAAATTTCGTGGCAGAGCCGGGAATCGAACCCGGGCCTCCAGGGGTGGCAGCTAATCACACTAACCACTACACCACAGAGGCGGACTCATGCGATTTTTAAGTGATATTTTCGGGGAACGAATAATTTCACGAGGGCTCTTTCCACCACGTAGTACTTTTTTCTGGGGTGCTGCCAAGTCCTCAATTTATCATTCTATTTCCAGAACAATTGAGGAATTAAAGGTAGCCGCAACAAATGTTGTGGCCTCAGTGCGTAGTGAAGTATTGGCGATATTTTTTAATATTAAGTGCTTGGAACTCCGTGGTAAATATTTTCAACGTCTGCTGCGAACCTGGTAAGTGCACGACAATCCTAATTTATTTCTTTTTATTTGTTTGTTTGTTTTACATGGAACTTGTGTCCTTTCAGATTTTCAGATTTCATAGCACGATATACATTTAAAATGATGCGATCGTCCTATTTTATACTCCTCATGTCCCTCCAAACTAAGTATAAAACAGTTCTGCTTTAGGTCAACGATCATTTACGATAAATGTTGATTTTGAAAACCACGATAGCCGCACATAAACGAACAGTAACACATCAAAATATTTCTTGCCAGTCACTGATATATTTTTGCCAACAACGAGATATAACTGATAGTAAAATATGTAAGCACATCCATGGATGATGATACATTTGATTTAATCTGCCCTAACGTTATCTACTGGGCTATCCCAACCAGTAATCTGATTTAATCGTGACATTTGTGGCGTTCGAATGAGTCTGATGTGTGACTGTCAATACTGACAGCCCGGCAATTCTGCTACGGTAGCTCTGGAAGGGCTGTAAAAATAAATACGGCTTTGTTCTAATCTCGTACAATGAAGCACTAAATGCATTTGATGGTCGGGTCCCTGGGCCAGTATCTAATAACTCGCCCAGACATTAATTTTCACATCACAATTGAGATTTTAAGAACTCATCTTGAAAATATTGCATAATAATAATAATAATAATAATAATAATAATAATAATAATAATAATAATAATAATAATAATAATCGTATGGCTTCAGCTAGCGTGTGCAGGCATTGTAATTTGTCGTCATCTGACCTATTTACTCAGGGTCTACTGTACTAGGTGGTCCACCAGCCCCTTGCGATCCAGTTTTATCCATCCCTTCACATTTACTACAAATCTGAAATACATCGGTCCCCCCTCCTTAAACCGGGGTAATATAACGAGAAGACAGCAGGAACCGTGAGCTCCACTATTAATTCATTGTGGGTACCTCGAATGAACCCGTCAGACGAGTACAAATACGCAGAACACGTTCTTTAAAGCAGCAGATGGCAGCACAGACCGGGAGCACGGTACTGTATAGGCTGGGAAGTGGGCGCCGTAGATCGAGTGTCGGCAGTAGCTCACATGGCAAGAGGACGGGCAGATATGTGATAGTGGACAGTGTTTGAGGTAGAAGGTTTGAATCCTACATACGATTTTTTTTTTGTTTTTACAGCCTGTTGCCTTGTATGTGTTAAGGTTGCATACTTGATAACTTCCAAGGACTGTTTTGTTTATTTGACCTTGTGAAGTACCGTATGTATAGTTGCATTGGTTATGGTGCTGCATTTGACGAGGATGAGGAGATTATGGTCTGTGGCCAGTTAACTACGTCGTACATGACCCAAGCTTCGTAGATCGCAGGTAGGGCAAAGTATGCCCCATTGAAACGGTGACAACATGCGATGGCAGATAAGTATGTAGCTGCGCGAACTCCCCTCCATCAAAGCAATTCACAACACAAAGTTTATTCACTGCCTCGAAATGTATTCCAGCGACGAGTATGTGGATATGTTACTTATCTATGGAGAAGCTAGTCAGAATGCGTACCAGGCACAATGCCTGTACCAAGAAAGCTATCCGGATACACGACAACTGGAGGGCATGGCATTTCGGAGTGTGGAAAGACGCTTGTGGGATATTGCATCTCTGGAAAGGACACGGCCTGATCGAGATCATCCCGTGACATCTGTTGGCAATTAAAAGGATGTGTTTGAATCTATCCGGCGTAACCCTCATACTAGTAGTGTTGGCTACTGAATGCATGATTCGAAGCAGTGTATCGATTCATTCAAGTGTCTGAGTGAATCGATTCACAGGAACGGCGAGCTCACGGCACACGATTCAGCTTACTCCCAGCGGACAGTGCTGAGTGGCGCACTCACTGGACGTTGACGGGGAGCCGAGCTTCCGCAGCAGCGAGACAGTGAATCATGGCACATCGAAAGAATCGTGAACGAGCGGGGCTCAGTGAGAGACAAGATACACAAGGCTCCTTATCGGCACACTGGACACTGGCGGGTGGCGGAGAGCCGAGCTTCCGCTGCAGCGAGACATACAGTGAGCCATGGCACACCTAAAGAATCGTGAACGAGCACGGCTCAGTGAGACACAAGATACACACGGCTCCTTATCGACACACTGGACAGTGGACACTGGTGGACAGCCGCGTTTCCTCTGAAGCAATATATACAGAGCCATGGTACACTGAAAGAATCGTACGCTAAATGGACTCCCAAGCTCAGCTCATTTGAAAATGATACCCACTTGCATTCACTGTCCTCTTCTTACAGGGAGGTTTAAATAACAGATGGATTTATTTGCAGTGTTAAAAAAGTAGTCAAAACATAATTCTAAAGTAACTAGTAAGTAGGTAGGCTATTAGGTTATACTATCTATTAGTTTAATGAATCTTAGTATTATAACTTAGTTGACATTTGACAATTAATTAAACTCGACTCTAGACTGCCCTATGACTATAAGTCATGCTCATGACCACTCAAAAGTACCTGTTTTATATTGGGAAGAACGGCTCAGTATTCTCTCAGTTCATATGTCACATCGTTGCACAAGACTTCAGTAATATGTGGATAGTAAGTGAGCCGACTGACTCAATAACTCAACCAACAGTATGTTGAATCAGAAAAACAGTGGGCTACGGTACATCTCGGGTAGCCTATACAAAATATGACGATTTAAAACTCAGCTGATAGAAAAGTACATATTTTCAAAAATGACTTAGCGAGTTGGACGTGCGGTTAGTATCACGTAGCTATGCGCTTGCATTCGGGGAATGGTGGGTTCGAATCCCACCGTAGGCAGCCGTTAAGATTGTTTTCCGTAGTTTCCCCATTTTTACACCAGGAGATCCTGGGACTGTACCTTAATTAAGGCCATGGCTGCTACCTTCCAAATCCAGGACCTTTCCCATCCTGCGTCGCCGGAAACCTTCGATGTATTAGAGTGACTAGCATTTTTTTTCTAAGAAAGAAGTTCATAGTATGAAGACCAGATGGCAGCAGCGAACAATGAATGCTAATGCTGCTGCCTTACCATTAGATGCTACACAGATGCAGTAGGAGCGGTGACTCTAATGTACCGTGAATTGGATCACTGTATCGATTCAGTAACGCGAACGGAATCAAATAAATCGATTCAGTAAAATGAATCGATGGTCATGATTTCTATGCTCGGGTGACGTTCTTTCAATGGATCCTACAGCATGTGGACACTGATCCTTCTTTTCTAGCGATTCTCTTATTTACGGACGAAGCACAATTCCACAACAATGGAACCATTAATCGCCATAATATGCATTACTAGACCGTGGATGATCCCCATTGCGTGCGACAGACAGCTTTTCATGTACAGATGGGCGTGAATGTATGGTATGGAATCATGGGTCATGAGTCCCCATTTCTTCGAGAGTCATCTGACCAGCCAACGTTATCGGCGGTTTCTCCAAGATGAACTACCACCGTTTTGGAACATGTGCCACTCCTTGACCGCTGCAGGACGTGGTTTCAACATGACGGAGCTCCACCGCACGCGGCGGTGGTCGTCCGGAACCGTCTCCATGCGATGTATCCCGATAAATGGATAGGAAGAGGAGGACCTGTCCCCTGGCCTGCCAGATCGCCCGATCTTACGCCCCTGAATTTTTGTATGTGGAGCCATGTAAAACAACTGGTGTTTGCACAGGAACCTGCCAGTCCTTGTCACTTTAGACAGCACATCACTGAGGCATGTCGATCCGCTTCGCCAAAGATGTTGCAACGGGCCAAACGGTCCTTACAACATCGGACGCAGCTCTTTATCCACGACGGAGGTCGACAGTCCGAGCAGATGCTGCGTTAAACGACGTGGATAACTGAAATCCTGGCACATGTTTCCTAGCCTCTAGCAACCCAGCTCTATACCAACGGACCTTTTCAGGGCCAAACAAACAAACAAACAAACAAAAACAAACAAACAAACAAATCAGTCTATGAAAAATACCGGTATTAAGTGTACAACCTTGCCACATCCCAGGCAACTGAACTTGTAACCCTCGAGCACTGACAACTATCACAGATCCTCCCGCGCGTTAGCCATGTGAGCTACTGCGACCCTTGACCAGCCTATACTTGCCACAGACCATCATCTGTCCAACCCAGCACCATACCCAATGCAACTATACATACGGTCTTTTACAGGGTCAAATAAACAAATGAGTACTTGGAAGCTATCATGTATGTAACCTTACCACAGCCCAGGCAACTGGCTGCTAAAAGGAATTCTTATATGGGACTCGAACATCCTACATTGAGCACTGTCCACTATCACATTTCTTCCCGCCCGCTTGCTGTGCAAAACGACGTCTAGACTCGTTCAGAGCTTCCTGACTGAGCACTTGGTTCAATGAGTGTTTTGAAGGACGAAACTCAAAATGGCTCTCAACCTAACTGTTGAAGTGAATCTACTAAGCTGTCCAGACTCGTAACGCGCATAGGTGAAAAAACAAATCAACAACTTGCAGTTTGACCACTCATTGAGTGACTGGACAACTCAGAGGTTTGGTAAACCGAGCATGTTATCGAATCTCGAAATTAGGTTTCCTCACACTGCTCCTTGTTCAAATATTGCCCATTTCAACTAAGTAGCAATGAGTGTAGTTCGAGTCTGTCCAGGCTCGTTCATTTATGAGTCTGTTTCTTTCCGCCCTAGCAACAGGCTCGTTCTCTCACCAACCGGAGCTGAGTAGAGGTATATCCTGATGGAATGAGTTCATACACTCTCACTGCAGGCCCTAGTTATTGGAAATAGTGCGTCATAGGACTGGGAAGCGCAGTATATAATTTGGATTTGTTTTTTAAAATGACCCTTTTCCACCTGCACAAAAAAAAGGCTTTTTTACAGTTATGAGTCAAAAGTAAGAAGTGATGGGAAATATTGTCATTGGTTTATTGTTCATCACAAACATTGTTGTACTGATTATTGGGCATCAAGATTTGAATTAATAAAATATCCGATGCATGAGTAGTAAGATATTATAAGGTCTATCTGCAATTGTGTTAGGGTCCAAGAATGTGAATAATCCCAACGAAGCAAATTCTATTAACATAAATGGAAACAATTGAATTTTTAACGCGTTCGTGCACTCCTAAACATTGGAAGTTTGTTCACCGGGCATCATGGGAACTGTTGCTAGCTTGCTAACAGATTATAGGAGTAATATTCAAGATGCATTTTTATCCACCATTTCTCTTTCCCCCTGTGGGTGGTGGTGGCGACTCTTTTTATTTTTAGACCTCGACGATATTAGCTTTACGAGGCCTAGAGATTCTTTAATTTTTACGCCATTCGTGACCCTTCCCTTTCTTTAGCCGATACGTTAATTTCTCGAAGTATCAGATCTCTTCCATTTTCCTTCTGATTGGTGTTATTAGAGGATAGTTGCTCAATTGTACTTACCCTTAGAACACTCATCTCCACCATCATTTCTCTTGCAAAACAATAGGAAGTGGCTACCAAATTTGTAAACAACAGAATTCAGAAAATAAAAACGCATTTCGGTGAATTAGTCCAGGATGAATGTTTATCAGAACCTGAACAGCGTTATCAAATAAATGTATTTAATATAACATTGGATACAACTGTTCATCAAACTCACATTGCGGCATACTCTCGATTTTCCGGGCTAATCATCGGAGAAATTCATGCGGGCAATTGAAAATAAGAATAATACGTTTTTGTTCATTTTAATGCGAACTAAATTTTTAATAATGCAGAACAGACAATACTGTTTGAAAATGCAATAATGTCAAACGATTAACCCATTCAATAACCACTTTTATCAATAAAGTAGGCCAATATAAACATTACTTACAACGTCTATTGTTGGTAGAACAATTGAAGTAGAAAAAGTATGCAATAACGTCAGTTTTTGTCGTTTGGCGAAAATTAATCGTAATGTTATTTTGCTTTCGAGATTCGTGTAAGTTCTTTGCCATACGAATGCTCCGCAGTGTAACAAATTCCTGGTTCACAGCTACAATTTCTTGTGAATTCTACGAATTTCTGTTTGCTACTTTTAATGTCTCTAACTGTCTGAACACCAATTCCATAATCATTCGCTAATTTCTTTACTGGTTCTCCTTTCTCGAACTTTACAATTAATTCTAGCTGTTGTTTCTAAGTTAAAAGCACTTTCCTTCACTTCGTAGCCATAACTGATATCACAGAACACCAACAAAGGTCTGCTATACACTACCCTATTTAGTGTTTAGTTCTCTAACAAAGTGTGCCGCGAGCACAGTTGCAGTCGAGAGCGTTCTCGAATTTCAAGCGCTCAGGTCACACATATTCTGCTTTTGCTAGTGGCTTTACGTCACACCGACACAGATAGGTCTTATAGCGACGATGGGACCGGAAAGGGCTAGGACTGGGAAGGAAGCGGCCGTTTGCCTGGTGTGAAAATGGGAAACCACGGAAAATCATCTTTAGGGCTGCCGACAGCGGGGTTCGAACCCACTATCTCCCGAATACTGGATACTCGCCGCACTTAAGCGACTGTAGCTATCGAGCTCGGTTCACACATATTCAAAATGACGTAACAAAAATAAATGAAATAAAATAAACATAATAATACAATACACCTCGAGGGTGCACGGATAATCCACAAACCAAATAATCCGCACCCGGATAGTTGGGAGTTTGCAGTATTTTCAATTCTCTGAAATGTTCGAAAGACCTGTTTATTATGCTTAACTCCATATTTTTTCCAGGTATTGAACAGTAAAGTACAATATTTACGAATGCAATATACTGACGATTTAACGGAGGACTTCGCACTTCAGTTACGATGTTTCACGTCTGCATTAAAAATAAGATAAGAAAGAAATAATCTCTAAGAGAACTCGCACACACGTTATAATTGAAAATTATGCTTTAGCATCTCAGATATTTTTAATGCTTCCATTTTATTTCTTTACCTACCTGTAATAGTTGCTTCAGCTGAACGATCCTTTTTCAAATTAAATTTCATAAGAAATATGTACGCAGCATCATGTCACAAGAGCGACAGTGTTATATCGAATGCAAAAGGACACAAAAGGATTGGGTAAAATGAATATTAAAAGTATTTGCAGAAAGCAAACTATTGAATGTTTGGAGGTTATTTTCTAGTTTTCTAATTTACCTGAAGGACTGAAGTTTGACCCTAGTTCAGTAATTCAGAACATAGTACGCAAACTTCAAATTTAATCGTTGAGTTGCTCAATCAAGTCAGAACACAAAGTAACAGTTCTCAATAATTATATTTGGCCAATGTTGGTGTACCCATTCCAAAATGGTCAATTAAATCAACATCGCTTGAAATTAAGCAGAAATACTGCACTATCAAGGGAATTCTCTGTCTTCCCGGTGACACACCTAATGCAGGGTAATTCGAAAGATTAGGTATATTTCACTCTAAAGGAATGCCTGGCCGTCATGGTACGACAGAATGGCTACCGGATCATGCAACCTAATGCGAGGATTGTCATCCATCCCGAACTTTACGGGAATTTCCAGTAGTGATGCGACATTCGATTCATTTTACTGAATCGATTCATTTGATTCCGTTCACGTTACTGAATCGATACAGTGATCCGATTCACGGCACATTAGAGTCACCGCTCCTACTACATCTGTGTAGTATGTAGGCCTACTGGTAAGACAGCTTCAACAGCATTCTGTGCTCGCTGCTGCCATCTTATTTTCATACTATGAACTCCTTTCTTAGAAAAAACATGCTAGTCACTCTAATACATCGAAGGTTTTGGGCGACGCTGGTTGGGAAAGGTCTGGGATTAGGAAGGTAGCAGCCATGGCCGTAATTAAGGTACAGTCCCAGCATTTCCTGGTGTGAAAATGGGGAAACTACGGAAAACCATTTTAACGGCTGCCGACGGTAGGATTCGAATCCATCCCCCGAGTGCAAGCGCATAACTACGCGTTACTAACCTCACTTCCAGCTTGCTCAGTCATTTTTGAAAATATGTATTTTTCTATCAGCAGAGGATTTTTAAATCGTCATATTTTGTATAGGCTGCTCAAGATGTACAGTAGCCCGCTGGTTTTCTGATTCAACATACTGTTGGTTAAGTTATTGCGTCAGTCGGCTCACTTACTGTCCACATATGTTTGAAGTCTTGTGCAACGATGCGACACACGAACTGAGAGAATACTGAGCCGTTCTTCCCAATATAAAACAGGTACTTTTGAGTGGTCATGAGCATGACTCATAGTCATAGGGCAGGCTATAGTCGAGTTTAATTAATTGTCAAATGTCAACTGTTATAATACCAAGATTCAATAAACTAATAAATAGTATAACCTAATAGCCTACCTACTTACTGTCTACTTTAGAATTATGTTCTGACTACCTCTCACTGCAAATAAATCCATCTATTATTTAAACCTCCCTTAAGAAGAGGACAGTGAATGCAAGTGGGTATTATTTTCATTTGAGCTGAGCTCGAGAATCCATTATGGCATACGATTCTTTCAGTATACCATGGCTCTGTATGTATTGCTTCAGAGGAAATTCGGCTCCCCGCCAATGTCCATTGTACCGATAATGAACCGTGTGTGTGTTGTGTCTCACTGATCCCTGACTGCGTACGATTCTTTAGGTGTGCTATGGCTCACTGTATGTCTCGCTGCAGCGGAAGCTCGGCTCTCTGCCAGTGTCCAGTGTGCTGATAAGGAGCCGTGTGTATCTTGTGTCTCACTGAGCTGTGCTAGCGCACGATTCTTTCGGTGTGCCATGATTCACTGTCTCGCTGCAGCGGAAGCTCGGCTCCCCGCCTGCGTCCAGTGTCTCGGTAAAGAGTCGTGAGTGCGCCACTCAGCACTGTCCGCTCGGAGTGAGCGGAATCGTGTGCCGTGAGCTCGCCGTTCCTGTGAATCGATTCACTCGGACATTTGAATGAATCGATACATTGCTTCGAATCATGCATTCGGTAGCCAACATTACTTTCCAGAATCTCAGAAATGTTTCCAGAGTTCCGGATCAAAATCTTCCGGGCGCAGAAAGTCCCAGATTCGGTTTGTTACCCAGGATATATCAAATTTAACGAGTTCCGTCAACAGAAAAATTATTATGTCGGCAAACAGTACTCACGTTCCGCAATTATGACTTATTTAGTGGTTGGTACCGATATTATGTCAACAGCCGTCTGTTGTGTTCAGTCTGTTATTGAGTGCTGAGCGTAGCGAGTATGTGTGGTATCATACAGGGTTTATTTTGCAGTATGTGTGTTTTAACGTGCTTTTTCCAGTGAGTTAATTGCGCTGTCATTAAATTTGAGGCACCGAGAGTGATCTTTCAATTTTTAATATTATAAATTCTACGCACGCTGTGAGCACACGAGTACAATACCAGTCCAAACTGGTTGACATCTGGCGAGTGTACGCAAACAGGGCAAGTGCGGAGACAGGCGAGTCGTGTATGTGCGGGTATGGGTTTGAACAAGTTCGAAGTGACGAGTATCGCTCCGCTTGGCGAGTATTAAGCAGTCACAAAGAGCTAGTTTCGTATCTCTAGTGGTAGGCAGTGTGGTGTGCTATGTGAATATGAAGAGGAGTGTATTGGGACATACACAAATACCCAGTACCCAAGTCAGTGGAAGTAACCAGACCCGATTAAAATCCCTGATACGGCCTGGAATTGAACTTGGGACCCTCCGGTGTACCTTTCAGCCACGAAACCGCACACCTAAGAAACATATAATGAATTGTTTCAATTGGAAATATTAACAATCCATATACATAAAATAGGAGTTTTGTCTCTACATTGCTCAGAATTTGAAAATAATGGTATTTCTGTATCGGTCATGTCCACAGTAACAAGGAAATGCACTTTTCTCTTATCCGTAATTTCTGTCTGTCTGTCTGTCTGTCTGTCTGTCTGTCTGTCTGTCTGTCTGTCTGTCTGTCTGTAAATCATCACGAGAAAACGGCTGAAGGTAATTTATTGAAAATCGGTATATATAATCAGAGGATATGGCACTACAATCTAGGCTATAAATCATTTTATTCACGTTGAGTGAAATGGTAGTTTAGAGAAAGGCCTAAAACTTAATTCACAAATATTTGTATTATTCGTGGTCGTAGTGGTACACACTACACGACTAAAGTTATGTAGAACTAAATTTCCGATCATTTATGTCTTATAAAGTTTTACCGTACCGGCTATGATAACAGAGATATTCTTGAATTGGTATTTTTGTTGCTAAGTCCATATCAACGCCGAGCCACGAGAAAATGGGTAAACAAAATTTAATGAAAATCGGTATGTAGAGTCGAGGAATAAGAAACTGCAGTTTAAGCTATAAACAATTTTATTAAACCTGGATGAAATGGTAGTTTAGGGGAAGGCGCCTAAAATTTAAGTTTTAAATACCTATGTTATTGGTCCTATCGAAAAGTACTACATAACGAAAGTTGTAGAGAATACAATTTCCGATCATTTAGGTTTTATTCTGTTTTACCGTACCGACTATGATAAGAGTGGTATTTCAGAGTTGGAAGAAAATTAAATGTGAAGGCCTACAATATCGAAAGCGCGTAACATTGATCAACAATAACTTACATTGACCATTGTTTGTTGTGATGTTTTTGTCTCTTAAACTGACTCTCAACTCCGATAGATGGGATTACTGCTGCGTACCGAGTATAACAGCCTGCATGAATATTGGCGGGAAAATTATATAACTTTCTTCTTTAGCATGCCACTCCTCTGGTTCTTACATTTCCTGATACTGCTGGTACGTAGCACACTGGTTCATCATAGTATTCCAGCTATTCGATAACTACTCCGACGCGCTGTTTTGAATGAGAAGTGTGAACACTTAAGGCAGAGGCTCTCTTAGTAGTAGTATGAACTGGTCTAGAATGATAATTTAGACCTATTCCAAATTATAGCACCACAATTCACTAAATAACTCAAAATTCAACCCTGAAAATAGCCGCTTCTTAAGTAAAGCTTCTTCCTCTTCACTTGTATTAAAAATACATCCATATTATTCCAAATTGCCTCCAAGTCATATAGCTTTTCCCCCCGCCAGTGTAGTGAATTGAGATTTCCCGACTCATCGGGTACTCCTAGGAAACAGATAAGTAAACGACCATAGGTTTTGCCCTGGGGCTCTCCACAATTTTAACCCCCACCCCGTCAATAAAAAACGAGAAGTGTTCACGGATGTCTGTTGCCTGCTCATTCCATCTTTGGAACTTTGAACTGTTAGATCGGCAGCGAAGTACTGTTCGTTAAAAGTGAGAAAATCTGAGGTCTCTCATTTGATCGAGTATTTCACATGAAAGCACTGCTTTTAATCGTGCCATTCCTTCTGACGTCATTTTAATGATCCATGTCCATTTCAGTTGGGAAAAACACTAAGAGAGTCTTTCTGATAATCTAAAAAGGCAGGTGGAGAATAAGTGTATGGCATTATAATGAAAACTCCCCAACCTGATTGTGACATGTTTGGCAAGCGGGCCTACCATTACATTGAAAATTCCCTATCCCAGTCTTCTTATGAGAAAAGACGTGTTTGGTGACTTCCCCGTCGCGTTTCTAGAGTAACCTTAAGAGCTATGCAGTTTAATACAATCTTGCTCACAACGTGTAGGCCTACACTACCTAACCTAGAATGCCGTATACAATGTAGAATTTCGTAGCGAAGTACTGGTACATCAGCTAGTAATCCTATAAAACTTAAATTAACTGTAATATTCAATATCACCTGTAGATATCCAGAGATTGCAATCAAGTAGAAATGTCTTATACAAACCGTGTTTTATTGGCTTTTTTGACAAACCATATATACAGGGTGTGAGGTGTATACGTGCAGATATTTCTTGTAGCAATAGAGAACGATGTGACAAACCACTATATATCAAACTTTTAGTAATCCGCGGAAGTTATTTTCGAGAGCAAAGTGATATGATGTTTTTAGAATAGGTAGTATGCCTCGTTCTGCGAATGAATAGCTTTCCGTTGACAACAGGCAAGTCACGCGCCATCCGTACCAAACAGGTTCTACTGTAACAGCTGAACGCTGCCTTTGTAATGCCACGAGATGTTACGTAATATACTTGCCAAACTGGTTTTATGTTTACGAGCAACTGAACTACGATAACAGCTGAAGGCTGCTACCGGTGTTCACCATGTTACGTTACATTCTCGCCAGACTCATTTTGTTGTTAGTATTTAGTTTCCGTCAGACAACCCTAGTTATCGGTTTCGGACCCTGGAGCTGTATCGAATTGTCAGCGTTAATACTGGTTCATTTGCTGTTACGTCACTTAGGGGATTGGGATATCTGTGGTCGTCAGCCCCGTGGTCTAGTGAGTATGGAAATGACCTGAAAACCTATGTCTTTACGCCAACGAAAGCAAGCATGGGATTGAATTGAATTAGGCAAGCACAGCCAACGTTTTACTTCAAACGAATAATGGACATGTTATACAAATAAATAAATTAAACGTACCTACATTTCGTGCCTCCTGTCGGGCTGTGTGGTTCAGAAGGTTGAGGTGCTGGCCTTTTGACTCCAACCTCGCAGGTTCGAACTTGGCCCAGTCCGGTAGTTTTTGAATGTGCTCAAATACGTCACACTCGTGCCGGTAGATTTAGTGGCACGTAAATAGAACCCCTGCGGGACTAAATTCCGGCACCTCATCCTCTCCGAAAACCGTAAACGTAACGCAAATACCATTATTATTATTATTATTATTATTATTATTATTATTATTATTATTATTATTATTATTATTATTGACTACTCGCCAATAATGTCTGCCTAGAAAATACTTCTCATCGTTTATAACTATGGATCTTGACAGTTGTATAATATCCTACTTATGATGATTTTCAAAATTGGCTTTAAGTCGCACCGACACAGATAGGTCTTATGGCGACGATGGGACAGAAAAGGGGTAGAAGTGAGAAGGAAGTGTTCGTGACCTAAATGAGGTTCAGCTCCAGCATTTTCCTGATGTGAAAATGGGAAACCACGGAGAACCATCTTCAGGGCTGTCGACAGTGGAGTTCGAACCCAGTATCTTCCCAATGAAAGTTCACAATTTCGCGCCCCTAACCGCACGACCAACGTATTCCAAGCTCTAATGCCGGGCTGAGTACCTCGGACGATAGACCGTTGGTATTCTGATCCCATCTTGGCAGGTTCGATGGAGGCTCAATTCGGGGGTATTTGAAGGTGCTGAAATACGCCAGTTTCGTGTCTGTAGATTTACTTGCATAAAAAAAAGTCCTGCGGTACAACATTCCAGCACCTCGGCATCTCCAAAACCCGCCAAAGTAGTTATTGGGACGTAAAAAATTACATTATTATTTCGTGCTTGCAAACGAAAAGCATATGTGTAATGGTAAAATAAAGCAAAATAAAAGTGGCCAGTCTGACTTGCTCAGACGTTTAAAGCACTGGTTTCTTGTTTCCAACTTAGCAGGCTCGATCTTGGGTCCGTCCGGTGGCATTCGAAGGAGCTCGTCAGCCTCGTGTCGGTAGATTTACTGGCACGTAAAAATAACTCCTGCGGGACTAAATTACAGCGCCTCCAGAAACAGTATGAGTAGTTAGTGGGACGTAAAGCAAATAACATTACCGGTATTATTATTATTATTATTATTATTATTATTATTATTATTATTATTATTATTATTATTATTATTATTATTATTATTATTCAGTCTTATTATTATTGCTACTACTCATATTGAACTTCTTCTTATTACTCTTTTTTCTCGTTTGATGATGATGATGATGATGATGATTATTATTATTATTATTATTATTATTATTATTATTATTATTATTATTATTCACCTGTTCATACTTTCTTCTTATTCCTCTTTTTACTCTCCTTTTAAGTCGTATACTTGTTATTCATATTTGATGTTTTGTTATTAATATTATTGTTATTTTTATATTATTATTTTTATTATTTAGTTTAGCTTCATGTGACACAATACTTTTTCCGTCTTTAATTCAACTTTTGTGTCGTGTGCCGGTATACTTCTATGTTTCTCTCCTGTGCTTCAAGACAGTGCTGCAAGATCTGTGTTTGTTTCCCCAGCCCGGGTGTGTTTCGTTTCTCATGTGACAGAGTTACATCTTACGTTCTGTTACATGTTTAAGTTTGGCCTTGTGATAGATCGCCTTTAATCTGCTCTGTAGCCTTTAAAAGTGTAGCATGGTCAATGACCTCAGTGCTTGTTTTGTTCACATATCTGGACTAAGAACTCGTCTCACTCGGCACAGCAAGTTCAAGGCCAACTACTTCTATCTGTTTGTTTGTTTATTTATTTACCCAGGTATGCATGTCAACATTGTACTATGTCAACATCGTACCACGAACATTTACTCAATAAACGGGGTGTTTGGGGGGGTCTCTGTCCTGAGTGGTGTGTTCTGCGGGCCTACTCTGGGGTCCGTGTTGTTGCTGCGGTTATCTCTCTGTGCGTTCAGGTATTTACTAACATGTTCAATTCAATTTATTGTATGTACAAGACATACGTCCAACTTGAATTATTTCATCCTCACAACTCTACTTCCTTACTCCATGGCCCAAGAGCTACACGTATAGCTGACGGCCCACCCACCCCTCTACGAGTGTGGCAATGAAATAACTAATTTGATTGATTTTTTTTTCATATTTCAGTAGTGATGAATATAAAACAAGCATTTTTTGAATTTTTATACGTGTTAATGATGATGATGATTGCTGTTTTAAGGTCATCGGCCCTTAAAAACGCAAAGTGTCTTCTGTTTTAACTCGAGCTCGATAGCCGCAGTCACTTAAATGCGGCCAGTATCCATTCGGGAGATAGTAGGTTCGAACCCCACTGTCGGCAGCCCTGAAAATGGTTTTCCGTGGTTTCCCATTTTCACACCAGGCAAATGGTGGGGCTGTACCTTAATTAAGGCCACGGCCGCTTCCTTCCCACTCCTAGCCCTATCCTGTCCCATCGTCGCCATAAGACGTATCTGTGTCGGTGCGACGTAAAGCAAGTAGCAAAAAAAAAAAAAAGAAAACAACATGCAGTGTAGGATTGAGCAACTGCCGAAATGCGTTCAAGGTCAATGTCTAGCGTTTTAACAAGCACGTCTTCCGCACTCGCGCACTGAAACTCTCGATTATAATTTTTGTTACCGGTACATAAGTTTCCCTGCTCGGATTTATGAGAATATCGACCTATCGAGACTCAAAATACTATAACGATACTGTACTGTACTCCCAAGCCATTACGTTGCACAAATGGCGTAACATCTGACATACCAAAGTAAAACTCGTAGCAATTGTTCAAAGTGATCACCCTGGGCTTCCCTGCAGGCTTCACTTCTCCGAATCCAGTTGCGACGCATTCGAGCCAAGACACCAGGGTTGTGTCCGACTCGTTGGCTGAACGGTCAGCGTACTGGCCTTCCGTTCAGAGGGTCCCGGGTTCGATTCCCGGCCGGGACAGGGATTTTAACCTTAACTGGTTAATTCCAATGGCACGGGGGCTGAGTGTATGTGTTGTCTTCATCATTTCATCCTCATCACGACGCGCAGGTCGCCTACGAGAGTCAAATGGAAAGACCTGCACCTGGCGAGCCGAACTCGTCCTGGGATATCGCGGCACTAAAAGCCATACGACATTTCATTTCATTTCATTTCATTTCACCAGGGTTGTTCAGAATATCCTCTGCTGCTTAAACAATACGTTCACGGAAGTCGTGCGAAGTGGGTACTTCAGTTCGATATAGTTTGTGTTTCATGTTCCTCCAGACATTAAAGTCAATTGGAATAAGGTCTGGAGACCTGGCTGGCCAATTGATAGTTCCACATCGTCCTGTCCACCGTTGAGGAAATGTCTGCACCATCGTGTAAAATCCACGTGGTTCTGCGTAGTCGAAGCGACACGTCCTCTGAAAGCTCAAGTAACGTACTGTATCTACAGGAGCAAGGTAACATTAATGAAAAGATGATTAGTCCACGTAACCGACTTCCTACTACACCCATCCAGGTATTAATTCATAACCGGTGCTGGAAATTGCCTTCTCCTACTGAATGGGGATGTTCCACAGCCCATCAGTGGGATATAGTGGGTTCGAACTCCTCTGTCGGCAGCCCTAAAGACGGTTTTCCGTGGTTTGCCATGTTCACACCAGGCAAATGCTGGTGCTGTTCCTTAATTAAGGCCACGGTTGCTTCTTCACCATCCTAGCCCTTTCCTGTCCCGTCGTCGCCGTAAGATCTATCTGTGTCGTGGCGACGTACATCAACTCGTAAGAAAATGGTAATCAGCTTTCAAAGACACTGCACCCGTTGAATATGGTCAGGATGCACTAGTTCTTCATGCAGTGTCCTACGTATGGTCCAAGTTGGTACACCAACGGCACGTGTTATACTACGCGTACGGCGCCCGGGATCATCGTTTACTAATGTTAGGATGCCCGGCTCCATGGCAAAACGGTTAGCGTGCTGGCCTTTGGTTACAGGGGTCCCGGGTTCGATTCCCGGCAGGGTCGGTATTTAAACCATGATGGTTATTTTTCCTGGCATGGGGCTGGGTGTATGTGTTGTCTTCATCCTCATTTGATTATCATCAAGGTGCACAGGTCAACTACGGGAGTCAAACCAAAAGACATGCACCTAGCGAGCCGAACCCGTCCTGGGATATCCCGGCACTAATATCCATACGCCATTTCATTTCCATTGTCAGGATGTCTTCTTCCGCGTCTAGAATTACGCGTGGCCGTTTAGGCCATCGCTTCTGAAAGCGTGATGTAACACAACCTGCATCGCGAATACGCTGCAGTACAGCAAGTATCGTTGCTGGATTCGGCACCCGTCTGTTGGGAAGCCTTTTCCGATAGATTCATGGGGGGCGACCCGTGTTCTGTTCTGCCACACGATACACTAGCAGCATATCATGGTATTCGTGGTATTCATACACTGGCATTATTCAAATACAACGACGTTGCGCAACACATCTGCGCAGCGGTTCATCATATATTCGCGGGCGTTTGACTGTCGCGACCGATCGGACCTTGAAAAAAAAATAGCCCTCGTACTACTACGAAGTAACTCGCGTACTAGTACGGACGATAATTCGCCCCTCTGACAGCTGTTATTCAGGTCAAGGTCAGACAGACAGCTCATACCTCTAGTCCGGTGGTTTCATGTAGGGGCGGGAACCCGTCCCACCACACCCCCGTCGCTAGGAACAGCACACGACCAAACCGGCACGTGACAGGTCTAGTGAATTTATCAAACTGCTTACGTGAAATATTCTCCCACAGTGTGATTTCAATGCCATTGATTCTTGGGAGACCAACTCGCCGTATGCAGAAACACCCCGTGTTGACGTGTACGTAAATAAAGTTTCTTACGTAAACGAAAGAATGCGTGGGATAGGATTTCCAAGTGAGTAGTATCAGAATTGAATTGTCAAAGCACATCGAACGTTTTGCTTTATATCAATAAGGGACATGTTATAAAAATAAATTAATTAAACGTACCTCCTCTTCGTGCTTCCAAATGAAAAGAACTTGTTTAATGGTAAATTAAAGCATTCTGCTTTTGCAGTGCCTATTAAACGTATCAAAATAAACGTTGCTAGGCTGAGTGGCTCAGACGGTTCAAGCTCTGGTTTCATGAACTTAGCAGGCTCGATCCTGGCTCAGTCCGCTGGTATTTGAAGGTGCTCAAACACGTCCGCTTCTGATCGGTAGAATTACAGGCACGTTAAAGAATACCCGTGGGCAAAGTTCCGAAACCGCGCGTCTCCATTGGCACGTAAACATATTATTATTATTATTATTATTATTATTATTATTATTATTATTATTATTATTATTATTATTGTTGTTACTGAGCGAGTTGGCCGTGTGATTAGGAGCGCGCGCCTGTCAGCTTGCATTCGTCGTAAAGCCACCTACCAATATTATAATAAAAACTGTGTTAGTCCATTATTACTACTGTAACTATTACTAAAATAAACGTTAAACGCCACACTCAAACTCCGTAGCTGGTAATCTGTCAGAAAACACTACAGAAAACACTGAACTTTTAACAAGTCCGAATTATTATTAATCTTATAATTGCGGATATGTCTCCGGAATTACCGAAACATGTACTTACAAATTGTTTTACGTCGCACCGACACAAGTAGGTCTTACGGCGACGATGGGAGAGAAAAGGGATACAAGTGGGAAGGAAGCGTTCGAGGCCTTAATAAAGGTACAGTCCCAGTATTTCCCTGATGTGAAAATGGGAAATTACGGAAAACCATCTTCCCGGCTGCCGACAGCGGAGTTCGAATCCACTATCACCAAAATGCAAACTCACAGCTGCGCGCCCCTAACCACACGACCAACTTATTCTAACCTCTAATGCCGGACTGAGTAGCTCGGACGATAGAGCGCTGGTCTTCTGATCCCATCTTGGCAGGTTCGATGGCGGCTCAGTTCGGTGGTATTTGAAGGTGCTCAAATAAGCCAGTCTCGTGTCTGTAGATTTACTTGCACTAAAAACACTGCGGTAAAAAATTCTGGCATTTCAGCGTCTCCGAAAACCTTGAAAATTAGTTAGTGGAACGTAAAGACATTATTATTATTATTATTATTATTATTATTATTATTATTATTAGTAGTAGTAGTAGTAGTAGTAGTAGTAGTAGTAATATTATGATTACGGAAGTTCTAATTAAGCGGATCCATTACAGTCATCACTTTACCTATCGGCACATGCTGTCCAGTAATAAGCCTTCTGTCCGCCTGTGTGGTATAGTGGTTAGTGTGATTAGCTGCCACCCCCCGAAGGCCCGGGTTCGATTTCGAGCTCTGACACGAAATTTGAAAAGTGGTACGAAAGTTGGAACGGGGCCCATTATGCCTCGGGAGGTCAAATGAGTAGAGGTGGTTTGATTCGCACCTCAGCCATCCTGAAAGTGGTTTCCCGTAGTTTTCCACTTCTCCAGGCAAATGCCGCGATAGTACCTAGCTTAAGGCCACGGCCACTTCCTTCCCTCTTCCTTTTCTATCCCTTCCCATCCCCCGCAAGGCCCCTGTTCATCCTAGCAGGTGGGGCCGCTTGGGCGAGGTACTGGTCATTCTCCCCAGTTGTATCCCCGACCCAATGTCTCACGCTCCAGGACATTGCCCTTGAGGCGGTAGAGGTGGGATCCCTTGCTGAGTCCCAGCGAAAACCAACCCTGGAGGGTAAACATATTAGGAAAAGGCAGAATAAGCCTTCTATTACAAATGCCCGGCGGCAATTCCACAGTAGCTCTTTTTCCTTCGAGCAATGTTCACGATGGATGAAACTACGGTTTTTGAAATTTGTCTCATTAATAACAATTTCACTGAATACTTATAGTCTTTTCTTTCAGTGCCCACCGTCCTTTCATTGACCTGAAAAGTTTATGAATAAGCATAGACAACTCGCATTGTCTATTGTCAGAAGTTCATCGTAGAGTGTCGCAATAACGTCACAGAAATTTTGCGCTCATTTTTCATTACTTATTAACTATTTCCTTTAATTTTGTCAGCTTGGATCACTGAGTAATGCCAATGACGTCTTATAAATCACACACAACTACACAACACTTGATTCGCATGCATGTGGTGGTACGGATCTTCGACGTCACTGTAAGAATTCTGTGTACTTTTCACACAGACTACCCTAGACCGGTTTTCGAGTACAGCAAGTGGCCAGGCACGTGAGTCAACATCTCCTACTTGCCAAGCCTTTAGGGGAAGTGCACAACAACATGTGTTGGCCTGCGATAAGAAACAGGTTCAACAAGCCCTATACTCTGCTACTGTACTTCCACTACGCGTGGACAGAATGACGTAACCGGCGTATCCTACTACGGCCGTTCAAAACACATTAGCTCCTGAAATATTTGGCTCAGTTATGGGCAAACTAATAGGACAAGGTAAAAAGTACATAGCATATATTGTGAGATGTATTTTTCTTTGCCGACTAGCTTAATATCTGCACGTATACCCCTAACACCCTGTATATCTATGTCTTAGTATTGTGCCATAACATATATGCCCTAAATAGTAAAGTAGGTAATATGGTGTAACATTGTGCATTTAATACACGAAAAGAGTTCTGGTGCAATAAGGAAGTTGCGTAATGCAAGATCTCGGCAGCGCGTGGCATCAGAAATAACTTGTTACCTTCCATAGTAACAGGGAGCAGCTCGGGTAATTTATATGAGTCAATCGGGGAATTTACGAGAGTGTTTGAGAGCGGCCGAATCAAAAGAGACCAATCACAGCCCTGGAAGCGAAATTGCGGAATGAAGGGATATACAGACCAAACGAAGTCAGACTTACCAACTTCGAGATTTACAGTGCTGCACTATTCTTGATTTAATTAGGCAATCTGTTATAAAGCCATACTCCACGTTTTTGATATGACATAGAAGTAAGTCCTATATTAAAAACTACCTGTAGACAGTTACAGTATTTAATTCGGAACTAATAAAGTAATAAATATATTTCTATTGAGTCAGCGTTTTTACCGAGCGAACGGCTGAGCCATGGCGTCATCACATCAGTGAAATCTCCGATGGTACTACTAATACCGGAAGTTTGGTGAATGCAGCAGCTTCAGGATACGGGACGCTCATTCTGCTTTAACGTCGCAAACCGCGCGGGTCGGTGTTTCTTACATTAAGCCAGTGTTATATGGTAGTAACATTAATCGTGACGATTTTTATCAACCAAGTAGACATACTTATTGTGAAAGATGAAACGTTATTTTATGAGAATATGCATAACCTAAATGCAAGTGATATAATGTAATTACGAAAGTGTGTTGTACAGTTAACAAAGCAATTACCTTTGCTATACATAAGATCACGTATGATGTTGCAGTATGCCAGAGTGCGGTTTTGGCACGGGATTTGTCAATAACTAAGACGATATTTATTATCGACATCTCCAAACCCGTCTATGTAATTTGCATCCGTATAATGCAAATACTGTGATCGGTACGCGTCCGGTATCGCGAAGAACGTGTGCGAATCGTCGTTTATCGTTTCGGAACAACTTAATGGTGTGTGCAGAGCACCATATCTCAAAGACGATGAAGAAGAAAAGACCAGCAGGGTATTTTGTGACGCCTTGCAGTTTGTTGGAATAATGGCGTAATTTACGCAGACGTAGCGGCATGGGACCAAGAAGAATGCTGAGACGACACCACTTAAGTTTATCTTAAAAGTTATAGGCATGCTTAGATAGAAAAAAAAGGCTAATTCGATCCTATTGTAGTTTAAATGTAAATGTCAGTCCTTTTGTGGCTGAGCTACTGTATGTTTTCTTTTTATAGAGTAATGTCATGTTTCAGGGAAGACGCATGTTTGAACCCTGATGTTTGTTTATTATTTTATTTCCTTTTTATTAGATGGGAAAGAGGGAAATGTTAGGTGTTGTTGAGGATATATGTATGTCAAGAGGTAACTGTGTATTCCAATTTTTGTAACAAGATACAGAATCTGTCATTAAGAAGGCTGTACAACCTAAAGCTTGTTTGAGAATAAATTTTAGCAGGGAACAGTTTTTTCTAAAGCATGTAGCATGTTTACAGAAGTGCATGGCAGATGTAACCAGCGTGGAAGTACACCGCTGAACTAGTGTCTTTTAGATCGGCAAGGAGGGCTAGCTAATTGGTATTGTGTTGTGAAATTACGAGAAAAAGGCAAGATTAGCCGGATACTGAGATTATACAATGTGTGTTAATACAGGACGAAGGTGTCTGGTAATGAATAAAGGGGAAAATATAATGGTGTCAACTGCGTGGTGAGAGAGAGGCTTGATTTGCCTTGAGTGCTCATTAATATTATGAGAGTCAAAATCTTGTACTCCGAGATGTTAGGCCAGATGTGCCGTGTGTCATATGTAGTAGCCGTGTTAAATTGATATGTGTATTTAAGGCCATATGACTGTGTATTGAGAAGCCTTAAGTTGAGTTCGAGGCCTATTGTTAGTTTAATGAACAAATAAGTGATTTGCAGCGTTAATATGTATTCCCCGATATTAGAATCTCTCAGGCAGGAATTACAAATCCAATTAGTTAGTGTCTTCTCTTGCGAGGCAGAATGTCTCATAGCTGCAGTATTAGAAGTGTCAGTCGATTTACTATACGGCGTGTTAAGTGAACGACCAACACATGTGTATCTGTGCCAGGAGTTCTGATTTTTATATGAAGGAGTTTAGCATCTTATTACTTGTATTTCAGATAACGGATACACAGATGTTTTGTTTATTTTATTTGCATGAATTTTACAGGTTTCTTTGTAGTGTTTTGTTTGTATTGAATTGTGTTACATATATTTTTGCTGATTATTTCATTGTCATCGTTGATAAAGACCTGTTCTTAAATATAAGTCCGGAGCTCACTTTATTGGGAAGTAGGCTTTCGAGCCATCCAATTTGTAACAGAACGGTCTGTTAGTAAACTCAGTGTAGATGTAAGTTAGGGACCCTGGAACATTGATTTGTTGATAAGTGTTGTACATATTATTTTTATTATGAATCGGATTTAGCATAATTTTATTCTGTCGCGGTATGTCCTATAAACATTATTTGAATGATATCCGTCAGGATTCCATAAGATTAACTGCGTTGACCCGATGCGAAGTGTGTTATTCTTCCCCCAGGTTTTATTTTGTAAATATTTATATATTAACACGAGGCATTGCCCGTCTTTTGTGACATGTATTAATTTTTGTGTAACTATGTGCACGGTATATATTGGAATTTTTGGCACTTGTTTGAGCCATATTTTTAATCGTTTAACATATTAATTTGTTGATTTTTCCAGTTTCAATGTTTTCTTAGATAATAAATCTATCTTACCCCCTATTTTGAATTTTATTTCGGAATTATGTTACTGTTTCCCGTTCACATACCCATGGTATTATTTATCCTGAGATATTTGTTTTATTTTAGCCCTGATCATATTTTTACGAACCAAACACGCAGCTCTCCGACGGCGCCGGAAGACTGTATTTTAGACGGGAACGGTACATAATATTACTATTCTAACTATAGAGTAATCTTCCCACCCAGGCAAGAATGATTTTCATCAATAGAGGACCGAGCGAGTTGGCCGTGCGGTTAGGAGCTTGCATCCGGGAGATAGTGGGTTCGAATCGCACTGTCGGCAGCCCTGAATATGGTTTTCTTGGTTTCCCATTTTCACACCAAGCAAATGCTGGAGCTGTACCTTAATTAAGGCCACGGCCGCTTCCTTCCAACTCCTAGGCCATTCCTATCCCATCGTCGCCATAAGACCTATCTGTGTCGGTGCGACGTAAAGCAACTAGCAAAAAAAATCATCAGTAGAGGAACGCTCAAATGATTTCAGACCTTTCGGAATTGTTAGAACATGCGTAAACGTTGTGCGGTCGAGTTTCTCCTCTGAGAACGCGGAAGAAAGTCTTCACGAAACGCAGAGATTCCGCACAGTTCGCCTCTTTTACAAGATATAAACCCGAAAGATATCATGCCTAGGATTCTTGTTAGTTGTTGTGCACTAGTTCAGTATATATTTGACCAACCAGTACCTCAAGCATATACTAGGTCTGCCTGTTAACCATCAGCCCGAAGATTGGTTGAAGACCCAAACAGCACCACTTAATGTAATGCAATTATAGGAAAAATCGCTAAAACCAACCGTGGCTTTATAATGAGACGTTCTAAGCAAGATAACGAGTGAGATATTTTACCATTGATTTCCTCACTATCACATCATGTCATACCTCACGAATAACAACTTCCCTAGCATCGATATGCTCTAATGGCTAAGTGCAGGAACCCTGTTTAGCTTAATAAGCGTTTTTCTTCCCAAACATTTTTAAATGAATAAATAAATTATTATTTAAATTCCTTTGCCTTGGAAATTGTACGTTATTTTGCACAATTTCTACTGTAGATGAAATTAAACTTGAAAAAATAGGTAAACGAAATCTTTCCACAATTTTTCTATCAGTTAAGTCTTCAAAACGATCGTCTCTTTCCACTATTATACCTTTGTGCTCATTCCTGTTCTGTTCCAGATATAACAGTTCTTCTTCCTATGTTGTAGCCATTTGATATTACTGCTAATCACTGTTTACGTTTGGTAACCTCTGGAACTTGACTGTTTAACTTTAGTGCTCTAGTGCTTACAAAAGAAACACAAAATCACCGTAGAGTGCTCATTATTCTCAGTTCGTAAATAAAACTTCATGTTAGAGTCTCATTCCACTGTCAACTAAACGAGCTTATATAATCATTGATTAAGAATGGTGCTCCATGTTTCCTCGTAATCAGTGTTTAAATTTTAAACATGTTTATGTACACACTGGTCAGCCGAATCTTAAACAAGGTTTGGCCGTAAAAGTCATCACTCAGCACCAACACGTACCTATCCGGCTCCACGGCTAAATGGTTAGCGTGCTGGCCTTTGGTCGTAAGGGTCCCGAGCTCGATTTCCGGCAGGATGGAGAATTTTAACCATGATTAGTTAATTCCGTTGGCACGGGAGGCTGGGTGTATGTGTCGTATCCATCATCATTCCATCCTAATCACGACGTGCAGGTCGTCTACGGATGTCAAATCAAAAGAGCTGCACCTGGCGAACCAAACATGTCCTCGGACACTCCCGGCACTACAAGCCATACGCCATTTAATTTACCATCCATCACACAGCCATAAATGATATTGAGACTACAGTGGAGGCTGTATTTTATTCCAGCCTGTGCCAAGAAATTGATGTAAAAATACTGCAACCACCAAGAAATAGCAGCAGGCGGATACAGTAAGTATTGGACATAAACATGAAATAGGTTTGTTGATCAGAACTTTGGTCACCAGTCTATTACAGACGTCATCAAGTAGTTGTTCTAGGGAGCAGGCGGCACACGCACAGTGGGTAATTTCTAGCATCCAGCCGGCCAAAAATAATATTTTTTACCCTTGTCTTTGGTGCGCATTTTCTGTGAGTCGTGTTTATAAGACTCTTGAGTATTGAAAAGTCGCGCTGTCTGATTATCTAATCTCAGCGAAGGCCTAAAGTGGCTCTCCTCCGTTAGGGCATCACATTCTGCCGAGGCGAGCCCGCAGTTATTATTATGTGAGGGCTCAGTAAAGACGTCAGAACTAAATATTTCTTTCGCTTGCAATGTGATTATATTAGATGAAGGTATGTATTTTGTATAGTATGTAGCATTGTTTGAAAATTACTATACTGTTATCCGGAATATCCACTTAAAATTCAGGTACACGTTGTCCAAACGATATCTAATTATACAAATTTGAGCTGACTTTCAAAATGGATTGCCTCTGATTTCCGCAATGAAAGTATTTTGGATGAGTTATCTATACTTTAATGAATAGAAAACTATGACTTTTTGCTGCGACCAGGCGCGACCATGAGAGTAATTTTTTTTTTTTCAGAAGCCATGTACTCTGTAACCCCGAAGTCGGTTTTCGAGCTGTTGAGGAACAGCAGCGAATATAAGCGGAACGATGATATTGTGAATGTTGTAATTGAACATTTAGGCTTTGAGGATTGCTCCGAGGATATATCCAAGTCAATAAGGAAATATGTCAGTATTTTGTGTGCTAATATTCGATCACGCTGGACAAAATATAGCAGAAAAAGGGACAAATTGCTGAAGTGCAATAAAAGTTGGTTCGAGCAGAGAATGAGCCTTGCAGAAGGACGTGCATCACAACAATGCCAGAATGAGTCTGCCAGTACTAGGCTATAGCTCATTCCATGTTAAGAAAACAGTATTGCTCTTATGACAACAGGGTTTCCATATCGAATGGCTCCGCTCAACGCCATCACGGGAAAACGGCGGCACATACATTTGTGAAATTCAGTATGTAAGTTCAAGACAAAAGGCTGAAGAAACTAAGCTACAAATTACTTTTATGAACTAAAGGTGACGTGGGGTTTACAGGGGCCACTTTTGGTTTGTACAGAATCAGAGGTAAACTACGGCACATAAGAAACCTCACCACTGAAATATAAGGAAAATTGCGGGAGAAAATAGACAAATAATTTTATGGGCTCGAGGGGCGGGGGATGTATTTAATTGCATTTAATAAATTTAACCAGGCAATAAAAGCTAGAAAATAGACGCAATGAATAAATACAGTAGATGACTACAAAAATCACAGTATTAATGCACAAACGTAGGCTTATAGCATAACTCTCACTCAACACAATACATTTACGCACTGCTTTAAAGCCTAAAATACACACTCAATAAATACATACTGTAGATGACTTCACTACAGAAGTTCAGGGAGGAAACGCGTCTATTGGTTGATATCCGAAGCAAAGTGCTGGCAATACCAATGATGGAAACCGCTAGAAGATTCTTCAGAGAGGCTTCCGCTTCTGCGGATATTACTGAAGTAGATATAAATTTAATAAACCATCTACGTGCCATCTTAGAAATTCTTTCGTGTGGGTATGCCATTGATAAAGTGACATTTGGTATGTACGCAAAGGAAACTATACAATTGTACTTACAAAAAAACAAATCGTACTGCATGCCTATAACTTTGCACAAACTCTTGGTTCATGGAGATGAGGTCATTAGGCACTGTATTATACCTATTGGACAACTCTCCGTGGAAGCCCAGAAGACCAGGAATAAAGATAACAGGAAACCTTCCAGAAAGATACAAATACTGACCTTTTCCATAGGCTGCTTATATCATCGGACCTTTATATTACCAGCTTAGAGAAATCAAGGAGGAGGAAGTTGATTCCGCTTTCACGAGAAGTGCTCAGCTTCTGAGCCTCCTGTATCTAGTTCTGCCGAAGGAGATAATGACAGTGACGATAGCGATTCTGATGTAACTACATCTAATGAGTAAAGTGTTTGGCAAGTACATGTATTTCTGTATATGTTTTTAAACATTCTAAACAGCATGTCCCACTATTAACACCTATTTCATTTCTTAGAAGCTATAACGAAAGGTGATTAAAATTACAAAGATTTATAATTCTATTCCTGGCGTAGTAATTTGTTCTATGTACTTGATTGACCACACACTTAATTATCTCCAATAATAGCAGTTGCATACTAAGTTTTATGTAAATCGGTCCATTAGTTTCTGAAATACGATTTTTGGCCGGTTAGATTCCTGAAATTACGCACTGTGACACGGCTGCCTGCCGCGTGAGAAGAGAGCAACTGACAGGCGGGTTGCATACCGTCGTGGTACTTGCAGTAACCGCACGGAGATAGTGTTACCACAATAATAATAATAATAATAATAATAATAATAATAATAATAATAATAATAATAATTTTGAGGCTAAATCATGCGGAACGAACAGGGCAAGAAAATTAGTAATCGACAAAGGAAAAATACAGTAGTGTGCAATATGTCCTGAATAAACAAATTTTCACAATTGGCATACGTGCACTTATTGAAAGAAAATATAGGGTTGAAGGTCGTGTGACGTGAGAATAACGTGCATCCTCACTCTACTTCAGTACGTATTACGTCATGCACTTTCCCTCCATGCTCCGTCAGTTGCTCTCGTTCCTCAACAGCGGATAGTAAACTGGCTCCAAAGTTGATTTGACGCTAGCTGGTCTATTAAAGTGAAATAACTGTACGATTCTTGTCACCTGTAAACGACGTTCAGAACTGACGAGTATTTTCGTACAATCACATGCTCACGTAGCTGCGGCGATCAAGTGTGGCGTTGGAGGGTGTGGCGCTAAAACTCTGAACCAAATGACAACCAACTTTCGTGCGCGGTCGGTCATTCAGCAAGTGAGATGAAGTTGAGGAAAGTTAGTGCGGGGGAGGCATATCTTGAGTTAATAGTGGGGGCGTTAAGAGCAGCTCATAAATCAGTGCTCGACTTCTCGGTTGACTTAATTGAAGTCCTCCTTCTTGCTTGCTCCTCAATGCAGCCTGCATACATTAGACATAAATAAAGTTGTGACCGCCTCCTCGAGGAACTGTTGCTCTGAGTGTCGGCTTGATTGGAAACAATCTAATTTTCATTGAACATCGCCAAATGCTTTCGAAAGAAGGAAGTTGGACTTAATAGGTTATCGACGCAGCATTCGAACAATCGAAATTGTAGGCATGAACTACTAAATCTTCGAAGAAGTCGGATAACTCCAGCTCATGTAAATTCAGGCTCCTAGTAGGGGGAATGGATGCGATATTTTTTTCAATTTATAATTTAGTTTATAACCCAATATATATTTCTTAACTCAATCACGTATAGTCGATATCCAAATAGGAATAATTTTTCAGAAATGAGGCCGCAGCAGCTGAGTGACATTGTCACTGGTTTGTTCCCAAAGTTGCTTGGATTAAATGCCATCCGATGCATGTGGTAATAAACAAAGAGTCATATCCCAGTGCCGAATTCCCCTTTAAAACCGGAGATCCAGAGGTTATGAAGACACACCGAGCGAGATGGCCGCGCGGTTATGGGTGCGCAGCAGCAAGCTTGCATTCGGGAGATAGTTGATTCGAAGTACACTGTTGGCAGCCCTGAAAATGTTTTCCGTGGTTTTCCATTTTCACGCCAGGCAAATGTAGGGGCTGTACCTTAATTAAGGGCATGGCCACTTCCTTCCCACTCCTAGGCCTTCGCTGTCCCATCGTCGTAGTAAAACATATCTGTGTCGGTGCGCCGTAAAGCCAATAGTAAAAAGTATATATATATATCAACACAACATCAACAGTTACTATAGATGATATGTTCACAAAGATGCTTTTTTTTTTTTTCGACGTAAATATCAGTGGCGTATACTGAGGGCTGCAAGGCTATCGGTGAAGACCTAACCTCAAATTAATGATAACGATGGAAATCTAAAGCACATTATATTGTAAGCATCTGGCACATTGTTCCATTTACAAAACTTGAAGAAATTGAGATAGAACGTCGCTCGTATTTCTGCGTGCAAGGCATCGGAGAAAGATATCGCAGCCCGGGCACTGCGTCCCTCTTACCTCGCTGCACCTCTCACGGCTTGCTCCTGAATGCCCGATAGGTGCGGGATAGATATATTAGGCTTTGGTCCGTCAGATCGCCACTGCTAACGACGGAGAGATAGCTCCAAGACTCGAAGTTCTCCGGAAGTTTCCGAATTGACACATGCTTTCCTCATCGTATATATTTCTTCACCTCGTTCTTCTGACTTCATAATATATACATATCAGAGTGCTGGTATTTCACTCCCGTTTACTTCTACATCCTTGCATAAAGACACTGCAGGGCTATTGTTATAAGAGTAATATAGTTTTCTATTTATAGCTGCTAAAATGAAATGCGATCTTTCAGGTTTACTGTTCTCCTTGGTTGGTTGGAATCGAACCTGTGATCATGGATCCGACAACACCACTGGTCTTCTGAGGAAGCTAATAAACCAGTGAACGACGGTTACGACTGCTGGTAATGCTGTAAAATTCAAAATTTTAATTTAATAATAATAATAATAATAATAATAATAATAATAATAATAATAATAATAATAATAATAATACTAATAATAATAATAATAATAATAATAATAATGGTGCATTGCATCTGTATAGCCTTGGTGGTGACCTAATGAAGATAAAATGAATGATGAAGACGTGGTAAACGCCCAGTTCCCAAGCCAGGGGAATTAAGAGTACGAGGAGGTTGATTCTGAGAAATGAACCGGGCCCATCGGACCGAAGGCAAGCATTCTATCCATTTCGCCACAAAGCCGGACTGTAATTTTCTAAACCTTAGGCTACCATCTCCAGTGACCAGGTGTTGATTTTATTGACCGTAGTAGATGTCAACGCAGTAGCTTGTAAAGCAGCCTTGATAACACAACAGGCTACTCCGTTGGCTATTGGCTGCAGCTTAGAACGCTTATGGCTTGATATTCACCAAACCAACTATTGAAAAACGGTAACCTAAGTCCAGTGGTATCCCACGTCTTGATCCCAGCATACGCCACAGATAAATATGTCTTATGGCTGGGAGTCGTCCGAAAATTTGTGTAACAAAACGTGACAAAATGTGTGACGTTGGTGTAACCATAGCAACCCTCTAGGCAGTGATGTAAGATATGTATGGATGGTCAGACAGTGTTCCCTAACAACCGTGCAGGCTATGCCCGTCGCTGGTTGTCATCCGAAATTCGCAGCAGTTGAAGCCATCAAGTGGTTTCTTTTCTCTTCTATCAGTTAGCCTTGTACTGTATATATATTCTGGCTCCTTGGCTGCATGGTCAGCACATTGGCCTTCGGTTCAAAGGGCACCGTGTTCGATTCCCGAACGAGTTGAGGATTTTAACTGCATATGATTCAATCAATCAAATCAATCAGTCGCTCTGGTGGCAGTTGTTTACCTAGTCTCTTCATAAATGATTTCAATAAGCTTGGAAATATTTCGAACTTTTCCCTTGATAAATTATTCCATTCCCTAATTCCTCTTCCTATAAATAAATATTTGCAACAATTTGTCCTCTTGCATTCCCAATTTATCTTCATATTATGATATTTCCTGCTTTTAAATACTCCAAGCTTTCTCGTCCACTAATGTCATTCCACGCCATCTCTCCACTGACAGCTCGAAACATACCACTTAGTCGAGCAGCTCGTCTCCTTATTCTCAAGTCTTCCCAGCCCGAAGTTTACAACATTTTCCTAACACTAACCTTTCGTCAGAAATCATCCAGAACAAATCGTGCTGCTATTGTTTGGATTTTTTTGCAGTTCTCGTACCAACTCCGGCTCGGAGACTGGGTGTTTACTTTTGTCTTCTCTTCATCTACAGACAACACAACACACTATCAACCATTATGGAGCTGCGCAATAGTAAATCCATACCTCCACCTAGGGTTGGCGTCAGGAAGAGTATTCAACCATAAAACTGGCCCAAATGCAAAGCATGTGCCGACTCCAATAAATTGAAGATACAATGTATAGGTCTGATAGAAAGTTTTCATATTGGGCATTTGTCATCATCCTGGTCGACGAGTCAGTTCCGAGTATCGTGATCCCGTTCTAGTTGTAACTGCGCCATCGTGTGCGATGTTTCAATCTCATTAATAAACAGTGGAGGGTCTTCACTTGGTCTAATCATCGTCGAATAATAATAAAATCACAATGTTATTAGCTTTACGGCCCACTAACTACTTTTACGGTTATCGGAGAAACCGAAATATCGAAATTTTGTCCCGCTGTACTTTGTTTACTTGCCTGTACATCTACCGGCTCAAATATCACCGGACTAAGCCGGAATCGATCCTGCCAACTTCGGCCCAGAAGGCTAGCACTCTTTCCTCTGAGCCACTTAACCCTGATAACTACCGAGGAGTTGTCTTCCACATCGTCTCCTCTCCTCGACTTTGCCTTGCACAGTTCCCTCTCCATTTCGTCTCATGACATGGCGAAATAACTGCATTGTTCTCTCATAAACCCAAAGATAAGCGTTTGGAGGCTTTAAGTTCTTCTAAGAGTGAGATATTGATGCACTTTTCTCGTCTGAGGGACGCGTAGCACCCTCGCCAACACCACATTTCAAACGAGTCGGAGCGTTTTTTATCGTTTACCTTGACAGCCAAAGTCTTAAACCCATACAAGGAAAACATATAAAACAAGAGCTCCTACGAGGCAGAACTTTATGTTATTTGAGGTAGTTGTATCTGTACAGCTTACTCCAGGCGACTTATTCGAAGACAATCCTCGTTTTGATCTCTTTCCTCCGTACTGTTGGAACGTTGATCCCGAGTATGCGAAGTTATTAACAATTCGTAATCCCTTCAACCACTGTGAGATGAAGCTCATTTCCTTGATCAATTGCCATACGCTTAGAATTGTGTAAATTGATCCGTAATCCATATTCTAGGCTGATATATTTTAATCTGTCCAGCTTATCTGCGAGTTTTTGTTAATAATTATGTCTGAATTTCGTGCTTCCGTGGTTCAATATATCCGAAATCTGAAGCTATATACACATGAATTTGAATTTAAGAAGTCATGTATACATATGAAGGGACTTATTTTATAAAGGCGCGAGGCACAAATGTATAATTTTGAATTATCTTGGTTGTTTTTAAATGTTACCTGTTATGCACAGATGGAGCAAACATGATTTTTGAAGGGTATTTTAAATTACTTTGGAAATCTACAGGGTAGGCAATGTTGTGTTTAAAACTAAGGGTGATCAATGATTCAATTAATAAAAATTGCCACCACAGTAGAATATTAAACACCTTATTTTATTATAAATCTATAGTTGTATAACTTACTTCAAACCGAGTTTTTTCATTACATAATTTCAATACCTTTCTAAACCATCACACTACTTTGAAGGCTCAGCAGATGTCTGTAGAATGTGAATATCATGAAATTTTAAAACTGGAGATTTGTGCCTTACATCTTAATGAAGCTAGTCCCTTCATATGCAGTATATACGAACTCTGGAGTGAATGACATATCATAACTGAATGTCTTCATAAAATATTTCATTTGATGAAAGTTCCAGTGAACATATTTCACGGAACTCATTTCGCTGCCCCAGAAATTTCCATGGAGACAGCCTCTATCTACATTCGGAGATGGTATCTTGGCCGCCGATATATCTCAAGAGGCCGTATCATGAAACTTTTATTCTCCTCCTGGCGGTAAATCTCTCTGTATTGTGTTTTACTAATGTTATTCATATTAATGAAGACCATACCCGTATTGCATGAGCTACACGTCCCGAAATTGAACTCCACAGGAGTTAGACTATATTTATCTTCCAACCATTGTGTCCGTCATATGTAATGTGTATACAGGGTGACACTTGGGGCTACTGTCCATTACAGAGTTTACATCCGAACACATTTCGAGTAGGCTACAATAGTAATATACTCTGGATCGCAACTTAACAATTCAAGATTTACACCTGCTACACAGTTGTTTTAAAATAACTCAAAATGAGTATTTCTTGTTAGCGGTTAAATGTAGCACTAACACGCAGAGTATAGGGTTTTCGTGGACGGTGGAATGAGAAAGACACAAGGCTGAGAAAGAAGCAACGTGTTCTTAATCAGTGTAAAATTGGAAAACAACGGAAAACAATTTTTTTTGCTAGTTGTTTTACGTCGCACTGACACAGATAGGTCTTATGGCGACGATGGGACAGGAAAGGGCTAGGAGTGAGAAAGAAGCGGTCGTGGCCTTAATTAAGGTACAGCCCCAGCATTTGCCTGGTGTGAGAATGGGAAACAATGGAAAACCATCTTCAGGGCTGCCGACAGTGGGGTTCGAACCTACTATATCCCGAATACTGGATACTGGCCGCACTTAAGCGGCTGCAGCTATCGAGGGCTGGTGTAGAACAATCTTCAGGACTGCCGACAGTGTGACTCGAAATCACAGTCTACCGAATACAACCAGCTGGTTCATTAGCAGCATCAAAGAGTGCCCGATGAATGAGGGGAACAATTTCGTTCCAAATCTCTGAACATCTTCATAACATTACCTTGTTCTAGCGATTCCACTTGCATGATCGAAAGTCCACGAGAGCTTAGCGATGTTCATTTTAGGTGGGTGAAAGTCTTCCCTCAGGGACCCTCAAGTTAGGAGCATGGTATAGTGACCACGTGACCTGTTGCTGAGACCTGGGATGTTCTTCAGTTTCACGCCTTTAATAACACTTCCTCTCATTTTATCGAAACTTCGTTCTTTAAAGTGTCAAACCTCTTCCTGTTTCTCGTGATTAGTTCGGACAGCCTTGATCTTCCGACTTCTGGGCCCAGGGTTCGATTCCTGGAAGGGCTGTGGGATTTTAATCGTAAATTATTAATTTCCTTGACTCGGACTGTCCCCAACATTCCTGCAACTCCCACAAGACTCTCCACCATAATAACATGCAGTTTCCTAAACACAGCAGACACCGCCCCCCACTCATCAGAGGTCTGTATCCCCTGTGGGTGGGGGCTGTAGAATAACACCCACGATATCCCCTGCCTGTTGTAAGAGGTGACTAAAAGGGGCCCAATGGGCTATCACCTTGGAAGCGTGGGTTGGCGACCATGGTCCCCTTAGCTGAATCCTGGTATTGCTTCCATTTACTTGTGCAAGGCTCCTCACTTTCTTCTATCCCATCCGACCTCCTTTGGTTAACTCTTGTTCTTTTCTGATCCCGACGGCATTACGTTCCCGAGGCCTACGGGGTCTTTCATTTTCACGTCCTTTGTGACCCTTGTATTCTTTGGCCGATGTCTTCATTTTCCGAAGTGTCGGATCCCTTCCATCCCTTCCCCTTTGATTAGTGTTATATAGAGGATGGTTGCCTAGTTGTACTTCCTCTTAAAACAATAATCACCACCACCACCATTAAATTATTATCACGTATAATTAAAGTTGAGAGGAATGATAATTTCGTTGTACTTCTCCTTAAAACAACAATCATTACCATCACCTTCAACATGAATCGAAAACTGAAGATTACGTATTACGACCTCATGATTTCTTTGTCCATTTCCGTGGCTAACTGGTTAGCGCGCAGGACTTTTTTGCAAGGTGTTCCAGGTTCGATTCTCGGCCTGTTGATGATTTTAGCCTTAGGCCTATACGGTTATTTCGGGGACTGTGTGTTTTTGCCGCCTTCAACATTATATTTATTCCTAGGCAGGGCCCCATCCTCACAGGCACACAGCATTATTCGAATATTTTTGTAAATAAGGGAAAATGTGCTGTAAATAGTACAAATCATCGAATTTTTGCATGAGGAAGGCCCATTTCAACACAGCAGGTGAGGCCTCCTGGGTCAGGTACTGGTCCTCCTACCCAGTTGTATCCGCAACCCAAAGTCTTACTCTCCAGGACACTGCACTTAAGGCTGTAGAGGTGGGATCTTTCGCTGAGTCCGAGGGTAAAACAATCCTGGAGGGTAAACGGATTAATACAGGAGAAAGAAGTAATTACTTGACTGCAATAATGACAAATCGTTCTTCATCCAGGTAAATGATAATACATATTTGTAATTCTCTTTACTTATTATATTATATTATATTATATTATATATTTAGTGGAAGTTTAATTACCTAATTGGAACTAAATAGCTGTAGTTTATACGTGTTCACATATTATTTCTCTGTGGATATTGTTTGAAACTGGCTCTCGATTGATCGCTAATATGGTCGCATTTACGGTAATCACTAGCGTTTTTAGTAGCGTTTAATGCGCAAACCACTGATAAAATACGGAATAAGTTTCCAGTGAACAAAGCCAGATTCAAATGAATTTGTTTTTTGTGATGTTTATTTGTTGTTATATGTTCTTCTCTTTGTCGACACGTCCCTTTTGTTCACCGCCTGGCAGCTCTCCGTCGCGTCGCCACACAGCGTTTCAAAGGAACAAAAGGTTCCAGTGCGGTACAGCTTACTGTGGACAAGCAGTCCTATATCATGAGTGCATTTCTGTACATCCAGGGAAGGTAGTAATTATTTTTAATAATAAGATTGATGCTATCACGGCCCGCAATAGTAGACATGATAATAATATTTTGAGCTTTTGCCGTCTCAGAAAACAAGGTGAAATTTTTTACGTTTCTCAGAGAACTTTGCTCTGTATCTTCAGAAGAAAATCTCGTCTGTTGACAAGCAATTCTTCTCTAAAAATGAAGGTTGAATTTAACGCTTAAACGCGCAACTTAGTACTTCTTTTAAATATAATGATTTTCATTCCAAAATTAATACATTATTATCAAGAAAATACTTTAAAAAGTATTTGTCAAAATAAATATTTATTTATTTATTTATTTATTTGGATGAGTCAAAATGTTATGAGTTTTGAATGTTGCATATATCGGTATATGCAAAGCTGTACGATAACTGTAGCTAATGCCACACTTCAGTCTTAGGGATATCCTGGCTCACAAATTCTATCTATCTAACAATGCTTTCATTCCCCACTCTGAAGGGGTGAGGCGGGCCACCTAGAGGGTAACGCCCTCTCTCTGGCCAAGAGATGCAGGCAGGTTGGGGAGATGTGATAGAAGAAGGAGGTGGGTAAAGGATGTGAAGAAGTAGGAGACGGGATAGGAATTATGTCTATGCCTAGGGATTGAACAAACGCTTTATTTAATTCATAAGTACATAGTAAAGCACATAAATGATTTACGGAAGGGTGTGAGGAAAAAGGTGTTGTGCAAGGGGGAGAGATGAAGTTTGGAAGGAAGTGCCGGGGTAAAGGTGATCACAAATTCTCTGCGGTAAAGAATATATATATTTTTAACCTTAACTGATTAAAGTTTACATTTCGCTCCATCTGATTAGCAAGAAAGATTGTTCATTTTTAATACATTAGCGACCCCTGGCGAGTTCATCTGCAAGGTAGAATTAAATACACACTTGTAAAATCACAAAGTAGAAATAACAAGCAAGTAAATTCTCGTTTGCACATACGCAATCCTGTGTATTTAAGGGTTAAGAATGCTTTACCGTTGGTCTATAGTACGTAGTACCTTCATTCGTCACTAGATAGCTCACTGTGTGCTAGCATTCCACATGCGTATCGGTATAACCGTTGCCTACGAGATAAGTAGAGGCCTCTGCATGCACGGCCTTTCAAGTACTAAATTGGCGCAGTAGCAGCAGTTCAAATACCGCCTCCAGACGTCAGGCTATCCCTCCATTCCTCAGTACGAACCCAATTGGCATTACGAGAACAACTTGCATATAAAAGCACATTACAAAGATAAAACATTGTGTTTTGACCAGAAAAGTAATGTATCTATGACGTTTAATGAAAAGAAATGTATCACACAGTAATTCAAGAAGAGCTCATACGAGTCAGATCGTATAATTGCGACCTGAAAGCAGGGCCAGACTAACAAGGTGACTCTGAGAGGTGTTTGTGCGATCGGTGGATGCTGAGTGGGTCTCGACCCACAAGTGGCCACGGTTGGTCCGTGGTCCAACAGCTCTGCACTCTAACCGGCCAACCGAGCAGAGGAGGGGAGGCCACGGCTCTACCGTGACTCTACGCCTCTGTATTCGGAAGACGGGAAAGGGCTGGACCTCACGACTGGTCTCCACCGTCGACTGTCCTGAGAATAGTTTTCCGTGTTTTTCCATTCTTCTGCACTAAGGCGAGCTTCTCCTTCACCGTCACAACTCTCCCGGCCTGAGAGATGAAGTCACCGTATAAGAGCCCCGCCTCCCCCTTCAGGGGAGCAATGAAAACGTTTTGGTAGTAGTAGTGTGTGTGTGTGTGTGTGCTATTTTTTCTTCATGTCTGCACCTACCTTTTTATTCTCACCTTCTTAAATTCCATTCCTCTTGCTGTCTAGCCAACCTCTCTGCCTCGGGTAGTACCCCCCCCCCCAGAATAACGTCCACCGTAGCCCATGCCTGTCCTAACAGGTGACTAGAAGGGGCCCTAGGGGCTCTGAACTTGACAGCGTGGGTTGTCGGCCACGAGGACCTTAGCTGAGTCTTGGCATTATTTCCACTCCCTTGGTAAACTCTTGTTCCTTTCCGACCTCGACGGTATTAGAGTATTCGAGGCATAGGGCGTCTTTCATTTTCACGCCCTTCGTGGCCCTTGTCTTTCTTTGACCAGTACCATCATTTTTCGAAGTGTCGGATCATTTCAAATTTTCTCTCTGATTAGTGTTATATAGAGGATGTTTGCCTAGTTGTTCTTCCTCTTAAAACAATATCCACCACTACCACCACCACCACCACCACCACTCTCTTCGCTACTGTACTTGTAGGCGTACATTATCTAAACATTTGTATTTGCCTGCGAGAATGCATTTTCATAGCTTCGTTCCTTGGGTACCTTACGCTATGGATACCCTGAAAGAAGCGTTGAAATTAAATTTGAAAGAAGGCATCTGGTTTTAGCAGAAATGAGAAAAGACGTGATTTCGAAATATTCACTACATATTACAGATATCGAGGGAGGTTGCCACTTGCTATTTTTCTCGTCACGCCGACGTGATATAATTTTGACCCGTTTTTCTCGTAATTCTGAATTTGCTGGGAACTCTTGGCAAGAAATTCCGCTACCTTTCTGAAGTTTACTTTTGTGGGATGGTACACAGCAATAAACAATTGTTTAGCACGCGCAATAAACAACCTGTGAATTTAATGTTTACAATACATATTCTCTCGACGCCTAATACAGAACCTCGTATATTTATAACTATGCACCAAAAATTATCTAAAACTTATGTTTAAATAGATACTATACACTCACTACGAGCTGAATACACAAATCAACACCTTATAAAGTTTTTTTTAAGGTCTACCTCACCTAAAAACTCACCAACTTAATATTTTGCTTCACAATTTCCATTGAACAGTGGAAGGCTGACATGAAGTCTAGTGGTGACTCTCGAACTATAGAACGTACGAGGGCGAATCAAAAAGTAAGGCACACTTCCAAGTTATGACTATGAAACCACCTACACATAGGCAACACAAGTTCAATTTTCCTCATAGTTCCCAAGGGGTCGTCATTATTTCTCGGAACGGTGAATCAACTTTTCGATTCCGGATGCGTAGAAATCACCTCCAGTGCTATATAACCACCGGTTGCGTAAAGGGATTAAATGAAAGCGGCGGGGAAAATTGAGCGCCTGTGTGATTTTATGCCTGATAACGCAACACCTCACACGGCCCGCTAAACGTCCGAAGTGCTGCAGCGATTCAAGAGGAAGGTATGGCAACATCCTCCATACAGTCCAGACTTAGCACCATGCGATTATCGTTTGTTCGGTAAGCTGAAAAAGGATTTCGGTGGACAACGATTCCGAAACGATGAGGAGGTTAAAGCAGCTTTCTCCAGGTGGTTACATAGCCCTGGAGGTTATTTCTACGAATCCCCAATCGGAAAGTTGGTTGACCGTTCCGAGAAATGTTTACAGTCTCTTGGGGACTATCTGGAAAAGTGAACTTACATTGTATGTTGCCATAGCCGTGTAGGTGGCTTCATAACTCGCCATAACTTGAAAGTGTAACTTACTTTTTGACTCGCCCTCGTATTTCGCGCTTTCAGTTAGTAGTTAGTAATGTTTTATTTTACCTGGCTGTGAAAGCTGCCTAGTGGAGGCCTTATTACTAATCACGTAGGCAAAGGTATAACACTGCGGTAATACGACTTGACCAAACAGAATGCACTCTCGAAAATTATGGCCGCTGATGGCCTCTGCGTTTTGCGAAAGTTCTGCCATCTGGTATGATTTTTAGTGAAGATGACAATTGATTAGCAATTGTTCTTTCATAAATGGAGGAAAGAAATGTTGTGTGAATTATGTCAACATGCGGTCAATACGTTCGTTTGAATAATTGTTGCCTTTTGTTTAAATTGCGTCAACACGTGGTCAAAAAATTCATTTGGAAATGCTGGATAAATTTCTATGTTCTTTGAAATCATTTAAGAAAAGACTAGGTAAAATAATAGGGAATCTGTCAACTGAGCTACAGCACTAGGCCTAAATGCATATCAGTGATCATTGACTTGATAGAATCCTTCAGAATCTATATAAATGAAGTTGTAGGTGGTCCGCTGTCTGTAATTTCGTTTGTTTTGCAAATTTTTCAGATATTTATCCGATTTAGGTCAATTCAAGACCGTATCAGTGGTTTTTAGTTTTCGTGTCTGTTTGTCTATTTGTTCCACCATCACGGCGAAACGGCTGGATAGATCTCGACCAAACCTCATATACAGAGTATACTGATCCAGTAGAAGGTTAAAGTATGCATATGATTTGAAAATCACTGAACAGTATGGGGGAATTATAGTGAAACCACAACAGATTTTTTTTCAACTTTCTCTTATACGGTTGATTTCTTGTAAAATCCGTGGACTACATGTGAAACGTCCCTTCATTTTAAACGACTTTTGTCTGAGCATAATTTCGCTTACTCTTCAAATGACGGAGAAAATTACTACTTTGTGCGGATTTCGTGCTCTGTATTGAGTGGTCGACAGACCGACAACGAATCTACCGGTTACCATGGCAACGTCTCTGGCTGCTTGCCAGCAGTAAAGTAACATAGGTTAATGTAATTTTCTTCAAAATTCCTGTAAACTCGTAGTTATTCCTTGCGTAGAAGGCGAGAGAGACGTCATGCTGCCATTCTGCGGAATATTTGCAGAATCTTGTTGGAGGTTAAAATCGTCGTCAAATAGCTTTAAAGGGGCTAGATAAATCTCGACCAAAATTCACATATAGAGTTAACTGATCCAGGGGAAGGTTTAGATATGCATATGGTTTAAAATCACTGAGTAGAATGGGGGTTTATAGGGAAAAACATGTTTCCTTCCATTTTCTCTTATATTATTGATTTTCTGTAAAATCCGTATACTGTGTGCGAAACATCCCTTATACGTTACGTACCTTTGTTATATACATTATTTCGCTTGGTCACTGCACACTCTTTCCTCTGAGTGAATATTCCAGGCTGTTCAAATGTATTACTATTAGTCCCCAAAAAATATCGAAATATGGAGGCAATTCCCACGACGGTTCAGACCTTTGTGTCGTGCTAACTGCTTTCTAAACCATAAGTGATTTCACAAAGCAGATTACACAATCGCTGCTCAATTTGGAGAGATCTTCAACTTTGGTGCTATGCCTTATTGTCGTATCTCGATTCCTTATATTTAGGATATCGCAGCATGTCTCGGTTATAGTCAAATCTCTCCAACTCAAGGGGACTATCATACCCATCTCTATTGCGAATGGCAGCTGGTAAGTGAGCCTGCTGTTATTGTAGAAACTCCCGAACACGATTGTGAATGGCAGTAGGAAATGTGACCTCCCATTATCATCTAAATTTCCCCAACTTGTACCTTACATGGGAAACAACGTATGGGGTCGTCCCCGTTTTGTTTCTCAGATATCGCTATGAGACATGCAATTTGATATAATCTTACTTACTGCGTGTGCAGTAACTTACGTAGAACTCCGTATACAAGGTATAATACCGTTAGCGAAGCACGGGTATATCTGCTAGTTCATTAATAATATTATAACACGTAAAAGAACACCCCTAATCCTCATTCTTTCTGCTAACCAGGTGAGAAAAATCTAACTTGTACAAAACTACAAGTTGTGTAATTGTAAATGTGGTCTCATAAGAGCACCGATATGACTTCCTAAACGCAGATTAATGATTATTGACTTCATAAATCTTTCATAACTCATCAGTTAACTCTCATTATTTCTACCAAGAAAGCTTGAAAAGTTTGACACCGTCTACGTAACAGTAAAGGTGGACTCATGAACGTGCTGACTCGGATTTCTGAGTAACTTAACCTAAAATCTTGAACGCAAAAAAAAAAGTATTATTATTTCGTATTCGAGATCAGACAAACTTATATAGTGTAGATGGCATATGTAGGCTGGATTGAAACATATATGCCCTCATTAGCTGATCAACGTAAACAAACTAGTCGTCACCATCACCAAAGCGAGAGAATTATGGGGAAAAAGCGGCCACGGAGACAGGCACTGCGAGAATGCGTTGCGATTGGCCAGGTCGTATTATACATTTTTCTGCTAGTTGCTTTACGTCGCACCGACACAGATAGGTCTTATGGCGACGATGGGACAGGGAAAGGCTGGGAGGGGGAAGGAAGTGGCCGTGGCCTTAAGTAAGGTACAGCCCCAGCATTTGCCTGGTGTGAAAATGGGAAACCATGGAAAACCATCTTCAGGGCTGCCGACAGTGGGGTTCGAACCTAATATCTCCCGAATACTGGATACTGGCCGCACTTAAGCGACTGCAGCTATCGAGCTCGGTAGTATTATACAGAGGCGCTTGTTTGTTAGCCTTCCAAACTCCAATTAAGAACAGTAATGTGGAGTGTAGCCCATTATTTCACACTTAGTGTCGTTCTTTCTGGTGTTTGCTATAATTGTTACTGCATTTCTCCTCGACTTCTGTTATATGCTTTCATTTATTGCCTCTCCCATGCCTCTCTATGCATGAGTAATAACATCATACCTTCTTATCTGAATACTTAACATGGCTAGCGCCTGAATCTCTCCTCTGTTACCACTTTCAAAAATCGTTACTCTTATGATCAGAGTTTAGTGAGGGGCATTTCATTTTTCTCCAATACATCCACATCGTATCTGTTTCATCAGTCTGTCCTCAGATATTATCCTTCAATTATTGTCAACTTTCTTAAAATACTGTCTCAATTTCCGCCTTAATTTCTCCGTATGTATGGGAGTGCTTACCTCGAAATCTCGGCTCTCCTTTCTTTGAGTAATATCACGCACTGTTTAATCCGTTCACTTCTTCATTCGCAGTCTGCGATTTCGCTGATTAAATCGCATTACCTACCGTTAACTGGAACGTATTCTGAGCCAGTGGGTAGATTGTGACACTTTTACGAGTTGGTGTATTTTACTACGGCCACTAAAAACAATCTGCCATTGGACAATCGTAGTTCAAGGCTTAAAAACACTATACCACGTCTACGGCGTCTGAGAATGCTTTTGAACGTGAGTTCGACTTGAATGCGGACAGATTTAGGAAGGCATTTGGAGAGTGATGCTGATTGCAGACCAGCTTCAGCTCGCAGAGAGAACGTCATTGTAAATCTAGGATATCTGGGGAGGATTTAAAGGATTCATCTGAACCTATCTGTCTGGTTATCTATCTGTTTGCGTTCCTAAATATGGAAAATTGCTGGGCATATTACAATCAAGCTACGTATTTATAATCTACTCATTTAGCATTGTGTTATCAGGTGAATATGACGTCAAGATATCACTTGGAGTTTGGGTTTTTAGTAAGATTATTCCCAAATATCTTCGTTAAAGCAGGTCTGTCAAAAGACTGTAAGTTATATAATACACGTTTAAGGTGTTATTACCTTTAGTTTATGTAGTATACGTATTTATCGGATGGTTACGAAAACTTGGACTTTTAGCCCAAGTTCTGAGGGACACGTGGTGCATGTTATTTTAAGATGGGTTAAAGGGAAGAACTAAAGAGCAGCTTTATTCTTTTCGAAGGAGCAGATAATACGGAAGGTATCAACAATGATAGGTTTCATGAGTCTTAAGTGCCACACCAGTGGTCAGAGAAACAACAATAAAGAACTGAGAAGTAGGGAGAATTTCGCACAAATTCGGACCAGGAACTGTACCGTATAATAAATTCTGATATCCTTCTCAACAAACTACGTGTTTGTAATCTACTCATTTAGCACAGTGTTTTCGTACCTCACGTTACTGCCACGTTCTGTCGGAGAAAAATATGTTCAACATGCCATATTAAACGTGTGAATACAGGTATGTAACTTTGCATAAATTCATGAAGGAAACATGTACTCCATTGGAAATTCCCGTGCGAAGAATGGGCACAAATGCTGATCTATATAAATAAAATTGTAGGGGTCCGCTCTATGTAATTTCGTTTGTTTTGCCAGTTTTAAGATATTTATCCGATTTAGGTCAAATCAAGACCTTGTAAGTAATTTTTAAATTTCGTGTCCGTCAGTCTGTCTGTTTGCTTGTCTGTTCCACCATCACGGCGAATCGGATTCATAGATCTCTGTCAAACTTCGTATTTAGAGTATATTCATGCAGGGAAGGTTTAGGTATGCATATGATTTAAGAATCGCTGAACAGACTGGGGGTTTATAGGAAAATTCAAGAGTTTTCTTCCATTTTCTCTTATGCTATTGATTTTCTGAAAAATACGTGGACTATATGTAAAATACCCCTTCATTTTAAACACATTGTTTATGAGCATAATTTTTCTTATTCTTCCAATGACGGGGAAAATTACTACTTTCTGCGGGTATCATGCTCTGCATTGAGTGACCGACAGACTGACAACGACCCTACCGGTCACCATGGCAACGTCTCTGGCTGCTAGCCAACTCGGTGTTGTTCCTTGCGTAGAAGGCGAGAGAGACGTCAAGATGCCATTCCGCGGGATATTTGCGGAATGCCGTTGAAGGTTACAATCGTCTTCGAATAGCACTAAGGGGGGCTGTTAATACTGTATTTGAATAATACCGCGGAATGTAGCCCTTTATTTCACACCGTCAGGTGTTTTCTGGCATTTGATGTCATTTTTACTGTATTTCTCTTCTACTTATGTTTTCCGCTTTATTTTATTGCCTCTAACTTGCCTCCTTAGGTTATGACATAACACCGTACAACTGAAGGAGGCAGTGTGGAACAGGACTACTTAGAGAGCGCTAATTCATAGAATCACCGATGGTCGGTTTCGATTGAATGGATGACATCATCATCAATAACTCCATAATTCATAGTTATAATCCTATTTCCTATTAATTTCAACTTTCTGAACTGTATTAATTTCTTCCTTAATTACTCCGTGTGTATGCGAGTAATAATCCAGAAACCTTGACATTCTTCCCTTTGCGGAAAAATTCCAAGCTGTTCAAATGTACCCTACAACATTTTTGCCCCGGAAAATATCGAAATATGGAGGCAATATCAATGACGGCGCAGACCTTCGTTTCGGAGTAATTGGTGTCTAAACGGTAAGTCGTATTACAAAACACAATAGCACAATCTCAGTTCAATTTGGAGAGATCTACAAATTTGGTCCCATGACATTTTGTTGTATCTCGATCCATTATACGCTAGATAGAGATGCATTTCTCAATTCTAAGTTAATTTAGTACTTCTACACATCTATGTTATCGTTTGACACATTTATAGGAAAGATGGAATCGTTAAATTCGGTACGCAAATTGTGACGTACCCACTTGGCCCACAGATACATGACAATATTATAACGTTATAAGTTAAAAACTTCATTTTCCCGTACTGAACTGAGATTCACAATTAAAATATCAAGGAAGGTTCAACCTTTTCAATACAAAACGTGTTGCATAAGATGTTCACAACATAATATTTATTAAATAGTTAGAACCGGTTTCGACGCTCATCGCGTCATCATCAGCTACAAAAATCACAATGGGCAAAGTACATGTCATAAAAATTGCATTAATAACTCTTGCATGGCTGAATACAAATGGTAGACTGCTTTTTCTTAAAAGCTAGAAGAACTTGAGTAAAATATGATGATGTGATGTGACACATAAAAGCATAGTAGTTTGATGGGTAAGTATTGTGCATAAAATTGAACTGATGCTTTGAACATAAAAGTCTGAATATGATGATAAAACAATGTGGTAAAAACAAAGTAGTAAAATTGTCCACTCTTCTGATGTTCACTTCAGGCACATAAGTCCAGGTCCGATGTTATATAGCAAAACCAACAAAAATATTTTGTCGAGGCCGGGACACCTGATGTTGGGCGAATTGAATAAGGTTGATCTTCGAATAAGTCTCAGCTCAACAGAGTCGTGAGTCTTGTTTAGCGTGCTGAGTGTGTGGTGTAAGAAGAGTTGTGGACAAGTGACTGTTGAGCTGAGACATATTCGAAGATCAACCTTATTCAATTCGCCCAACATCAGGTGTCCCGGCCTCGACAAAATATTTTTGTTGGTTTTGCTATATAACATCGGACCTGGACTTATGTGCCTGAAGTGAACATCCGAAGAGTGGACAATTTTACTACTTTGTTTTTACCACATTGTTTTATCATCATATTCAGACTTTTATGTTCAAAGCATCAGTTCAATTTTATGCACAATACTTACCCATCAAACTACTATGCTTTTATGTGTCACATCACATCATCATATTTTACTCAAGTTCTTCTAGCTTTTAAGAAAAAGCAGTCTACCATTTGTATTCAGCCATGCAAGAGTTATTAATGCAATTTTTATGACATGTACTTTGCCCATTGTGATTTTTGTAGCTGATGATGACGCGATGAGCGTCGAAACCGGTTCTAACTATTTAATAAATATTATGTTGTGAACATCTTATGCAACACGTTTTGTATTGAAAAGGTTGAACTTTCCTTGATATTTTAATTGTGAAAATTATAACGTGGCGGGTCACTTTAATATTAAAATAAATAAATGATATGTCATTGTTTCTCCATAAACAGTATCCCAAGGGCGCCAGTCTTCAAGCTTATGGCTTGAAAACAAAAGTAGATAATTAATAATAATAATAATACGTAATGAGACTCAAAAAACTCCCAGGGATGAGGTGAACGGAACACAAATCATTAAGTACACTAATTTGGAATTTAAGGATCATTAATAATCATTTCATAAAATACAAATTAAAACAGCTATTTATTAAGATGAAAAACGTGACGTAACGGCGTTTTAACGACATCTGAACTTACGGAAGCAAAAGAAAAATTGAATGAAATTAATTTTAAAAATGAACTGTTGCGCGAAGACTTGCAGTAACTTATGCCATAAGCTTACCATATGCAGACTCTGTTGTCTTGAAGCTGATGATGTGTGGATCTCGTACCGGCTGCCTTCTCTGTTGTTGGATTCCAGTCCTACTTCTACATTTCCTGTCCTTAACACTTCCTACTGTACTCCTTACATAAAGTCGTAATGAGTCCTAATTTTAAATGCAAAACCACCATGGGTTATGTTCATGGAGAGAATACACTTGTATTCTTCCGTATTACGGAACAGTAGCGTAGCTAAATTCATAATAAAAGCTCTCCTCCCCTATACTAGTGAAAACCGGTCTCCCGTTGACTACCTCTCGTCATTGAGATAACAAGTCCCAATGAGAGTAACTTTTGAGTAGAATATACTCAGATGCGAAGTGAACTAAGTTAAAATCTTCTCCGATGTGTAGACGTAGAATCGTAGTAAGAGTATCTTCCAAGAGTGAGAATCAGAATGTCCGAAAGTCCGAATACAAGTGACAATCTGCTCACGAGTAAGAATAAGAGTATGAATCCACTCTCCAGCTCTTGTCGGTGGTATATATCGGTTCAAAAGTCTCCTTCCATCAGCCATATCACATGGTCCAGTAAGATTCGAGGTCTCATCCCTTCTCCGATGTATTGCTGTGAATCCATCACGTTGCTTCATTACGTTCATTCACATAGGCTGAACTTTCCCGCTGAAATAAAGCGTCCCGAAGCGGAGTTTGAAAAGTGGGTGTTAATAATGTATCAACTGTCTCTTCAAGAGGTAGAGAGGGTAAGGTCTCTCGTAACCTAGATGACGTACTTTTCCTGGAATTGGGCTGAAATTAGCCTGCTGACTCTGGTCACCTCACAACGGCTATTGGAAAATTTACTGCAAGTTATAAATATGCATGATGTTGAAATACTTTACGCAATAATTTGTTCGTTCAGAATACGTTATAGCCGCGATACAAAGAAATGAAATGATGATTGAACTGGGTGATAAAAACCCTATATATATATATATATATATATATATATATACATATTAATTTAAACATGACCTATCAGTGATTAAATATACACATCTTATCAATTAATTTCATAGTTCAATAATTAAAAACATGCAGTGATGTCCCAAACATCACAAAATTGACACGACTGGCAGTCATATGACAGCCAAATTTTCTAATTCCAGCTGCCACATAAGTATCCAAAAAATAATGTGTGAAAACTGGATCCAAATTTCACCCTATTCAATATTTCTCACTCAGTCTAACCCATAAATATAGCAGATACGAGAAAATGTGGTAGGACCAGCCATATAGAACACTAAAAGAGGCATCTGGTGGCAGAATCAGTTTCATGATATGATGTACCGTTTAAAAGCAGTAAATTTCAAAATTAGGGCCTGCACTTATAAACGTCCCCATGCTTACCTACCAGGGCAAATCAAAAAGCAAGTCACACTAGCTCGCCGCGAGAGCACGCTGTATATCGTGACCGTGGCAAATGCGGAGCAAGCTACACTAATTGCCGACACGTCCGATAGGAAGGTTGGTGTGGTATCCCATCGTGGTTTGAGTGCAGGGTGGGCTAGGCTCAATGGCGCGTCAACTGAATGTTAACTCCAAATTGGAGGTGCGTTCTCGCGATCAGCTTTCTATTTCATTGACATTCATCATGAAATCACTGCTGTATACGGCGAGCGTGCAGTTTCTCGCCCAGACATTGTAAAGTGATGTAAGCAATTTGATGCCGGACACACGGTTCTCACGGACGAATATCGCGAAGGCAGGCCCGTAACGTCCAGTACCGTTGCAAATAATGTTAACTGTGTGGATGGGATGATTGGAGAGACTCGGCGCATAACACTGCAGGAAATTTCTAGTATGCTGAACATTTCGTATGGGCGTGTGTTCTCCATTGTTCACCAACACTTTGGATTTCGTAAACTGTGTCAAAAGTCGGTGCCACATCTGTTCACCAATGTTCACAAGGCACAACGTTTCCAATCGCCACTGGTAATTTTGCATGGATAATCTGTGGAGAGCAACGAGTCTCCGAAAACCGTAAAAGAGTGGTTAGTGGGACGTAAAGCAAAGCAAATAACATTATTATTATTATGATTATTATTATTATGATGATTATTATTATTATTATTATTAATGCTACCTTGCTTTACGTCCAATAACTACTTTTACGGTTTTCGGAGACGCCGAGGTGCCGAAATTTTGTCCCGGAGGAGTTCTTTTTACGTGCCAGTAAATCTACCGACACGAGGCTGGCGTATTTGAGCACCTTCAAATATCACCGGGCTGAGCCAGGATCGAACCTGCCACATTGGGGTCAGAAGGCCAGCGCCTCAACCGTCTGAGCCACTCAGCCCGGCATTATTATTATTATTATTATTATTATTATTATTGATTCTCTGTAAAATCCGTGGACTATAAGTGAAATATCTGTTCATATTAAACAACTTTTGTTATGTACATAATTTCGTTTGGTCACTGGAGACACTTTCCTTTGAGGGAAAATTCCAAGCTGTTCATTAGTATAACTTTGTGGCCCCGGAAAGTATCGTAATATGGAGGTAATTTCAATGACTGTGCAGACTTTAGATTCGGGGTAACTTCTTTCTAAACGGTGTCATTTCAAAAAAAGAATGACACAGTCGCCGCTCACTTTGGCGAGAACTTCAACTTTGGTCCCATGACTTTTACTTTATAAGTTACTAGCAAGATACCCGTGCTTCGCTACGGTATTATACTGAAATTTATAATTGAATGCTTATTGTTTTAGATATATAATCCTCCGAAATTCGCGATCTGACTCGTTTTCTGCGAGAATCCACCAAAATTCCCGATCTGACTCGTTTCCTATTATTTTACGGCACGTTTCCTCCCATTTTTCAATCTTCCTTTTCAGCAATCGATTTCGTACTTCCCGGGTTAGGCTCAGGTATTCCTCCCGGTCAGTTGGGTCCGTAAATCTGTGCCATCTTTTCCTATAATAATTTTTAATATGGATAAAATCCTTCAGGAGATCCAGCGTGGTGTAATATTGGGTGCCTTGGCGGCTCTGAACCCGCGGCCAGGCTGCATTCTTAGTCATTACCCGTCCAGGAGCCGTTTCCAGCGCGGTCCGCACATTTGACGACGGTCCGGAACATTATTATTATTATTATTATTATTATTATTATTATTATTATTAGTTGCTGGAATGGCTGATGACAGGAAAAACCGGAGTATACGGAGAAAAACCTGTCCCGCCTCCGTTTTGTCCAGCACGAATGACACATGGAGCGAACGGGATTTGAACCACGGAACCCAGCTGTGAGAGGCCGGCATGCTTGCGTCTGAGCAACGGAGGATCCTTATAAGTACATTAATAACAGTAAAATCAATTGGTCTCACCTCCTTCTACACCCCACCGCCTTTAAGTTTATTTACCGCCACCTCCCCCCCCCCCACGAAAAATTAAAAGAAGGCTTGTTTCTTTATGTTTAAGGGAGATTCCAAACACCAGTGTTCACGTCTATTACCTTCAGCTTTGAAATATAAGTATCCCCATAAAAATAATTTACTTTTTGCACTTCATTTCACACTACTCCCCCCCTCCCCAAGTGAATTTTCCCGCAAAAAATACTTGTTTCTTTAATAGTAAAGGATCTTCTAAATACCAATTATCACGACTCAAAATTCTTCAGTTTTTGATTTATGTGTCCTCATTAAAGGAATTCAACTCCTTTACACTCCCGCCCTCCAAGATGGTCCCCCCTCAAACGCATATTTTTTGTTTTTAAAGGAGATCCATATACGAATTATCACGTCTGTAACAACTTTAGTTTTTATTAGATGTATTCTCATACAATTAAGTCAATTAATTTTTCAATTACCGAGCGAGTTGGCCGTGCGCGTAGAGGCGCGCGGCTGTGAGCTTGCATCCGGGAGATAGTAGGTTCGAATCCCACTATCGGCAGCCTTGAAAATGGTTTTCCGTGGTTTCCCATTTTCACACCAGGCAAATGCTGGGGCTGTACCTTAAATAAGGCCACGGCCGCTTCCTTCCAACTCCTAGGCCTTTCCTATCCCATCGTCGCCATAAGACCTATCTGTGTCGGCGCGACGTAAAGCCCCTAACAAAAAAAAAATTCAATTCTTTCACCCCCCCCCCCCCCCCGCTTTCATTGGATTTTCCGAGAATACGTGTTTCTTTACTTTTAAAGCAGATTCCAAATATCAAATTTCACGTCTGTATCATCTTCATATTTGAGATATCAGTAGCCTAATTAAAAGAATTCAACACCATTTTCAGTCACTTTTAACCCCCCCCCCCCGCTCCACCCAAGTGGTATTTCCGAAAACTAAAAATACACGTTTCTTTATGTTTAATAGAGATAAAAAATACCATTTTTCACTTCTGTAACATGTTAAGTTTTTTGAGATAAACTGTAAAAATTCTCATTTTAAAATTTCACCCCTTTTGAGTTCCCCTTTTTCCCAAAAGAAATCACCTATGTTTCTTTACATTTACAGGAGATTCCAAACACCCACTTTCTACGTCTGTACCATTTTACGTTTCCAAGATATTCTGTAGATATAGTCTTTCAAAAAATTCACCCCATTTTGTCACCCCTGTTTAACCGCCATTAATTGGATTTTCCAAAAACTAAAAAATACGTGTTTCTTTATTTTTAAAGGAGATCCCATATACAAATTTTCAGTTCTGTAATATCTTTCGTTTCTGAGATATATGTATCCTTATTAAAGGCATTCAACCCATTTTTCACCCTTTTAAACCCCTCCTATTGGGATTTAAGGAAACAAACAAAGACGTGTTCCTTTATTTTTAGAGGAGAATCTAAGTACCAATTTTACATCTGTAAATTTTAAAGTTTTAAGATGTAGACACACTCATTTTAAAAATTCACCCCCCCTTTTCACCCCCCAATATTTGGATTTTCCAAAAACGAAAAAATACGTGTTTCTTTACTTTTAAAGTAGATCCCAAATACAAATTTTCAGGTCTGTAATATCTTCAGGTTCTGAAATATAAGTAGCCTCATTAAAGGCATTCAACCCATTACTCACTCTTTTACACCCTTCCTATTGGGATTTTCCGAAAACAAAAGAATACGTGTTTCTTTATTTTTAAAGGAGATTCTAAATACCAATTTTTACGTCTATAAACTATAAAGTTTTGAGATATAGATACACTCATTTTAAAAAATCACCCCCTTTTCACCCCCCATTATTTGGATTTTCCAAAAACAAAAAATACGTGTTTCTTTATTTTTAAAAGAGATCCCAAACACCAATTTTCAGATCTGTAATATCTTCAGTTTCTGAGATATAAGTAGCCTCATTAAAGGATTCAACCGCTTTTTCACCCCTTTTCACTCCTCCTATTGCGATTTTCCAAAAACAAAAAGTTATGTATTTCTTTATTTTTGAAAGAGATCAAAAGTACCAATTTTGAGGTCTATAATATCTTCAGTTTCTGAGATATAGGTACCGGTATCCTGATTAAAGGCATTCAACCCCTTTTTCACCCTTTTTCACCCCTCCTATTGGGATTTTCTGAAAACAAAAAAATACGTGTTTCCTTATTTTTAAAGAAGATTCTAAATACCAATTTTCACATCTGTAAACTTTTAAAGTTTTGAGATATAGACACACTCATTTTAAATCTTCACCCCCCTTTTTCACCCCCTTAGCAACGGGAAATCCAAAAACCCTCTCTTAGCGAGCACCTACATCTTAATATGAATATATCCCCAAAATTTCATTTCTTTATGTCTAGTAGTTTTGGCTCGGCGATGATGAATCAGTCAGTCAGTCAGTCAGTCAGTCAGTCAGTCAGTCAGTCAGTCAGTCAGTCAGTCAGTCAGTCAGTCAGTCAGTCAGTCAGTCAGTCAGTCAGTCAGTCAGTCAGTCAGGACAAGCTACTTTATATATATAGATATAGCGCTGCATATCTCGATTAAAATCAAACCTCTCCAACTCGATTTTGACTGGCATTAGGGAAAGGTGCCTATCATTATAATGAAAATTCTCCATCTCCAATGTGAATGGCAGTTAGCAAGTGAGCCTGCCGTTTTAGTAGAAACTCCCGAACTCGATTTTGAACGGCAGTAGGAAATGTGGCGTGCAATTATCATCAAACTTCCCCAATGCTCACCTTACATTGGAAACAACATATGGCGTCATGCAATTTAATATAATCTTACTCACTTCAGTAAAGTAATTTTCGTAGAAATCCGTGGACTATACAAGGCAGAATACCGTATCGCAGCACGGGTACATTTATTGGTCAGTTAATAAAGTCGAACTTGAACCTCATATCCCGTAGTTTTATTCCCCTGTATTCTGCTGAACATCCTAATCCTGGATCCTTGTGACAGATGTACAGTATGTACATAAACCTTTGGTTGTGTCTGATACAACCGTCATTTCAATTTTGATTTTAAACATTTACAATAGGCCACGGTGAAGATGATCGCAAGATAAGAAGTGACCGAATAGTCTCTATCTGTATAATATTACCTTAGTTTGCTGTCACATTTTATAGAATAATATTCTGTCATATTGTTTTCTGGCAGGCGGTTCGGTGCCCGCACAGTCATTTCTTTATCTAATGTAGGTGTCCCAAGCAGGTAAGCGAGCAAGCAACTAGCTAACTATATATTTTTGGAACTCCATATTATGAATACAGAAGCAATCTGTTACATATGAAACAGACTTTGACCGAGGTCGGACTTGAACCAGCACCAAAGCACGAGCTCATAACCAGTTCTAAGGGCTGTATCTTGTTATCTGAGACATTTCAACCAGCATTTTGTCGCATTCTGCATTTCAGTTCATGCATGGAACTCAAAGGAACAAATTTTTGAACACACTGCATACCTTTCACTGAGTGACTTTAGTCTGTGTTATAATAAATCAATATAATGATTATGATAGTGGGAAGATAGAGGCTTGACTTGTGCGTTTAATCTTCCACTCCACATATCATTTACTGTAGTCTGTCGATGGGAGAGATTGACAAGGCCATGACTTAATGTTCAGCCAAGTAACCTAATTAAATAGGCCTCTTAAAAGTTTACCAATTTGTATTCAGCAGTTAAGTTGCAGTTTGTATTAACATTCCATCAGCTCTTCCGAAACTATTTGTTCCTCTGGGACCACCAGGCTAATGAAACGCCAACCAGACCTCCAGAAAATAAGTTCACTTGCGCTCTGGTAACTCTCCAAGTTTAAGACAGATATTGGGGCATTCAATAAACCTCTTACTTCCACTGTCTCAAACTAATGAATCCTCACTAGGAGTTGCAATAAGGAGCATTCCTTCCTGTAAAATAATGATAAAGTTATTTATTGAGCATGCCTCTTCAATTGCTCCCAGGGGTATCGGAATTTTATCTCACAAGAGTCCTTTAAGGGGACCAAGCCCGATGTCTGGGACAATCTTTCACATTTCTGCTGATGATGATGCTTGGTTTTTTAAGGGGCCTAACATGGAAGGTCATCAGCCCCTCTTTCAAATTTCTTTTTTTTTTTGTTATTGTTTTGTATGCCTTGTTATATTACAACGGCACTTCAAAAAGTAAGGTAACATGAGCTCCTATGGGGAAACTTTTATTTTACAGGCAGGTACAAGGATACACAGTGATAGGTTACTGGTACACATTACTATTCAACACAGTTATCATTCTTGCCCAAACCGTCAAACATTCGCAGAATTACCAAGCGAGTTGGCCGTGCGGTTACGGGCGCGCAGCTGTGAGTTTTCATCCGGGAGGTAGTGGGTTCAAATCCCAATTTCGAAAGCCCTGAATATGGTTTTCCTTTGTTTTCACAATAGGAAAATGCTAGGGATGTACCTTAATTAAGGACACGGCCGCTTCCTTCCCATTCCTATCCCATCGTCCCACCAAGACCTATCCGATAATAATGTATTGCCTTTACGTCCCACTAACTACTTTCACTATTTTCGGAGACGCCGAGGTTCCGAAATTTATTCCCACAGGAGTTCTTTTACGTGCCAGCAAATCTACCGACACGAGGCTGACTTATTTGAGCACCTTCAAATACCACCGGACTGAGCCAGGATCGAACCTGCCAGGTTGGGGTCAGAAGGCCAGGGCCTCTACCGTCCGAGTCACTCAGCCCAGCGAAGGGCCTATCTGTGTGGCTAAGACGTAAAAAATAACCTTAACTTTTAATCTCATCTTTCTTAGTTTGTGATTTTTGGAACGCTCAGCGCAGAAAGCACTGTAGACATCAGCTTCAAATTTTCAGTACATACATTATGTTAGAGACTCTCTTTCGTGCTAAAAATAAATTTACGAACTTCTGCTTCGTATTTAGCTTGAAAATAAGGAAACATTTACGAAAATGTACAAAAAATTAGGTTTACAAAAAAAAAAGCACCAAATGCGTCTACAGAGATCTTACCCATGTTGACATCCTATGATATGGAATTCTGAATGGACGATTTTCTGCCCTTCAGAAATTCAATTATTGCCGAAGATCTTGGAATTGTAAACCCTTAATAAAATAAATAACAATGATTGTCATCATTATTATTATTTATATCATCATCATCTTGAACAGTAACAACAATGAATGCATTCATTGGTGCAGTACGATGTCCAGGGAGTCAAACGAATGGGCATTTTTAACAGAGAATCTCCAACGAATCTTCTTTATCTATAAAAACGTAACTACCATGTGTCTGTACATTAACTATTTTGGCGAAATTTTAAACCAGCTATCCGTTTCAGGTGTAATTATGACCATCTGCATATTTTTTAGCTTTGGTGTCTGTCTGTTTGTTTGTCTGATTTCTTGTAAGTTGAAAACTACTGGACACATTTATACAAAACTTGATATTTGGAATCCACCTGTCATTGGGTAGGTTTTAGGGCCAATAACATTTCGTAATACCTAAATTTACTGGAGGTTTATCCGAAACCGAAACCGTGAGTTTGCTCTCCCACAAAATATGTACATCCAAAATTAAGGGAAATCTACCATCCTCAACGGAAATCAATTTCAAAAACATTTTTCTCATGTACATAATTTCGATAGGAGGATTAATAAAGGAGATATCATGAACGGTCTGTTTGCAGGGAACGTCCAGCGGACATGACCAAAATGTGTTGTGCGTGGAGCAGATTCCTTATCTATCTACATAAATAAAATCGTAACTACCGTGTGTCTATACATTAACTATTTTGGCGGAATTTTCGTACAGCTATCCGTTTAAGGGGTAATAATGACCATCTGCATATTTTTTTAGCTTTAGATTCCTGAAACTCCTCATTTTTTCCCTCTCGCCGAAAATCAGCACAATCTGTCAGTCGAGGTAGAAAACAGAAATTTGGCAAAATTATATGTTTTAGCCTGCAACCGAGAGAAAACTTCCAAGATCTTCAATTTTTTTTTTACTTTTTATCTCCGAAGAATATCGAAATGTGGAGACAATTTTAATGATGACGCAGACCGTTTCGCGGTATTTCGTGGCTGAACGGGAAATCCTATCACAAAACGGATGGCACAATCCCGGTTCAATTTCGAGTGGTCTACAACTTTGGTCTTATTACTTTTGTCGTATCTCTATTTCTTATACGTTAGATTTGTCTCTATTTCTCGACTGTAAGTAAATTTTGCACATTTTTACACGCGTAATTCATACTATGAATCACTTAGATGAAAGATAGAATCATCAAATTCTAGACGAACTTTGGCCCACCCAGTAGCAATATGTGAGAAAAGTTCTATGTTTGTGGCTGTCACATAATTATGAAAAAAGTAATGCATTGCGAGACAATTTTTCCCAGATGTCACCGTATTCAACGTTTCTAACTCAATATGACCCATGAATAGATGAGATACAAGAAAATATCATAGGACCAGCCATTTATACTGCTAAATTCGGCGTCTTATGGTAAAATCAGTTTGTCGATATGACGTACCGTTTAGTAGCAGTTAATCTTTAAATGAAGGTTTGCGATATTTTAAACATGTATACTTTCGTATGTCGATCTATATATATTAATTGATGTCCATTTGTAGAGATGGAGAAAGGGTGCGTCTGCTATTGTAATCAGTACTCCCCACATCGAATTAGACTGGCGGTAGGAATGAGGTCCTTCTCCAACTCCTGTGTAACTTACATTAGTAAGGAGGGCCTACCATTGTAATGAATAATTCCAGTCTCGATTTGACTTACAGAAGGCAAGGGAGCGTGCAATTTTGTTCAAAACTCACCTACCCGATTGTCTTTGGCTGTAGGCAAGGGTGCCCGCCATTATTAACAAATGTACCCATCCAAAATGTGACTGGCATTAGGCATAGATTCCTGCTTTTTTAATGGAAAGTCCCCTGCTTGGTGTGATTGGCAGTTAGCTGGCTGGCAGTAAGAAAAGGGACCTGTCATTATATTTATAACAGCAAAACTCAATTTTGACTGGCAGTAGGGAAGTTGACTGCCATTATAATAAAATCTCCTCATCTGTCTGGAAGTAGGAAAGGGGGCCTGCCATTGTATGTAAAACTCTCCAAATCGATTGTGACCTTTCAGTAGGTAATCAGGCCTACACTTATAATGTAACTCCCCCAACTCGATTGTGAATGGCAATAGGCAAGTGAGTCTGCCGTTATCATAAACACTTCGCAACTCACGAAACAACGTATGGGGACCTCCTCATGCTGTTTCTCGGATATCGCTAAGAGACATGCAATTAAAAAAAAGCGTATTCACTGCATGCACAGCAATTTATTTCGATATCCGCATATAATGTAGAATAATGTGGCGAAGCACGGGTACATTTGCTAGTTTTGCAATAAAATTCAAGAGCATACTCATCACGTGCACCTCCGTAGTGTAACGGTAGCACTGCAGATTACGCCGGTAACAAGTTTTATGTAATTCTAACTACTATTCCTAAATTAATTCGGAAACATTTAAATATTATTCTATTATTCATAACTTTATCCGTGTCCCTAACCTTCAACTGCACAGTCGTTAGAATTTGTTATAACATATTTTCACTAATACGTCAGCCAGTTAATCGCCGTTCTGTTCCCATGAGAGTGAGTTCGATTCTGGCTAAGATTTACAGCATTTGAGGGAGTTTATATGTTATAACTCACGCCCGCTAGCTACCAGAACGTAAGGTAAATTTGTGAAGCAAAATTACGACAACGTGGCGTTTCAATCTATAGTCATTGAAGGGTTGTTAAACACCATACGTGCCATTTCCTAAAATTTGTAGCAATTGAAAGGGCTTAAATAAATATCCTGAATATTATTAATTTATGATTATCAAAATGGGTAAATATAAACGAATTTTAAACAACTAATCAGAAAATGTCCTAAATAAATATTGATTCCATTAGTACCTGCAAATAAGATATTTCTTCCGTTTACTCTTTTGTCAATTTTTGTGGGTCGGCACTGTACGTGAATTTGGCACGTTTTCGGTCCCGCGGTGTAGGGGTAGCGTGCTTACGTCTTACCCGGAGGCCCCGGGTTCGATTCCCGGCCAGGTCAGGAACTTTTACCTGGATCTGAGGGTTAGTTCGAGGCCCACTCAGCCTACGTGATTACAATTGAGGAGCCATCTGACGGTGAGATGGCAGCCGCGGTCTAGAAAATCGCAGAATAACGGCCGAGAGGATTCGTCGTGCTGACCACACGACACCTCATAATGTGCAGGCCTTCGGGCTGAGCAGCGGTCGCTTGGTAGGCCAAGGCCCTTCTGGGCTGTTGCGCCATGGGGTTTGGTTTGGTTTTACAACTGGATGCCCTTCCTAACGTCAACTCTCTATGGGGGAATATATTCGCTATTGGATATTCTTGTGATACTTGGAAGTGTGATGGGTTGTGATCAGCACAAAAGTTACTGGTAATTTGTAATTTACATTTATCTTACATTTTCACAGAAACATACTTCGCTGTACAAAAATTCTCCTATGTCCCAGTAAGTAAAATATAGCTGTAATTTGCATGGCCAACAACCAGTAAAGATAGTACTACGGAGCATGAGACATTATATTGAAAATTTCCGTGTTTTCTAGCGGAAAAGTATTTGAAAGTATTGAGAATGTATTTCACAACCTAACGCTAAACTTGAGAAACACCATAAATATACTTTAAGAAACATAATTTTATATTATTATACAGTACATCAGAAAGGTGTGATATAACTAAAAGCATAAGGAAGCCTTTTCTTAGTTCTCCAAAGTACCATTTCTTGACATTCTTAAATCACTAATTTCGTTGAAAACAAGTTAAATATTATTAGTAACTTTATTACCCTCAAAGGTACACAATATGCAGAGGTGGTTTAAAAATCAATAATTATGATATAGATAGCTATATTTTGCCTACTAGGACATAGGAGAATTTTTGTACATCGAAGTATGTTCCTGTGAAAATGTATGATAAATGTAAATTACAAATTCACTACTGAATATTCTTGTGGTATTTGGAAGTGTGATGGTTTGTGATCAGTACAAAAGGTACTGGTAATTTGATGGCCATCAACTTCATGTGGTTGCTGATTTTGATGGTGTGAATATGGTGACCATCAAATATTCGCTGGCATGAATAGAACCTTTGTAATCATTGGGATGTGACAAACCGATCGATCTTAAAAGTTGCCTTCTGTTCTCTAGGAACATCCCTGCCAAGAGATTCGTTGGGGAGACTGTTCTTCCAGTAATTGCTATTCTCCCAGTATTTGAAATCAATGAGTCAGGCAACATAAAAATAGGGAGTTTATAGGCTCCTTAATACAGGTAATATCCCAGCATTTGGTAAGTCGAAACATGGGATACGATGGTAAATTACCCTCAGGACTACTCTCATTCTTCCACCAGCGAAATGCTGGGATGTTATCTTTATTAAGGACCCACTGACCTGGATGTTTGTGCCTCAATAACAGTCATAATCATCATCATCATCATCATCATCATCATCATCATCATCATCATCTTAATCATCTACCCCAGCGTTACCGACATGATAGTAATAATAATATAAAACGATTTTCAGAGCAACCGACGTGAAATCGGGAGATGACGCTGTCGCCTTAATTATGGTACAGACCCAGCATTTACGTGGTATGAAAATAAGAAACCATCGAAAACGGTAGGATACGAACCCACCATCTCCAGAATGCAAGCTCACAGCTACGCCGCTCTAACCGCACGGTCAACTCCTTCGTAGACGGAAAATTTTAGGGACATTTTAGCAGCATAAGGGATACTCATGACCGTTGTGTCTGATTCCTTGGCTTAATAATTAGCGTAGTTGCCTTCGATTCAGAGGGCTCCACGGGACACGCACGGACAAACATGAAGCATACATATATATACTAGTGGACCCGCGCGCTGCTCCTCAGCATTCCTTATAAATAGGTCAGATAGCTCATCTTGATACGCCTGTCGTAGTCATATAGTTTTTCCTGCCCATTTCAATAATCTTATGAATATTTAATACCGATAATATAGTTTATGGATTTTCCAAAAATAAAAAATATGTTTATTTTTAAAGTTCCAAATAACAATTTTAACGTCTGTAACATCTTTAGTTATACGATCCCGCTCGTATGTGTGTCTTACCCTACAGTTTTCTTTCCCAAACAGTAAGTCATAATATGTTTATCATACCGATTGGGAATGAACTTTGACTTAAATGGCATTCAGAGTGTCACAGTTCATCTCAGATATCCCAAAGACTATGAATTCGTCACTAATATCGTCATTTTCGGATTTTTAAGTTTCACACCCTTCCTTTAGGGGTGCTAGGGGTTTCTTGCCCCTACAGTATTTTTTTCCAGATAAAAGCAGAAATAAGTTTTAAGGAACACATCATAATCTTCACATACTGTTGGGTAGGCAATCCCCTGATCGGACTTGTCTTGCGGTTTGCTTATCTTCCCCTACTCTATTTTTCACCCCTTAGTGCCGAACTAATAATCAAATTTCGTTCAAACCACTTCATAATCCCTCTCAGATGTAATAAGAAAAAACTGTGAAAATTTCAGCGAAATCGGTCCAGTAGTTTTTGAGTCTATTAGCCTTAAACATACCAACATCCAATTTTATATATGTATACTCATCCATTTTCCTCAGCTCCATGGACTCGGTCGGAACAGGCCAGATACTACCTGGAACTGAACCCGTGCCTCATAAAGTTACAGGAAGGAAATAATAGAGGCATGAATCCCCAGTGAACGTTTGAACCCAATGAAAAGGTTTATTAACACAAAATAATGCAAATGAATAAAGAACAAAAGAAACAGAGGATGCAGAGAACACCTTACTTTCATAATCAGTCCCAGAAAGTATTATACCCGCAGTCATCTTTCCTTCTGACCACGAACATAAATAACGTTCCTGTGGTAACGTTAAAGCTTGGTAAATACATTAGCAATCAAACAAAATCTTTCTCGGAACAACGAATTAGTTCGCAACATAAAGCATTCCTTTCACCGTGATAAAGAGTTGGACTCGTGTGAAAGAACACATTTCACCATAAAAAATCACGCAAAAAAGGACCTACGGTAATGCTAAACTCGAGCCACCATTTTCATTTCAAAAGTCGCAGGCCTCAAAAATCGGCTCCATAGAGACTGCATCGCCCAGAGAGGAAAACAAAAGGGCAAACCAGTAGATAACACAAAAGAAAAGCAAGGAGGATGAGAGGTTGCCATAGTTACTGAGGTCAACAAACATTCCTAACAATGACACACATAAACAGAAAGGAAAACTCTTTAAAATCAACGAATGATCAGGCAATTAAAGCCGAGAGCAAATGTAAATAAGGGAGGAACTATGGAGCTAAACTAGCACCCGTGAGAGACTAAAAATAACACAAATCTTCACAAAAAAATTCCACACAAACATACACGCACGCACAGCATAGAGACCATGGCGAAACAAACCCAATATAATGTCAGTGTCAAGACACGGTACGAGCACGCCCGTACAGCATGACAGACAAGATCGCAGGCACCTGAGCTTGAACAAAATCCCAGACTGTGACATTGGATCGCCCCAAAATAGCCCAGGCTCATCCAATCACAATCATAACTATCACACACAATTCACGACACATGTCGAATTCATATCACCCTAACTCAAAGGTGAACATGAAATGCACAGCATTAGCGTCAAACCAAAACAATATCGACCAAGCTAAGTCTGCCGAAGATTCAAAGAAAAATCGAAGCCACATCCATGCACACCAGTTACACAGACCGGTATCACTCTTCGTTCTCACGCATAGAACAAAAACACACAATTAATGAAATGTAAACCAAGATATATATATCGTAATCGAGCGAAATACATAAAAGTCCGCAGAATAGAAAATCAAAACACAAGATCGGAGTAACTATGACAGACCCCAAAGTGTAATAAATACCTTATATTTTGAAGAGCAGAGCCCGTAGGTTCTATATAATAATCAATATTGACTCAAGGCAGTAGAGAGTCCGCACGAAATACCATTTAAATTCGTACATTTTCACGCCGCGATCCAACGTCTCAATCCTTACCACACCAGTAATTGTTGCAAGAGAGAGCAAAAGAATAATCAGTCAAGAGAGAGAGAAATGTTTTGACAATTTCAGATTGTCAGAGAGCGCCATCTGTCAACGAGACGTGAATATTACGTCACATTAGGGAACATTGTACAGACTGGTTGTCATTGACATCGCCAAAGAATGTGATAATAGAATGGTGCGACCCAAGGAGACCTTGGTGTGGCACAGGGCCTCGTGTTCGATTCGGGGCCATGTCAAGGATTTTAATGTTAAAGGGTTAATTTCCTTGCCTCGGGGACTGGGTATGTGTTCTGTCCCCAACATACCAGTAATTCGCTCACCAGACACAATGCTATCATCCCCCAGACTAACATGCAGGATTCTATACACGGTTGACGCAACCACCCTCACCGGAGGGTCTATCTTACAAGGACTGTTACCAGCCTAGCAATAACCACACGCCACCATGAACAAAACTTTGCTAGTAATTGATTCCAGCGTCTTCAAATTACACTGAATATGGTTAGAATCGAAACCACGATCTTGATCAAAAGGTGATAGACAGTAACTTCCGGAGACGATTGCTTTCATGTACAATTCAAATTATTGTATATACTGCAATTTGCAGCTATGAAATTTTCAAACGGGAAATCGCGTCTCAAGCGTAGAGAAACCATCTCCGTGTAAACCACGAAGGCCCTAGGAGTGGAAGGCGAGGGCTTGTACTTCCCGTAACCTCTATACCCCTAGAAATTAACCTGGTGACCATTTTATAATAATAATATCGTGTGGTCTCCGGTCTGGCCTGGTGCAGGTCATAGGAGTTGACGTCGAATAGGCGACCTGCACTTCTGAGAGGATGGGGCCCTAACTAATATGAATCTAATGCTGAAGACGGCACAAACATCCAGCGTCAGGAATATACTAATGAAAGTTAAAATCCACAATCCGACGGAATCGAAATAAAGGAACGGAGTTCGTTACAACTTACGTAGCTGACAGTTCGTAATCACTCTGGTAGACTGTAACACAGGGCCATGGGTCTCTGATGAAGTTGTCGTATTCACAAAGCCGCACACACGAGATGCTGTGTACACTGTTTTATTTACAAATTATACACACATCAATAGTTACACATCAAATGAACCACCATCTTGAGCTCAATCGACTGCACATTAGCATGTCAACCAACTACGGAGTACTTGTACCAACACAACATAACCACTTCAACAGCAAAACCAACACATGAGTTCACATACTTAACTCGACTAACAACTCGATAACTCAGTTCAACTCTGCCCTTTTATATACCTTGCCTGGCCAGGCTTACAGAAAAGTATGACTCAACATGCTTTCTCGTATAGTCTCGAGTCTCCAATAACCTATGTACAAATGGATAGAACATTCTGTAAAACTCGAGTGACAAAGGTGCGCTGTTCTAGAATCTTAGCCTGTGTTGCACAACATTACATCGTATTTATACATCATATTTACAGGTAATAATAAATTATATATCATTAATTACGTGTTCTTATGTTAAATAAAGTCGTATTTATAAACATACAGCAGAAGTATCGTGACATAACCTTACATGTTCTATTTTACAAGACAGATCATACAGCACACAAATAATAAATGATACAACCACGATGTATACCAAATAAAGGCCGTAAGGGCAACCTGTCGTACATACAGTACGTAGATAATAATAACAATAACAAGAACAATAATAATAATAATAATAATAATAATAATTTTTTTCGTGTGGCTATTTCTAGCCGAGTGCAGCCCTTGTAAGGCAGACCCTCCGATGAGGGTGGGCGGCATCTGCCATGTCTAGGTAACTGCGTGTTATTGTAGTGGAGGATAGCGTTATGTGTGGTGTGTGAGTTGCAGGGATGTTGGGGACAACACAAACATCCAGCCCCCGGGCCATTGGAATTAACCAATGAAGGTTAAAATCCCCGACCTGGCCGGGAATCGAACCCAGGACCCTCTGAACCGAAGGTCAGTACGCTGACCATTCAGCCAGCGAGTCGGACATAATAATAATAATAATAATAATAATAATAATAATAATAATAGACATAATAATAATAATAATAGACGTAAAAACAACTTCATAAATCAAAATACCATCGTATATAGCCACACCTCACAAGTCATAATGATAATAACACCACCTACTAATTGAGCTCAATATTTTCACTATTTACCCATGGGTTTAGAGAATTGTTTCCAACTTACACTAGTCCATTACACACTTACATCAAAGTGGAAGCCATGCTTAGAATTTTTCCACTTCCTAACCAAACGACCGCAGCTCAGTCCGAAGGTTTGCGAAAACAAGGTTAGGTGTGCTAAACGCGGCGAATCCTCTCAGCCGTTATTCTGGGCTTTCTAGACAAGGTCCCCTATCTAATCATCAATAGTTTTTCAATTGTTCTCAAGTAGGCTGAGGGAACCTAAAACCAGGTAAAAATCCCTAACCACCGTGCAAATAGCCGCGTGGTTTAAATCACATAGCTACAAACTTGCATTCTGGAAATTCTGTGTTTGAACAACACTATCGGCAGCCCTGAAGATTGTTTTCCGTGGTTTCCCATTTTCACGCCAGGCAAATGCTGCGGCTGTACCTTAATTAAGACCACTGTTGCTTCCTTCTCACTCCTAGCCCTCCCCTATTCCATGGTCGCCGTAAGACCTATATGTGTCAGTACGACGTAAAACAAATAGTAAAAAATAATAATAATAACAATAACCTCTCATCGGGTTGAGTGTCGAACCAGTATAAGAGGTAGGCTCGCTACTCCTAGAACACACGGCTGGTACGTAGCCAATGGATTAAGATTAATCTTACTATATATAAAAATGGATGTATGTGTGTGTGTAAATATCACATCTCCTCCTAAACCACTGGAGCAATTTCAACCAAACTTGGTACACTTGTGACTTACTATCTGGAGACGAGCACTGTGGGGGTAAGCCATCCCTAGCTCCATTAGGGGTGGTGGGGGTCAGAGGTGCAAGGTATAAAAATAATCGAAAAAGTGTCGAATCCACAGTTTTCGGGGTCGCTGGGATGAATAGTGACACTCCCGATTTTTAAAAGTCAAAGTTCAGCTCCCTTTCCGGTGGGTGGCGAGGGGGGAGTGATATATAAAATTAACCGAAAATAGTGTCGAATACATAGCTTTTGAGGTCGCCGAGGTGAATAGTACACTCCGGATTTTTAGTATCAGAAGACAAACCACATGGGGGTAAGACAGCCCAGGAACCCTTAGGGACGCCGGGGCGAGGGGGGTCAGATATACAAATTTACGAAAATAGTGTCGAATCCATACTTTTTTGGGATCGCTGAGATGAATAGTGACACTCCGGAATTTTTTAAAGTCCAAGTTCATTCCCCTTTTGTGTGGGGGGGCGAGGGGGGAGTGATATATAAAATTAACCGAAAATAGTGTCGAATACATAGTTTTCGGGGTCTCCGAGGTGAATTGTACACACCGGATTTTTAGTATCAGGAGACAAACCACGTGGACGTAAGACAGCCCAGGAAACCTTAGGGGCAGGGGGTGGGCGAGGGGGTTGGTATTAATATCATCGAAGGTAGTGTCGAATCCATACTTTTCGAGCTCGCTGAAATGAATCGAGACACTCCGGAATTTTTTAATGTCCAAGTTAAGCCCCATTCGAGGTGGGGGCGATGGGGGAGTAATATATAAAATAATAGAAAATAATGTCGAATCCATAGTTTTCGGGGTCGCTGAGATGAATAGTGACACTTCGGATTTTTGGTATCAGGAGACAAACCACGTGGGGGTAATACACCCCAGGAACCCTTAGGGGCAGAGGGGGGGGGGTCGAGAGAATGAGATATAAAAAAATTGAAAGTAATGTCGAATCCATACTTTTCGGGGTTGCTGAGATGAATAGTGACACTCCGGAAATTTTTTAAGTCCAAATTCAACCCCCTTCGTGGTGGCGGGCGATGGGAGAGGATATATAAAATAATCGAAAATCGTGTCGAATCCGTAGTTGTCGGGGTCGCTGAGATGAATAGTGTGACTCCGGATATTTTATAAGTCCAAGTTTATCCCCCATTGAGGTGGGGGGCGAGGGAGGACTGATATATAAAATTAATCGAAAATAGTGTCGAATACATAGTTTTGGGGGTCGCCGAGGTGAATTGTACACTTCGGATTTTTAGTATCAGGAGACAAACCACGTGGGGGTATGGCACCCCAGGTACGCTTAGGGGGGGGGGCGAGGGGGATGAGATATAAATATCATCGAAAGTAGTGTCGAATCCATACTTTTCGGGCTCGCTGAAATGAATAGCAACACTCTGGAATTTTTTAATGTCCATGTTCATCCCTCTTCGTGGTGGGGGGACGATTGGGGAGTGATATATAGAAATAATAGAAAATAGTGTCGTATACTGTACTATATATATAAATAAATTAAGGCAAAAAATGAAAACAGAAGTAATTAATGAGATCATTCTAGGCATCTTAGAAACTAAAAATTTGGTACCAGACAAGCTGATGACTTCAGGATCCCTAAAAAATCTAAAATTCTCAAAATTCTCTGAGGGAGACACGCTGGGAGTCTCAAATCTGCAAAAGAACACAGTCGGTGATATTTATCCCTAACGTTAACTTATAGGTTTCATGGGTTTAAACGTTTCCTGAAAGTCCTCATTTTTAACCCCTCCCCATATCAAGATGGCAGCACAATCTCCCAGACGAGTTAGAAAATTGAAATTTGGCAAAATTATAGCTTTTGTCCTGTAGCCGACAGAAAATTTACGAGATGTTCAAATATCGAAATATTGAGGCAATTTTAATGACGGTGCAGACCTTCCTTTAGAGGTATTTCGTGGATAAACGGTAAGTCGTATCACAAAACGGATGGCACAACCTCGGTTCAATTTGGTCCTACGACTTTTTGTCGTATCTCTATCCCTTATACGTTAATTTTGGCTCTATTTCTGGATTTACCTAAATTTTGCACTTCGTACACGTATAATTGATGGTTTGATTCACTTATAGGAAATATGGTATCATCAAATTCTGCACGAATATTGGCCCACCCAGTAGCCGTTATTGAGCCAAATTCTATATTTGAACCTGTCGCATAAGTATCTGTGTGAAAACCTAAACAAATTTCACCCTATTCAACGTTTCTAAAACAATCTTATCTTTAAATAGATGAGATACGAGGAAATAGCATAGGGCCAGCCATTTAGATCGCTAAATTAGGCCAAAGGCGCCTTTTCGTAAAAACCGTTTTTCGATATGATGCATTGTTTAGCAGCAGTTATTCTGTAAATGAAGGTGAACATACATATACTTCCGTATGTCGATCTACATTTATTAGATTAAGTTGATTTGTAGCGATCTAGAAGGCGTGAGTCTGACATTGCAATTAGTACTTTACCAATCAATAGTGACTCTCAGCAGAGCGTCTGCTGTTGTAATCAGTACTCCCCACATCGACTTTAACTGTCAGTAGGAATGGGGTCCTCCTCCAACGCCTGTGCACCATTGTAATGAATAATTCCCTTCTCGATTTGACTAGCAGAAGGCAATGGAGCGTGCATTTTTTTCAAAACTCTTTTACCTGATTCACGTTATCATTAGGTATAGGTGCCCCCTTGCAAGGATGACCCCGATTATAAACAAATTTACCCATAAAAATGTGACTGATGTTACGCATAGTGAATTGCGGTAGACAAGTGGACCTGTCGTTATCATCACAACTCCGCAACTCGCACTTTACGTTAGAAACAACGTCTGCGGACCTCCCTACGCTTTTTCTCGGAGACATGCAATTTAAAAATTCTTATTCACTTCATGTACAGTAATTTACTTCGATATTTGTATACAATGTAGAATACCGTAGCGAAGCACGGGTACATTTGCTAGTAGTCACATAAAATACAAAGTTATTTTTCTTTTTCAAGTAACAACTACTATTTATAGAAAATATTACCGTAAGGACTAAGTATGACCCGAAAACGTTATGAAGAAAGTAATGTTGTGAATTTAGTGGTGGTAGTATGAACGAATTTCGCCTCTGTGGTGTAGTGGTTAGTGTGATTAGCTGCCACCCCCGCAGGTGCGGGTTCGATTCCTGGCTCTGGCATGAAATTTGAAAAGTGGTATGAGGCCTGGAACGGGGTCCACTCAGCCTCGCGAGGTCAACTGCGTAGAGAGGGTTCGATTCCCACCTCAGCCATCATCGAAGTGGTTTTCCGTAGTTTCTCACTTCTCCTCCAGGCAAATGCCGGGATGGTACCTAACTTTAGACCACGGCCGCTTCCTCCCCTCTTCCTTGTCTATCATTTCCAATCTTCTTATCCCGCCGCAAGGCCTCTGTTCAGCATAGCCGGTGAAGCTGCCTGGGCAGGTTACTCGGCCTTTTTATCAGTTGTATTCCCACGACCCAAAGTATCACGCTCCAGGACACTGCCCTTGAGGCGGTAGAGGTGGGATCCCTCGCTGAGTACGACGGAGAAACCAACCTTGGAAGGTAAACGGATTAAGAAAGAAAGAAAAAGAAATACGAACGAAAACATGGGGAAGATAAAGGCCAAAGACTGCGAAAAAATCTGGTTCAATGTTAGTTATTGACAGATATAGTTGTGTCAAATTGCCTCGCAGTGTCTCATAAACATGATGATTCTCCTTTAATTGGCGGGACCAGCTTTTATTGTCCACGCGTACCTTTAATTGCCGCAGATATATCTTCCTTTATCGTCAAGACATCCTTTAATGGTCTTGTTACGAGAAGAATTTACGGTGCCACTCCTATCGTAATAAGCTCACGTAAGGAAGAGACATGACATTAAAGCTGAAGAGGAAAATTATTTTGGGGAAGTAATTCTGCCGGCTCCTTAGAAAACAAATATTTCCTTACGGATGACGTACATAGGTGGTTGTGTGCTCACCAGCTGTGCTCAAGTTTCTGGGTTTGAATACTAGCAGAGTCACTTCATATTTAAGATTAATTAAAGCGGATTACCCGTGTTATTTGATTTACTAACATGGTGAAGAAAATTCTCTCAAGGAAAAATTATAGAGTTCGGGGACCTATTGCAACGTCAATACTAGTAAAACCAGTAGGCATGTAGAATTTATTAAAGGGGTGGAGTACTTTATTTTAAGACTGGTTATTCAAATGCAATCTACCGATAATTTACTATTTTCCGTGGTTTCCCATTTTCACACCAGGCAAATGTTGGGTCTGTACCTTAATTAAGGCCACGGCCGCTTCCTTCCCACTCCTAGCCCTTTCCTGTCCCATCGTCGCTGTAAGACCTATCTGTGTCGGTGCGACGTAAAACAACTAGCAGAAAAAAAAGAAAATTTACTACTACCAGTATTACTACCAGCTATGAAACACGGCGATGAATAAATTACAAAAAGTCGTTTAATGATAGTGGCGGGTTGGGTGGCTCAGACGGTTGAGGCGCTGGCCTTTCGACCTCAACTTGGTAGATCCGACCCTAGCTCAGTCCCGTGATATTTAGGTAAGGTTTATTCTGCCCGAAGGCAGGTCCGAAGCTCCGCAGAGGTGTTCCTGAGCAGCAGTTTACGTGCGGTAGGGTGGCCAGTTCCTTTCCGCTCCTCCATTCCCTTTACACCCACCAACATCGCGTGGCAACCCATCCAACTCCTGACCACGCCCAATGTTGCTTAACTTCGGAGATCTCACGGGATCCGGTGTTTCAACACGGCTACGGCCGTTGGCTCCGGTGATAATTGAAGGTGCTCAAATACGTCAGCCTCGTAACGGTAGATTTACTGACACGTAAACGAACTCCTGTGCGATAAAATGTCGGCATCTCAGCGTCTCTGAAAACCATGAAAGTCGTTAGAAGTACGTAGAGGCAATAACATTATTAAATTCATGAGGCAGCATGCTGTTGAATTCGCACTCTATGAAAATCTCTTACATATTGTTTCATTCCCCTTTAATCTGGTAAACTGCTGAATACGTACAGGCCTATCTGTTTACGATCTGCAGTAGTTAATGAAATCACCGAGCAAGTGACCGCGCGGATTGAGTCACGTGAGCTTGCATCCGGGAGGTAGTGGGTTCGAATTCTACTGCCAGCAGCCCTGAAGATGGTGTTTTATAGTTTCCCATTTTCACACCAGGCAAATCCTGGGAATGTATGTTAATTAAGGCCACAGTCGTTTCATTCCCACTCCCATCCTTTCCATATCCCATCCTCACCTACTTGTGTCGGTGCGACGTAAAAAATGGTAAAAATATAATTGAATAAAATGTGTCTTCATTTAATAGTCTATATCATAAATACATTATTTTTCTATTCATTTGTATTCTTAGTAGTATACAGTATTATTTCTGTCTTTTGAAAATAAACGCTTCACTTAAATAACTGATTTTTTTTTTAACTGAACATCGAGTAATCCTACAGATCTCTACAAACAGTTTCTTTTTCATTGAACATCCAATAATCCGACAAGGTTTGGTCCCATATGTGTCGGACTAAGGAGACTATACTGTACTCCGTCCTGCCGAGCAATCTTGCGAAGTCTTTAAACCAAACCAAACCAAACCCCATGGCACTACAGCCCTTGAAGGGCCTTGGCCTACCAAGCGACCGCTGCTCAGCCCGAAGGCCTGCAGATTACGAGGTGCCGTGTGGTCAGCACGACGAATCCTCTCGGCCGTTATTCTTGGCTTTCTAGACCGGGGCCTCTATCTCACCGTCAGATAGCTCCTCAATTCTAATCACGTAGGGTAAGTGGACCTCGAACCAGCCCGCAGGTGCAGGTAAAAATCCCTGACCTGGCCGGGAATCGAACCCGGGGCCTCCGGGTAAGAGGCAGGCACGCTACCCCTACACCACGGGGCCGGCTGCGAAGTCTTTAACCCTCGCAAAATCACAGGAAAGCATGCTTACACTTTTCCTTTTTTTCTATTTACTTTACGTCGCACCGACACAGATAGGTGACGATGGGATACGGAAGGGCTAGGAGTGGGAAGGAATCGAGTGGCCTTAATTAAGGTACAACCCCAGCATTTGCCTGCTGTGAACATGGGAAACCACGGAAAACCATCTTCAAGGCTGCTGATAGTGGAGTTCGAACCCACTGCCTCTTGAATGCACGCTGATAGCTATCAGGCTATTTCGGTCACACCTTGCAAAATGACATATTCACTGTGATACAAGTGAATCAAAACGTGGACGTAGGTGTGGAGGATTGTTATTGTATTACAATTGACAGCTCAATCTGCAAACTGTTCAGTAGATGCAAACTTCTCGGAATACACAGTGTGGGGAACCTCATCCACCGTATAGTAATTCAAATATGGGAAACACAAAATGGGGAAGTGTATTCCATTAAGATCGTCAACCATCTGGGCCTCAGAAGCAGGAGAAGAAGAAGAAGTAGAAGAAGAAGAAGAAGAGGAAGAAGAAGAAGAAGAAGAAGAAGAAGAAGAAGAAGATGATGATGATCTACTTACGTACATATGGTATGTTGATAAACGGGGTTAAAAGTCAGGTTGTGAGTTTCACAAATAGGAAAAGTCCTCTCAGTTTTACTTACTGCGTTGATGGGGTGAAAGTTCCCTTTGGGGATTATCGTAAGTATCTAGGTGTTAATATAAGGAAAGATTTTCATTGGGGTAATCACATAAATGGGATTGTAAATAAAGGGTACAGATCTCTGCACATGGTTATGAGGGTGTTTAGGGGTTGGAGTGCATATAAGTCTCTGGTAAGACCCCAACTAGAGTATGGTTCCAGTGTATGCAACCCTCACCAGGATTACCTGATTCAAGAACAGGAAAAAATCCATAGAAAAGCAGCTCGATTTGTTCTGGGCGATTTCCGACAAAAGAGTAGCGTTACAAAAATGTTGCAATGTTTGGGTTGGGAAGAATTGAGAGAAAGAAGAAGAGCTGCTCGACTAAGTGGTATGTTCCGAGCTGTCAGCGGAGAGATGGCGTAGAATGACATTAGTAGACGAATAAGTTTGAATGGCGTTTATAAAAGTAGGAAAGATCACAATATGAAGATAAAGTTGGAATTCAAGAGGACAAACTGGGGCAAATATTCATTAATAGGAAGGGGAGTTAGGGATTGGAATAACTTACCAAGGGAGATGTTCAATAAATTCCCAATTTCTTTGAAATTATTTAGGAAAAAGCTAGGAAAGCAACAGATAGGGAATCTGCCACCTGGGCGACTGACCTAAATGTAGATCAGTATTGATTGATTCATTGATATGTAACCAATATTGGAAAAAGCATCAACACACTATTCATTTATGATCTTGAATTGTTCGCCACAACTAAGAGTTCACTTTTGATCTAGATGGAATGAACTTCTTTGATGAGTGTAGCGAATTATTCTTCATTCGCTGTTGATGGTGCAAGTTAAGTGTCTGATGTGTGATGAGCACGTCGGATAATTTTACTTCTCTTACAGATCATCTTATTGAGAGTCACACGCATTTCGCTCTATCCAAACGTAATCTTTCATTCGTTCTCCTTCCCATTAGCAGCTTTCAGCGATATCAACAACATGGTACATACTGTCTTAATCTCGAAATGGGAATATGAACTAGATAATATGAGCCTGTCAATTTGCAGCAACAGTCAGTCCGTCCACTTTAGGGCTGCACACCGCTTTCAAATTCTTCTAATTGGGGTCGACACTATACAGAAAGTCCTTAAAACAAGAAGGTTCCAAAATTTTCAGGGAAGGCAGCACGCAACAAGATCTTTAAACAATGGTCGCGAAGCCAATAATTTCGGAGTTATGGTCCGCTGTCACTACCAACGAAGCCATGGTGATCGACTCCTGATAACACGTGACCGCCATCCACTGCAAAGCAGCCTTCCAGCTTACGTCGCATGGAATCACGCATTCGTTCCAACCGGATTGCATCACAGGCACTGAACACGCGTTCTCATAGGTAAGGTAAGGGTGTATTCTGCCCGAAGGCAGGTCCCAACCTCCTCAGAGGTGTGCCTGAGCCGGAGTTTACGTACGGTAGGGTGGCCAGTTCCTTTCCGCTCCTCCATTCCCTTACCCCCACCAACAGCGCGCAGCAACCCATCCAAATCTTGACCACGCCCAATGTTGCTTAACTTCGGAGATCTCACGGGATCCGGTGTTTCAACACGGCTACGGCCGTTGGCCGTTCTCATAGAGTATCCACATTTTTATATACTTTTTTGCAAGTTGTTTTACGTCGCGCCGACACAGATAGGTCTTATGGCGACGATGGGGCAGGAAAGGGCTAGGAGTGGGAAGGAAGCGGCCGTGACCTTAATTAAGGTACAGCCCCAGCATTTGCCTGGTGTGAAAATGGGAAACCACGGAAAACCATTTTCAGGGCTGCCGACAGTGGGGTTCGAACCTACTATCTCCCGAATACTGGATACTGGCCGCACTTAAGCGACTGCAGCTATCGAGCTCGGTTCTACATATTTTAAGGGACAGTTTACACCATGATCTTTACATGTCCCCAAAGCTAGAAATCTAAAGAGTTAACATCAGGTGAACGGATAGTCCAAGGATTGGCCCTCCCGGACCAATCCATCGCTTGTGGAAGACGCGTGTTAGGTGTCGCCTAACCCTGCGATGAAAATGGGTTGAGGCCCCATCATAATAATATAATAACACAATACGACAAACGTATACAAGGAGCGTATTTCCGTTGTTTGTTGCACACCACCCTATGTAAATTACTGGAATTAATGCTAGTGGTAGCGGACCATAACTCCGAAGATATTCGGTTTGTGACCCATGTTTTTAGCCCCCCTTTTGCCTTCGTTTCTTGCGTGCTGCCTCCTCTGTAAATATTGAAACCATTTTTCAAGAACAGCCTATATATGGTTTTGACCCATTTTACGGCTGGATGCCCTTCCTATCGTCAACCCTCCGTGGAGGAATGTATTCGCTATAACGTGTTTCTGTAGTGGTTGGTAATGTGGTGTGTTGTACGCGGAGGAGGAGATATGTGTGTTAACACATACACCCATACTTCTAGTCCCCGAGCCAGAGGAATTAACCAAATGCAGTTATAATCCACGGCCTATCCTGGCATCAAACCCAGGGCGCTCTGAACCTAAAACCACTACGATAACTATTCAGCCAACGAGCCGGGGGAACCATATACACTTATATTTGTATGAAATTCATTCTTGTACATGGTGTTAGCGATCTTTTACACCACCAGTTCCAAAGGCTTAAGAACAGTCCGTAATTCAACCACTCAGTCAGGAAAGAATTAAGTTAAACAAGTAGTTTATTAAACATTTGAATCTCCTAACTGTTGAGCATGCAATAAGATTAAATTACTATGTTCAAAACTTCCTTTCTTTACCCGTTTACCTTCCTGGGTTGGTTATTCCCTTGGACACAGCGAGAGATCCCACCTCTACCGCCTCAAGGACAGTGTCCTGGAGGGTGAAACTTTGGGTCGGGGATACAACCAGACAGGAGGACCAGTACCTCGCCCAAGCAGCCTCAGCTGCTATGTTGAACCACCGCCGTCTCAATCGTATATACTGTCTTCTCTATGCTATGCGGTTAACATGCTGCTCAGCGTGAGCTCTTAGTGTCACAAACCTCCGCTAGGGGCACCGGCTAACGCACCCACTTTATCTTCGTACCCACGACGTTCTGTTCCTATGTTTTTGCATCGAGTATTTATGTGTGTGTGTCTATGGTAGCAAAATGATGAATTGTTGTGTTCCTCTCTGTATAACTCATCAAGAAAATTATTCAGGCGTGAGTTTTCATGAAATCCCCCCTAGTAAAGAACTTTGAAGAAGGCAAGGATCAACCAAGGGTAGTCAGTGGATTCCATTCGATTATTCTCGTGTTTGTAACCTAAATTTTAGAGATGAAGATAAAACTAAAAGAAAAATATATTGAAGCCAAAGAGTGTGCCTAGTAGGTTTTCGAATTTTTCCCATTTTCTTAAAACCAGAAAAATAGCTCCACGTAAGACCAGACAGCGACAAGATATTTCTTCGGAACAAATATATGAGGGAACAAGCTCCTCAACCGCAGGAAATACATTGGATCACGAGTACGAAATTCATGTGAACAATGTTGTCTCAATCCAAGTCAATATTGCAAGGAGTAAGAATGACAGCAGTCATCAGAAAATCATACATTAGAGGCTCAGATTCAGAATTCTGATACTGCGATAAAGGCTTATGACTAGCCATAATGAACTTAAAAGACTACAGAGGAAATTCGAAGATAACCAGAAACTGATCGTCTTAATAAAGTAAAGGAAGAAGCTAAATATAATGAACAAAAGGCCGTTTATCTTTTACATAATAATCAATTGATTTCGCAAGACAAAATTCGCGCGTTCACAACAAATCTGGACATATAGCCTAAATGAAAAATGTTGAGTGCAGTTTCGGGATTTCCCTATTAGCGAAGGAAAGAGAGCTGAATGTAAAACGCTCAGGTCAACAGAGAGGAGTGTAAGTGATTGCCGACTAAACGGCTAATTAGATACGGCTCCTCTAAGATCGACACAGATATTGGAAATTCTCCTGCTCTCGCGAATAAACTGTTGCGTTTTGTTGTGAACGGACTTTCAAAATATCCCTATTCATGTTGCCTACTTCCTCGTTAAAGGCTTAGAAGTCCCCGATCTATTCCTTTTAGTTCAGAAATTATGAATGCCGTTGACTGACAATGATAGAACTAATGATTCTATGTTTAAACATTTTGGAGAGTAAAAAGTGAAAACCTGTGTGACTCACCCATGTGATTCGAGTCGTCATCTTCTTTTCAGTTTTGACTATTACCATTTGATAAAAAATGTGAGATCTCAGTTCATAGACAGAGAAACGGCAGCAATGGCGTCATCACCTCGAAATATGTGGAAGAAGATTACCGCCTCCAGAGAGACTTGTCATACAAGCCTGTTCGGTATTACGAAGAAAATACATCAAATAGAGGAATTTGGAAAAGATGAATGTTCTGATCTACAAAATTCCCCAGTTGTTACTGCTGCTATTCGCTTCATGAAAGATTAGATTAGAACATTTCTTTATTGCCCACCGTAGTTTACACCTTCGGCTTACCAGCAATAAAGACAAAATGGATACAAAAATACAAAGGCAAACATACAATATCTACTATCCTCTCTTAAAAACTACCTAAACTACCTCACTAAATCTACTACGATGCTCCTAACAAAGGCGGATGACCTGTCCATATGTTAGGGCACCGAACAATCACAGGTAATAAATAATGCAAAATACACAGAAATAAAAGAACAAATCTATAGATAAACAATCACTACTCTACACCCCTTGAACTACTACCTACGTCCCTACTAATTTAGTGGCGTCATCCAGGCGGATAACCATACCATGGGTAACTCCATCCTACATTAAACAAACCATTAACTACCTTGGTGGCGCTGGCTTCATGAAAGAAAACCATGCCCGTTTATAAACACAAGTGCAGACTTTTCAGACGCGGAATCGACGGTGCGCATCATGAAGTCAATTTTTTTTTAAAATCACATACCACGACGTCATTAACAGAACTCAGCACATTCGAAAACAATCCAAATTGTGAGTATTTCTATTCACCAGCAGATCAAATAATACAGTGGTTGAATGATCATTTCATCGAGTACGTTGAAATATTTCAGTTGGAGTCAAAACGTGAAAAACTGAAGTGTCTGACAAATGAGATGATGCTTTCTCGCTAACTCTGAAATATGTAGTGGAATATGAGTTTTATCTGTTACAGAATGGGTTCTTTTATGTTCTCACGAGATGATTTTGCTGCAGACGCAATAGAAGCTCTATTTAGTGCAGTGAGATTCGGTGGTGGATATAATGACATGATGGACTCACGCACTGCATTATGTGCTATACGAAGTATCCTGAAATCTGGTCGTGAATTAAGGGTCAGCAAAACAGTGATAGAAAAATTTATTCATCCAACTGCTGGTAAATAACAGCAAGAAAAGAACTGAAAAGGTGCTCCGTTACTCGTGTCGAGAAAATTCTGCAATTTTTACATACCATGCAGTAGTGGGATGATCCCAATATATCTACTGTAACTGGTAGGATTCTTTATATTTTACATTTCTATATCTTAAGCCAAGCTCAAATGTGAAATGTTAGTTTCTGTACGTTTGTTCGTTTTTGTTGTGTATGTTTCTGTATCTTCTCAATTAGTAACATGTTAAGGGTTATTTTTCATTTTATATTGGTGTTACGGACGAACTCGCATTTAACCAACATATGCTGTGGGTGCGGTAAGTGCTGCCACCTGCATTGTCGCTATTCTCGCGGCACAGAGCAGGCAGTATATAGAGATTGCCGTGGCTGAACAGGGACCTTGTGGTGGGATCGGAAGACTGGAAGGGATAGACAAAAATAGGGAAGGAAGCGGTCGTGGCCTTAAGTTAGGTACCATCCCGGTATTTGACTGGAAGATAAGTGAGGAAACCACGGAAAATAGCTTCGAGGATGGCTGAGGTGGGAATCGAACCCCTCTACTCAGTTGACCTTGTGAGGCTGAGACGACTCTGTTCCAGTCATCGTACCACTTCTCAAATTTCGTGACAGAACCGGGAATCGAACCCGAACCTCCGGGGGTGGCAGCTAATACTAACCACTACACCACAGAGGCGAACATGTTCAAAACTGATAAATCATAATTTTTTATTTCAACGCAGGAATCCTGTTGAGATTTATGGTAATGTATGATTTAATCCGATAATTAATTTTCTCCTCGAAATAAATAGCTGGCTGTTGCTGTCGTCGCTTATATGATGATCATTATCGTCGAAGATCCTTCCCGCTCCTGATTTGATAGTTATCATCGTCAGTTAACAGCAATGTTAGCAATCCAATGGTGACCATTAAACTGAACTGTGAATTTGTCCACCGAATCAGTTTTCATTCCTAATGCCTCTTCGAAGCAATAAATAGAGAGTTAATAAATCAAGATATAGACCATTTCATTAATAATAGGCTATAAATGTACAAACGAAGTGATAATGAAGTGGAGATTAGCAAGATTAAGTTCGCACAGATAAGAGGCATCTCCCACCTCACATGAAATTATTTATTGCCTATATTTGTGCACTCTTTTTTCTTTCTTCACCGCTTGGCAGCTAACTCACTTGGAACAATCCAATGGACAAGTTGCATCATACTGGAGCACCAAAGATCGAATCCCAGCGCTGACACCAGCTATTGCAAGAGTGGTTTCTCCCGATACATTTCCCCACTCCCCATAGAAACATGCTGAGAGTTCATCTCACTTTGGTTCCAAATCATATATCCAAATCCTAAGTGGTGATGGTGTTTTTTGTTTTAGGAGGAAGTGCAACTATTGAACCAAAATTTAAGCCCTAACAACATATAACTTATTGAGCTCGATAGCTGCAGTCGCTTAAGTGGGGCCAGTATCCAGTATTCGGGAGATAGTGGGTTCGAACCTTACTGTCGACAGCCCTGAAGATGGTTTTCCATGGTTTCCCATTTTCACACCAGGCAAATGCTGGGACTGTACCTTAATTAAGGCCATGGTCGTTTCGTTCCCAGTCCTAGCCCTTTCCTGTCCCATCGTCGCCATAAGACCTATCTGTGTCCGTGCGACGTAAAGCCAAAAGGAAAAAAAAACATTTAACTAATTACATAGATACCACTATAACACATGTTATCTTACGATCAATGAAAATCAAGATGGATGAAGTGGAATTAAGCATATAATTGTCATTATCTTTTAATTATTGCACTAATTTATATTATAATGGACTTATTATACGAGGGCGAATCAAACAGTAAGTTACATTTCCAAGTTATGGCCATTTATGAAACCACCTACACATACGCAACACGGCTATGGCAACATACAATGTAAGTACACTTTTACATATAGTCCCAAAGACATTGTAAACAATTTTCGGAACAGTCAACCAACTTTTCGATTCCGAATGCATAGAAATCACCTCCAGTACTATGTAACCACCTGGAGACAGCTGCTTTCGCCTTTCCTGCTGAAGGTTGGACCTTCGCCTTCTTTTGTGGTGGTAATGTGGTGTGCACCCATTCCATCAATGTTCTCTTTGTTTCGGGGGTGAAGTGGTGGGCCCACGTTTCATCCCCTGTGGTGATTCGCCCCAGAAACTCGTTGCCCTCCACAGAATACCCTTACAAAATGCCAGTGACGATCGGAAACGTTGTCCCTTGTGAACATCGGTGAGCAGGCGTGGGGCCCATCTTTGACTCAGTTTACGAAATCCAAGGCGCTGGTGAACAATGGAGAACACACTGCAATACGAAATGTTCAACATGCTGGCAATTTCCTGCAGTGTTAAGCCCCGATTCTCTCTAATGATCCCATCCACACGGTCAACATTTGCAACGGTCCGTGAGATCCGTGCATCCGACGTCAAATTGCTTACACCATCTGACAATACCTGGGAGAGAAATTCCACGCTTACCATATACAGCAGTGATTTCGTGATGAATATCCGTGCAATTGAGCCGTTTAGCCCATAGAAATCTGACCGTTACACGCACCTCCAATATGGAGTGAACATCCAGTTGATGCGCCATTGAGCCTAGCCCGCTCTGTACAACAAGACGTGTACCACACCAACGATCCTATCGGACGTGTCAGCAGTTACTGTAGCTTGGTCCGCATTGGCCACGGTCACGACACACAGCGCGCTCTCGCGGTGAGTTAGTGTAACTTACTTTTTGATTCACCCTCGTAATTCAGTCGGGTGTTAATGCTTCTTAATGAACCTCTGTGGCTCAGACGGCAGCGCTCTGGCCCCTCACCACCGCTGGGTTCCGTGCTTCAAATCCCAGTCACTCCATGTGAGATTTGTGCTGGACAAAGCGGAGGTGGGACAGGTTTATCTCCGGGTACTCCGCTTTCCCTGTCATCTTTCATTCCAGCAACACTCTCCAATATCATTTCATTTTGTCTGTCAGTCATTAACCATTACCTCAGGGAAGTGCGACAGGCTCCGGCAGCCGGCACATTCCTATCCTCGCCGCTGGATGGGGGCTTCATTCATTCCAATCCTGACCAGGTCGAATGACTGGAAACAGGTTGTGGATTTTCATTAATGCTTCTTTATTTCTGTGCTAGCGCGCAGCGTCGGTCCAAATGGGACAGGGGGAGGATTCATGGCAGTGGAAGTAAGCAGATAATTGTCATTATCTTTTAATTTTTCTACCAATTTCTATTATAATAGACTTAATATATGAGGACGATGAGACAGGAAAGGCCTAGGAATGGGAAGGAAGCGACCGTGGCCTTAATTAAGGTACAGCCCCGGCATTTGCCTGGCGTGAAAATGGGAAAACCGCGGAAAACTATCTTCAGGGCTGCCGACAGCGGGGTTCGAACCCACTATCTCCCGATTGCGAGCTCACAGCTGCGATCCTCTAACCGCACAGCCAACTCGCCCGGTACACAATTAATAATAATAATAATAATAAAGATGAAATTTTAACCTTATTAAAAAAACTTAGATTCAGCGAAAGCAACGCAGCACAAAATGTAAACAAACAGGTAAGGAAACATGACAACTCCGGAATGGATGTGGAAAGCGGCATGGAACTATGAGAGGTGAAGGAACGTAGTCTTTGGCTATGAAAAAAAACGGTGAGGGTAATTGCCCTTTAATTACAATATATTTTTTTTAAAAAGCAAGACAAGATCAGTATCTCAAAATTGAAAGACCTTAGACAAATTGTAAAAGGGAAGATCGGTATCATAAAGTATAATTGCAGACATGCGCAGTGGGCTTAAAAAATATTTGGTCACTAAATTCAAACCTATAGAAACCCTAATCCGACGATACATGTCGGCAAAAATGAGGGCTAGTCCAATTTTACACAAATATAGAAATGAAACCAATCAGAGTGGTACAGTAAATTTGCATCATTATCTAAAACCCTTCAGGTAGTGTGCATAGATTTTCTGTACGTATGCAAGGTGACACATAAATGCCGGGAGGCAAACCTGAGGGATAATTACAAAATAATACAAAGGTTAAGAAAAAAGGATATTGCATCCATACACATTGTATATGATCTTAACTGAGAAGCTAAGTCATTTTGACAAAATTAGCGTTGAACGTAAAATTCGAAGGCAAACTCCTGCGGAAGGCAAGGGAAAATTATCACATTTGAATGAAGTTAAAAACCGAAATAAAGGTAGAAACAGTTCTTACCTTGAAGCCGGGCTCTCTACGAGTGGACCGAAGGACAAGCACGGCAACTCGCAAAGATGGTCAGATGATCAAAGAGCCACATGCTACCTCGCTCCCACCGAAGAAGTGGGGTAAGATCGAGAAACAGGAAATGGTAAGCAAAACAAAGCAAAGAAAACCAATTAGAATGCAGAATTCAACTTCGACTTTCACATTCACCAATTATATTTACTCTTATTTTCTCCAATCAGAAGTCCCTTCTTTCTTGCTGACACAGTGATAATAAATGTTCGAGAAAAGTCTTCGTTTACGCAACAGGAAACGGACTTCCAGAACTGCGTGTGTAGGTATAATATTTTTCACAATAATTGACCAAAGACGAAAATATTGAAATCCATAGTTAAAATAATTTTGATACAGTTTTTAAAACAAAATTTAAAATGATCTGGATTCCTCTGTCATTGTAAATTCTGAAATCCCTCAATAATTGTAAGAAACGAATTTTTGAGACTCAGAATATCGGGATTTTATTTGTTAATAATTTCAACCCCAATAGATCTTGTCCTACCAAGTAGCCTGCAGATATTGGGGTGCATGAGGGCATCAGCCTTATTGCTTGCCTTTCATGACTGTCTGCACCACACAGCTCATCGGTTGCTCTCGTGAGATTTAGCAAACTTTGATCGAGACCTCAGTCCAGAACTTAAGTCCTTGGCGAAATATGTGGATTTTAGGTGTCGATCGTGACGTTGCGTTCTTCCGCAAGTCCCTTCCCAGCGATCCAAATGTAAATACAGCAAGGCCAATCCTACTGCGAACTTCAGCAATTGATGCCACTTTCTTCTCTTGCACTAGTAAAGTGAGATATTCACTGGCTTGTTCGAACGTGAGTGAGAATGAGTGTGAGTGAGCATGGGTGGATGTGGAGTGAGATGATTAGCCTGCAATGCTAGGCTGTATTGGCTATATCTATGAAGGGTGTGTTTTGTACATCATCATCCGCGAATATAATGCTACCGTGAACAGCCATTCGGTTAGTTATGCAGTCATTATCTCAAAATTGCATGCCTGGTCTATCCTGGAAAACTTTCCTCAAGATTGCATTAACGATCATGTAAAATAATAACGGTGAGATCCCACAGCCTTGCAGGGCAACCAATCAGATAGGATATTTGATTGCTCTCTATGGTTGCGAATGTGTATGTTGTCTTTAATTAGGCGTTATTCGTGTTTACTTCTTAGCACATTCCACAAGGCTGGCCAGTGTACGCTGTCGAAGATTGCACGGAAAACGTCTAAGTTCCTTAGGAATTGAATTATTAACAATTTCCCTCGGATAATTACCAAAGTGTCATAAAGAACATAATATATGGATTTCTATTCTTTTTCTTATAACCTGCAAACTGTCTCAAGACAATAAAATAGCAGTACACACGGTATCTTTTAGATTGTTGTTGGAAGAGAAGGATTGTAAGGAATCTCTACGTTTCACGAAGATATTGCTCCGCTTCCTCAGAAGAAAAATCAATCAATCAATCAATCAATCAATCAATCAATCAATCAATCAATCAATCACCACTAATCTGCAGTTAGGGCTATCACTCGTGTGGCAGATTGTATACCTAATAAATATTTTCAAAGAAGCTGGAAATCTATCGACCATCTCCCTTGGTAAATTATTCCAATCCCTAATTCCTCTTCCGCCGGCCCTGCGGTGTAGGGGTAGCATACCTGCCCCTTACACGGAGATCCCGGGTTCGATTCCCGGCCAGGACAGGAATTTTTATCTGGATCTGAGCGCTGGTTTGAGGTCCACCCAGCGTACGTGACTACAGCTGAGGGGCTCTCTGGCGGTGAGAAGGCGGCCCCAGTCTAGAAAGCCAAGAATAACGACTGAGAGGATTCGTCGTGCTGATCACATGACACGTGATAATCTGCAGGACTTTGGATTGAGCAGCGGTCGCTTGGTTGGCCATGGCCCTTCGGGGCTGATGGGCCAGGGGGTTATTCCTCTTCTACTATATTTTGTCCTCTTGAATTCTAACTTTATCCTACCTACTTGTAAAAACTCCACTCAGGTTTATTCGTCTACATTCCACTGACATTTCGAAATATACTCCCAAGTCTCCCCAGCCCGAAGTTCCCCACACTTTCGTAATACTGACGGAAATCCGGCTCCATGGCTAAATGGTTAGCACGCTGGCCTTTGGTCCAAGAGGTCCCAGGTTCGATTCCGAGCAAGGCCGGGGATTTTAACGTTAATTAGTTAATTCCTATGGCTCGCATACTGGGTCTTCTTGCCGTCTTCATCATTATACGAAATTCATCATCCGTAGGGCGACATCCTCATAGACACGCAAGTCACCAATAGGGCGTCAACTCGTAAGGACTGCACTAGGCCTTTCTGAAGGCCACATGCCATCTATATCAAATCGTGCTTAGCCGTGTGGTTAGGAGCGCGCAGCTGTGAGCTCGCATCCGGGAGATAGTGGGTTCGAACCCCACTGTCGGCAGCCCTGAAAATGGTTTTCCGTGGTTTCCCATTTTCACACCAGGAAAATGCTGGGGCTGTACCTTAATTAAGGCCACGGCCGCTTCCTTCCCATTCCTAGGCCTTTCCTGTCCCATCGTCGCCATAAGACCTATCTGTGTCGGTGTGACGTAAAACAAATATAAAAAATCAAATCGAGCTACTTCCCTCTGGATCTTTACAAATTCTCGAATCAAGCAATCGTGGTAGGGTGCCATACACTCTAATTGAGGTCTTCCTATGCCCTCTCCTTTACACCCTTAACAAAGCAAAGCAAAGCAAAGCAAAGTTATCTCCGCACAGGCTATGAAGAGCCTTGGAGGGGTGGAAGGTAAAGGCTTCCACTATCCGTAACCTCTGCACTGGATGGGGTAGAGTGGTTAGCTCTACGTCCGGCCACCTTTGCTCCCTAGGAATTAACCTGGTACTTATTTTTGGTGTAGGCTGAGTGAACCTCAGGGCCATGTGCACCTCCGGAAGTGGAAATTTCGTTTCTTAAATTTTACGACTTCCTGACGGGGATTCGAACTCACGTCCTTCCGGGCGAACTGAGCACGCCTTTACCGCCTCGGCCAGGCAGCCCTTTTTCATCCTTTTTTTTTTGCTAGGGGCTTTACGTCGCACCGACACAGATAGGTCTTATGGCGACGATGGGATAGGAAAGGCCTAGGAGTTGGAAGGAAGCGGCCGTGGCCTTAATTAAGGTACAGCCCCAGCATTTGCCTGGTGTGAAAATGGGAAACCACGGAAAACCATCTTCAGGGCTGCCGATAGTGGGATTCGAACCTACTATCTCCCGGATGCAAGCTCACAGCCGCGCGCCTCTACGCGCACGGCCAACTCGCCCGGTTTTAACATCCTTAACACAACCCCTGAATACCCTCATAACCACATGAAGAGATCTGTAATATTTATTTACAACCTCGTCAATGTGATTATTCCAATGGAGATCTTGCCTTATGTGAAAACCTAGATACAGTAATCGTCATGAGGTACGTCCACCCCACTCCCGTAACTGTACTCTAGCGAGTATAACATCATTCGTAGAAAGACTTATCTGTGATTCCAGTGCTTTACTAATATCACTTATATACAGTGTACAAGAAGACATAAGGGTTTAATAATAATGCCTTGCGGAATCCCCTCTTAAACACTACTGGACCAGATAATGCTTTATCTACTCTAATTATCTGGATTGTATTTTCTAGAAATTTAGCTGCTCATTTAGTCATACTTTGTCGAGTCCAACACCTCTCAGTTTTGCCAGCAGGCTCTCATGATCTATCTTATTGAAAGCTTTAAGAATGAAACAGTCCATTTGACTTCCTGGATCTAAAATATCTTCTATAACTTGCTGTAATCCTGCAAATTGAGCCTCACTGGAATAAGATTTCCTACACCCGAATTGCCTTATATCAAACAAGTTAGTATTTTCGAGAGAGCGGGTAATATAATAAAAAAATGATTTCCCTGAGTTTACATGCAACACATGTTAAGCTGACTGGTCTGTAATTATTCGTTTAATGTTTATCACCCTTTCCTCTGTACAATGGGGTTATTATACTAAGAGTAGAGGAACGGGGGGCAAGATGGGGACGCTAAGGAAAAAGTAGTTCAGATGCGTTATACATGTTGATAATATATTCATAAATAGTTCCATTTTGTTGCGTCACTATCTGTTTCTCATAGTGCACTAAAATAGTTTTTGAAAAGTTAAATACAAAAACTCCACACACAAAAAATCGTGCATACTAATTTTTCAGTAAAAATTATACTAAAATTTGAATCTATTCCCATAACCTTGAATTACTAATATCAACGTAAAGCATTACACCATAATAAACATCGTAAGGCTCGTAGATGGCAAAATGAGCAAGAATACAATTTAAATTCATTTTTATGGTAAAAATGTATGGATTTTTAAATGACCGATTTTTTCGTGTGACCTCCTGAGAGGCCGTGTGCAGGTCTTTAAAGTCGACCCCCGTGGGCGACCTGCGCGTCGGGATGAGAGATGGAATGAATGAAGATGAATGAAACTGGGCAAGGGTGTCGAAGGAAATGGCCGTGTACTGTCAGAAGGTACCATCCCAGCATTTGACTGGTGTGGAAAATGGGAAACCACGGAAAACCATTTCAAGGACGGCCGATGGTGAGGCTGGAACCCACGCGTCTACCGAGTCAGCAGAGAAATTGGTCCCATGACCTATCGCTGCGCTTTAGCCAGCGTAGCCACTGCTGTCCGTAATGACTGATTGAGAACCCCACTACCCTTTGCAGTCAGCATTTGGTCCCTTGGCCTATACCATGGGGCATAATTTATAAAAATGAAATATGACTAGAAATTATATAAGTACCTATAGGGGAAATACTATTTATCCTAAAGGGCAAGATTAGGACTGGGGCAAGATGGGGACTAGGGTAAGATGGAGTCTGGGGCAAGACGGGGACGTCCCCATCTTGCCCCAAATGTTATACTGAGACTAACGGAACAAAAATATCTTCATTTATTTATGAATTACCTCCACAAGCTCAATATGTATACGTTAGGGTACAGTCTAATGGATAGTGTTCAAGAACAAATGTATTGCAATTCCAGCTTACCTCATCAAAGTCCAAAGGATACATGTGTATAAGATCACAGGGGTGAGAAACAGTAAAAAGGCCACTCCAAGCATCCAGACAGCTCACACTGACTAGAAGTCGCACAAACTGTGTAACCTTCATCTGCCCTTCAAGCTATTTCCATTTTCAGGCCAGTGGCAGCATCATGGAGACAAGGAAACCCCCACCCCGTCTTGCCCCGTGTCCCCATCTTGCCCCCCCTTCCCCTAATTAAATACAAGGATTATAAATAAAGAGTGGTAACGTAGTCCAGACACTCGCAGGAGATCGGGCATGCTCAAATAGGATATGAGTAGAGCCCTGCGCGGATACACAAAATAATATCTGCATCCGCGAATGGTTATCCACATCCGAAAACTAGTTATCCCCGGATATTGTACATATTTAACTACATTATATTACACCCAAGGTATTGAAACGTATAGCTCTGTTAACATAATACAATAGGCCTGGCACCTGGCACCAGAACCCCTACAGTCACAGATTCATGAGGGTCTTTCTCTTACGACAGCAACCGACGTATTGACCTTTGTTCCTTACTTCCATTATTGAGGACAGGCACCATTCTCCCTTACCAGTGTCAAGGGTCACCTAACCACAAGCAAAAACAAAAGTATACCTGGATGAAAATCAATAAACGTCATTAGTTAGGAATTATCAGCAAAATTATCTGCACTGCCATACAGTTTGTATCCGTCAAGACACTAACTTCGCGGATATCCGTGCTGGGATCTAGAGATGGGAGCGGTCAGGTGGCACTGTTGTCGATGTGTAGCGTGCATTTGACGGGCATCTATTTGGGAGTGTTATTGATGTGTGGCGTTGAAGTGAAGAGTGTCAATTTTACCTCTCTAAAGCATGTTTTCAAAAGGTGATCAGCGTTCGTGGATTAAAATCGAGGTTGCCCGTGGCGAAAATGCATCAGAGTGCTATCGAGGATTACGTGAAACCAGCGGCGAGAATGGATTAAAGTATAGGACGGTTGCACAATGTCAAGCTGTTATTCCAACGGTGGCATTGGGATGTCTTGGAACATCCTCCGTACTCACCAGACATGAGTCCTTTTAATTCGACCTGTTTCCGAAGTTGAACGAACCCCTCCGAGGCCGCTGATTTCCTGACGTGGCATCTGCACTCCGCGCAGTAGAGCGCTCCGTCCCTGTCATCAACAGAGAACGCCTTGCCAACTGTCCCAAACAGCTCCGGACATTCGGCAAAAGGTAACAGATTTTGAAGGTGATTTCATTGAAGGCATGTAATGCAATTGTACTTGTTAGTTCATTAATATTGCCAATATTTTATTTAGAGCCCTCGTATGTAATTCATATATGGATTTTGTATATTCCCAGGAATCTTATCAGTTACAGCTGCTTTGTATAGCACGACCATGATTTTGACTGATCTAAAACTTTCGAAAGGTTTGAAATCAAATGGGCGTTGATCCTGTGCCCTCGTTCACCACTAGACTACTACTAGAATGTTTTCATTTCGTAATCCCAAGGGGTACGGTAAGGTCTCTCGGAGGGTATTGTCCTCTCTCAGGCCAAAGACAGTTGATAAGGTGATTTCATGTGCGGAGAAGGTGAGTGGGTTGGCGGTCATGGCCTATATTGGAAATCTTCCCGTCATTTGCCTTACTACAACAGAATGGAAAACCACGGAAAGCCATTCGCAGGACAGCCGATGGTGGGGACCAGCCCCTCTCCGTCCCCCGAATGTAAAGATGTAGAGCCACGGTAGAGACGTGGCCAAAAATCGTTGGTTACCAAAAATGCAAAAAAATGTGCAATTTTTCAAAAAAATATTACCCCAAGAAAATTTCCTCCTTTTTAATTAATCACTATAATACTAATAACTACTCTGCACCAATCCTTACTATTCGTACATAAAAGTTTTTAACAATGAAGTGCCTGATAAAAAGGATTACTGTGATAGCACCGGTCCTCTGATCTCAGGCGACTCATGATACGCTCTTATACCCCGAGAAGAAATTCATGTCGCCATTTTTCTTCCATTTTCATCCATGAATATGAAACTAGACAATAGCAAGGGTGTTTTTTTTCTATTTGCTTTACGTCGCATCGACACAGATAGGTCTTATGGCGACGATGGGGCAGGAAAGGCCTAGACATGAGAAGGAAGCGGCCGTGGCCTCAATTAAGGTACTGCTCCAGCATTTGCCTAGTGTGAAAATAGGAAACCACGGAAAACCATCTTCAGGGCTGCCGACAGTGGGATTCGAACCCACTATCTCCCGGATGCGAGCTCATAGCTGCGCGCTCCTAACCACACGGCCAACTCGTCCGGTAGCAAGGTTATTAGACGTGGGTTAAGGTGTGGAGAATATATGTGAAGAAATCAAGAATGAAAGAAAAGTAAAGAGAGAATTAAATTGTATCGAAATGGAGCCTAACAGAGACGGGAGGGGTAGAAAATATGGAAGGAATGTAAGAAAGGTTAAGGAGACGAGACAAAAGTAGAAAATGAAAATTCTCATCCTGTTTCCAGTCATTCGACCGGGTCAGGAATGGAATGAACGAAGCCCCCATTTAGCGGCGAGGATAGGAATTGTGCCGGCTGCCGAAGCCTGTCGCACTCCTCTGGGCTAATGATTAATGACTGATAGATGAAGTGAAATGATACTGGAGAGTGTTGCTGGGATGAAAGATGACAGGGAAAACCGGAGTACTCGGAGAAAAACCTACCCCGCCTCCGCTTTTTACAGCACAAATCTCACATGGAGTGACCGGGATTTGAACCACGGAACCCAGCGGTGGGAGACCGGTGCGCTGCCACCTGAACCACGTAGGCTCAGAGGAAAGAGAAAGAAATACTTTAATATCAGGTACACATAGATAACGAATATGCGACACGTTCAACAAACCACATAGCAATGAGCAAGGCACGATTTTAGAAAACCTAACGAAGTAGAGATGGTGAAGGACACACAAAAGTAACCAACCCAGATATTTCATAGCTGACAACCAGGTATTGCTAAACTGATTGCCTGTGTCCCTGTTCAAATTATTGGGACTTCTATGTATTCCTGCCACTTCCCGCATGATTCTAGACTTATTGTGTTTTATCGAATATCTTGGGACATATCATAACCAAGAGATAGGGCGTAATTTGCTACTACCTATTTGCATGGCAGAAAAAATACTCGTATAAAATACGATAGGTCTAGAAAAGATATAATATTCTACGTATCATGAATAGTTATGTTCGAATTTGTTGTTGTTGTTGTTGCTATTGTCTCATCTCAGCAGTGTCCCTCTTCATAGTGAGAGAATAACTTCGTTTATCAAAGTTACAGAAAATATTCATTAAATCATTATTAAAAGCGAGTAAGAGACAGTCGTATACAAATAATCTGGGCCGATGACCTTCGATGTTAGACCCCTTAAAACAACAACAAGCAACAAATGATCTGCAGATCGTAAGACTTTTAAACCATAATTCAGTTTTACAGCCCGGTTATAGCTCTCTCTTATAGCTACTGACGTTAAACTTAATGTGTTTGTTCTGGTTCGGTCTGGTGGCATTATTATTCATAATAGTAGCACTTTACAATTTAACCTTGGCGATGAAGCTATATACGAGAGCAACGTTCCAGCGAGTTCCAGTCAAGTGATTCAGAGCTAGGCCACCATGTCTTGCTGTAATACTGTCGTCTTTATTCTCCTGGTGGTCATGGTGAGTAAACATGTTCACCTAGAGTCATGCCCGGTTTCTTCAACTCTGTGTTAAAGTTTACTTAACAAATGTTAACTAACAATTGTCTAGTGTGGCCTTGTTAAAAGTCCCCTATTTCACGAACACATTTCCAACATTTGATACGAAACAATTGTTAAAGACAAATTAACACGTATTCGTGAGACTTCTGAACTTGGCAGTGAGGGTCTTTTGTTTCTTTACGTACAGCGCTCCGAGCGGTATATTGGAAATGTAATTTGTCACACATGGTTGACATCAACACACAGTAGGTTATGGCTAGCGGAGACTACTAAGATGCAAACATGTGCAGTAAGAGACAACAAAATCGTTATTATAATGAATGCGAGACAAACATTATAGATTTAATTTAAAAAATAAAATGGCGGACGGCTATTTCACAACATTCAGTATGGGTGCAATTTAAGGCTCCTCAACACCGGGAAAAATGTGATAAACGATATAAGTCTTGAATGATATTCGGGCAATCTTTTACCGCGGGGAAAACAATGTAATGGCAGCGGAAAGTCATTGCACAATTCTACACACTTAAGTCTTGCACTCTTGTACATAGTCTCTTACAATTACATGAAAAGAGACTAAAGCATAATATCGAAGAATTATAAAATACCGCTGCTATGGAGACAGTGATGTTTCAATCTGTGGGAAACCCTAACTTATTTTCAATTTCTTCTAGTACCTTGTTCATTATAACTTTGGTAATTAGATATATTTGTAGAAAACTTTTTGAAAACACTGTAAAAATTAGATTTTCTTAGTATGGGTCGTCCGTTGCCTTCTTCACTTTATACATAGATAGTCTTCATACAGCAGTAAAGTTTCAAACTTACGACTTCTATGTGCTATCATTATTAAATTTTAACAGCTGTTAAGAGGTTTAACATATGACTGGTGCCATGTTAATTTAACACAAGTATTAACAGTTTGTTAGTGTTAACAATTATTGATGAGACGGCCATTTTGTTAAATTTTGTGTTAAGTCTACTTAACTGCAGTGGTTAACACTTAACATTCGTTGAAGAAACTGGGCCTCAGTATTCTGCGCCGGCTAGAGGAATGAACAACTGGACTTGCAAATATTCGAGGATGTTATTATTATTATTATTATTATTATTATTATTATTATTATTATTATTATTATGGGGCGGATTTCTATGACGTCATATTTTTACCTTAACGTTATACCATGTAGTCTTGTATTTTCAACACTTTACCAGCATGATAATAAAAATTAAACAGGTTTTATTAGGCATGCACATGCATATTTAGGCTTTTCGTCGTATCTCGATCCCTTATGCGTTAAACAAAGCTGCATTCCTCGATTATAATCAAATCTTTCCAACACGATTGTGACTGGCATTAGGAAATGGGACCTGTCTTTATAATGAAAACTGAGCCTGCCGTTATAGTAGAAACTCCGGAACTCGACTGTGAATGGCAGTAGGACACGAGGCCTTCCATTATCACCAAAGTCTCCAACGCGCACCTTACGTCGGAAACATCTTGAGTCCTTCCCCTGGTGTTTCTCGGATAATGCTAAGGGACATGCAATTTAATGTTATATTACTCACTGTGTGTACAGTTATTTACGTAAAATTCCTTATTCAAGGTAGAATACCGTAGCGAAGCTCGAGTTTATTTGCTAGTCTTCTTCTTCTATGCATATAAAAATGAATGTTTCTTTGTCTGTCGCGAATGGACTCTAAAACTGGACCGATTTCGCTGAAAATTTCACAATTTTTTTATTACTCCTGAGAGGGTTTAGGAAATGTTTTGAACGAAATCTGATACGTACCTTTTAGTGATGAATAATTTTATGTCGTAATTAAGTAGCAAATGTACCCATGTTTCGTTGCGACATTCTACATTGAATCAGAGGATTTTTCCATGAATTACTGTAATGGCACTGAGTAAGATTATATTAAATTGCATGTCTCTTAGCGATATCCGAGAAACAAAACAGGGAGGACGCCATACGTTTTTTCCGACGTAAGGTAGGCATTGAGGAAATTTTGTTGATAATGGCAGGCCACATTCCTTACTGCCAATCAAATTCGAGTTGGGAAGTTTCTACTATAATGGTAGTCTCAATGGCAACTTCCATTCACAGTGTAGATGGAGAGTTTTCATTATAAAGACAGGCCCCTTTTCCTAATGCCAGTCACAATCGAGTTGGAGATATTTGATTATAATCGAGAAATGCAGCGCTATATAAGGCATCAACAATCGAGATACGATAATAAATCAGAGGATCAAAGTTGTAGATCTCTCCAAATTGAACGGCGATTGTGCTATCTGTTTTGTAACACGACTTACCGCTTAGCCATCAACTACCCAGGAACGAAGGTCTGCACCGTCATTAAAATGCATCCATATTTCGATATTTTCCTGGGCCAAATTTATGCATTTGAAGAGCTAGGAATGTTTCCTCAGATAAAAGAGTGTCCAGGTTTCGGAATTAGCATACATACGGAGTAATTAAGGAAGAAAGTAATACAGTTAGGAAAGTTGAAATTGATAGAAAATAGTATTATAACTGAGGACAGCCGGTTAGAACAAATATGTAAATACCAAATGGGTGTAAAGGAAAATGAAATGTCCCTCAATAAATTTTGATGGCATGAGATACGGATATATGAAGGCAGTAACAGAGGAGAAATTTAGCCGCAGGGATTCTTAGGTAAACAGAGAAGAAGATGGCTTATGGTGTTATTACTTAAGCCTAAAGATGCAAGTCAGGGGCAAGAAATTAAAGCGGAAAACAGAAGTAGAACAGAAATACTGTAAACATTATATCAAATGTCTGAAAAACACCTCACGGTGTGAAATAATGGGCTGCACTTCGTGGTACGGTTCAAATATTAACAGTGCCCTTTAGTGCCAATCGAGGACGATTGTAACCTCCAACGGTATTCCACCAGAATGGCCGATTGACGTCTCTCTCGCTTTCTGTCCAAGGAACAACCTCTAGTTTATAGAAATGATGAGGAAAATGCCAATACGATAATTCCCTGCTGGCAAGCAGTCAGAGACGTTGCCATGGTAACCTGTAGGTTCGTTGTCGGTCTCTCGGTCATTCCATGCAGAGCATGAGACCCGCAGAAAATAGTAATTTTCCCTGTCATTTCAAGAGAAAGCAAAATATGTACATAACAAAATTTGTTTATAATGGAGGGGCTTTCCAAATATAGACCACGGATTTTACTGAACTGTCTATGATGCCCCTCACTTGATTAAATCACTGAGAATTTTCCTATAAAGCCCCCGTCTATTCAGAGATTTTTAAATCACATGCATATAAAAAAACTTCCCCGGGATGAGAATACTCTAAATCTGAATTTTGGTCGAGCTCTATGCAGCTGTTTCGCCGTGATGGTGGAACAAACAGACAAACTGCACTCTTCTTTAACTTTGAAGGTGTCATTACTCACCACTTCACTTTCACCACCCACTGTTGTTTCTGATCCCAGTTCCTCTTCTCTCTTCCTTTTCTTTGGGATTTATTTCCTTCGCAGATGGTAATACTGAGGGGAAAGTCTGAAAACAATTAAAAATTAAAAAGTAATAAAGCTGTCTTACATAAAGTTTGCATAATCTCAAATCCTAATGTGTTCGAAGTACCTCTGACTTAATAAATTCTTGCTTCTAAAGTCTTTCTGTACAGAATGATCTGAACATACAACATAAATTTTGTTTAGATGTTCTGGTCCATCTCTTCTGAATATGCAGTATCATCCAGGTCTGCTCGCCTGCACCGAATAACCCATTGCTTGCATCTAAGAGAGATACCGATTGAAGTGTGTATTGGTGTGTATTGTGTGCGTGTGATTGGTAATTGTAAAATTAAAAGTTGTTTCTGTTAGTTTTATATAATATAAACGTAAGGGTAGTTGATAAGTGTGTACATTGTAAGTGTATGTGCAAGTGTCTGTGTGAGATAGAAAAGACTGAAGTAACGAGCTAATAAGCTGCATATTGTGTCGATGTGTAACTTAAGCTTAATTTAGGAAATAGTATAAGTAGTGTAATTAGTATAATTAGTAATAGGCAACCTTAATATTATTTATTGTATTGTGGTTAAGTGTAAGAGAGGGCCGGGTGCCCTAACTTCGCCACATGAAAGAAGCCATAATAAATAAATAAATAAATAAAATAAATAATAAAATCCGTAATATCAATTAGTACATCATTTTCAACTACTTTCTACTGCCGTAAAATCAAGTAATCATTCTATATAAACTGAAGTTGTGTAAACATAAATCTAACCAAACATCTAAACTCGTACTTACATTTTTCGTAAATCTGTAAAAAGACTTTGACGCACATGGCCCGCTGAAATGATTGAAACCATATACTGTATAGCGCAAACACTGCCTATTCCAGCCATATTTTCTTTAAACAATTAAATATTATTAACATTTGTCACTTAATTACTTCACAGCTGTTGATGCCCAGTTTTACGTCTACACTGCGAGCCTCCAGGGTGAGCCACAGTCGCTGTCCCAAGTTTTCGCGCCTACTTACCGCTATTATTGATGATAGTCCGGTAGGAAATTCAGTATATAGGAGGATGGGAACACGCTGACCTGTTTTATGAAGTACCTTTCCAAATCTACTCGTGAACTACTGGAGTAATTTCAACCACAATTGGTACACTCATGACTTACTATCTTATTGTGGGGGTAAACCATCTCTAGGACCACTATGGGTGGGAGAGGGTGGGCTGGCATACAAAAATAATGTAAAAAAATAGTGTCGAATCCATAGTTTTCGAGGTCTCTGAAATGAATTGTTACACTCTGGATGCCGTTTAAGTCCAAGTTCGGCCTCCATTGGCAGGTGGATTGAGAAGGGGTGAACAAGAATATGTCTAAAATGACCGATATTTGTGTTGAGTCCACAGTTTTCGGGGTTCCTAGCCTTATTGGCGACAGTTCCAGTGTCAGTTGGAATCGTGTGCATGATATCTATTGAGTGAAGCGTAAGTACATACAGTTATAACTTTCTTTTATTATTTGTTAGAAAGGATCAGCTACTTCCCTGAGAATCTAGGCTGCCACAAGGGAATAGTGTAATGCGAAATTTTAATCTTAAACTAAAACTTGAAATTAAATACATAACAATAATTATAAACTTAAAAAAGTGTTTACCGGGCGAGTTGGCCGTGCGCGTAGAGGCGCGCGGCTGTGAGCTTGCATCCGGGAGATAGTAGGTTCGAATCCCACTATCGGCAGCCCTGAAGATGGTTTTCCGTGGTTTCCCATTTTCATACCAGGAAAATGCTGGGGCTGTACCTTAATTAAGGCCACGGCCGCTTCCTTCCAACTCCTAGGCCTTTCCTATCCCATCGTCGCCATAAGACCTATCTGTGTCGGTGCGACGTAAAACTCCTAGCAAAAAAGGTGTTTGTAAATTATTACTTAACGTCGCAATAAAGAAATTTTCAAAAATACTCACTTCACACAGATAATACAAGTCCAAAAATTGAACATTCAATGAAAGTTCCCGAGCAGAGTCGCGTACTACAGCTAGTTATACATAAAATATGTGACGCTGAATATGTTTCAACTAATGTCTTCCAGTCATACAGATATTTAAGAGTGTAGAGAAAGTTTTATAAATACTATGCTCATGTATTATTTTATGAGATCTTCAGTGCAGTAAAATACACTTTCTTTCAGGTCGCCGTTCAGCATGCGGATTCCGGTGAGTATTTCATACCATAATTTCTTGAAAAAGAAATTGAATATCTTCATTTTTAAGTGATGTATCATAGATTACAACGTACATCTATTCTTACATATTTTTGATGATTCATCTAAAATACTAAAGATCCTTCCATGGTCTGAACTTGCTATAGTTGGGCCCACGAGAGTTGGAGTCTGACATTTGAGCGGCGAAAGCAGTAACTACGAAGTACGCTGCGTTGTCATATTTACCTCGCTCTGCGGCATATCAACTTTTCATACAGGCGGAATATTTGGAATATTTAATCAAATATGTAGGCCTAATGCAATTCAATAAAATTTCTCCCGTTCCTAAGCTTGTGTTAATAATTCCAGCATTTAAGACAGAACACGTCATTGCCGACAAATATGAGATAGCATAATCACTAAACTGACAATAACCTCAACAAATGTGCATGTTAAATATAAAATAAAACTGTACAACTAGCCACTGATTAACGTACAAAAAATTTTAACTAACAATGACAAACACGTTAATAATTACATAAACCAGAAACAAGTGACACAGCTAACACAGTGCCACTCCGAATAATATCGCAAAAGCGACTGAGAGCAAGCCAACCCACGAGGCGATAGCATTCTTAAATGTGATATATATGTTATCGTTGCCATAACAACAGACCCTTTTCGAGCAGCGTTAGTCAACTGTTCCTCGCCGGTGGCCTAAACGTCAGACTCCATCTCTCGTGGGCCCAACTTTAGATGAAATCCAACAATGACATTCAATTAGGGAATGGAAATAAACATCATAAAAAGCACGCTGCCATAGCGGTACTTCTATTTCAAGGGTGTTAAGAAGGACGTCATGAACGCGGGATAATTGTCATCCTCCTCATGTTCAAACTGAAAGTAATCTTGTTATTGATTCATTTCCATTCCATGAACAAAATCTGTTTTCAATAATTCTTGACAAACGATTAGACATAACAGTCATTAGATGCATAGTTTTACGTTGTAGGAAGAAGTTCATCAAACAGTTTGTGAGCGAGCTTTGCTTGATAATGTTGATGCCGACCTCTAAAGCCGTAATCCTGTAATCAACCTTCATGGGTTTATCCATAACCAATTCAGCGCTCCAATATTCAATAGCATGATTTAGCACACCCGAAAGAAAGATACAATTTCCAATTGATAGGATGTTTTTAATTTCACTTCGCACCGATGTAGAGAGCGCATTACCCAAACAGTGTAGCCAACTCGCTCAGTTTGATAGGATGTCTTTCACGCTCTTGCAAATGTTAATGGAAATAACCTTCGACGGCTATTTCCCCTGGCTCGAGAACTTGGTGTTTGTACTGTCCCCAACATTCCTACAACTCACACACCACACACAACACTATCCTCCACTACAAAAAAAACACGCAGTTCCCATACACGGCGGATGCCGCCCACCCTCATTGTAGGGTCTGTCTTACAAGGGCTGCACCAGGCAGACCGAACATGTCCTCGGACATTCCCGGCACTAAAAGTCATACGATAAATAAATAAATAAATAAATAAATAAATAAATAAATAAATAAATAAATAAATAAATAAATAAATAAATAATGTTATTATTTCTACGTCCCACTGACTACTTTTACTATTTTTGGAGACGCCGAGGTGCCGGAATTATATCCCTCAGGAGTTATTTTACGTGCCAGTAAATATACCTACACGGGGCTGATGTATTTGAGCACCTTCGAATACCACCCGGCTACGCCAGAATCGAATCTGCCAACTTGGGATCAGAAAGCCAGTGCCTTAGTCACTCAGCCCAGCTGCTAAAACATTCATAAGGAGTAGTGAAATCTGTATATCCATAAATTCAGTACCACTGGTATCCTACTGTTTTCACATAAAAAGTGGATCCATAGATTCATCTAGAATGTACATGAGTCGAAGAGATGGGAGGGCAATAAAGATTAATGTAACGGCTGACAAAATTGTTCAAATTACTTTGATTTGTTGACCTTCAAGAAGGTAATGGTATGCTCTACAGTTCTTATGCATATGCACTGAGCAAATGTCATGGGATAGAGGAGCACTGATGCGCAGGTGTGTTGTCTGCGCAACACACGCCCCCTGTGCCAGCGGCAGTTGTATAGGAGACCTTGTGAGCAGTGGCTGTGCATGTGACAGGTGTGACATGGAACGTCGTCGTGAGCTGACACCGTTCGAACGGGGTATAGTGGTCGGTGCCCGATGCATGGGAAGTGCGATTTCGGAAGTGGTGCGGGAATTCGGCTTCACACGACCAACCGTGTCCAGGGTGTATCGTGAATGGTTGAATGCGGATGTCACCGTCCACAAGAGACGAACGACCGGCCGTCCAGCCACCCTCGATGACCGTGACCGGCGACATCTGAGACGGATTGTCAATAGTGACAGACGGACAACCGTGCAACAAATCACGGCTCAATTCAACACAGGCCGTGCTAGGCACGTCTCCCAGTGGACAATCCGTAGGGACATGGGTTCTATGGGGTATGGGAGCCGGCGCCGCACACGGGTGCCACTGTTAACCCAACGTCATCGGGCACAACGACGCGCATTTGTCGCCAGTCACCAGGGAAGGACACTGGAGCAATGGCGTAATGTGATATGGTCGGACGAATCACGATTTCAACTGCACCATGCCGATGGGAGGCACCGTGTATGGCGCAGACCACATGAAGCGATGGATCCCGCATGCCTCGAAGGTGTGGTCCAGGGCGCTGGTGTCTCTGTTATGGTCTGGGGTGCATTTTCCTGGTATGGAATGGGCCCCCTAGTTGTTCTGGAAGAGACTTTGAATGGTACGCGGTATGCTGAGCTGCTCGGAGACCATCTTCACCCATTTTTGGCCTTCCAGCGCCCAGACGGATCTGCGGTGTTTGAAGATGATAACGCGCCGCCACATCGTTCCCACGTCGCCCGGGAATGGTTCCAGGAACATGCAGCGAAGGTCCAACGACTGGTATGGCCACCCAGGAGCCCCGATATGAAACCTATCGAGCATATCTGGGATGTCCTGGAACGCAGGCTCCGTGCCATAGATCCTGCGCCCACGAACAGACCAGCATTGGCGGCCGCTCTGCAAACAATTTGGTGTCAGCTGCGTTCAGAGAACTATCAGGGACTTGTCGACTCACTTCTACGGCGTCTCACTGCAGTTGGCAGGGCCAGAGGAGGCCCCACACGCTATTAGGTGATTATCCCATGATATTTGCTAAGTCAGTGTAGTTTGTGAATATATTTAACGGATTAGGCAGCGTAAGTCCAGAACGAAAATCTTATGACTTCAGGTTTTCGAGTTGTTGGTCGGCTTCCTTTCATTGCAGTTCGATAGTTAACACATGGGAGCCTTCCTCGGGGGATCCGCTAGGCAAAAGTCAAACCTGCATTAAAAATGTTCAGGGGTTCTCGAGTTACAATCGAACACAGGTAGATACATACAGGCAGAAGCCGACGTTGAGTTTTATAGCTGAAGAGATAACTGCTATTCTTCTTCAAGTCCCCCAGACGTTGGCGATCACCCGGGATGAAGCACCCCTTTCTTTAGCTAACTTATTATCTATAGGAACTTCCTGGGAAACATTACACTGGGGTGGTTTTACGCTGCCTTCTCCACTTTGAATACAGACGCTCCTAGCATGGTGAACAAACACTGGTTGCAGCCATCCCTAACATGAATTGCAGACGCTGCCCAGTGAGTTTCAGTGGCATTTCCTCCACTAAGGGACCACCCCCTATTGAAAGGGCTCATCAGCCCAAAGCCGTTGGCTCCTTTAGGGGTTGGGTTGTTTCCCTCCACCCAACACTCGACGTAGAGTCACTGGGCTGAACGATCTACTCCATTACTGTAGCAGGATAACCTGGCCAGACAAGGACTACTGCTATGGACACTTAAAATTAATACGTTAAACATTGTTTCCAGCCGAACTTCCCGTCTTATCAATATCAATATCTACGAAGCAATTCATGAACGTTCGTTATTAGGAGAATACTAAAGAACTATAGGTTAGATGTGGTATCAAATGAAGATCTTTGAGCGGGGTGTTCGAAAACTCTAATAAGGATCAAAATCAATGAAGGAAATGCTATCGAAAAGCAGGTGACGATAAAATGATAGAAGAAGAAGCAGGCCAAGATCTAGAATCCAGGTGGCAAAGACAGACCGATCAAGGGTATGGCAGCCGACAAGACCAGTGGCTGTGCTTGGTGAACACACTATGTTCCGGTGTCAACTACAGGAGTAGTCAAATATATAGAAAAATATTCTTATGTTAGGGGTCTGTAATTAATAAAATTGTCACATCAATTTCCGTTCCGACTTGATAGGCCAAGCCCCTACCAGACCTAATACAGGTGTTAAGCAATTTCCTGTTACTGTCAGCGGATATTGAAATTAATCCCCAGTGTGCACCCGGCTGTGAACGCGGCAGGGGTAATGTCAAATACCACCCTCCTCCCTCACTGCCCAGCCCGTATTCCACTGATCTGTAAATGTCAGCATTAGCAATGAATATCTCTCACTTTTCAATAAAGTGATTATATTGGAATTACTAACCATGATTTAAACATGTGCATACGTTTAGTGATCGACTGGCTCACCTATGCTCAAGCTCTGGAACTGAATACTGGCAGTGTCGATTGCCATTTAACAGTTCTTGGATGCTACAGACTCGATTCATTAGAGAGCGCCTCTCGATTATTATTATTATTATTGTTATTATTATTATTATTATTATTATTATTATTATTATTATTATTATTATTATTATTATTATTAGAAGTAGTAGTAGTGTACGGGGCGAGTGGGCCGTGCGGTTAGGGTAGCGCAGCTGTGAGCTTGCATCCGGGAGAGAGTGGGTTCGGACCCCACTGTCGGCAGCCCTCAAGATGATATTCTGTGGTTTCCCATTTTCACACCAGGCAAATGCTGGGGCTGTACCATAAGTAAGGCTACGGCCGCTTCCTTCCCACTCCTAGGCCCTTCCTGTCCCATCGTCGCCAAAAGACCTATCTGTGACGGTGCGACTTAAAGCAAATAGCAAAATATGTAGTAGTGTAGTAGTAGTACCGAGCTGAGTAGATCAGGGGATGGAGCATTAGTCTATTGAGTCCTATTTGGCAGATTCGATCCTGCCTCAGTCCGGTGTTTGAAAGTCGTCAGATACGTCAGCCTCGTGTTGGTAGATTTACTGGCACGCAAAAGAAATCCTGCGGGACAAAACTCCGGCATCTCGGTGTCTCCGAAAACCGTAAGATTAGTAGGAGGACGTAAAATAAATAGAGTCCCGATTATCAAAGCTTCGATTAATCGAGGTACCATATTATGCGAGCCGTATTTGTAAGTCTAAAACATTACATTAATTTGTAATGCAGTAATTCTTAAACGTATTGTCGTCAATACTGTGCGACGGCTGTATTATGGCAGTAAAGAAACGAGGTAGCGATATGAAATCAAAATCAAAAGCTCTAAATTTCTTAAGTAGTTTAAAGTATAAAATGTTACAAAAATGATTACTTTTTGAGGCTTTCCATGGTTTCCCTTTTTCACACTAGGAAAATGCTGCGGTTGTATCTTAATTCAGTTTTCCTATTGTTCTGTTGCCCAAAGCATTCGATGCGATAGTGCTACGTTAAACCGGTAACAAGAATACGTTCTTCATACCTTCATTAATTTAATTTTAACTTCAATATAGGCCTACTGTATGGGAAACAATACATGTAATATTCAAATGTAACAATACAGCACACAGTAATATGTATTTTATTACTGCATTTATATCTACTGTACTGTCCATGTAACTTACGTAATGTAGTGCATTATATATTGCAAAAGTGAATGTGCTATTGATGAAATTCTTGTGACCATCCGTATTATTCGAGTTTTCACCTTTCCGAGGTGGGATCAGTCCGTGTTACCTCGGATAGTCGGGGTTCTAGTATAACATTAAAGAATCGGTGTGTTAATAGTATCAAGTATAGTCCAGCTCCTGGAATGAATGGTCAGAGTAGCACTTTCAGTTTAGTGGGCCCCAGGTTTGATTCACGAGGGGGTTTTGGGTTCCTGTTGAGTCCGGTTAATTTCTCTGGAACGGGTTTAGTCGTTTATATTCGTTTTAACAAACAACTCTTCATTTACACACACCACATCACACAAATATCAACATAGAGTTGGTCTTAGGAAGACAAATCGTTGGTGAAATATGACTTAAACCACTTGAAGTGCCACTCTAAGAAGTAAGGAAAAGACAATGAAAATATGACGATGGTAATGACGGTGATTATTATTATTAATAATAATTTATTGATGTATTAATGTAGTAATAATTGAAGTTGGAAGGTCTCATGTTAGATACTAGTAGTTTATTTTGTACACGCAGTTGAGAAACTCACAGCTATTTCCAGGTTTGGAAAATCATCCAGGGAAAGTTTTAGAATCATACGAAGAGTCCAAGTCTGGGGCATGGATATCGTGAAGTCTGCTCGTAGCTAGCTACGGACCCAAAAGTGATAGCTTCGGGTGTGCTCGGGAAAACAACCACGTGGATACCATGACTGAGAAATCTCTCGCCCATGACTGGACAGACAAGCTTGAACGAGCGTGGATATATCGAGACGGAGTGGGGGAGAAAGAAGACAACATATACGTGGTCCAGCGAATATTTTACTTAGGAACAATTTACTTTAGAAGAATTTACGGTTACGTGAATTATGTTGATCCACGAAATATCACTGTAATATTTGTCACAAATGGAAGATAGTAATTGCTTTTACTCAAATAAAGTCTCAAATCCCAGGTTGATTAAGAAATAATACGAAATATTTTATTTCAGAGAATACATACTTTACTGCCTTACAGAAACTATTTCTGCTACGTCACAGCGCTTCCGTAAGTGTTTGGTTTGTCCAACACTGTCGTCTGTGATGTCTTTGCTCACTGAAGTTTTTTGGTGTCTTTGGTGTCGTTTTATTGATTTTTCTCATTCGATGTAATTTGATGGGCTGTCACTTCATGTGCATTAACTGATTCATTAAACTATTTATTGGTCCAGGGATCATGCTATTTTTCAACAAAATACCCGCACTCCCATTCGCCAGAAAGAGAACTCGTTGGTGCCAGCCCTGGACCTCAAGAAAAACAAAACGACGGCGCGAGCAGCGAAATGCAAGACATATGGCCAAAGATAACAAAAATCGCAGACATAGTACTCCCATTAATCGGTGCCAGCCCTGGGCCTCAAGAAAGAAACAAAAGACGGCGCAAGCAGCGGAATGCAACACCATGGACTCCTATTTAAAGCCAGTAAATACGTTTACATATTTCTTGCTAGTAACGACGGTATTTCTTAATCAACCTGGGATTTGAGACTTTATTTGAGTAAATCAATGATTGCCTTTCGTTTGTGACAAATATTACAGTGATATTTCGTGGATCAACATCGTTCACGTAACCGAATTTACGAACAGTTATACAGCTATTTTGTTAGTGTATTGATCTAGTGCATGTACTAGGTCTTCTATATCTCATGGCAGCTTTCCGTAACCTGTGGTCTGGTTTCATGGCATAGACCAACAGCGTGTGTTTGTGCAAGTAAAGTTGTCTCTAAAAGCAAGTGTCAGTGTAGTGCTTGAAGAGGTACAGTATCAAAGTTGTATACCATATGCGGATGGCGGGAGCCGGCAATTTGTGTTGATACAAAAAGCAGTGAACGGCAATATATGTGCAATGTAACTATTGGTCATCGGGCTCACTACAAATGGTAGTGCATTCCCCGCTGTCGTTTCTCACTGATTTTGTTTTAGAATTATTCAATGTACACAGGGAATCTTTCAGCGGTTTATGTTTTGAGCGTAAAGTGTATATTTTTGTGCACCGGTATTGATAAAGTGCTCACGCACACAAGTCAGAATATAGGTAGTTATCTTAGAATCAGTGGAGAATTTATTAGTCAACCTAGGGGAAGTTCTTACCTATTTAATCGTTTATATCGCAGATTTATATACACGTCCTGGGAAAGAGAATGTTTATGATTTATCAAAATTCAAGTGGTCGATTTTGGTGAATTCTGGTGCCAAAATTCCGGAATTTAAGTTAATAATTCAATTTATTTTCTGTTTGTTTATAATGTAATCATGCTGGTAACAAATTGTTAAGAAATATTGTGATAAGAATTCAAAGTACGTTTCTGTACATAGTACGGTTTTGCTCACGCTAGGCTTTTCGTTCCGCGGCACACAGTACATAAGTGGGCGAACGGGTGACCGGTGGGTGTACTTGAGCCACAGTGACGTCGTGATTATTTCTCAGGCCGTGAACATCAGTGCCGGGCGAAGATCTGTGTCACACTCGATCATTGTGGCGTTACAAGTGTTCGAAATGGAGGCAGCAACTAAGAAAACAAGAAGGCTTCTTCGAATCTAAATGGACGGAGTCAGTGGGAAGAACAGTATTTTTTATGCAAGCTACTATGTAGGCAATATGTTATACCGAAAAGGTATAATGTAGTCCGATCTAAAAACCAAGAATAATTACCGAGAGGACTCGTCACACTCACCGTGCTTCACCTCGTAATCTGCAAGCCTTTGGGATGAGCAGTGGTCGCTTGGTAGGCCAAGGCCCGTCAGGGCTGTAGTGTCATGGGAGAAGATGAATAATGCCTCTACAAAACGAAACATACTAATTCGCATGAGACTGTTGTAGGTGATGAGCGAATAAAAATCGTTGAAAATAAGTTTAAAATAGTATTTTCAGAAAATTGATGAACATGGAGAGTCAAAAGAACACCAAAATACTGTGAAAAATCAAGCATAACACTTTTTGAGTTATGTATTACGGTTTACTGAATTAATACAGTTGATTTTACTGCTTTAGTTGGCATTCTGTTATTCCCATCCAAAAAACTGTAAATCGCAGCTATCACACTTCAATCCTGTATATTTGTATAGTCGCTCAAGAAGAGAATGATCACATGGTGTTGTGTAAGTTACTCGCAGGTACATTTTTTCTCAGAAATAATTGAACCTATAGATATATTATTTGTTCTGGGTCTTCACAGGGAATTTATCTACATTGGGGATGAATTATATTTTGGTCGTAAATAAAATTCAGTTTGATAAATATTATGTGCAAGGAACATAAAATACCATGCGATCATTTTCTTTTTTAGTGACTGTACATTGAAACAACAATTTTAACGTGTGAATTTCCTTTGAATATATAAATAAAACCTTGTTTGTTAATCGCAAGCGCAGTATGAATCAAACACGAATATTTGAAAACGGTAGGTTTTTCTTGTGATTTGAGTGTCCTTTACATGCTGTGCTGTACTCCGATGAACATTTCGTTGAAACCGGTGTGAGGAAAGCTTCGTAGTCACAACTGAACGTCACTGCTCCTGTGTTGTGCCGAGTGTGGTCGCTTTTTTGTTTGACTATGATGTCCACTTGGCAGGTGAACTGCCCGCATTTCAGTCCGGTCGCACTGGGCTGGACTAAACGGGCGCCCGGCTGCGCAACTCTGGTGTAGTGCATAAGGTTAAGTGTTGGCCTAAAGTAAAACCTCAGGGGGCGGAAACTTCTTTTTAGTTGCAACCAATTAATTAAGGGTGTAGAATGCAATAAACTTTTCAGTACGTGGAAGATTCCTGAAGACGATATTTTTTAAAACCGTTGACAATTTCTCAGTCTATTCTATTTACATTACATTACATATTAGTCATAGGAAATCACATTAGAATGTATGTTTCCCGATGTTTTTAAGCTTTGAATAACTCATTTCTTTGTCTATGAACACTTTCGGTATTTTATTGTTATTATTAATTCATGTGAACAACCATTTACCTCTTATGCTGATGATGCTTTAAGCCAAATAATCATTTTCAGTGTTTATTGAGTACTTATATTATACCCCATTTATGAGATTGCACGTTCCATGAATATGACAAAACTTTATCCATTCCGAGGAAGGTAATCTTCTCCCGGCTACTTTAGAGTAAAGTATTCACTGTCCAGGCCATGAAACATTGCGTTGATGAGCATCCATATGCTGCAAGTGTGAGGTGAAATGAGAAATAAAATCCACTCTGTGGTAGTAGAGCTAAGGTATTATTTATATTTGTCGACACATTAACTAATTCTCCATAATGACAAGGTTTTCAAGATGATCAAAGTCATGTATTTACTAGATTTGTAGGCCCTTGGAGGAATGGAAGGCTAAGGCTACAACCGCGGTACTAAGTGGGATGGAGTGGTTTATTCTATGTTCGGCCGGATTTGGCCTCAGAAATTAAGGAATCCTCATATCTTTTGTAGGCTGAGTGAACTCCAGGACCAAGCACCTCACGAGAAGTGGTAGACACGTTTCTATAATCTGTATCTTTCTGAATAGAAATTAAAACCATAAACTTCTGGGTGAAACAAGCACTTCAGTACACGTAAAATAATCAATATTCGTCATGAAATACAGTGCTGTATTTAAAACAGTGGTGATGATTCACAATACAATTTTTTTATTTTTATAACCGTTAGGTTCTTCAGTCTACCAACACTAATTTTGAATAAATACATTTATAAACTATCTGAAAAAGAAAACATACGGTAACATAATTATATCTCAAAAAGGAACAACTGAATTAAAATAGAATGACACGTTTCGTTCCTGAAAGAACATCGTCAGATTCTATCAAATCAAAGATATTTTGAAATATTTAACTTTAAATACTTAAGAACTTGAAATTTGTAACTTATCCTAATGAAACCCTCACTTTCCTCCACTACCCACATTTTTAAAAGGATTTAAGCAGAAATAGATATAAATATTTATACATTTCTAAATGTTTTAGTGTGGTTGGATAGAATCTGATGATATTCCTTCACGAACGAAAAATGTCATTCCACTTCAATTAAGTTGTTTCTTCTTCAGGTGTAATTCTGGTACTATATGTTTTCTTCTTCAGGTTCATTATTTATTTAAATTATTTATTTAAAATTAGTTTCGGCAGTCTGAAGAATCTAACAGTTATAAATTAGCTGAGTCGAAACTGAAGAGAGATGACATCAGATATCACAAATCACAGTGCATTAGGACACTAATACAATAATAATGGTGTCATTGGCTTTACGACCTACCAATTAATTTTACGGTTTTCGGAGACGCCGAGGTGCCGGAATTTAGTCCCGCAGGAGTTCTTTTCACGTGCCGGTAAATCTACCGATACCAGGCTGATTTATTTCATCACCTCCAAATATTACCGGACTGAGCCAGGATCTAACCTGCCAAGTTGGGATGAGAAGGCCAGCGCTTCAACCGTCTGAACAACTGAGCCCGGCTAAAAAATTCAGTCTGTATCAGCATAAAGTTTTTATAACGGGTTTTCTGAATCTCATTAAAAGTTACGTTTAAAATCAGACTACATTTTCAAAATGTGTCGTTGAATGGGAACTACACAGACGACCAGTTCGTTTCGATCTCATACTAATAAGGAACTGGTCACTGGTGCAATTTACATTCAACGGCGCATTTAAGAAAACATTTTTGAAAATTTAGTCTCAATTTAAATGCAACGTTTAATGAGATTTCGAAAACCGGTTATAATAATGTTTAATTTGTATACATGCCGATTGTATTTACTTACTACTTTAAAACAATCTCTGCTCTATTTCCGTATACATAACACTTTTTGATCTATAGTCACTTTGTGTTACATATAAATCGTCTCGTCGATTTTTCACCAAAGAACCCCGTCCCGATTTGAAAAGCGTCTCGGACCAAATTAACTTTTCAAATCTTCCATTAGAAAAGTATCAAAGCGATCAAAGGAATATCATTTGCGCAATCGACCATATTTTTTGACGTGAAAAGCCTTTCTTTTCCGTCCGGAGCTGCAACGCCCGTCACAAAACGTGGAAACTGTCGAGTGATCCAGATTCAGTCGCGTTCATCTACGGACTAGTTTGATGTGCAACCGGTTTCAAACTCGTGTTGCTAAACAGTCGACCCGTGTGCGGAGGGCCTAACACCTGTGTTAACACGCCAAAGTTTTACATTTCACACTTGGATAATACACCTGCTTACTTCACTTCTAGCACGAGCCTTACCTGGCGTGACTATTCACTATCAGCCATCTTTATTTTATCTCGACAAGAGTTAAAATCCACGGGGAAATTGTTATATTAATATAAATGTGTGAATCTTCATTACCAAACTTCACGAAGCGCCAGTGGTGACCCTCATCTTGGCTTTCTTGACCAGGTCCACTGCTTCTCATGTCTTACTGCTCCTCAGATTTCTCACGAGGCTTAACGTAGATGCAACGATGTAGCAAAATAAAACCACTACTATTGCTGACTACTCCTATATATATTCACAAACACACATATACTGAACCCATAATAAATTGTTTTTTTTTTGCTAGGGGCTCTACGTCGCACCGACACAGATAGGTCTTATGGCGACGATGGGATAGGAAAGGCCTAGGAGTTGGAAGGAAGCGGCCGTGGCCTTAATTAAGGTACAGCCCCGGCATTTGCCTGGTGTGAAAATGGGAAACCACGGAAAACCATCTTCAGGGCTGCCGATAGTGGGAATCGAACCTACTATCTCCCGGATGCAAGCTCACAGCCGCGCGCCTCTACGCGCACGGCCAACTCGCCCGGTCATAATAAGTTAAGGGTACAATACATTATATACAAAACCGACAGTAAATCTCAAGTGAACCGTCTCACAATAACAACAAAGACCAACATCACAACTGAACTACAGCAACTGGACTCACTCACAACATGAACACATCTTGACATATACTCTGGCTACGTTTCTAGATAATCTAGTTTCTGTCAATATCATATTAGCACAATATACCTGGAAAGTTCTAGAATTATCATCTAGAATCCCTTGGTAAGTCCTCTTGAATCTACACTCATTTGTACAATTTGATTTACGTTGTACCCACACAGGTAGGTCTTATGGAGACGATGGGATGGAAAGGAAGCGGCCGTGGCCTTAATTAAAGTACAGCTCAAGCTGCCGACGTTGGATTACAAGGTCATGGCTGCATGACCCTAACCGCGTGGCCAACTCGCTCGATATCATAATATTGTATGTGTCCCAAGTTGTTCAGGAAATTTCTGTTGTGTTGTGCTGACTCAAGATTGATGTACCAAGACCACTTCTAGATTGGTGTTGACGCACCTCTCTATCAGCAACCCTGAAGATGGTTTTCCGTGGTTTCCCATTTTCACATCAGGCAAACGTTGGAACTCTACCTTAATTAATTAAGGCTATGGCTGCTACCTTCCCCATCTTATCCCTTTCTCATCCTTCAGTTACCGAAAACTTTCAGTGTGTTAGTGCCATATTGGTTTCTTTTCAGTCGATCTTAAGGATGACATAACAATTGTTACGTCAGATGATATTGCAAACCAAAATCAAACTTTGTATTTAACATGATTATAACTACTGCCATAGGATAGGAAGGACTTTTACAGATTTGAAGTTATTTTAGTAGTAACTTACTATATTTCCATTACAGATGAGCCACCGAAGACAATCCTGGGGAAATTTTTGAAAGGTGTGATAGCATCTAGATCCGGTTTCGAGACGATCGGATTCGTGAATAGCAGAAGGCCCGCTGCTGCGGGTTCACCCGCCGCCGCTGCTCCAACTGCCGCAAATCCAGTCGCCAGTACGTGACCTCTGGGTGGAAGGTGAACATGGTTCTACTCAATCCACAGATGTATAGCATGATTTAATAAAAACTTAGATACCCAGAAGATTTCAGTATTCTTCTTTATTTCCTCAACGCCAAGGTTAATGCTTTGTAATTAAAAACTAAGAATACCGCTTAAAAACCAGATTTTCATGACCTTATCATGCACTCGGGACAGTTAGTTAAAAAACCCGTACACTTAGTGTGTGTGAATATTGACTGTGATGTTTATATAGTAGTGTGTCACCAACATCGTCATTACACTCCCTTATCCCGTATTTTGTGGGCTTGGGATTGATGCTAGTCCGCCATACCCTATTGTTTGTTGTGAACTCCTACTCAGCCTTCTCTCGGAATTTTGACTGCAGTCGCCGTTCTGCTAAGTGTGCTTCTCATTTACTATACGCGAACCTTTTCTTTAGCCCGATTTTTACGGGGTGAGGAGTAAGGAGGGAGCATTGACGGTTCCGGTTATACTGCCAACTGGATGGAAATGAAATATGAATTGAATCGATAATATGATCGATATGAAGTTTCTAAACATTTATTACCTTACGTCAACAACTTTGTCACACATACATTATTAAACATTATATAACATTTCTGGATGCGAATCTTATTACTAGCATGAATTATATAGTTTGGCTTTGCTGTGTGTAAACAACAATAGTACTAGTTCGTAAAGTGTACGCCAGATGTCGCACAGCTATGAATAAGCGATTCATAGTTTGTGTTTCAAAGGTTGCCAATATGGTTGTCGAAGATAACCGAGGTCTACCGATTCAGCACTAGGGAGCTCAGGGCCCAAGAAAAGGTTCACATATAGTACTTTTACCTAGATCTGCAGCGTGTTATTTTTCTTTATCTTCTCCAATTAACTTGGACAATCACTCTTGACCTTATCGCTTCTTATACCCTTCAGTCTGACTCCATTTGATATCTTCTTCCCGCATTTAGGACTATTACTTAATATATTGTATTTCTCCTCAGATTGTGTAAGACCTGTTACTTCGAAAATGGTTTTCCATTCTCCTGAACTAAGACAAATGTCGGGACTGCGGCGAGTATGAAGCTCTTGGCCATGTGTTAGGATACTGCCGCAAAGGAGAATTGCTGAGGACAGTCATCATCAGGGAGTGAGAGCACTGCACTGAGAGATTTACATTTGAGAGTTTATGAAGAAGTACACTGTATATCTTCCACGGGGTTCAACAAAAGAACAGGTATTGTTGCCATCCACCAGCACACACGAACAGCTGTTATTCTTCACCCAACCATCCTGTTCGAAAGAGACTTATCCCAGGCTAAGGAAGCTGACCAGGAAAACAAGAGCATTTATGAAAAATACATCCCATATCTGAGTGAGAGACATAACAATATCCTAGAAAACTAGCTCGTGATGGGTCTGTTATTTGGAAACAGATGCAGTGTACCTAAGCATAAGTGGAAAATCTTGATAGAGCTTGAAATCCAGCACACGACTTTGGAAAAAATCATAGTGGACAATTTATAAGATTTGGTGACAGTTTTAAATCACTTATACTACAGTATTTCTAAATGATTTATCATTTAGAGTTTCTTTTTTGTACAATATATTAAGGATGATCGGTTATCATCGCCTAAATTGTAAAAAATGTCAGGATCCTTGCGGTTTGTGAGCTGATGTCTTTTGTAAAATATATAGGCTACGCCCGTCACCTTCTCCGCACCTCAAATCACCGCTTCAAATGTTCTTGGACTGGCAGAGAGATTAACCCTCTAGAAGGAACACCGTACCCTTACAGGGTACTGAATGAAAGTAGTGGTATGGATCAGTGGTAGAGTGCTGGCCTCCGGATTCAGAACTGGTAGAGATCGTTGGATTTCAGAAGACCAGGTAAATGTCCATCCGACACTCCATACCGGTGCAGAGTTCCATGTATCTGCTGACACATTTTGTATGTACATGACAAAATTAATTTTAACGATCTCAGCCAAAAGTAGGTAATCTACGCGGCGACTAATGCAGTGCGGGTTCTAAGCAGCGCGAGACCTAATGGGCGCGGGTGTATGTTGTATAACACTCCAATGCTGTTGCTCTAGATATCCTTCAAAAGGTAAGTATATTACTTGTTCTATGGTACATTTTTCTGTCGTCAAATTAACCGTAACTTTCTGTATATCATTCTTGTGTGTAGTACGTTGTATTTTCTCATGCTGAAACGGTCTGCAGTAAACACCTCCTTCCTCAAGTCCGACAACACTATCTCTCTTAATATAAAAGTTCATTGCAAAATAAAGTCCTTTAACCATACCTGAGTGTACGCAATGTTTAAAATGACTGTTTTGACCCCCTCGCACCATCTCTCCATCCTCACCTGGAAGTGTTCCTTAAGACTTAATTTTAATTTAAACAGTCATATTTTTATGTTAAATGGTTTAAAAGGTGTGAATATCTTTTGTTAGGGGTTGAAAATGTACCATTGCTAAAAATAATCAAATTTCTGTTCTAAGTACTATTTTCATCCTTAAACCTAGCAATTCTTACATTTTGACGTATTTTTTCCAACTAAGCGATTTCCACCTCCACGCACTTTCTCTCACCCCCTCACATGAACGAGGTAATCGATACTTAATTTTAGGGAAAAGTATCATGTTTGTACATTGAACGTTTTAAGAGCAATAAATATTTCTGTGTTAAGGGTTGAAAAAGTGTAAATATCTCGGAAATGGTGCGTCCTAGAATTTTTTCGCCACTTTTTACGGAATTATTTCTTCATAAGCACAGAGTTCGACAGCCAACCGTTAAACTAATCAGCATCCATAAACCCATACAGGGGAGGTCAACTCTCTGTACAACTAAGCATCATTCATAAACTTAAACAGAGAAGGGCGTACTACTATTTTCTTTTTGCTAGTGGCTTTACGTCGCACCGACACAGATAGGTCCTATGGCACATCCCACTATACAACTTGGCGCTATTATTGTACCCAATTGAATTAGAAGAAGGAAATCTCGTCCTATTTGTTCATAACCCTGAAAGCCGCTGCATAAAATGTCTTGAAATATTTGTGTTTTAAGGCCTTTGTACTGGGTCTTATTCGGTTTGAAGATTTTGGAAAGTCCTTTTCCCTGTCAACTTCAAGTTACCCATATGACTTTCGCACACTATATATGTGAGCATGGTGCTGTTATAACATTTTTTTCTGTTGATATGTCTTTATTTGTGGCTTTTATACAACAAGGATCAGAATTACTGGAACGCAGGTCCACTACATAAGGTCTTCTGACGACGATGACAAAATATAGAAGGTAGGTGTAGTAGGTATACTCCTATTATTACTTACAGTGGTTCGTATAATTTCTAAGGCGGAAATTATTCCAATAACTTAATGGGCTCTAAGATAAATGGACCGGGCGACTTAGCCGTGCGCGTAGAGGCGCATCCGGGAGATAGTAGGTTCGAATCCCACTATCGGCAGCCCTGAAAATGGTTTTCCGTGGTTTCCCATTTTCACACCAGGCAAATGCTGGGGCTGTACCTTAATTAAGGCCACGGCCGCTTCCTTCCAACTCCTAGGCCTTTCCTATCCCATCGTCGCCATAAGACCTATTTGTGTCTGTGCGACGTAAAGCCCCTAGCAAAAAAAAAAAAAAAATAAGATAAATGGAACAAATGAGGACTAAAGATGGAAAGGGTGAATGTGCCAGAAACATGTTTTTGATAAAACGCCAAAACAAAACTTCCCGAGCACAATTGCACTTGCACCCTTCTCTACCAAAAAGAGACTAGCAATTAACGATTACATATGACCTTTGAAGTGCAAGTATACTACATACAATACATATTTTATATAATTATATATCAATATTTAGCTTCTATAAATTGTATTTCTTTAATTAAGTGACTCAGATATTAGATTGATAGCACACTGACACAATGGACAGCACAGAAGAATTGCAGCACGAGACACTGGCACATTCACCCTTCCCCACCAAACTCAGACGGGCACATGCTAACACATCCCCTTATTACATAAAAACACATTTTTTTCAGATTTAGGGACTTTCACCCTTTTCCTTCTTGGGTCTTCAAACAAGAGACAAGCTCATAATAAGCATGGATCATTTTCTGAAACGTATAAAATGACAAGGAGGGAACCAGTCGGGTAGTTGGGCTGTACCAGACTGTGCCGAACGCCTGTGATATCATAACTTGGAACAGGAAAAGAGGTGAACCGAGTATAATAGGAGAAGACTAAAGTGATGTCAGAAGGGAAGAAACCTAAGAGGACTGATTTTGCAGTATGAAATAGCGTATGGCTTTTAGTGCCGTGAGTGTCCGAGGACATGTTCGGCTCGCCAGGTGCAGATCTTTTGATTTAACTCCCGTAGGCGACCTGCGCGTCGTGATGAGGATGAAATGATGATGAAGACGACACATACACCCAGTCCCCGTGCCAGCGAAATTAATCAATAATGGTTATAATCCCCGACCTTACCGGGAATCGAACCCGGGACCCCTGTGACCAAAGGCCATAACTCTAATCATTTAGCCATGGAGTCGGAAGATTATCAGGTAGGGATATGAGCGGATCATTTCAAGTAATTAGGGTGTGTATTCTCCCAGGATGGTAGTATGCCGCACATACCAAATGAAATTTAATCAAGTCGCAGCAAAACTAATGCAATGAGCTCGCCTTTGCAATATACGGTTCTGTACCAAAGAATTGAGTTATCGGACGAAAGTAGACCAACTTTGCTCTACAGGAGTGAAGGCTGGGCGGACCTAGGATATCTTAATCATAAGTTAGAAGTAACAGGCATAAAAGCAGCTAGTAATAACATTGCTAGTACAAAGAAATGTAAACAATCGGAGGAAGGTAGGCTACTGGCATGAGGAGATAAGGGCGAAATGAGGAATAGGCTACACCTGATAGATGATGCTGTACACATAATCCGGTCATGTGAGGCGAATGGAGAAGAATAGATTACTTAGGAGAATATTGCAGTCAGCCAGGAGAGCAAGAGAAGACGGAGGAGGCAAGGCGACGAGGGTTAGACTCAGCTTCAATTATTTAATGGTAAGAAATGTGGAATTATGCGAAGTCACAGTGCTAGTTACAAATGAAGGATTGTGAGGCGACTGGTTAATTCATAGATGCTTATACTGAATCCTGAAAGGTTTAACGATCTACGATGAAGATGTATGTAATTATGTATGTATAAATACCTATAACAATAATTTTAAGAATATTGTAAAATTATATCGTGGGTTTGCAAGCTAAATACAGAAAATCAAAATTGTTACTTTTGAGAAAAAAGGAGTGAAAGTTTTGAGTTTTCGTTACCAATGCCTGCTCTTCGAATAAGCATACTTCTCTTTACGAACTCACCGAGCTCGATAGCTGCAGTCGCGTAAGTGCGGCCAGTATCCAGTAATCGGTATATAGTGGGTTCGAGCCCCACTGTCGGCAGCCCTGAAGATGGTTTTCCGTGGTTTTCCATTTTCACACCAGGCAAATTCCGGGGCTGTACTTTAATTAAGGCCACAGCCGCTTCCTTCCAATTCCTAGGCCTTTTCTATCCCATCGTCGCCGTCGGTGTGACGTAAAGCAAATAGCTTTACAAGCTCTACATTGGGCTTGTAAGTAAAGTAAATTCGTGTTCTCGCACCAAAGTTATGCAGCTCCATCTCCAATGCAGCTGCACTTCGTGAATAATTTTAGCCACATACCAGCCCTGTGCCATTCTGAAATCTAGCGGGAATCAAACCCAAGCCTCCTAGGACAGTTGGTAATAGTGCTAACTGTTACACTACGGAGACGGACGATGTGCTGGTTAGAGTAGCGCTATGTAGCTGAAATGATTATACTGTATTTTACTCGAAAAAATCCTTCTCTTGAAACTCAAAAGCTGACTTAATATATTTTGCTTGTCGGCTTGTTTTATGGCATGATCTAACGTTTCCCTCTAGCTACTACTCACATTTATCCCTTTCTCAGTACCAGAAATATAAAGAAGTCTGCATGCAATATTTAAAATAGCTGAGACGGTACTGTTCGGAGTCACTGTGATTGGTATTGTCGAAATGAAGTACCTACTTTCCATTTCTGTAAAATTTTGTTTAGGGCCATTAAATACCACGTTAAATAACTGTTACATGTTTTTGGAAGTCATTTTTTGCAGTTCAGAATCGCTGCGTTCTTTCCTCAGCACCCTGCCGTTTTTCCATCTTACAACCACTATTCTGCGTTTGTTTTCACGGAATCCCTTGAAGTTGCTTTGTAAACGGTACTGGGTTCGATTTCAGATGTCCTCTCGCATTAGTCCAGCTTTGTTGAAGTCCTTCCTCACCTCCTGGAACTACTATTAAAGTACCTATGGGTTTGACATTTTATTGTTGACATTTCGTTCCATAATTCTACACAAATTGTACGTTCGTAATAACAGCACCGAAGCCTCCTCGTCATCACCGAGGTGATCAAGTCACATCTATGAATTCAAGATATTTTCCTGCCAAGTTGTTCATAACTTACAAGGAACATCTGCTGAAAGGTATAAAGTCAGAGGGAGGGATTCAGTTAGGTGGAAACGTAGTAAGCAGTCTGGTCTATACTGACGACTTGGTCTTAATTGAGGAGAAAGCCTGCATTATAGTTTGTTGGAACTTGAAAATAGGTGCAATGAGTATGATATGAAAATTGGCCTTTCTAATATGTAAGAAATCCAAGAGAATTGAATTTTAGATTGGGGATACAAGGTCGGAACAGGTAGATAATTCCAACTATTTAGGGTGTGTGTTCTCCCAGGATGGAAGTATACAGTAGTAAGTAAAATTGAATCGAGGGGCAGTAAAGCTAATGAAGTGAGCTCGCAATTGCGATCAGCAGTATTCTGTAAGAAGGAGGTCAGCTCCCGGACGAAACTATCTTTACACCGGTCTGTTTTCAGACCAACTTTGCTTTGCGGGAGTGGAAGCTAGGTGGACGCATGATAACTTATTCGTAAGTTATAAATAACAGACATGAAAGTAGCCAGCAGGACTGCTGCTACAAGCACGTGGGAAGAATGGCAGGAGGGTAATCGGAATGAGAAAATAGGCCTAAAGGATAAGTTAGGAATGAACTCGATAAATTACGCTGTATTTATAAACCGGCATCGGTGGTGGGTCATGTGAGGCAAATGGAGGAGAATATTATCATCTATTAGAATAACGGGCTGTGTTATGGAGGGTAATAGAAGTAGACGGAGACCAAAACAACGGCGGTTAGACTCAGTTTCTAACGATATAAAGATACGAGGTATAGAACTAAACGAGGCCATAGAACTAGTTACAAATATAAGATTGTGGCGGCGTCTAGTAAATTCACAAAAGCTTGCAGACTTAACGCTGAAAGGCATAAGAGCCTGTAAATAGTGTAATACATACTTTAACTTATGATTTATCGTTGCAGATTTCAGTTTCCAAGATTGTATGACCCGCATATTTCTAACTATGAGAGTTATTAACTACGTTATCAGGCACATTAACAATGAGAGATTTCTCCTATATTTAAGTCGTGTTTGAAGGTGTTTAGGTGAATTGATCTTGATAATATCTTGTCTTCTGTTGCTGTCATTGTGTGATAGGACGAGATAGGATGGATACACGACTGAAGGAGGTACGCAGCAATTAGCGGTAACAATGCAGTCCACGTCCGGAACGTGCAGGCTGACAGCTATACAATAAATTACGGCTGTATTGTCACCGACTGATTGGTGCTACAACTTGCAGAGAACGAGGATACCTTCCTTGATCAACGCACAAAATGTTACACCGGCACATTACGAGGATGCTCAGCGATGACGTCAACTTGGCAACGAAGAAGGATCATTTCCCTTCAGATTACAAGCTCACTCTAACTGTTCTTCTTCCTTGCTTTTTACTAATTTCCTAAGATCGGTTCATTGTATGGATTTAGTTCAGCTTTACGGCCGGATACATTTCCTGACCCCAACCCTACGTAGTAGTAGTAGTAGTAGTAGTAGTAGTAGTAGTAGTAGTAGTAGTACCGGGCGAGTTGGCCGTACGGTTAGGGTTGCGCAGCTGTGAGCTTGCATCCGGGAGATAGTGGATTCAAATCCCACTGTCGGCAGCCCTGAAGATGGTTTTCCGTGGTTTCCCATATTCACACCAGGCAAATGTTGGGGCTGTATCTTAATTAAGGCCACGGATGCTTCCTTCCCACTCCTAGGCCTTTCCTATCCCATTGTCGCCATAAGACTTGTTTGTGTTTGTGTCGTAAAGCCACTGGCAAAAAAGTAGTAGTAGTAGGAGGAGGAGAAGGAGGAGGCGTCTGGATTAGTGGTGAAGTTAGGACCGTAATATCCTCTCTTGCAATGAACCACATAATATGAAATGTACAAACCTATCAACTAAGACCGCACCGACGTGAAAAGGAAGATTATCATATTGCCTTACAATACTTGGTAAATTAGTGACATTTATAAACTTCAGAAAATATTAAGAGAAGAGCAAAATACTTATTCATTTATAAAGCACGCACACATCACATTCATTCATTCATTCATCATTCATCATTCATTCATTCCAGTAACTGCTGGAATATGCTATTTGATATTCGCTTGGAAATGACCATGGCTAGCACTTGTGAGAATATCCAGGGATTTTGTTGTTCTGATACCCTGTGGGAGAGAGTTCCATAATTTAGCAACGACAGTGTACTACGTATCTCGATGTAGAGGAATAGAAAGGGTTGTAGTTAAGCGAGAACGTGTATTGCGGTTATGATATGAGGAAAGATGATGAAACCTGGATGCCGAGTATGTTGGTGTCGAAGTCGTTAATAGTTTTTGTACTTGTGTGACTATACGTAAATTCCTTCCCTCTTCCAGTTTTATTCACCCTTGTTGCGTTTAAGCAGATTTAAGTAGATTCTAAATAAAAATGATACATGCATTTTGAGCTCGTTGGAGCTTCATACATTGGTGTGTTGTTTACGTATTCACTATTGTGAGTAGGTGTGGTCGTTTCTAGTGTGTTGTGTTCTATGTAAATGAAGATGTGTATTAAGAACAACCTAAATACCCAATTCCCGAGCTACAGGAATTATCCATACCGAGTTAAAATCTTCAGGCCGGTCGGGAATCAAACCAAAAACCAATAGGCTGACTATTCAGCCAAGGAGCCAGATCATGTTCACTATAACTCTGAAGAGATTTTAATTCTAAGGCAACTATCCATACATTTTTGAGTTGTCCAGAAACTTCTATGAGGTTTATCCCAAACAGGAACATATTTGTATGTTTCCGAAAAATGTCTCTACATTCGTAGCATTTTATAATTCTGTCAAATTTCTGAACCAGCGTCTGCATCATCCTTTTAAAGTCTGTACCATGGATGCAGGGGTACCAGAATGCACCGCAACGGAGTCTGAAACCTATTTTCCTTTTAATTGGCTGTAGTGTCTTTGTTTTATAAGACGTCAATTCATGTTTTAAATCTACCGCATTATTTCAAAGGCCCACAGAAAAGAACTTTCGTATCCAATCAGTATTGCCAACTATAATTCTGCCTACACTGCTTCATAAATCTCTGGAATGTGTGATATTGATTGTTCAAACTTCCAAGAGCGACCAATTTTTTTTAATTAACGGTAAAAATTTACTAGGCGCTTTCAGTAATCTGAAAAGAATCAGAATTATATCATTTCCTTATACATAATACAACTGATACTAAGTGATAGATAGTAGGCAAGGAATAGTTAATTAAAAATTATATTATCAAGCGATCAAGCTGTATAGAGCACCGCTTTGGTGTTGATGCATCACCTATGAAAATCTAAGAATACTACACTAATTGACTAAGAAGATATTCCTGCAAGTAGTACCATTTTCATCTTTCTTTTTGGTGTACACTATCCGCCGAAATTGTAGTAACACTCCGGCTCCCTTGTGCTGTTCAGCTCCATGGCTAAATGGTTAGCCTGCTGGCCTTTGGTCACAGGAGCCCCGGGTTCGATTGCCGGAAGGGTCGGGAATTTTAACCATAATTGGTTAATTTCGCTGGCACGGGAGCTGGGTGTATTTGTTGTCTTCATCATCATTTCATCCTCATCACGACCCGCAGGTCGCTTATGGCCATCAAATCAAAAGATCTGCATCTGGCAAGCCGAACTTGTCCTCCGACAGTCCCGACACTAAAAGCCATACGCCGTTTCATTTCCCTACTTCTGAATCGGTAGACCTCGGTTATTTTCGAGATACGATTGGTAAACTGTGAACCAAAAATGAATCGATTATGCATCTCCATGATACTTTTGACGGTGTAATCGGAAAAGTTCAAATACCATTGTTATTTATACAGTGAAGAAATACAGGTGGCAACTGAACTTCTGAAACTGTGGAAAATCGAAGTTCACCGCAGGCAAACCTTAGAACTCCTACTCAGAAAAGAACACCACGGATTGTGAGGGCAGAAAAATAATAGCAAAAGTAGCATATTATTGCTCTTCCCACTTAGTAAGTTGATTAAACGAGCTCCCACATGTACGAGAAAACTGGTTTCCAGAATTAAAATTTATTTTACCTGACACCCTGGAGAATATCCAGTCACCCCTGGTAAAAAGAGGTAGACTAGTCTAACTGTTTTATCATGAGACGCAGTTGTGAGCATTAGATGATCAAGATTTGGAAAAATCAATATCTATCATATTATACTATCGATAGTATTGATTCAGTTCAGATTTTACTTCCATTCAGTTGGCAATACTATCCGAACCGTTGAAGCTCCTCATCCCGCAAAAGGATGTGTTACTATATCTTTCGCGGATAGTATGTTGGTCCTGCTTGGATCGGTTTTTCTTCTGAAAGTTTTGGAGTTTGTCAAGTATATAAAATGTTAAGTTTAATAAACAGCGAATGTCCGCTTTATGAAGATGAAGGGGACCTTATTTAGTTATTTTAACAAACGCACAGACTGTGAGGAATCTGGAGAATCTGCTCACAAAAGAACGGTTAGAGATGGTGGTCTCGTGGCTAATGTAAATGATATGAGTTCAGGCTCCAGTAGTAGTTCTAACTGTGTTTCCGTGGCCTTGATTAAGGTACGGCCCCAGCATTTGCCTAGTGTAAAAATGGTAAACCACGGAAAAACATCTTCAGCGATGCCGGTAGTGGGGCTCGAACCCACTATCTCCCGAATACTGGATACTAGCCGCACTTAAGCGACTGCAGCTATCGAGCTCGGTGAATGCATACCCTTGGCTCGTTATAGAAGCTCAGAAAATTGGTTGTAAGGTATGTTCGAAGGGACTGGAAATTGGTTTGAGCGTCGGAAAGGAATCAGGGCTCTATATTTCAAAAGAATGGACGAACACTCAGGTTACATATTACGGAGGCACAAAAGCGGGGCAGCAAACATCACTGAGGAAAAAAATATGTGATCATAAACATTCAAAGTCACACAGAACAATTCAGATAAAGTTAAACTTGTAGAGAAGCAACAGTTATCACGTCTAATCAGTCAACAACTTAGTAAACAGCAGCAATAAGGTTTTTCGTACAGCATACAGTTTAGCAAAAAATTGCATTTCATATAACAAATACCCAGATTTAATAGATCTTCGGGTAGCCAATGGACTGGATATGGGTATAGAACTCCAGAGTAGTTCATCAGTCGTCAGTATAACTAACTGTATCAGTTCAGAAATGCAGAAAAATGCAATTAAAAAATTGCATCCGATTCTAAATTGTCGGTTTTCATAGATAAATCCACAAAAATATCCTGAAAAACAGTTATAATAGTATACATCCGTGCATCTCTCGGTGGTGATGAACCAGTAACATTCTTCTTTAAATTGCTGGAACTGAAGTCTACTTCTTCTGAGAGCATAGTGAATACCCTCCTTAACTGCTTATATTCTAGTGGTCTATCACATTAATTTTTAGCATAAATCTTTATTGGTATATGTAGTGATAGTGCGAGTTCTATGATGGGTAAAAAGTCCGGTGAGCTACGTATTTCGAGACGGCAATAACCTGCACATAATTCTGGTAATTAATTACTGTTATTTTCTTCAACAAATTATAAAATGCGTCTCAACTCGTCTCAATCAATGTCTTCATTATCAACAATATCACTATCACTGTCGTCTTCTAGGTTAATTATAATGGGTTCCAAAATTTCAAGTCGACCTATTTCCTTCGCAAAATCATCTTATTCCAATTTCTCTGCGTGTATTAGGCAAGAAATCCAGTTTCCCTAGTTACGTTATTAATTTCATCGTTCACAAGCGTTTCAACGTCTGATAGTAGTGTTCTTCTTAGCGACTTCTTCTTTTGTTTGTGCGTTCTGCTTTCGAGGCAAGATGAACAATTTCTGTTCACCCTGTGTTTTTGCCCTTTCAGATTCTCTGCACACACGTAATACAGTTGGCACACCTACTGAACACGTTTCAGCAGTTAAATCTTGGCACATAAGAAAAGTTCAGCTGCCTGCGGTTTTCTTCAAAGACGTAGTTTTGGAAGAAAAATAAATTATATAGTCATCTTCGGAAATTTCTACCATATCTACTAGATCAATCATTTTCACTAATACTGGACTTGCTGAGCGACATACATGTTTTCAGTATTTTAAACGGACATAACTTCAAATTTTCTTAACACGACAGTTCACAAGCCAAACAGAAAGCGGACTAACATTCTTTAGTTACCACGTCTTGGTCCTCTGGACTAAGGGCATCTGTTTATAGTTTCTCATTCTTATTGCAGCTGTTGAAACCTCCTACTCCTCACTTACGATAATATCCCCTTCGGAGTAATGAGTCAGCTGTCAGTGGATTAATTTATGATTTTAAGGCACTGGTGCTAATGTATATAATATTAATTACCACCGTCCCGGCAGAAGAATACAGACGTGACGATCTACATGTAGAGCTGGCATTCGCACACATGTGGGCTGTTACATGAAGGAGTGGTGAGGAATAACAATGACAACATTTTTTTTTGCTAGGGGCTTTAGGTCGCACCGACACAGATAGGTCTTATGGCTACGATGGGATAGGAAAGGCCTAGGAGTTGGAAGGAAGCGGCCGTGGCCTTAATTAAGGTACAGCCCCAGCATTTGCCTGGTGTGAAAATGGGAAACCACGGAAAACCATTTTCAGGGCTGCCGATAGTGCCGAACCTACTATCTCCCGAACGCAAGCTCACAGCCGACATTGACAGCTTAAAGGGTCTATGAGGTATCGGTTTCCGAGCCTCATGAGACATGTCTGGTCGTGACATCCCAGGGAAGGGTGGTTGCAGTTCCTCACCAGGGGAGTGTCGCGACCAGACAGATTTAGGATAGAATTAGTATAGATTTAATGTAGTTAAGTAGTTAGTTATAGACTTAATTTAGATTTAGGGGGTGCCCTAGCACGTGGGCTGGTCATCCGCCCATGTTAGAGGCAGCTTGGTAGATTTAGTTAGGGGTGGCGCCTTGCATGATGTCTGTATCCCGCCCGTGTGGGGGGCCACCAAGTTAGTTGTAAGATTAGAGGGTTGTAGGATTACATGTGGACTGGTCATCCACCCGTGTAAGGGGCCGCTTAAAATGGGTGTGTTTTTAGTTCTGTCTATAATTGTTCAGTTTCACTGGGTTTAATGGTTCTTTGTTTTATGTAATAGAATTGTGAACATGTATCTGGGCTAAATGCCTGCAATGTTCAATAAATTACTTACTTATGTAATGTTAATATAATGATAGAATGTTAAGCCCATAACATTGCGTTATATTACCCAACCACTTCATTATATCACCTCTCTCATCCTTGGAAGATATTCAGTAGCAGCACGTACTTGTTACCTACTTCATTAATGGAATTAGGACGTTGTGGTCATCAGTCCTCAGTAACTTCCGGTGGTTTACGTAACGGAGTGTCTATACCGTGTGGTTATTCCCAATGAATCAGTGTTAAAATATGAAACGAAGTAGCCTTGAGTTATACAAAATTTCGTCACAATATTTGCCTGGAGTTGAAATAAAAGGTAATGAGAAAATATCTCTTATCTCATTTGTGATTGCTTCCAACTTTGTTACTGGACGAATTTCTAGACGGCAATAACCTGTACATATTCTTTAAAAAGCTATACAATTCTAAACATTCAGCGTAAAAATATGATTTATGTTTCTATACATAAATAAAAATTTCCCATCCGTGTCAATTGTACTCGAAGTCCTAAACATGATACATTTTCCGGAGCGCTCGTGGTATTTGATTTTAGTTTTACAGGTGGCGTGGCAGCTCTTTTGCCGGATGCTGCTACTGGCGAGTGTTGGGCAGATCGACACGCCTCAAACGTCAAGAAATTTGAACTCCGCAGTAATTGACAGTGCTACTGGTAAATATGAAAACCAGTTACAACTTACAAAACTATTTTAAAAAACTGATCAACCCTTTAGTTAAGCTGGCATAGCACAATAATTAGTCTAATTTTCTACTATACCTATGGTGTGCTTGCTCTTCTGATTTTGCATTTTATTAAAATATACAGTGGTATATTGAGACATTTAATACAACTAATTTAATGCAATTATCTCCGAGTTTTAATTGGTCTAAATCCCTTTTAAGCAAACCGTTACACTATGTTCATATTTAATTTCGTAATTTCATGAGTGAGTCTGAAACCTATTTCTGTTATCACTGCAACCTTGGTGTGAACACTCCTAAAACATTAAGTTGCCTATTATCTTCAGAGATGAGCCTTACACCTAGAATTTCATGTTTGTCATCTTTAACTTTTTCGTAGCTTACAAATACTTATTTCACCAGAATGAATACTCCCCATCCTACCACTCCTACCCTGTCTCCACGATAAACACTCCGGTTCCTTGAGAACATTTCTGCATCCATTATATCATTTCTCAGCCATTACATTATCTGGTGAGTACATATCTATTAAAAAGCAAAGTCATCTCCCTACAGGCCATGAAGACCCTTGGAGTGGTGGAAGGTAAAGGTTTCCACCATTCGTAACCTCGGCACGTGATGGATTATAGTGGTTAGCTGTACGCCCGGCCGCCTTTGCTCCCCAGCAATTAACCTGGTACTCATTTTTGGTGTAGGCTGAGTGAACCTCAGGGCCATATGCACCTCCCGAAGTGGAAATCTCGTTTCTTAAATTTTATGACTTCCTGACGGGGATTCGAACCCACGTCCTTCGAACCCACGTCCTTGACGTCCAGATCCCTCTACCCTCATAACTGCTCCCTAGTCCATCCCGTTTCCCTGAATGTACCTCCTTGTAACCCTTCTAAACAAACCTCCGAACATAAGTTCATCACGTATCACTGTGGTTCAAGTGAAGATCTTCTGAGAGTAGATCCCTATCTCCTACCCATCCATTAGGATATACAAATATCACTCCTAATTTCCGACAAACCCATTCCATAATCATTTACCCTCCAGTCTACTACTGGAAGTAAAGTAGTCAGTTACGCATGTCCCTTTTAATGGTGTTTAAATCAGTACTCAAAGAGTTCTGGAAAAACTAAAATAAGTTACAATCTAATGGCACTATATTGTATAAATGTGACGGATGTGGTATTCTATCTCAGCCAATCTCCTGCAACTTCGAAAATATGATCAAATGAACGTTTTGTCTTGCTGGAACACAGTATCTTTGCAGTTCGTGTTTTGTCATTTTGCCTCCAAAATTTTATTTTATTGTACTTCACCACATTGTTATTCATCCAGTGACTCTCAGTGGAGCAGTGTGTTCGTCTGCAACGAAAGAAATAGATCATTATTTGCAATATGAATGCAAGGATACTTTGTTGGACACCTGGGCTGATACTCCATTATCACATCCCCAATGAAAAAATTACGCAGACGATATAGAGCAATACCAAAAACGAATAAGAGGATAGAATAACGCGTGCTGGAAGATAATCACGATGACTGTTTTTAAGAGGTCTAACATCTATGTAATCGGCCCCCAAGAGATTGAGGCAGGGCTACCTTGACACCCTACTCATTGACCGGAACTTTGCAGGTGCACGATTGTGCTAAGAGGTGAAGCGTATTAAAATCCAAGAAGCTGGCCCCAACGTAGCCAGAAGAAGAAGACGAAGAAGAAGAAGAAGAAGAAGAAAAGAAGAGGAAGGCACAGCTGGCTATAGTTGACATCCATGTTATTAGTGTGATTGACTGAATAATGATTAGTCACATAAAAATCCTACCAGACACAGATTATAAATCGCCTTGTGGGTGGGGGAGGTAGAATACACCTATGACATCCCCTGCCTGTCGTAAGAAGCGAGTGAAAGAAAACCCTACATGTTCTCACCTTGGAAGTATGGGTTGGTAACCACGGGGCCCTAGCTGAATATGTGGCAGGTTCTTCACTTCCGTCTTTCACATCCAACGTCCCTTGGTTCACTCCTATTCCTTTCCAAACCTGATGGTAATAGGATTGTGAAGCCTGCAGTACCCTTCATTTTCGCGCCCTCCGTGGCCCTTATGTCTCTTTCGCCAATACCTTCATTCTTTCAAGGATTAGACCTCTTCGATTTTTTCTTCTGGTTAGTGTTCAGAGAGTCCAGTTGTACTTCCTCTTAAAACAATGTGGCGTTATATAATATTTTATCTGAAAATGATATGTTTATAGGAATGGGGGAAAACGAAGTATGATCACAGCACAGGTAATGATAAGGGAATCGATGCACGGCACAAGGGATTACGAAACGGTATTTATTTCGAGTAACTCAGTACCTAGAGCAAGCAGGTGTCATTTTGCTGGAGGGAATTTGTCAGACCGCGGAAAGACATATATCCGATACCAGAACCAATAATTCTCGTTAGATAAGAGCGACACGTTAACTAATGTATTAGAAAAGACATTCCTTTCTTTTTTATCAGCAGAGTCGGTGAAGCTTCGCCGGACCGACCAAGAGGGTTGTCCGTGGCAAGTGCAATGTCAAAAAAAGAGAACAGAGGGGAAAGAGCATACAACGACAAGATTTAAAGAAAAGGGAATCAATTTAAGTTATATTTTTACCATAAATGACTAGAACAGACAGAGTACAACAAACAGGAAAAAAAAATGCAAACTGAAGGATTTCAGAACAGACACAGTTCTTTTCAATTAAATACAATCGGAATATATCTTGACTAGAGTTTTCTACAAACAGCACTAAGGAGTCTCTGCAAAACCCAAGACTCGTGATTGATATAGAACCACAATAATTTATATTTAGTGAACCACAACTCTTAAGAAGAAGGGGGTGTTAATAACAATTTCTGAATACTGATTTAAAAGCCACACTTACAATTATTTCACAAACCAAAAAAGAAGGTAAGCAAAATCGAGAATTAGAGCACGTAAAAAAGTAGGATTAATACAACGGAAAGGAAAAAGAGGAGACAGGCAGAGGAAGGAGGGAAAGGGGGGATTTTTCCAGGGTGCTTAAACGCTATTAGTTAGTAGTGAAGCGCGACCAGTGTGCTATCAAGCAAGAGTTCATGATGTGGCAACACTCCTAACATTTGTCCAGGTATAGTCCACCATGTGAAACTGAGGATTGATAAAGATATCCGTCTGAAGGATTTTAGTTAGAATCAAAGCCAGAATGGCATTAAATGATCAATAGTTCAGTCTTCAAGTCTTGATAGAAACACCAAACATGAAGAAGTTAAAACATTTGCTCACCCAGTCTGTACGACGATTTACAATGCCGCATTTTCAGAACGAGAATTTAAAATATCGCAACGGACCAGCCGCCTGCGATATATTCTGCTCTCTCCACTCAGGAATAATTACACTAGATGTCTGACCGGCGAATTTTTTTTTTATACGGGGGGCCCCCGTAGCCCGCTCCCCCGCCGTGACCATCGACTCAATCTACATGGCCTCCGACATGCTATTAATTTCTAAGTAGAAAAGAGATAGCTGGGTAGAGTGGGAAGTGATACAAGGAGTATCTGCCTGTTTCCATGTCAGACACGTTACCAGGCGAGATTGTGTTAGGTATATGGTGTTGAAGTATGGTATTGAAGGGTCAGGGAAAAACCACATAGGCAGAAAGAAGAAAGAGCCTACATGTAAAACCTGACATCTTTTGATAGCACATGCAAGGATGTGGGCTGGATAAAGACCAGAGGTTGTGTTAGTTAGGAATATGTGTCATGCAATCATAACCATTTACCTAGCTTTTGTCAATTATTGTGGGGGATCAGTCCTACTTGTCGGCGAAAAGAGGCAGGAGGTGGGATCCCTCGCTGAGTCCGAGGGACAAGCCGAACCTGGAGGGTAAACAGATGATGATGATGATAAAGACCTTTATGTACTCTCCTCTGTTTTATTTTACTTCAGATGTTACAACCCAACATCTGTAGTTCAAATCCTACTGGTAGCCATGTTTCAATCAATGAATATTGAATTTTTACGGCCGCATTGTAATCGAAATCAACTTCAACCTATTAGGTCGTGTTACGTACATTTAGTATAGTACGTTTTGAAGGGATGTTAAGTACAGAACAGAGCAACCGACGCCAAATCGGGAGGTTGTGGGTTTGGATCCCACTGGTGTCAGTTTGGCCATTTTTTTCTGTACTTAACTTCCCTTCAACACGCACTAAATGTACGTAACACGACCTAATAGGTTGAAAGTTGATTTGGATGTTTAAATCAGTTCCGACATCACATTTTCAGATATTAATCCTCTTAACTCATCATTTCCCAGCTTGTTCAATACACCCGATATATTTACACAGCCTATGTTCCACACTAGTTATTTAGCTGTCGAAATATCCGCAATACTGCAGTACTATGAGTAGCGCGTGCTTTTTCTAGTTGAAAGATACTTCCACTTATGGAGCTAATTATGTCATACTCTATATTCCTGTCTTTACTTGTACTCCTCATCCCCCTTTATACCAGATATTTCAAACATAATGGTACCTTGCATTTGTATCCTTCTTTCCTTGCTGTGATTTCAATCGTTAGGAAAACAGCTTCCTCTTCTGCTTCCACACTTCTGGGCTGTTGATGTCGTGACGTCACTGCCATGTACTGTATGATTTAGTGGCTATTCAGCTTGACTTAATTTTTTCTTTACTTCAGTGGTCTGTTCTTCATACTTCTTTGTTACCATTTGACGCGGTGTTTTCCTTGATGGCAGCACATACCTCGGATCACAAGCAAGGACAAATGTGCAGAAGCCTTTGACAGAGCTATTGGCAGAGGCTGTAAGTCTTTCAGAACCATTTTGACAAGTGCTTCGTCAATCGGGCTTTGTAGTGCATTACTTTCAATACAGCCGATTAGTCGTACGTTGTTTATGCATTGCCACTCAGAAAAGGGAATGAGTATTTTCCTCGCATTTAGTACTTTATCAGACTTCATTTTAATTATCATCAAGGTATAATTCACCGGACATGTAGATAAGAACCCTGTGAATACTCGCAGCAAATAGTATGTCTATAGGTTCGATTGTTTCTGAGAAAAGTATATCTGCGAAAAACTTACAAAGTATCATGCACTTATTCCTTTTGTGCAATACTGTACATCTATCAATGGACCTCATGGTACTACTTATCAGGGAAGTAATAAGCAGAATCGCTTGAAAACTCCCCTCCCACGGCCATTCTGCAGCAACGTTTATATCGGTATGCTGTGTAGTTTCATCATACTGCACCTGTTTTCAGTACCAGCTCATTGAAAGCGTATCTTGGCATCAATGTCCGGCTCCATGGATAAATGGTTAGTGTGCTGGCCTTTGATCACAGGGGTCCCGGGTTCGATTCCTGGCAGGGTCGTGAATTTTAACCATCATTGGTTAATTTCCCTGGCACGGGGGCTGGGTGTATGTGTTGTCTTCATCATCATTTCATCCTCATCACGACGCGCAGGTCGCCTACGGGTGTCAACTCAAAAGATCTGCCCTTGGCGAGCCGAACCCGTCCTGGGATCTCCCGGCAGTAAAAGCCATACGCCATTTCATATCATTTTTTGGCATAAATTATATTTATTCTGTAAAGAATGGAAAATGAAATAAATCTTGTACAGCGAACGGAGAGAGAGCCAGGGTTGACGTGCAAGTGTTTTCGACGAGAGGTTAAACTTCCAGCCCTGCCATAAATTTTCTTAAGGATCGGGCGAGAGTAAAAACAAATAGGATTGGGGCACTCCAAGACAATAGACAGAGAGGAAACAATACACTCGATGTCCAGGTTCACGGTTAAAAGTAGTGTGACGGAAGTGTCCTATAAAATTTGTAAAGGAACGCATGTGTACCAAATGATATTCACAACGGATCTCAACTAACGTCAGAGTGGAGGTCAAGGAAACAAGGCATAGCTCTTACAATAGTAGCCCACATGAACAGGGGAAGAATCGAATTGAGTACGAGGAATCACAACTGAGCAGCCAATGAGGAGAAGCGGAATGTTAATTACCCCTGAGAGATTGGTTGAGGCCAAGAGAAACTAAATGAAGAATATACTGGAGGGAGAAAACCGGGTTGACAAATTTAGCCGCGCAGAACAGGGAAAGGCACTCCTTAATCCTTAGTCCTATCGTATTCGATATCCGTATGGTATTCGCATTCGTAGTCTTATCGACATTAGAATTCTTAGTACTATCAGTATTAGCATCATTCTTCGGACAGTCTAATTTTTGTTCTCAGATTTTCAGACTTTTGCATTCGTGAATCGGCAAGCGGGTTCGTGTTACTTTGGACGTCTCACTTCTCACATCTCACTTGTACACTCTGCTTATTGACTGGTGACATTCGTATTCACAAAGAAATGCGTTGAGATGTCGTTACATTGTGTTAATATTTAGATATCACTTTACCTCGTGTACGAGAGATGTTTACGCACTCTGAATCTCACGTATCGTCTTAATCATCATTTCATCCTCATCACGACGCGCAGGTCGCCTACGGACATCAAGTCAAAAGACCTGCACCTGGCGAGCTGAACATATCCTCGGACACTTCCGGCACTAAAAGCCATACGCCATTTCATTTCAGCTGACTTCTAACAGTTTGTGCTGTAAAGACTAGATGGCGATGTGTGCAGTCAAGGCTCAAGAAAAGCCACAGCAGTGTACCTGGCTGAGTATATTATGTTTAGCAATACAATCGTGCAGTTCACTTACCGTTCATTGTTAATCCTATATTCCTAAACAGGCTTTTATGTTCTCGTACAGTATTTCACAAACTCTCAGGGGGTCTATCCTCATTTTGAGACATCATATATAGGTCACTCATCGGAATAAGACTGAGCTCGATAGCTGCAGTCGCTTAAGAGCTTCGTTAAAATTTTAACACTCACAGAACTTATTTCGTTTTTAAATATTCATTAATGAACAAAGACCAATGTTGGAACTTTCCTTTTAGAAGTCAACACTGATACTTGAAAATTAACGTTGGGCTGAGGCCATTAAAGCGAAATCCATGTTGTTTGTTTGTCCTGAGTGTAGCTCTCGAGTTGGCTGCTGGACCAGCGGAAGGAACAGAATTCTGTCTAATGAGCAAGCAACACACAAGTTCTTTACCTGGCGTCAATAGCCTTTCCTAGGCTGTGGTTTAATGTAAACAATACCACAACGTCGGCCGCACTAATTGCTGTCTGTATTGAATAATAGCCTGTTCCCCTCGCTAAGTAAACAGGCGATGCTCCCAGCGCACGTCTAGAGTTTGCATACACTGCAGATGTAGGCCGTTAGAGCTGTAGAGACATGCTCTCCAAAATCTGTTATAATCTAGATTAGATTAATTTCCAGCGTAAACTACATAATGGTGTTCCTGTTCGAAGTTTGGAGCTCCAAGTGCCTGCATAATTGGTAATGTATAATTACTGAGATGGAAGATGTTCATTATTTATTTATTTACCTGAATACAGTCGTAGCGAATTTAAGCTATGTCTTACCCTTAATCACATGCAATAATAGTAAAAGGATATGAACGTGTAAGATTAATTTCGCAGAAGATATGCAACGTATTAATACAGCATACAACTTGGAGGAACTGAAGACGATCATCCGTCAAGGAAAAAACTCAGTTTCCTAGAGGATATTAAGAAGCGTAGCGGGTAATTTCTTTAGTCGATGTTCGAAATGTTTTAAAATGAAGGAACACAGTTCCAAAACCTAACATAGGTCGATTGAGCATACGTCTCTGTAAGTTATATTTCTAGTAATAATTTTAGCCAATGAATCCAGTAATTAAGTTGCAGTTTGGTAAAGCGCGGACTCGTGTTTCAGTTCATCCTTGAGTACTGGCTGTGGGGCCCGCGCACCTATCGTTGCACACATTCGAAGCTCATTATCTGCTCACCCGGTACACGAACCATTTTAAATATCTTCGTGGCGACTGCGAAAACCGCTCTTAGAAATGTTGTGGGATAAATACTGACCCCGTAATACATATAACATAACAGCGATAATTCTTTGTATGTTGAACAGTATTGAATCTTAGATGACAGAACTTTACCAACCAAAGTTCTAAGCTGAAATATTTCACATAGTGGCTTTCGAAGGCTCAAAGACGATATACAGTGGTCAAAAAATATTTTGCATATTCTGGTTTCCTATTTATTATCTGGTTTTATTTTGCTATGTGTATGCACGTAAATTATACATTACGAAGGGCAAATACAAAAAGAAACAGCTAGCGATCAACTACGTAAATGCAGCAGAAATACAACGAAATACGAAGTTGGTAGTGTGGAATTTTGAACACAAAAATTATATTTCAGTGTGCGGCAGATTAGTGCCATGTAATGATACTTCTGGCCCTGAGGCATGCCTGAATACTACGAAGATGTATTCAGCACCAAATAATCTAACTTGATTTCGGGCAGATTATTCCAATCTTGGATAGCAGCTTCAGTCAGTTGCTGAACGTTAGCAGAAGGATCAGGACGGTGGGCAATTGCTCTCTTCAATTCACGCCATGAATGTTCAACACAGTTCATGTCCTCAGAATATACCAGACACTCAAAACACCGAATGCCGTGCTCTTCAAGAAACTGACTGACCACTCTGACTCGATAGCCATAAGCATTATCATTCACTAGCGTAAAGCCCTCGCCCACAGTGGGAGCAAATCTTGTAACTGCAGGTTGGAGGATGTTGTCCCTGTGTAATAGACTGGGCCTTGTTGTTCTAGATAGAAATTTGAGGCGTACATTGACCAAATATGATCCCACCCGAAAACACGACGGAAACCCCTTGCTGTTGATTCACTCCAGGATGAAAGATTCGTTCCACCTCTCTTCGGATCGTGTCCAGACTACAATGCTCTTGTTGTATGGGTGCAAGATACCTTATTAGGAAAGAGCGTACGCTTCCACTGTTCCTGATGCCATGGGCTGTAAGTTGCGGACCTCACACAAGCTGCCCCATGACATGGTTTAAGGGGATTTTCTGGCACAAGTCTTACTGATATCAGTGCTTCGTCATGAAGCAGATTTCGCACTGTCTGATCTGACACCTTCTTTCAGGTGTGGGGGCCTTCCGAAGATACTGGTGGAATGATATGGCAGTGGCAGTGGGTCTGCAACAGATATTAATCCTCCCCGTGAGTGTTCCGCGTGGGCGTTCCATCCGTTGTCGATCAGCAATACTTTTTAACTCCCCGAACATTTTTACAAACTCAAGAGACATTACTCTGACTCACTTCAATATGAGAGACGACATTGGCATCCTTCTTGCAGCGATGCCACAATTCGAATATGGTCAGTAGCAGAAATGGGTACTCTTGCCATGTTTATCTCAGTCGTACACATGTTGTCTATACACCATCAACCCTACGAGTGATGTTATTAAACTGACGAACCCGACGAATGCCTCCTGTCGGACAAATATCAAACCTGGTCTGAGTTAAGCGTCACTGCATCTACAGTTACATAATGTAAACTTGTTTGAGGCATCGTGACACACACCGTTTGAAATCGTAATATGCGAAACTTTTCTTGAGCATTGTACTGTATATAGCTTCTAGAGTGGCAAGGTCAGCCAATGTATTATAGTTGCCCAAGGAACGACCGAAAGTGATCTATCACATAACCTAGGAGGAGGCTCTTACTATGCTGAGTGTAAAATGGAGAACGTATTAAGAGCAATATCTAAATTCCGTGATATAGCCAGATTCAGGCTGATGTCTGCTGCTGTATACTACTTCATGATTTTTATTTTTGGTTTATTTATATTTGTATATTTTCCTTCTGATGCGAATAAGCGTATACTAACATATAATAGGCCTACTAGTTAAACTACCAATTTACGAAATTAAAATCAAGATACTCAAAGCCAAACACTATTGATACCCTCCTAATACAGCTTATCACTCAGGTAGCCATGGAGTGAACCGTGATGAGAATACAGGGAGCTGGACATCAAGTAAGAATGACATAAATTTGTTGCTGTCACACTGTAGAACTATTGCAAATAAATGCATAGATTTAGTTTAATAGATATATATTTACCAGATATTTTGATAGGAGTTGAATCATGAAAGAGAAATTATATTATGAATGCAGAATCTTTTCCCCGGAACTGGAATGTTGAGTGCTTATCACCGAGACAGGACAGAATAAAAAGGAGGGGAAGTATCCATACCGGTGAAGAAGGATTTGTAATCTATTAAAAGTTAACGACATGAAACATGAAATTCCTTGTGTAAGGTTCTTCTTTAAATGTAATAGGTAACCTGATGTTTTGGGGTGTACAGACCTGGAAAGTGTGCTGATGACAGGAATGCGTAATTATTTGATAAGATTATCAGTTACCGGGCGAGTTGGCTGTGCGCGTAGAGGTGCGCGGCTGTGAGCATGCATCCGGGAGATAGTAGGTTCGAATCCCACTATCGGCAGCCCTGAAGATGGTTTTCCGTATGCATATCACCGCAAAAGGCAAGACCAACCGATTCGACAGGTCATCCTCCTCCACGACAATGCGCGGCCCCATTGCAAAGCGTATGGCTTTTAGTGCCGGGAGTGTCCGAGGACAAGTTCGGCTCGCCGGATGCAGGTCATTTGATTTGACTCCCTTAGGCGACCTGCGCGTCGTGGTGAGGATGAAATGATGATGAAGACAACACATACACCAAGTCCCCGTGTCAGCGAAATTAACCAATTAAGGTTAAAATTCCCGACCCTGCCGGGAATCGAACCCGGGACCCCTGTGGCCAAAGGCCATGGAGCCGGACAGTTATGTGGTGAACGTCACAGAAAGGAACGTGATTGTAGCAGGTAATTTCATTTTTCCACATATTAACTCCAAGGATGTTGCGAATGAAAGAAAGCGTGCCCAACTAATGGTAAATAAGTTAAGCTAGGAATGACAGCTGAAACAAAATGTGATGGAACCAACTAGAGGGGAGAATATTCGAGACGTAGTCGTGATAAAACCAGATGAGCTCTATACATGAATTCAAGTGATAGATGGTTTAAGTGATCACGAAACTGTTCTTTGTTGTGGTTAAAATAAATGTGATAGAAAGGAAGTTTTTGAAATTAGGGCTATTGAGCAGTACCAAATGGTTGATATGAGAAGCATGAGGGGACGTAATTATGTTCGGTAGAAAATGGCAAATAAGAATGTAAACAGCTTATGATATGCGTTTAAAATAAACTGTTGAAGACCTTTAAAGGCTTTAATGAATGGGAGATACGTACTATATCGCGAGGGAGGATCAAATACAAACGAGATTTTATTTTTTATTTAAATTCATTTATTGAAAAACACAAGGCAATTACAATTTATTTTTCCACATAGTTTCCTTGTTTGTAAATGCATTTATCCCAGCGTATGGGCAGCTTTTTGATGCCCTCATCGTAAAAAGAACAGGGCCATGTCACCAGCCAGTTGCGCACGAAGTCTTCTACACTCTCGTCATCTTCCAATCGTTGCCCTCCTAGAGCTTCTTTAAGCGGTCCGAACGAATGGAAAAGGCAGGGTGATAAGTCCGGGATGTAAGGAGGATGATCATGTGTATTCCAGTGCATTTCCTGTAGCTTGGAGACAGTTAGAGCTGCAGTATGGGGCCGCGCATTGTCGTGGAGGAGGATGACCTGTCGAATCGGTTGGTCTCGCCTTTTGCGGTGATATGTTGCCTTGTTCAACAGCTCGCAGTAGTAAACAGCACTGAGTGTGCGTCGCTCAAGCACGTCGATCTTCGTCAATAATGTCTTCAACCGCACGAATGTTTTCGTCTTTAATGCTGGTCCGAGGACGGCGATCGTGTTGCTGATTTTCTGATTTTCCACACGTTCTCGTCCCTCCATGAACTATTTAGGCCAGGCAAACACACGTGTCGTTGACAATGTTTGATCACCGAACTGTGCAGTCAATCTCTGGCAAATTTCCGTCGCTGTAACTCTTTCACGAGCAAGAAATTTTATAATTATGTGCTGCTCCAGTGGAGAGGTGCTCTTGTTGCTCCGACATCATGAGCTTTATTGACGAAACAGCGGGAAATATCTAACATCACACTCTCCCCACTCCTACCGGTCCCGCCTATGCATGGCAGAAACGCGGGGCCAGTCCTACCAATTCTTGATGTTCAAAAACAAAAATCGTGTTTATATTTGATCGACCTTCGTATAACAGACAAATAAAGAGTTTAAGAAGGAGGCGAAGGATAGTAAAAAACGAGTAAAGATTAGTTGTGGATAGATTAAAGGAACTTCCGATATTACGAAGCTGAATTTAGCTCCATGTTACCTAAGGATAACATGATGGCAAGCACAATAATATGAATTCTAGTGAAAACATAAAGGTATATGAAGCTACTTTAAGGCAGAGGCAGGTTCCGGAAGGGAAATTCCAGGAATAATTAATGAATAAGAGGAGAGTATTTGTGAGGATTTACGGCAGGCAGAAGTATTTAGTCAACAGTACGTATGTAAATGTAATTGGATGTAAGGTTAATGTCGAGGTAGAGGAGATGACAAATACTAACGATGTACTGAAATTTACCTGTGATAATAAACAAAATATCTAAAAGGTGCAAAAGTTGATAGCCTAAAGAGCAGCTGGAATTGATAAGATTTCTGATGATATGCTAACAGCAATGGGTTTGGATATAGTACCATATCTGAATTACATATTTGATTACTATTTTTATGAAGGAACTATACCAAATGACTGGAGAGTTGCTATAGAAGCTCAAGCGTACAAAGAAAAATATGATAAACCAGGGAGGATTCCTTGTGGCTCCAGGCAAACGGGAGTGAAATGCGTCGTTGCCGGATATCTGCAACATAAAATATTAGATTCAGCAAGAGAATACAACTAGCCTCTTTCTTCCAACTCCAGCACGTAACCTACAAATTAGACAAGGCCTACCATGCCTGCAGAAAACCGTATGCCTCAAAGTATTTATCAAAGAATGTAAAACTGAGGCACTATAATGCAGTAGTCAGACTATCAGTCCTCTACGCAGCAGAATGCCTATCCCTAACTGAAAATACCCCACTGAGAGCCCAAGAAGTGCAAGAAAGGAAATTCCTGAGAATAATAATAGGGCCAAAGGTTCTACCAGATGGAAGGCGATGGTACAAACCCAACAATGAGCTCTACCAGCATCAAGAAAACCTCACAGATGCTATCAGAAGAAAACGTCTGACATTCTATGGACACCTACACAGAATGGATCCTAATAGATCATCCCATAAGATCTTCAAGGTTGTTAACAAAGGCAAAGCTACTGGATTCCCCTGAAACAAGCAAGTGGACAGAGATCTTGCAGAGCTTAATATTAATCAAGCCGCCATAACTGACAGGAATGCATACCGTTTAATGGTCTAAACTAAACCTTTCCTAATATCCCTTACATCAGCTAGCCACAAAGGAGACGGGAATTGGTCAGAGGAGCAAGGAAAGAATTCAGCGAGAAAATGAAGGAATACTGGGCCAACGGGAATGCTCAAGAGGCCGCTATGAAGGCAATTCAGTACGCCAAAAGGGGTAGACGACGACAAAAGCAGAGCTAGAACACAAGCACCGTCGTCCGCAAAGATAAAAAGCACATAATTATAGGTAATCACCTTGAAATATATTAGATGTAAGTTCTAGGGAAACATTATTTCTGACTGTATTAGAAACATTTACGAAATTACTAACTGACTTGATACAAGACAGTTCTGGTTTAAGAAAAGGATTCCAGAAAGTTTTATTAGATTTAGATTCTGGAATGAATCGCTATTGACCTATCCAAGGCTTTTGATAGAGTAGATCATGGGAAATTAGCAACCAATCAATCAATCACTACTGATCTGCATTTAGGGCAGTCGCCCAGGTGGCAGATTCCCTATCTGTTGTTTTCCTAGTCTTTCCTTAAATGATTGCAAATAAATTGGAATTTTATTGAATATATCCCTTGGTAAGTTATTCCAATCCCTAACTCCCCTTCTTATAATCAAATATTTTTTTTTGCTAGTTGCTTTACGTCGCACCGACACAGATAAGTCTTATGGCGACGATGGGACAGGAAAAAGCTAGGAGTGGGAAGGAAGCGGCCGTGGCCTTAATTAAGGTACAGCCCCAGCATTTGCCTGGTGTGAAAATGGGAAACCACGGAAAATCATTTTCAGGGCTGCCGACAGTGGGGTTCGAACCTACTATCTCCCGAATCAAATATTTGCCCCAATTTGTCCTCTTGAATTTCAACTTTATCTTCATATTGTAATCTTTCCTACTTTTAAAGACATCACTCAGATTTATTCGTCTATTGATGTGTTCCCACACCATCTCTCCACTGACAGCTCGGAACATACAACTTAGTCGAGCAGCTCGTCTCTTTTCTCCCAAGTCTTCCCAGTCCAAACTTTGCAACATTTTTGTAACGCTACTCTTTTGCCGGAAATCACCCAAAACAAATCGAGCTGCTTTTCTTTGGATTTGTTCCAGTTCTTGAATCAAGTAATCCTGGTGAGGGTCCCATACACTGGAACCATACTCTAGTTGGGGTCTTACCAGAGACTTATAAGCCCTCTCCTTTACAACCTTACTACAACCCCTAAATAACCTCATAACCACGTGCAGAGATCTGTACCCTTTATTTACAATCCCATTTTTGTGATTACCCCAATGAAGATCTTTCCTTATATTAATACCTAGGTATTAACAATGTTGTGTAATACCATTACACGCAGGAACACATTTAAGGAAGTCTTACAATTGGTTTGCACTGAATTTAATGTTAAAAAACATTTCTTTATACAGCTCACATCACTTTACAAAAACATAGCGGCCATTACTCGCTTCCAACTGTTCTTTTTTCTTTTGTCCAGCATGTGACACTGCCGGCAAAATGGCTGACAGTATTGACAGCAAAGCCTGATGCAACATACTCCCACCTTGAGTAGCAGAAGGCTACTCAACAATACCAACAAATACAAACCTGCTGCTTATAAATCAAGTCTGTCAGGAACTCTCACCGCTCGACCACTTCGAGTAACAACTGGATCACCACTGTTGTCATCCTTTGGTACATCTGAAGAATCACAGTTTCTAGAGAGCACAATAGGGTCATCAGAAGACACTTCCAAGGGATAAATCCTTTGTATTGGACGTAATAACTCGCCCTGACCAGTTCTGAGTTTCACTGTTCGGATGACACCATCCCTACCTGGTATAACTTCAACTATGTATCCCAATGGCCAGTCTATACGCTTGAGATTGTCACACCCAATCAACACAACGTCCCCCACAGCTACAGTACGGGTGCCCTCTTTTTCACGATGTAACACTAACTGCCCCAAATATTCACTTCTGAATCTTTTCCTCAAATCCCTTTTCAAAGTTTGTCGGTACCTATACCTCCTTTTGAGGCTCTGAGTGTCTATCGTATCGAGATCAGGAACACCAATCTCCCTTATATCTGGCAGGAATAAAGAAGGGGAGAGAGGCACTAGCTCAGAACCTTCTTCCATGATATAAGTCAAAGGTCGAGAATTCATCAAACTCTCACAATCACATAATGTAGTCATCATCTCCTCGTAAGTAAGACATGACCTACCCAATATCCTCTTCAATAAATCTTTGAGGAGGCGTATCAAGCGCTCCCACCATCCACCCCACCAAGGTGCACTAGGGGGATTAAAACGCCATTCAATACACCTAGCAGTGCTGTACTTAGATATATCCTCCCAGTTCAGAGTTCGAAGTAAATTAGAAGCCCCAGTGAAGTTCGTCCCATTGTCACTGTAGATAACAGAACATCTTCCTCTGCGAGCCACAAATCGACGGAGTGCTTGCAAGAATGCTTCTGTCGAGACTGATGATACCAATTCCAGATGGACAGCTCTAAACACTGCGCAAGTAAAGAGGCACACCCACATTTTAATTCCACCTTGTAGATATAAGGGCCCAGTTAAATCCAGTCCAACAATCTCGAACACGGCAGCATCCCGTACTCGACTGGATGGAAGTGGAGGTGAAATAACTTCAAGATGTCTTTCACTGTGTCTCTTGCATATGACGCACTTGGACAAAACCGACCTGATAGCTTTCCGACCGTTTAAAATCCAATAGCGTTCCCTGAGGTTATTTAGCAGCATTTGCAATCCTACATGTCCTTGTATCTTGTGTTCCGTCATGATTAACCTCTTCACTAACTCGTGTTGTGATGGAAGTACTGCAGGCTGACGAAAGTCTTCATGGTCATCTCGGTAGGCGATCTTAGTTTTCAGCCTAATTATTCCTTCATGGTCTTGAAATACTCTGAGCGTTCGCAGTCTGTCGTCCCTTAACCCCGAAAAGGAGTCCTCTTGAATAAACCGAACAACTCTTCTTTCTGCAGTGGCATACTCTTCCACAGTTAATTCACTTCTCTGACGCAGATCTGTAGGTAAGCGGCTATTGCGTATAAACCTTAGCAACCACCCCAACATGCGGACAATTCTTGTAAAATTAGAGAAGTATTTGAAATACCAGTCCTTTTGGTCCTCTGAAACCAAACAGTTAACATTCACAACAGCTGGGGATCTAACCTTTTCCATGTTGATCTCATCTTCTTTGGGATCATCATTGCAAGCAAACCACTTTCCTGGTGATTCCTTCAACCATGCCGGTCCCTCCCACCATCTAGAAGCAACTAATTGTTTAGCTTTGCAGCCCCTGGAAGGTAAATCTGCAGGGTTAAGTTCCCCTGGGACATACTTCCAAGATTCAGAGCAAGTGATTTTCCTTATTTCATCAACTCGATTTCTGACAAAGACTGTCCATTTGTCTCCCCTGGTAATCCATGCAATTACTGTAGTAGAATCGCTCCAGAACAACGTCTTCACATTTTTCCATCCCAATCCGTCCAGAACTGACTTCGCAAGCCTTGCTCCTATAGTTGCAGCCATAAGCTCCAAACGAGGCATAGAAATCTTCTTTAACGGAGAGACTCGTGTCTTGGCCGCCAACAGATGAAGCTGAACGTTGTCGCTTGTCTCTACCCTGAGGAAAACTACTGCAGCATATGCCTTTTGACTGGCATCACAAAAGGTGTGTAAAGTGCATTCCTCTATATTCACAGGTTTCTGTACCCATCGGGGGATGCCAATTTCTTCTAATTGAGGGAGTTCTTCATACCATGACAGAAATTCTTTCTTGATAGCATCGTCAACTTCTGTATCCCAATCAAATTCCATCTTCCACATTTTCTGCAGGAGCAATTTAGGACACAACATAACAGGGCAACTAAAGCCTATAGGGTCAAACACTTTGTGAGAGATCGACAGGATTGTTCTCTTGGTAATGGTGTCAAAAAGAAAATCTCTAATCCAACTCATGTTAACTTTGAGTTCATCACTTTCTCGATTCCACAACAAACCCAGTACTGCAGAATAAGAGTTATCATGAGCACTCTGACACTTGTCACTTGTCCATTCCCAACCCCTAAGCTCGAATTTGGCCTTTGCCATGACTTTGACCGATTCTGACATAAATGCATTGAGCTCAGCTTCAGTGTCCACACTAGAAACAACATTATCAACATAAAAACTATGCAGTAACTTTTCTTTAAGAGAATGATTTGAATCCTCTTCTCTCAATAAGTGGTGTTCGATTACAGATCCTAAGAGGAAAGGACTACACTTTACACCAAAAACCACTCTTGCATGCCGGAATACCCTAACCTCCAGTTTTTCAAAACAGTTCCACCATAAGAAACAGAGGAAGTTCCTGTCTTCAGGATGAATACCAATCTGTAAAAATGCTCTTTTAATATCAGCACCCACTCCTATCTTCTTTTCTCTAAATCTTAACAGCACATTTGGGATGAGTTCAATCAGATTTGGACCAGTTTCAAGACATTGATTTAAAGATGGAGAACTGCCTAGTTTTGCCGAAGCATCAAAAACAGGTCTGATTCTGGTAGTTGCACTGTTTTCCTTTACAACTGGTCTATGCGGTAAGTAGTGACAACAATGAACACGTTCAGATTCAGGCACTTCTTCTATAATTCCCTCAGCCAACCAATCTTTGAGAGAGGCTCTTCAGGTTCCAGACCTCTGAGGACATACATCCGTGTCTTCTCCATGATGGCCAGCAGTTCAGGGTTGTCACTGGCCCACTTCATAGCCCACACATCCTTACGCTCGAATTTCGACAGCTCTCTGTTACTGTATGAGGGATCATGGTGCGAAGAAATGATCAACAACCGCAACAAGTCTGTTGTCAAAGGCATGGTGTGGAACTCTGATGGACAGAAGATCTGTATAGTTTATGAAGATGGTGCTGTTATTGTGGGCTCGGTGGACGGGAACAGGATCTGGGGAAAGGAACTGAAAGGCGTTACTCTGTCTGGTGTCGAGTGGTCTCCCGATGGCAAGATGCTACTCTTCAGTCTGCGAAATGGAGAAATACATGTCTACGACAATCAAGGAAGCTTTATGATGAAGCTACTGATCCAATGCCTTCCAGAGATGCCAGGTCCCATACAGGTTGTTGGACTTCACTGGTATGATGGCCGATATGGCTATGTCGAACAGGATTGCCCCGTCTTGGCTATCTGCTATCAGAATGGATGTATGCAGATCATGAGAGGAGAAAATGATGATATGCCAGTCCTCATCGACACGGGTATGCAGGCTGTTTGTTGTTGCTGGAACCACAATGGCAGTGTGATTGCTGTAGCTGGCATCATGCAGCTGGCTGGTGATGACAAGGACTGTAACGTCATCCAGTTCTTTACTCCCTTTGGAGAGCAACTTCGAACATTGAAGATCCCTGGCCGTGAGGTGACAAGCTGTGTATGGGAAGGAGGTTCTCTGAGAGTGGCATTGGCTGTCGACTCCTTCATCTACTTCGCTAATATTCGTCCGGACTACAAGTGGACTTATTTTGAACATACCGTAGTGTACTGCTACAATCGACCTGAAAGACCTGATACCATCGTCACTTTCTGGGACACAAAGAACAACGAGTGCTTTAACAAGTATGTCCGCTCTCTCCTGGGTGTGGCTTCCTCAGGAGAACACAGTGTGCTGGCCACAAGAACTGAGGAAGGCCAGTACGTACTCATGTTATGCAATGCCATCGGGACTCCTGTCGACACAAAATATACAGAGATTGAACCTCTGTGGATCACCATGAACTCCTCTCATGTGTTTGCTGCTTCTCGTGACAATTTCCTTCTCTGTCATTACCGCACACCAAAGTCCAGGTCTTCTCTGGCGATTGGAGGTGTTCGCCAGCGTAAGGAGAGAACCATGATATTGGAACAAGCGTAATTGATTAGAAGCTTCCTATAAATCACAATCTCTATTGATAATTATTTATTTTGAGAGAACCTTAGTTGTCATTGTGAGTATCTAAAGCTGTGTAGCCTCAACATCACTATGGAAGTTGATTCACCTTACACCGGCAACACTGTTTCCTCCCCACACTGTTACATTTACAAAAATATAATAGGAAGTGGAGGTTTTGGAAGAAAGCCTAGAGACAATTCTGAATGCATTATTAAAATTACTGATGTGTCCATTGAAGGGATGGACGTCGATCTAACCTCGCTACCAGACTCTTTTTCCAGGTACTTAAAAGTACAATCGACTAGCGCCGTACATGTTGGTTGGGGCGATACCTTTGTCGATAAAGGACTGGAGTCCTGTATCCAATCAATGTTTCTTAAGGAAAAGAGCAGATTTACACTGTTGTTTCCTAAGGAAATTAGCAGTGTGCCGATTGAGAGTCCTCCACAAGAAGATCTTCTTGGCCAAAACGGGATTTTAGGCTTTCAATTGCTTTGCACTGAATTTAATGTTAAAAAACATTTCTTTATACAGCTCACATCACTTTACAAAAACATAGCGGCCATTACTCGCTTCCAACTGTTCTTTTTTCTTTTGTCCAGCATGTGACACTGCCGGCAAAATGGCTGACAGTATTGACAGCAAAGCCTGATGCAACAAACAATGATCCCCAAAGGGAACTTTCACCGCATCAACGCAGGAATTAAAACTCAGAGGACTTTTCCTATTTGTGAAACTCGCAACCTGACGTTTAACCGCGTTTATCAATATTCCATTGCCTACTGTCCATCTCACAACATTATCGAGGTCATTTTGCAGTTGCTCACAATCCTGTAACTTATTTATTACTCTGTACAGAATAACATCATCTGCAAAAAGCCTTATCTCTGATTCCACATCTTTACACATATCATTGATATATATATATAAATAAGAAAAGATTATGGTCCAATAATGCTGCCTTGAGGAATTCCCCTCTTAATTATTAATTCTCTGAGTTCTATTTTCTAGAAACAGAGCCACCCATTCAGTCACTCTTTTGTCAAGTCCAATTGCACTCATTTTTTTCCAGTAGTCTCCCATGATCTACCCTATCAAATACCTTAAACAGGTCAATCGCGATACAGTCCAATGGACCTCCTGAATCCAGGATATCTGCTATATCTTGCTGTAATCCTACGAGTTGAGCTCCAGTGGAATAACATTTCCTAAACCCAAGCTACCTTCTATCAAACCAGTTAATAATTTCGCAAACATGTCTTATATAATCAGAAAGAACGCTTTCCCAAAGCTTATATACAATGCATGTCAAACTGACTGGCCTGTAATTTTCAGCTTTATGTCTATCACCCTTTCCTTTATACACAGGGGCTACTATAGCAACTCTCTATTCATCTGGTATAGTTCCTTCATTCAAACAATAATCAAATAAGTACTTCAGATATGGTACTATATCCCAACCCATTGCCTTTAGTAAATACCCCGAAACCTTATCAATTGCAGCTGATTTTCTAGTTTTCAACTTTTGTATCTTACTGTAAATGTCATTGCGGTCATAGGTAAGTTTTAACACTTCTTTAGTATTAGTCACCTCCTCTATCTGGACATTATCCTTATAATCAATAATCTTTACATACTGCTGACTGAATACTTCTGCCTTTTGAAGATCCTCGCATACACACTCCCCTTGTTCATTAACGATTTCTGGAATATCCTTCTTGGAACCTATTTCTGCCTTAAAGTACCTATACATACCCTTCCATTTTTGACTAAAATTGTACGTCCGCCAATTATGCTTGCCATCATGTTATCCTTAGCTGCCTTCTTTGCTAGATTCAATATCCTAGTAAGTTCCTTCAGTTTCTCCTTACTTCGACCGCCATTTCTAACCCTATTTCACCAAGCTCGATAGCTGCAGTTGCTTAAGTGCGGCCAGTATCCAGTATTCGGGAGATAATAGGTTCGAACCCCACTGTCGGCAGCCCTGAAGATGGTTTTCCGTGGTTTCCCATTTTCACACCAGGCAAATGCTGGGGCTGTACCTTAATTAAGGCCACGGCCGCTTCCTTCCCACTCTTAGCCCTTCCCTGTCCCATCGTCGCCATAAGACCTATCTGTGTCGGTGCGACGTAAAGCAAATGGCAAAATAAAAAATAAAAAAAATTTAACCCTATTTCTTTCCAACCTGCATCTCCTTCTTAGTCTCCTTACTTCTCTGTTATAATATAGTGGATCTTTACCATCCGTACCACCTTTAAAGGTACAAACCTGTTTTCACATTCCTCAACAATTGCTTTAAACCCATCCCAGAGTCTGTTTGCATTTTTATTCATCATTTTCCACTGATCATAGGTACTTAATAAAAACTCCCTCATGCCTGTTTTATCAGCCATATGATACTGCCTAATACTCCTGATTTTAATATCATCCTTTCTTTCACACGGAGAGCTATTTAACTAGACAAAAAAAGTGATTGAATGGGTGAGTGTTTCTAGAAAATAGAATGAAAATTAGCAAGTGTAGCATTATCTGATCTTTATTCATTAAGGTATGAGGCTCCTCAAGGCAGTATTATTGAACCTCTAAGTTTTTTTCACCGAGCTCGATAGCTGCAGTCGCTTAAGTGCGGCCAGTATCAAGTATTCCGGAGATAGTAGGTTCGAACCCCACTGTCGGCAGTCCTAAAGATGGTTTTCCGTGGTTTCCCATTTTCACACCAGGCAAATGCTGGGGCTGTACCTTAATTAAGGCCACGGCCGCTTCCTTTCCAGTCCAACCCCTTTCCTGCCCATCGTCGCCGTAAGACATATCTGTGTCGGTGCGACGTAAATCCAATAGCAAAAAAAAAAAAAAAACACGTTTCTTTCATGTTTAAATGATACGAGTTAAAACTGGAATCACACATAATGCTTATAGCGGATGATGATATACCCTATATAATAAATAAGTAATAGGATTGTTGTGAGCGACTGAAAAAAAAACGATGTTGTGAGATATCTATCCTTATTTTATGGGAGCAGATTTACAAGTATTTAGTTCAAAGTTGAAGAGAGGGTTGATATCAAATACTTTATAAACAATCAGTTCAGCATTCTATGGTAGTTCAAGGATGGCAAAATAATAGTATAAAAGTTTATTTAATTGGTTTTTTTGCGAACAATTATGTTAACCTTATTGATTTTACACTAAAATGGCTTACAATTAGAGCCAAAAAAATGTTGTAATTTTGTATAAGTATTATGTATTTATAAATATTTTATATTATTATACAATGAAAATATATTGTTCTCTAAAACTACAGAAATGTTAATGGAATTAAATCATTAAAATAAGTTAGCAACTTTAATTTGATCAACACATCTTTAATTGGACTTTTAATATTAACAGTAACACACCTCTAATTTTGTTTTAATTAATAAATAAGGATTAAATCATCTCACACCAGGCCGAAACTGATTGAAGTATATCGCTTTTTATTTAAAATAGATTGAAGATCAATACTGTTTGAGTACAAATCAAACGTTATAGTTAACCACAACTCTAGTATGCTTATTCAGGGGCTCGTGGTATAACTCTAAGAGTCAGATAAGTAGGATGAAAAAGAAAAAAGGGAAATGTCCACGTCGAAGATAAGAAAGATTACTGCAATTAAGAAGAATCGTAGGGATAAGGCAAGCAGAGCTGAGCTTTAAAGGTCAAATCCACATTCGAATGGTGAACTTCTTTCTCGGCCATTAATATATTTTTATAATTATGTTGTTACAAGTTGCTCAGGAAGGAAACAAAAGACGGTACGATGAAGCGGAATGACACAGAAGAGAGTCGTATCTACAGCGAAATAGTCGCGTAGTTACATATCTATATGCTCTAGTAATAATGGTATGTATTAATTTACCGCTAACTTTACTGCTGATTTGTGTGAAAGCAATTATTATCCTCCATTTAGGACAAAAATTACAATGACATTTTATGGATACGATTTGTTCACATAACCAGTGTCAGTAAAGATTTTTATTACATATGTTATGCCCTACGTTTCGTATTTTGGCAACCCTGATATAGGTGTTTCTAAAATGTTAAATAGCTAACTAAATAAAAATAAATCCAATTAGGTCAACAGTTTTATTATTAGATGACATAAATGTTTTGTTCATATAAGGATTTCTTGACATGTTTTTCTTTCTAGAATTAGCTCCCATTTGTCCAATGGATACCCCTGATAACAACTTGAAAGAATGGAATATATGATCATTTGCCTTGGTCTTAGTGGCAGATTGTGCTGAAAGCTTCCAGTCTAATATATTGGAACTTGAACATTGGTGCAGAGAGAATGATATGAAAATCAGCCTTTCCAACACTAAACAGATGTCAATATATAAGCAAATCGAATGTCAGGATGGGAATACAAAGCTGGAACAAGTAGATCATTTCAAATATTTAGGATGTTTATTTTCCCAGCATGGCAGTACTGAGAGTGAGATTAAATCAAGCTAATGCAGTGAACTCGCAGTTGTGATCGACGGTGTTCTATAAGAAAGAACTTAATTCCCGGACGAAACTATCTTTGCACCAGTCTGTTTTCACACCAAATTTTCTTTACGGAAGTGAAAACTGGCCGGACTCAGGATATCATATTCATTAGAAGTAACAGACATGGAAGTAGCAAGAATGATCGCTGGTAGAAAAAGTTGGGAACATTGGCAGGAGGGCACCCCGCTTCGGTGATGGGATCATGTGAGGTGAATGGAGGAGGATAGATTACATAGGAGAGTAATGGGGTCGCTCATGGAGCGATAATGAATTTATAGCTTTATTAATCCATTTGATATATGACGACCAAGACAACGATGGTTAGACTCAGTTTCTAATTTATTTAAGGATAAGAGGTATAGAACTAAACGAATCCACAGCGCTAGTTACAAATCGAGGATTGTGGTAGAGTATAGTAGAATCACAGAGGCTTGCAGACTTAACGCTAAAAGGCATAACAATCGATAATGAAGATGTATGTATGTATGTATGTATGTATGTATGTATGTATGTATGTATGTATGTATGTATGTATGTATGTATGTATGTACGTATGTATATATTGTACCCTTTTTGATGACATGTGTGGCGGTGGTCGTCCTGTAGACTTGCCTCGGCCCCTGAAGAGAAAATAATAATATCGCGCACGTGGAAACTTACCTCAGGGATGGTACGTCCATTCTTCCATGATTTTTAGGGCTGATGGGGGATCCAAACTACTACTACGGGTCAAGCTAATCAACAATAACGTAGCCCAGACTGATTTAAAATCAATTAATAAAATGTATTGATAATAAAAGTGAAATCAAGCAAAATTAAACTCAACCAAAATTGGAAAATTGAAATGAATTTACTCCCGCTCAAACGAGTGAAAGTACTAAAGAATAATAACGATTCTGAAATAAAAAGTATCCTGAATTCTGAGCCAAAATCAAAAGAAAAACCTTCACCTAACTGTACTAAAGAATTATTCAAAATCAACTTAAATTAAATAATTAATTACACTCAAAGAAATGATAAGTTTAATTCCAACTGTTTCAAGAGTCTTAACACAATTAATTCTTTAGACCAAACTACATTAATGAAACTAGTTCATTACATCGATAATTCAATAATTCAAAATAGTTAGGTAACCTAGTACAGACTGTTAACCGTGCGAAAACATTTCGCCTGTTACATCCAGGGACTAAATGGAATGCACCCACCAGAATTTGGTTTGGAGAACAGTTTTTGTTTTGTACAGGAAAGAATGATGTAAATAAAGTTTTAAGTTTGTGGAAAACAATAAAAGTCATCACCTGTGTAACTATCTGACGAATTCCGTTATATCGGGTAGATTTTCGGATTCGACGTAACATTAGTGGCGACCGCGACAGGACGTGAACAAAGCAGTAATTTGAAATGGATAAGTTGACTAAATCGCGAAAACCAATACGTGCGATGTTCACGAAAACATACGATGCGTTGATGGCGGAAACAGACCCCAACAAGGTAAGATTGCATTTTACTAAACTAGAACGGCTAGAAAATGAACTGAAGGATGCCGATGAGAAAATATTAGAACTGCTTCTCGACGACAGTGACGAAGAACGATACACAAATGAATACGATAAAGTGAATGAATATCGTGATAAAGTAGATGAAGCTCTTCAGAGAATGGAGTGTGTTGTATTATCACAACGTACAAATGAAGGAAATCAAATATCGAATGATGGTTTCGTAGGTTTCTCACAGAAAAAGCTCAAACTGCCGAAAATCGAACTTCGAAAATTTTCCGAAGAAGTTAGGGACTGGTTAGGGTTTTTGAGTCAGTTCCGTCGAATTCATGACGACTCAGACATAGACAAAGAAGATAAATTTCAATATTTGATCCATTGTACTGTTGAAGGAAGCAGGGCTAGGGACGTGGTAACTAGTTTCCCTCCAACAGCTAAAAATTATGATAGTGCAGTTCATTGTCTTAAAAGTAGATTAGGAAAAGAAGAATTATTCGTAGAATTTTATGTTCGCGAACTACTTGGACTTGTGATTCAAAATGTTTCTTCAACACAAAGACTAACTCTCCTAAAGCTCTACGATCGCTTAGAATCCCACCTTCGATCCCTTGAATCTCTGGGCATGACTGCTGACAAGTACGCAGCATTCTTGTTTCCGTTAGTTGAGTCATCTCTACCAGAAGACTTGCTGAAAATATGGCTTAGAAATTCTGTCCATCACCCTGTTAGTGACTCTACCGAGGATTTATACTGTGACAAACTCTCGCAACTGATTTTATTCCTCAAGAATGAAGTGGAAGGTGAACAGAGGGTAGCACTTGCCCAAAGAGGATTTAATACAGCAAATCAGAAGTCTACAAAGCAGAAACCTAGGTTAAACCAAATGGAAAACATGGCCGCTGCTAGTAGTCTGTTCACAGGAGACATTAAAGATCTTCTAACTGTATGTGTATTCTGCAGAAAATCTCATGAGAGCAAAGAGTGCTTCAAGGCGCAGAAAATGACTCTAGTGGAAAGAAAGAATATTTTGATGAAAGCAGGGTATTGTTTTCAGTGCTTGAGATCTGGTCATGTTGCCAAGATCTGTAAGAGTAATGTAATGTGTCACTTCTGTGGAAAGAAACATGTTCTAATGTGCCCAACATTACCTTCAAATATTTCCAAGGAAAATGTGGAAGAAACACAAGACGAAAAGGAAGGTGCCAGTGCTACCTTAGGTAACCAAAACTGTAGTCAGGATGTTCTTCTGCAGACCTTGTTGGTGAAGATCACAGGAAGAAAAGGAGATCGGGTAGTAAGAGCACTCATAGATAGTGGATCACAACGATTATATATATTAAAGAAACTGGTAGATGCCATCGGACTGGAACCGTCAGGATCTCAAAACATGATTCATGCTCTGTTTGGAGGAACTGAATCAAAAGAGTATCTACATTTTAATTATCAAATACAGTTGAGCAGTTTAGATGGCAGGTACACATGTAAGATTCCTGTATTGGATCAACCGATTATTTGTGGTACTGTCCCTAGAATCCAAAGTGGTCCTTGGATGAAAGAACTAGAAAAAAATAGAATCTTTCTCTCTGATTCTGGAGAAGGGACGCCTGAAATTGAACTTCTTTTAGGAGCGGACACCTACGGAACACTTCTAACTGGAAGAATAAAAAACATGGAATGTGGACCAGTGGCTGTTGAGACTCGACTTGGGTGGGTTGTTATGGGGAGGCTATCTCTGAACAGTCTCTCAGACTCATCCAGTATGGCGGTATCGTCGATGTTGACTTTAAACACTGCAATCACTGATTTATGGAAGTTGGACACCCTGGGAATTAGGGATCGTGCTGAGAAGACATCGAAGAAAGAAATAGAAATGGCTACCTTGGATCATTTTAAGAAGACTGTCTCAATCGACGAGGATGGCCGTTACGAAGTCCATCTACCATGGAATGAGGTATCTGAGGAGCTCCGCGACAATTTGGAAATTGCTGAGAAGAGGTGCAGGACGACAACTAATAAACTGTTGAGTGGCAACAAGTATCAGGAATGGCTTCAAGAAGGCGTGATTGAAGAGGTTCCCTTTCAAGACCTTGAAAGTAAAGGTCACTATTTACCTCACAGAGGTGTATTCAAAGACAATTCAACCACACCGTTAAGACCCGTATTTGATGCTTCTTGCAGGGGGAAGGAAAGTCCATCTCTGAATGAGTGCCTGGAGAAAGGACCAAATCCGCTGGAACAAATTCCACCTACTCTGATCAGGTTTCGCCGTCGTGAAATTGGAGTAATTTCGGACATAAAAAGGGCCTTTCTGCAAATTTCTGTTGCTCCTTCAGACAGAGATTTCTTGAGATTCCTATGGTGGGAGGATTCCTCCATGAAAAAATTCAAGATATTTCGACATCGACGAGTTGTATTTGGGCTCAAGTGTAGTCCATTCTTGTTGGGTACTGTTCTTGATCTCCATTTAGCAAACAGCCCTCCTGAACTGCAAGAAACAGCACAACTATTAAAAAGCTCATTCTATGTTGACAACTGCGTGACATCCCTTGATTCAGAGGAGGAAACGACCCAATTAGTTGAGAAATCCATGAAACTACTTTCAGGAGCCAGATTTGAACTACGTGACTGGGAATGCACCTCAAGGGGAAAAGAGAATACGTTTGAGAAGATTTCTCCTGTTCTTGGATTATTATGGGACAAGAAAGAAGATGTATTGTACTGTGATGTGAGGCCTCAGAATGAGACTGTATGTGTTACACGAAGAAAAATCTTGTCATCTGCTCAGAGGATTTTTGATCCCATTGGGTTTTCATGTCCTCTGACCTTATTCCCTAAACTTCTCATTCAGGATAGCTGGAATTCGAAGATGGGGTGGGATGACCCATTGCCAGAGGATCTACAGAAGAAGATTAGAAAATGGGAAGCTGAAGTCTGGCGACTTTCTGAAGTGAAAATACCGAGACATTTCGTAGTAAGCAGGTCTGAACAAACCTGGAGTTTACATACATTTTGTGGTGCCAGTCGGAGTGCTTATGCTGCAGCTGTCTTCATACGAAGCTGTACCGGAACTGAAGAGATTGTTTATGTTCAGCTGATCATGGCAAAGACAAGAGTTTCACCACTGAAGGAAATTTCGATACCACGATTGGAACTCCTGGCATGTTGTATTGGTAGTCGACTAGCAGACTTGGTCAGAGAAAGTCTGAACTTGAACATCTCCGAGTTTTATTGGACGGACTCTTCAGCGGCATTGTATTGGATCAAGAGAGATGAGTCATGGGGAGTATTTGTGAACAATCGACTGAAGGAGATTAGATCTCTGACGAGACAAGAAGACTGTAGGCATGTTCCTGGGGAGCAGAATCCAGCTGGCCTTCCATCTCGAGGCTGTTCCGTAGAAGTCCTTATAATCCAAATGGTGGGAGGGTCCTCACTGGTTGAAGTTGGCAGAAGGGGAATGGCCGACATCAGAGGTCAACGTGGATGATGACATAATCAAACAAGAGAGAAGAAAAATATCTCCATCACTGATCATTTCCTCAGCGGAGAATGGAGATGCCTGGTACCTAAGAAGATTTTCCAAGTTTTTTCAAATTGTCAGATTCTTTTATTGGTTCATTTTGGTTTTCTGTTAACAGGGAAATAATGAAAACCAAAAGGTGGGAGGTATGTTACATCCAGGGACTAAATGGAATGCACCCACCAGAATTTGTTCTCTTTGGTTTGGAGAACAGTTTTTGTTTTGTACAGGAAATAATGATGTAAATAAAGTTTCAAGTTTGTGGAAAATAATAAAAGTCATCACCTGTGTAACTATCTGACGAATTCCGTTATATCGGGTAGATTTTCGGATTCGACGTAACATCGCCCATGAACACACACTCTTATCTCTATCAAATTCATTTTGATGTTATTTTATTCACACACTGTTATCAAATGGCTTGTTGTTGCCTTTCGTGGCTGTTTTTAAATTTAATACAAACGACAGATTAAAACAATTTATCAGCCATAAAAATATAATTTTAAGTCACTCACTGTGACAGTCATTGGTCACTTTAGAATTTACAAGTACATTATGTTCTGTCATTGATCAAATCGAACTCGCTTTTCTACACATATAGAAATTATACCGCTGATCACACTTGGCAATCCTTCTAATTACAATCTATTATGTTATGTGCTGTTGCGGCAGGTTTCAGAACCCTTAATTGAACAACTTTGCAGCATTCAAATTGATATAAAATTAATTTATCAAGGTCGGTTCAATGACATGGCATATTTTCTCATTTACATTTAGTGGTTCTGATGATTGCATTTTGCGATGTCTTTCGCTAAGGTAAAGAGAAATGTTACAATTTAATAAGGATGACCAGTGGGTTGTCCCTCCTTAATATAACTAAATTAAAGGATCAAATCAAGTTATATGCAAATATAGACAACACTGTCGAACATATTGTTCATCAAAATATAATAAAACAAAAGCACATAATCCTGTAATACAATATCTACACAGAATTTACAACATAATCAGACATTCACGCACCTTCCTACATTAATAATAATAATAATAATAATAATAATAATAATAATAATAATAATAATAATAATAATAATAATAATAATCATATGGCCTCAGCTACCGTGTGCAGACACTTCAATTTGACGCCATCTGGCTGTCTGCTCGTCAATTTCGACGTTGCGTTTTACTCTAGGCCCACAGCTTTATGAGGGATTTTCTCTTGCGACAACTACCGACGTATTGACCATTCTTCCTTCCTTCCACTAATTGCGAGCAGGAGCCACTAGATGGCAGACAGAGTAAACCGGATATCTCTTGTGCGTCTATGGCTGAGATTTAATGAATTTTGTCGGGTAAATACCAAATGTATCACCAGAGATCATTTACATGCCGACATCGTACGACATGGAGTGTCGAATGGACTTTTTTCCGCGCCCTTCGAAAATCCGACTACCTCTGCCGGGTTTGATCCCGCTATCTTGGGATCCGGAGGCCGACACTCTACCACGGATCCACAGAAGCAGCTACCTTCCTACATTGATTCGAACACAAATATCTGCGACTTAACCTTACTATCACTATGTCAGATACAATAATGTCGGTATGTTAACTGGCATCTTTAGTAGTGACTCTGTTCTTAATCTCACTAAATATGCCAGTAGCTCATGCCCCCGCAATATTTCATGAGTATATGTTAATCTCGGTTGCTTAATTAAATATTTACACATCTGGTCAATGATACACAGCAAAAGTTATCACGACAATAAAACACTCGCCGGGTTACAATTTACTTTTCCCATATTTTCCAATCACTAAAGTTCTACTGCCGGCTATCAATACATAAATTATTATCCTCCTATAATTTTACTATAATCGTCCCAGAATTTAATCATTTGATAAACATCACATTATTCCCATCTCTTTGGTATCTTGCTTATTGATCTCGTATCTTCATTGGTCCATTTGTTCCCATGATAATGTCTACGAGCACCTTCATCTCTGAAATAATGACTGCATCTGCCATTCTTCATTATATTTTGACATCGCTGCTAATTACCGGCGTATTCAACACCTCTTATTACTTTCTATTCATTTTTATCCACGTAGATTTGAGCTCCGATTCATCGAGCTAATTATTTTAAAATTACATGTCGTCTTCTTATTCCTTGAAGACGATTATCACTTATTTTCTTCACGACATGGCCCTTCCGGCTTCTTCTCGCACACTTCACCTATTAATTACACTTGCGAAATAATTTCATAATTATGATCGTATTTTCCATCTTGCAATTGGACCTCTTTATTGTGTACATCTCATTTATTTCTAGAGCTCTGCGTGGGCATACAAAATATTATCCGCATCCGCACTACCTTTATCCGCACCCGCATCCGCTCCGCATCCGCACTTCCTTCATCCGCTCCGCATCCGCACTTCATTCATCCGCTGCACATCCGCACTTCCTTCATCCCCTCCACATCCGCACTTCCTTCATCCACTCCGCATCCGCACTTCCTTTATCCGCACCCGCATCCGATCCGCATCCGCACTTCCTTCATCCGCTCGGCATCCGCACTTCATTCATCCGCTGCACATCCGCACTTCCTTCATCCCCTCCACATCCGCACTTCCTTCATCCGCTCCGCATCCGCACTTCCTTTATCCGCACCCGCATCCGATCCGCATCCGCACTTCCTTCATCCGCACCCGCATTCGAACCCGGGAACAGCTATCCGCGGATATTGAAACTATTTAATTACAGTATATTACAGCAAAGGTCCAACTTATTGGCTTATTGGTCAGTGTTTAGGCCTTCGGTTCAGGGGGTCCTGGGTTGGATTCCCGGTTGTGTCGGGATTTTAATGGCGTGTGATTAATTCTTCTGGCCTGGGGACTGTGTATTTGTGTTTGTCCCAACACTTTCCCCTTCATATTCAGACAAAACACGACACTACCAACCACCAGAGAAACATGCAATAGTGATTATAACCCTGTACATAGGGTTGGCGTCAGAAAGGGCGTCTGGCCGTAAGGCAGGGCTAAATCAACATGTGTGAAACCGTTCGCACCAGCGACCCCACAGATATGGGAAAAGCGGTGGAAGAAGTAGAAGAGTATATTACACTCAAGGTATTGAAACGTACAGATCTGTTAACATAATACAACAGACTTGACACCTGTTACCAGAACCCCTGCAGTTACAGCTTTATGAGGGATTTTCTCTTGCGTCAACTACCGACGTATTGGACATTGTTCCTTACTTCCACTAATTGCGAACAGGAGCCAGTTAGGCTTCGGACAGATTTGCGGCTTTATGGTCTCAAGGCTCTTTATATATTACCATTCTCCCATACGGTACCACTGGCAAGGGTCGTGTAATCACAAAGGAATATAAGAGTATCCCTGAGTGAAAACATTTAGAAATTATCAGAAAAATTATCCGCACTGCCGTAATATTTTCATCCGCCAAGACTTATACTTTGCGAATATCCGCGGATAAATATTATGTATGGTTCACTAGAATCACCCAGTGCATTTCATGGTGCCCGTAGAAAAGCTATTCAGTCTCTACATCCAATTGAGAGTCCTTCAGTAGAGAATATTGTTAAGTAGATCGTCTTCTACCACTCTGTATTCTCTTTCCAAGAATAGAACCTCGATAATTCCAGTGAAGAAGGGGCTGTCGCCTTAAAATTAATTTCAGTACGTCCCGAATATAAGGATCTAGATACTCCAATCAATCAATCAATCAATCAATCAATCAATAAATCAATCAATCAATCAATCAATCAATCAATCAATCAATCAATCAATCAATCAATCGAACGATCTATAAATAAATACGCCAATCGATCAATCAATGAAACATTCAGTCAAGCAAACAAGCAAGGAAGGTAGGGAACAAGCAAGCTCGTAGATTCATGTGGCTGTTGATATCATAATCACATCCATAGAACCTCCAATTTTATAGCTCGTGGAATCTCAACCACAGAGATACATTTGTTTCCAAAAATTCTGTGCATTGGCCGGTATTCGAACCACATCCACCTTGGTTTGAAGCCCTACAGGCTTTAATACACGGTTTTCTTGCGATTAATTTCAAAACTCAGAATTCCGTAACCGTTTGAACATCTCCGTTAAGCTTTGATTTTTAATGTTCTTACGTAAAATGTAACGATTTCAGATAGTTCGTAAAATTAATTCACACAGATGTTTATTAGCTACCTAGCAATGGAACTTCCTATATTGTTGGTTGATAAGTTTTTATATAATACGATGTAATTAGAAGCAGTTGTCCCCACAAAGGTCTTCGTCCGGGGCCTGCTACGCTGCACGGCCTGGTGCGATCAATAAGATTTGGCTGGTTGCTCAAAGGGACTAACTCCTTAACAGGTACTTAATAGATAGTGTCTGATCGCAGATTCATCACAAAAGAGCTGATATTATGGCCTTAAAAATTCTGTGCCAGTTCCTCAAACGAAGCAATTCAATCATCACTTAGTGCATTTTATGGTATCCATAGCAACGCTATTTAGTCTTTACATCCAATTGAGGTTACTTCAGTAGAGAACATTGTTAAATTGATCGTCTTCTACCGCTCTGAATTCTCCCTCCGGGAACAGAACCTCGATAATTCCAGTGAAGGAGGGGCAATTTAAGTCTAGCACGGAAGAGCAGAGCACGTATTGGGGGCGTGAGATATCTTCGAGCTTGGTCTATGTCTCAAAGACAGAATAGTTACAGAGGGAGAGAGTATGCGTATTTCGAAAGCATCCTCCACTCACTCCTTCTCAAGACGTTCTCTTCAGTGAAATAATGCATAAAGGAAAAATTTAGTGATCAGTTGCCCGCAAGAGTCAGTTCGGGGAAATCATGAGCTGAGATGAATTTAGGTAGTAATAATTACATGGACGGTAACAAAGGAAATGTACAAAAATGAAAAATTCTGAGAAATATGTAACCTATTTCAGTGGAAAAGAAAAGCTGTCTGTGTCAATATATTTCAGAAATACACGGCTGTAAACATGCTGAAAATATAACCGCATAACAGTGTAAACGATGTTTTATAGGGAACATCGCCATATTTAACAAGCACTAGATGTAATAATAATAATAATAATAATAATAATAATAATAATAATAATAATAATAATAATAATAATAATAATAATAATATTAATAGTAGTCCTCGCTTTACGTCCCACAAACAATTCTTCCGATTTTAAGAGACGCGAAGGTACCCGAAGTTTGCCCCTTCAGGAGTTCTTCTGCTTGCTGGAAAAATCTACCAACATAAGGTTCCTGAATTTGAGCACCTTGCAATCCCACCGGACTGAACCGGGATGGAACCCGATAATACCGAGCTCGATAGCTGCAGTCCCTTAAGTGCGGCCAGTATCCAGTAATCGGGAGATAGTGGGTTCGAGCCCCACTGTCGGCAGCCCTGAAGATGGTTTTCCGTGGTTTCCCATTTTCACGCCAGGCAAATGCCGGGGTTGTACCTTAATTAAGGCCACGGCCGCTTCCTTCCACTTCCTAGGCCTTTCCTTTCCCGTCGTCGCCATAAGACATATCTGTGTCGGTGCGACGTAAAGCAAATAGTAGGAACCCGATAACTTGGGCTCTAGATGCCAGCACTGTACCGTTTGAAACAGTAAGCTAAATATTAGAGTAATTCGAAGCCATTCATCGTTTCTTTGTGCGTCTCAGTTTATCACATGCAGATCTTTCATGAGACAATGGCTGCGAAAGTACATATGTGTACAGTGAACACAACGGTATACTCCTAACCCATCATATGTCGAACACAGACCTCCCTTGAAAACTTTTGCACCTTTTCCTGTCTTTCAGCCGCATAACCACAGACACAGAAAGCAAACACGGTTATTGGTTTGAACAGTCATTGCGTAAGCAGGTAATGAGTCAGGGCTTGAGACTTCAGAAGATCCTCTCGAGACTTCTGTGTCTGATTATAGAAGTTTTGTAAGAAACTTCGCAAAGTTTTTATATGACGTGAAATATTATTCATCGAAAGACTGGATCATGCTGGTATAAACAGGCGGAATGAAATGAAATGATTTATGGCTTTTACTGCACGGGGTGTCCAAAGACAAGTTCGGCTCACCAAATCCAGCTCTTTCGATCTGACACCCGTAGGCGATCTGCGCTTCGTGATGAGGATAAAATGATGATAAAGACGACACATACACCCAGCCCCTGTGCCAGTGGAGTTAACCCATGTTTGAGCACCTTGAAATCCCACCGGAATGAGCCGGGATCGAACCCGCTAAATAGGGCTCAAGAAGCCAGCACTGTACCGTTTGAAACAGTAAGCTAAATGTTAGAGTTATTCGAAGCCATTCATCGTTTCTTTGTGCGTCTGAGTGTATCACATGCAGATCTTTGGTGAGACGATGGTCCCTGATACCCTGCCGGGAATCGAACCCGGGACCCCTGTGACCAAAGGCCAGCACAAAATGCATGTGTTAGATTTATTTATAATTTGCGATATGGTGCGCATGTAACTCCTGTTTATAAGCAAATATGGTGGCTAAAATTGGAAGAGAGAATAAATCTACGTATCGTCACACAAGTATATAAACTGTTACCACTTCGACACCACCATAATTGGTATCCAGGTTTCATCATATCTTAACCGTAATACACGTTCTCCTTTACATCGAACTGCTTTCTGCTGTCATTCTTTCACTGTCGTTGGCTCTGAATTCTGAAACTCTCTCCCAGAAGGTATCAGAAGAACAAAATCCCTGGATATTCTCACAGTTGCTTGCCATGGTCATTACCTGGAGAATATCAAGTAGCATATTCCAGTTGTTACTTGAATGATTGTGAATTATACGTGCTATATGAATGCATAAATCATTTGCTCTCCTTTTGCTTTTCTCCTTAAGCTTATAAATTTCACTAATTTACCAAGTATTCGAGTACAATATGTCCATTATCTTCCTTTCAGCTTCGATTTCCTTTTAGTTGGGTTTGTATTTGTGTTACATTTTTTTTTTTTTTTTGCTAGGGGCTTTACGTCGCACCGACACAGATAGGTCTTATGGCGACGATGGGATGGGAAAGGCCTAGGAGTTGGAAGGAAGCGGCCGTGGCCTTAATTAAGGTACAGCCCCAGCATTTGCCTGGTGTGAACATGGGAAACCACGGAAAACCATCTTCAGGGCTGCCGATAGTGGGATTCGGACCTACTATCTCCCGGATGCAAGCTCACAGCCGCGCGCCTCTACGCGCACGGCCAACTCGCCCGGTGTGTTACATTTCACAGTGCGTAGTTAATGTAACAGATGACATTATTTTCTTAATTTTGCCACTAATAAAGACATCTGCTACTCGACTCTAAAGTGCATGCCAGTGAGATAATTTGGAGCAAAATATTTTTGTCTTCGTTCGTTGGCGATGCATGTGAGAAGTACGATGCCGGTTGTTCTTTTCTACCAGACTTGGCCAGAAAACGTCAGCATGAATCTCAACCACGCGAGAACCCGAATCCTATATAAGGAACGGGGCCAGGCAGCTCGAGGTCAGTTGGTCGAGAGAGAGGTTCAGCAACTTCCTGATCTTTCACATTTGGCACATTGGTTTGTACTAAAAAAGCAATTACAAAATTTGTATTCATTACTGGAAAACAGTAAATAGAACGATATAACCAGGTTATATTTTAAATTACATGCACATGTGAGGTGAAATAGGTTAAAATAGAGCCACATTTTAATAATAATAATAATAATAATAATAATAATAATAATAATAATAATAATAATGATATACAATATACTGATATATAATAATATCAATGATGACGATAATACCTGATACTCCGGATAGCTTACTTACTGGCATCTACAATCAGTGCTTACTTACGATATTCTTAATCAACGGAGTGCTTGAAAGAAAGCTATATTGCACCCGCTCACCTCCTGAGTCCCAGACTAGCATTTATCTCAGGGGTGATCAGTTCGAAAACGATAAAAAAAATTATATAAAGAAAATCAAAAAATATATATCGGCGCATCAAATGAACACAGGGATGAACGGGGCATGCAAATTAAGGTTACGGGGAACGACTCATTCATGGATACAAATTTTTGACTCCACAATAGGACTGGGAAGTGACAACTTAAATTCCATGGGCATATTAGACTAACTACAATGAAAAGATATGGAAACTGTTTCCTATTGAAATTGCAATGAGGAGCAATTTATTCACTTATTTTGCATACTACACAGATGACAATTTTACATTGGGACACTTTCATCCTGAAAAATAAATGACATAATACTTGGATTTTACCTCACTACTCTGGTAGTGTAAAACATCTGGTGAATTCGCCCCAATTGGTTACTGGGGATCGAATTCACATCCGTATGATTGGACGTTTCACAGCTGGAGATCTTCTTTCGGAGACGAAGGCACGACAGTAACATTTTACTGTCGTCTCCTCGTTCCGTTTGGACCTGAGACACTTCCGGTATGTACATTCTGGTGAGCCGGACTCCCACCGTGGAAAATGTTATCGCCTCGAAAAAAACGGGAATTTATAATACGGACAAACTCTAGCCTATTATTTCCAGATTCACAAACACACCAGGTAGAGCTCATTAACTCAAAGCCTATTTCAATATTTACACTTGTCAATACGACAAGACGTACGGAAAGGTTCATTACTATGCTCTGACCATGAAGACATGTGCCGTCCGTGGGTTATTTACGTATCTACCGCTAACAATCTCCCCGTGAAAACCCAACATCTGGTTCGGAGCAGTTCGACACAGGATGACTGTCCCTATTATATCCTCCTATGATTATTAAATAATATCATTACCATTCTTTATCTGATCATTATCATATTCTTTGACTACCATCAATTAATTTTATTATTACCATTAATTTCAATTATAATCCTGTATTTGATTATTATCATTTGTCATCCGGGATGATTATATGCCAACCCTTGCCGACGTTTCAAACGAAGGGTCGTTATTCCTCCTAATTTATCCGCACAATAAAATGATCAGCTTCCTCATTATTATTATTATTATTATTATTATTATTATTATTATTATTATTATTATTATTATTAGTAGTAGTAGTAGTAGTAGTAGTAGTAGAAATCGTGATTATCGTAACCCGTAATCATCCTTGCTATAATACTTCAACTTCTCGCTCTTATTATTCTCATCAAAAAATAAAAATAAAAAAGTAGCTTCATTGGTTATTCTTCTTCTCCTTCTTCAAATATTTTATTATTTATTATTATTATTAGTTAAAAATCTCAAATTTTTCATTTCAACTCCCAACCTCATTATTATGTCCAAAATATAAAAAAAGTAAATTCTTCAAAAAAAGTAGTTTTTTTATATTTATTATTATTATTAATTTTTAAAAAAATTAATTTCACCTGTTACACGGTAGTTCACTCTTAATATGTTTAACGCATAACCCCTTTTACAATTCCGATTTATCCTGGCACTAAGCACTTGATTTAAGACAAGATTCACTTGGAGTATGATTATTGTTATTATTATTATTAAAAATGGAAAGATGATATTTTAATTTCCACTCTTTAGAATTTAGTCACATATGTTAAATCCCGTTATGAACCACTAAGATCTGCTTTATATTGGTCGGGACAACACGGTATCCGGGACCGTACCTTCAATTTCGTACCGCCGTTAATTTTATATGGGGACACATGTCCTCCCAAGACATATCTCACAACCTATGGCACATCGCGGCTGGGCAAATACCTCCAATGCCGGCGATTGCTAAACTATTCCTTCCAATTTGAAGTCCATTTCCTTTCATGGGAACTCTTCAAACATATAAATTAATCCTCGGTGCGTGGATTCTACCACTAATAACACCGGCATCTGTATTTTATATCATCTTAGGCCTTGAGATTCATCTATTTCATCATTACAAACAATACGGCTCAATTTATTTCACGCCGGATATTCGTCCCTCATGACTTCCAACTCTAAATATGGGCTCAAATCATTCTGGGCTTTTAACATATCGTGACCATTCTAATTCACGTGCCTTTATCGCTTTTAAGCAAATTTTTAATGGTTAAAATAAAGTCCAAAAACGTAAAATCAAAAAATTTACGTAAAATCAAACTGATTACGCGAATGAAAGTCTTTAACGCTACATGTCATCTCCACATTGATTATTATTTGCACTAGCTAACTCACGAAGCACTGTCATTATTATTATACTTTAACTTGCAAACACATAAATATTATTATTATTATTATTATTAATTTACTTTCCTTTGTCAACTCACAAACATGATTATTATTAGTATTTTAATGACCTTCCGTACGCAACACAAATCTTACATACTCTGGCTCCTTCATAATCTGGCTGTCTAATAGAAATTATTCCTAATTAAAATACAAATGTTCATCGCAGTGAATGAAATTCAAATAAATGGGTTAGCACAAAAAAAGAATTTAACACTTGAAATGAACTTAAGTCAAAGTATTACGAACAGCATGCATTAATTGAAAGAAATATATCCCATATTTACATTATATACAACAAACAAATACTCAAATTAATTAATCTAACCCATTATTACGTTACTATAAATTAGTTCGTCCGTCTAACAAAAAAATAAAAGCATGGACTCGGGAGGCGGACCATGTTAAGTAACCATAATTAATTTACACTGAACCCCGTTTAGTCGCGATAACATCCCCCAAATATCAAAATTGTGTACTCATTCCTATGTAGAATTCCATTGTCTCGTAGCGGATGAGATATAGGCCTTACGGCCCCATGGTGATCTACTCGTCCATCATGTCGCACAATACAAATTTAACACAATAAACACTTCTGGGTGACTACCCATGATTAATACCTTATTACACTATTTTACACAAGAATACTAATAACAAAAAAACACTTATAGGTGCTCCTAGACCCCTGACACTCGCACAATATAATCTTCATATACGCCCGAAACACACGTCGTGACACATTACGACGAAATGTCGTTCATTTGAACCGGCGCGTATCGCGTCTTCAACCGGCACTTCCTGGTTTATTTCTAAGCCGTCTTGATAATCGCCTAGCTCCTATAATTCCCTGCTCGGATAGTTATTCACCGTCTATCTTGAGGTGTTTACTTCAGGCTCCGCACACTGCCTTCCAAAGGTACTATCGGCGTTCCGTTAATTATTTATTATTCAATCACATGACATTTATTAAATTCAACATACAGTTGTACTGATTATTTGCACTCGGTACTATGGATAATTTCACTGGTCGTATTCATTCTCCTGATAACTCACGCACTTTCAGCTTTAACTGACTTCGAATGCGTCCCGAGGTACTGACTTACAGAGTCAACGTGTCAGAGTCTCAACTACTTCATACGACTGACACGACTGGTGACCGGTCACAACTGGTGACTTCAAACGACTGGGTGATGTGAGGTTCCACTACTGGACTTTTATGGACGATATGGTTTCCCGCCGGGGTCATCCGCGGTCAGCTCCTGGAGAGGGGGTTGGTTATCCTAAATCGGCATATGCAGGTGGATTTGGATCTCTTGCTTTATCCTACTTAATACACTGGCGATACACATTCATGTGTCGTATTCTGAACTCATATCGTTCGGTGATCATGGAAATATCACTTAATTTCTGTCCTCCACCTTTCGCGCGCTAACTCGGCGTCCCTGATGGCGTGCTCATCTCGACCAATGGCGAGATAGCGTGGGTCATTTCCACGAATTCATTACTTGAATTTATTACGATTACAATTAATCAACATGGGAACGATATCACAAAAATCCCCTCTATTCAATTATGTGGTTGGAATAATTTAATTATTGTTATCGGAGAAGCTAACTGGAGTTCACTCTGAGTTTTTCTTATGTTGGTTTATCTGCGGGCCTATGATAAATTTTCTCATTGGTCAACACCGCTTCGGTTAGTTTGAAATCTCTTCCTTGAAACGTGACAACACCAAATGCCTCGGGCGTGGAAAAACTGGTACGTCACATTCTCGGTATTGGTGATATATCTGCTCGCCCTTGGTCCGAAATATATACTCTTTCACTTCCTCCTAGTCATTATTCTGTTGTTGTGAGCTCTATATTTAATCCTCTTAGCTTCTGGCCAAGAAACATTCTCCCCCTAATGACAAGCTTAAATGTGGCGACGGTTTGTCGCGATCACGCCGGGCTATGTTGAAATTCTCCCGTCCACACAAAACTGACACTGTATTTCATTTAATATTTCTATATATCTGTATTTATCTTCAAAAAAACCAAATCATGAAACTAGGGCCTATCTCATCAGGGTACAATATGTTGCTGGAGTACTTACTACAAACCTGAAAATTAATAAACATGTTAAAAATGTGATTGTAGTGAAACAAGAAAGAATATTACAATTTATTACTTTAACTTTCTGACCTACATAACCACGTTCAAAACAATAATTCAAAAATTGTTCGCTGAGTATAACTTGCAAATAGACCAAGTTGATTTTAAAGTACTGTATTATAATTTCGGAAATCTTTTCTTCTTTTAGGCAAATATTTCAGGTATTCATCAATTAAAAGAACATTAATGATCCCCTAAAATTTCGTGTAAATGCGACTACAATATTACAATTAATATAAATTTCGGTACGATCACTCCTTAAGGAAAGTTGCTACGATTTTTGAAGGGTTTCCACAGGCTGCTTCGCTAAATAATATGTAACTCAAGTTTCGGCTTTACCCAAATCGAAGATTCACTCTGTTTAAACAAAGTTCCCACTTTAATTCATTTTATAACAATAATTCTACAGGACTTCAACTTCATACAAATACTGTTCTGATACCTTTTTTCAAGTTTACGGACAATTCGTCTAACTCCACCCACGAATAACTACTGATACTCTGTAAAACTGAGAGTTTAAATTAATATAGAACAGAATAACATTCATATGTTATTAGAAGTTATTAATGAGAATATAAAATCATCAATCTTGTACAATGAAGAAGAGAAACATTAGAAAATAAATCGTAATATTGACAGACTAGTAAAAGTTATAAATAAATGAAGCCAATAACTTGAATACTATCTGGAATAACACCACTGACATCAATGGTAACCATACAACGAAGTTCGGATCATTGCTTTAGAGTGTTGCTATATAATCTTGTACGGTATTAATTAAATAACCATCCCATCTCCAGTCTCTTCAGTTAACGTATGAGCTGGAAATTTAATAAAACTGCCCCGCATCGAGGATTAATTCGATTTCCATTATTCGCTCGTTTTGAGATTCAACAAGGAATAGGGACTGTTCCAAAAGGAATGAAATTCAGCGAAACCGAACTCCTAATTTATTTTATTACTTCATGTAGTGGCTTTTGAACACAGCTGTCAACATTCCATGCATGTGAGTTCTGATAGATAGTTTATGTCCATGTGTCCCTGTGCCTCTGATGTCTTTGAAATACATTGCAGCTAGAATTGCGGAGAAAGATTCGTTCTCTAGCCTATATTTAACTATCATCCCGAAGAAGCCATGAATTAATTTTTTCACTATGGCCGCGAAGAACTGAAACAGATTAATTTTCCCTGTATTCATTAGTATCATCACAAAATACCTTCACGAAGATAGCAAAGAACTTTCCTTTACCCACTTTAAAATGTCTAAAATTGAGGTGTTATTTACAAGGTAATGTATTCTTCTGCATCAAATTGAGAACACTGTGAACTGGTTACGCCATGAATCGATCAGCGAGAGTATTTGGAGTAATGAATGGATCCTAATGAGTTGACAGCGATATATTGAGCCTAAGACCATGTACACAGCAGCCTATATCTCTCGTCACAATGTCAGCGAGAACAAATCCCAGGCCATTCCTCGTTCACACCGTCATCTGCCCCTCCCTTCTATCTCAATCTCTATTTGCTTACGTTTCTCATTGTAGTTGTCCGATTCTAGATCCGGCTATTATTCTTGTCTCGGAACAGCGGGACCGGGGACGGTAATGGATGGTTTTCCCCATGCAAGCTTGTAAAGTGTGAAATGGAATCACGCACCACAAATGACTTTCATGCATTCTTACCGTGAGACAAATGTAGGCCGAGATTAGATGGCCCGTACTGATAGCGGAGAGGCCTTTCCACATGTTAGGAGAGTAATTGATGGGACACAGATTTATTGGTATCGTTTTAGAGAGCACGTGATCTCTCGAGAGATCACCTAACTAAGGTCGCGAGGCCTCGTATGTTACTGGATTAAACGTTCCGTTATATATATACTTTTAAAGGATAGGAAAATTATTTTCAACATATTTCCATTTCAGTTCCGGGATATGCGTGCCTTTTTCCCCAATCAACTATATAAAAATGCCCTGTTTCCCAGTTAGCACAAGATCTCTGAACGTGAAAGTTACGTTCACATAGTGTAATTATTAAATCTTATGAAATGTACAATTCTAGCTTAAATCACTGTTGGTAGTGTTAATGGTCTAAAAGCATGATACCTAAACTCGAATACAGCAATAGATTTCAGTAGAACATTCAGCTCACAGAAATTAACTTTCCACTTAATATTGCTGTATTGCAGAAAATTGCTCAGTTGAATATATTCACCAGTTAACAACCGTATTTACTTTAAGATGTAAAATTAATTAGTTAAAAATAATTTTCTTCGTCCGCCTCTGTGGTGTAGCGGTTAGTGTGATTAGCTGCCACCCCGGGAAGCCCAGGTTCGATTCTCGACTCTGCCACGAAATTTGAAAAGTGGTGCGAGGGCTGGAACGGGGTCCACTAAGCCTCGGGAGGTCAACAGAATAAAGGAGGGTTCGATTCCCAACTCATCCGTCCTCGAAGTGGTTTTCCGTGGTTTCCTACATTTCATCTAGGCCACGGACAATTTCTTCTCTCTTCCTTGTCCATTCCTTCTGATCTTCCCATCCCCATAAAAGGTCCCTGTTCAGCATAGCAGGTGAGGCCGCCTAGGCGAGGTATTGGCCCTCCTTCCCAGTTGTATACCCCGACCCTTAAGTCTTATGCTCCAGCACACTGCCCTTGAGAAAGTAGAGGTGGGATCCCTCGCTGAGACCGAGGGAAAAGTCAACCCTGGACGGTAAACGGAAAGAAAGAAAGAAAGAAAGAAAGAAAGAAAGAAAGAAAGAAAGAAAGAAAGAAAGGATTATCTTCAGGCAGTTTAGTCTTTATCATAATAATATGCCTCCGATCGTTATGGAGTGAGATATACAGGTGTGTATTGTATAGTGCACAACGTCTACTGGTTTGGGATAGGAAAAATGTGTTACTTTTCTAGACTTTATCAATAAAGTTTCGAGGAAATGATTGAGGTTTTAATTTAATTTCGTGTGGCTATTTCTAGCACAGTGCAGCCCTTGTAAGGCAGGTCCTCCGACGAGGGTGGGCGACATCTGCCATATGTAGGAAACAGCGTGTTCTTGTAGTGAAGGATAGCGTTGTGTGTGGTGTGTGAATTGCAGGGATGTTAGGGACAGTACCAACCCCCAGTCCCCGAGTGAAGGATATTAACCTTCAAAGGTCAAAATATCCGACCTGGCCGGGAATCGAACCCGAGGCAATCTGAACTGACTACACTGACCATTCACCCAAGAGCCGAACAGTGACTGAAGTGTGAGAAGTCCTTGAGATGAACTCTGAGAATGAAAGAATGATATGAAGGGACAGTAGATGTAGAAATGTCAATTGATCGTATCGTAACGTAAGCAGTTTACCCTCCAGGGTCGGTTTTTCCCTCGGACTCTGCGAGGGATCCCACCTCTACCGCCTCAAGGACAGTGTCCTGGAGCTTCAGACTCTGGGTTGGGGGATACAACTGGGGAGACTGACCAGTAACTCGCCCAGACGGCCTCACCTGCTAATCTGAACAGGGGCCTTGGTGGGGGATGGGAAGATCGGAAGGGATAGACAAGGAAGAGGGAAGGAAGCGGCCGTGGCATTAAGTTAGGTACCATCCCGGCATTTGCCTGGTGGAGAAGTGGGAAACCACGGAAAACCACTTCCAGGATGGCTGAGGTGGGAATCGAACCCACCTCTACTCATTTGACCTCCCGAGGCTGAGTGGACCTCGTTCCAGCCCTCATACCACTTTTCAAATTTCGTGGCAGAGCCGGGAATCGAACCCGGGCCTCCGGGGGTGGCAGCTAATCACACTAACCACTACACCACAGAGGCGGACAATGTCAATTGATTTGGTAGAATAATACGTAACAGCACGTCCTGTTTCAGAGAGATATGCACCGAGCGAGTTAGCCGTGCGGTTAGGGGCGCGCAGCTGTTAGCTTGCATTTTGTATATAGTGGGTTCGACCTCCACTGTCGGCAGCCCTGAAGATGGTTTCCCGTGGTTCGCCAATTTCACACCAGCCAAATGTTGGTGCTGTACCTTAATTAGGGCCAAGGCCACTTCCTTCCCACTTCTAGCTCTTTCCTATCCCAGCGTCGCCATATGATCTAGTTTCTAGTGTATCTGTGTCGGTGCGACCTAAAAGCAAGTTGTAAAACAAAGGGAAACTTCTTCATTTTGTAATACGCCCCTTCATTGGCACCTGCTGGCGAGATTACAGGAGTTCAACCAGCCTTCGTAGGAGATAGTTTCATACCTACCTACCTACCTACATATATAACAGAGCTATCTCCGTATAAGCAATGAAGACCCATAAAAGAGAGGAAGGTAGAGGCTTCCACTACTCCTAACCGCGACACTGAGCGGGATAGTGTTTAGCTGTATGACCGGAAGCGTCTGCCCTCAGGACTTAATCTGATGGTCATTTTTGGCAGTGAACCTTAGAGTCGTGAGTCTTTCCAGAAACGGAAATCTCGTTCCTAATTTTTTTTGGAATTTCTGACGGAGATCCGAAACAACGTACATTCTAGTGAAGATGGAGATGTTAGCGACCCAACTAATATGTTGTAGTATCTATGATATAGAGAGTATGTACTCTCTGGTTGTGATCGGATCATCAGTAGATACCATTCGCCGGCTCTGGACCAAATACCACGTTATTAACTTTTTCATCATTTTGCTTATTTTTTCTTAGAATTTTCTCCAAGAATCTCACATTTTAGGGAAAAATATCAAAAGTTAATATATATCTATGGAATTATAAAATTAAATAAAAATCGCAAAGGAACACAAAAATCACCCTGTTATTAGTAACATATATCAAAAATTAATATTTCTATAAAATTTAAAAAATTGCAAAAATAAAATAAAAATCTAAGAAATAATGTCCGCCTCTGTGGTGTAGTGGTTAGTATGATTAGCTGCCAGCCCCGGAGGCGCGGGTTCGATTCCCGGCTCTGCCACGAAATTTGAAAAGTGGTACGAGGGTTGGAACGGGGTCCACTCAGCCTCGGGAGGTCAACTGAGTAGAGGTGGGTTCGATTCCTACCTCAGCCATCCTGAAAGTGGTTTTCCTTGGTTTCCCACTTCTCCAGGCAAATGCCGGGATGGTACCTAACTCAGGCCACGGCCGCTTCCTTCCCTCTTCCTTGCCTATCCTTTCCAATCTTCCCATCCCCCACCAAGGCCCCTGTTCAGCATAGCAGGTGAGGCCGCCTGGGCGAGGTGCTGGCTATTTTCCCCAGTTGTATCCCCCGACCCAAAGTCTCACGCTCCAGGACACTGCCCTTGAGGTGGTAGAGGTGGGATCCCTCGCTGAGTCCGAGGGAGAAACCAACCCTGGAGAGTAAGCAGATTAAGAAACAAAAGAAAGAAATAATAAAATTCACTGTTTTGTTATTATATAGTCCGCCTCTGTGGTGTAGTGGTTAGCGTGATTAGCTGCCACCCCCGGAGGCCCTGGTTCGATTCTCGGCTCTGCCACGAAAATTTGAAAAGTGGTACGAGGGCTGGAACGGGGTCCACTCAGCCTCGGGAGGTCAACTGAGTAGAGGTGGGTTCGATTCCCACCTCAGCCATCCTGGAAGTGGTTTTCCGTGGTTTCCCACTTCTCCTCCAGGCGAATGCCGGGATGGTACCTAACTTAAGACCACGGCCGCTTCCTTCCCTCTTCCTTGCCTATCCCTTCCGATCTTCCCATCCCTCCACAAGGCCCGTTCAGCATAGCAGGTGAGGCCGCCTGGGCGAGGTACTGGTCATACTCCCCAGTTGTATCCCCCGACCAAGAGTCTGAAGCTCCAGGACACTGCCCTTGAGGCGGTAGAGGTGGGATCCCTCGCTAAGTCCGAGGGAAAACCCGAACCTGGAGGGTAAACAGATGATGATGATGATGATGATGATGATGATGATGTTATTATATATAGCATTTTTATTTACCGAACGGATTTAATTAAAAAGCATTGAATTAGCTTGTATATATTCTCAACTAGCTGATGTACCCGTGCTTCGCTGCGGAATTCTACATTGTATACAGTATTCTAGGTTAGGTAGTGTACACGTTGTGAGCAAGATTGTATTAAATTGCGTAGCACTTAACGTTGCCCTAGAAACACGACGGGAAATCACCAAACGTTTTTTCTCATATGAAGACTGGGTTAGAGAATTTTCATTGTAAGGGTAGGCCAGCTTGCCTACCGTCAGTTACAATCAGGTTGGGGAGTTTTCATTTTAATGACAGACACTCACTCTCAACCTGCCTTTTTACATCCTCAGAAAGATTGTCTTAGTAGTTTCCCCAATTGAAATGAACATAGGTCATTACAATGACGTCAGTATGAATGGTGCGATTAAAAGCAATGCTTTTATATGAAATACTCGATCAAATGAAAAACCACATTTTTTCTCTGCCGATCTAACAGCCCAAAGTTCCAGAGCTGGAATGACCAAGCCGCAGAGAGAGCCGTGATCCGTGAACACACATCGTCTTATCTTCGGCCGGGTGGGGGTGTCGGATAGTGGAGACTCCCAGGGCAAAAACTATGCCCTCTTACTAATCTGTTTAATAGGAGTACCCGTTGAGTCGGAAAATCTCAGTTCACTACGCAGGCGGCGGAAAAATCTATCCGACTTGGAGACAAATTTTTCCTCCAAGCCAAAGGAGAAACCCCACCTCACTGCTAATTTAGAATAAAAATGCTTATAGAATTTAATAAAAATGAAGAGGAAGAAGCTTTCCTTAAGAAACGGCTCTTTTCAGGGTTGAATTTTGAGTTATTTTGTGAATTGTGGTGCTATAATTTGGATTAGTTCTAAATTGTAATCCTAGACCAGGTCATACTAATACTAATACTACTAAGTGAGCGTTTGCCTTAAGTGTGCCCACTGCTCATTCGAAACAGTGCGTCAGAGTAGGGATCGAATAGCTGGAATACTCTGATGAACCAGTCTGTAACGTACCGGCAGTATCAGAAAGTATATGAACCAGAGGAATGGCATGCTAGAGAAGAAAGTTTTCTAACTCCCTAGCTATTTTCCGCCAATATTCAGTCAGACTGTTATACTCGTTACGCAGCAGTAATCCCATCTATTTGAGCTGAGCAGCAGCATAACAAAGAACATCACAAAACAATGGTCAATGTAATGTTACTGTTGATCATTGTTATGCACTTTCAGTATTGTAGGCCTCCACATTATTTTTCCTTCGACTCTGAAATACTACTCTTATCATAGTAGGTGTGGTAAAACTGAATAAAACATAAATTATCGGAAATTGTATTCTCTATAACTTATGTTATGTAGTACTTTTCGGTACGACCAATAACATGGGTATTTAAAAATTAAATTGTAAGCGCCTTCCCCTAAACTACAATTTCATCCAGGGTGAATAAAATTGTTTATTACTTAGCCCGCTGTCACACAGGGCATCGAACGATCAAGAGCGACCAACTGGCATCGATTACTAACGACTAAATTAATTTACCTTGTCACACTGCTCATCGATCGAGAGGGATCGACTGCACGGAAACAGCTGATATTCCCGCCCAGTACCGTACAGGCTACAGACGTATTCATATTCACGAGAGAAAAAGAATGTGTTGTGAAAGCGATAATTCGGGTGGAAATATGATTCTAACCTATGAATATATTAGGAGAAAGGAAAGAACCAGACGATCGCAGTGGACAAGGTAAAGAGCCATGGAGAATTCCACCAAAGTGTGCCTTCGTTGTGGAATGACGAAGAAAAATTCAGGAACTAGTACCGAATGTTCATCAATAATTACGGTATAAGGAATTAGAGGAAAAAATGTAGTCACTAATAAATATCAGGCAAACAAATTACAGGAAAAGTATAAGTTCTGAGGAAAGGCTGACACTATCGTTAAATTCAATATTCACAACGATTTTTTTAGGTTTAAAGTCAGAAGTGATGTTCACCTCCGAAACAACTACTGTATGTCCGTGGCAAAATATATCAAATAAAAGATTAGTGGCAGGTACATTTCTTTGCATTCTGTAGGATTCTAATAAAGTATTGATAAAAAAGGACTGAAAACTGTTATGTAGCCTACATCAATTTGAATTCATAATTTGAAGGTGCTACAATGACCAGTGGAAATATATTTATTTAGGCCTACAGGTTTCTGGACATTGGTGACTCATACAGATTTAGGATTGCTCACAATACATCAGTGGATTTGTTCCTATTTTATGTGATGCCATTCATAGAGCACTACAGCCAGAATTCTTGACAGGGTGAAAGTTCCAACAAAAGCATCACAACAGTGGCTCATTGTACTTCAAATACCGTATAAGACTAATACCATTTATGCTTATTTGTTTTAATGATGCTGAATCTTGGAACATAATTACTGTCTTTTCAAATGATATTTTGAGGTGTTTATTAGATGGAGGTTAACAGCTTTTTTTTTCCATACCACTTGGTGAGATCCCACCTACCAAAACAATAGACATATCAAGAAATGCTTCCAGTCAAAATTTACATTACCTAATGTAGAAATAATGTGTCAAGTTTCATTACAATCCTGTAAATAATTTTGAAAGAAAGAAAAATGCACATATGCTCTGAATATTGTGAAAATGATAAAAGTATTGGAGTTCCTTACACTGTTTCTCTCCCTCATGATCCTCTGCAAATCTCTTGTTGCCTCTCCTCTTCTTTGTTATTGTGCCATGTTCAGTATAGTATCATATTGCTTTCATGACAAAGATGTTGCTGAATTTCTGTAGGCCTACTGTGTTTTGTGCAAAGAATCCAGGTCCATATCCAAACTTTGCAAGAATGACAATCCTGTCTTAATTTATATCATTGAAGACTACAGCAGCTTCAAAAGCAGCTAATTTTACCAAATGGCTGTGAAGAAAGGTTGTCTATGGACATCTCTTCCAAAGTAAATTCTCTTTGGGGTTCTGTGTATTCACATATGTGTACATTTCTTGAGGAGTTCATGTGAGGCTAGTGGTCTGTACACTAGCTTAATAACTATAGGAAAAGCTTCTGGAATATTGTTCTAATAAGTTGGCAGTGTAATAGACTGATACTTGTCACAACTACATGTAAATTACACACAAGGTCTTGTTTATTACCCTCATCACTAAGCATAAAGTACTGTCCCCCCAAACTTCGCACTGGCAAGCTGCTCTAATTGCTCACTTGACAATAGTAAACCAATTAATATAAATCCTGCACTTCCATCCAAGTTACTGGTAAACTCCTTGGTACAGAGTAACAACTTTTTCCGCAAAGGTCTGGTAGGACTCTCTTTCTTACCTCAATGTTGATTTTGCCTTTCTGTGTATTGTTCATATGTAACTTCTTTACTGATATGAACACTACCAAGCCTATCTATCCATCCTGAAATACTTTCCTTATGAATCAGTTCAAGGAAAATGAAAACTTTGCCTTCAATTTAACCCAAAATGAGAACCAAACACTGCAAAAAATAATAGGTGCTAATAACAAGCACCTTGCCTTCTATTTTTAGAAGTGAAGAGTGTGCCTTTCTAACAACTAAATACTATTGCCATCTACAGTAAAATGTTATTTAGGCCTGTTGCTCAGGTGGTAAATGATTTAATTTTGCTATATCTTACATTGCCTGTCAAAACTGTTTGTAAATACCAATTATATAAATTAATGTTTGACAGAGTAGGGTGTATGGGTCTTTTAAGATCTTGGATTGACTTACAGGGTAATTATTCTACTCAACCTTTTATTACAAGCATGTAACTGTCATATGGATATATTTTTTATAAATATGTACATGTTCTGCCATCATATCCCCTTAATATCACATCCCACAAAATACAGTTGTTTTATGTTGTAGATTAAAATCTACAAAACTTTGGTAGAAACACCTGTCAAAATAGTTACAAATGAATTTTTCATCTTTGTTTTTCATTGTTTATATGGATCTACAGCACAAGAAATAAAATAATCGGTCTACCTTGATGCCCCCTGTAGGCCTATATGTTATTAATAAATTATAAGTGCGGTAACAGACATGAAAGTAGCGATTGCTGGTGCCGACAGGTACCAATGGCAGGAGAGTACTTGGAATGAGGAGATAAAGGCTACCTAAGTTACAAAGGTATAAGGTGGCAGGGAGGGATTCTGTCAAGTATAACTCTAGTAAGAATTTTGTCCTATGCAGACGACTTGGTCTATTGAAACTGTGCAATCTAATATCTTGCAACTTCAAAAAGGATGCAATGAATATGACATGAAAATTAGTCGTTTCAATTCTAAAGTGATGGCAGTAGGGAAGAGTAGTAGAACTGAATGTCAGGTTGAGAATACAAAATTAGAACAGGTAGATAATTTCAAATAGGTATTTAGGATGTGTATTCTTCCAGGATGGCAGTATAGTAAGCAACATTGAATATAGATGCAGTAAACCCAATGCAATGAGCTTGCAGTTGTGTTCAACAGTATTCTGTAAGAAGACAGTCAGCTCCTGGACAAAACTACTCATGTCTTTACACTGGTCTGGTTTCAGACCACCTGTGCTGTACATACCTAATGCAATGAGTTTGCAGTTGTGATCAACAGTATAGGTACCAAAAGAAGGAAGTCAGCTCTTGGACAGAACTATCAATACGCTGGTCTGGTTTCAGACCACCTGTGCTGTACAACTGCTTACTACATACACACAGAAGGGACCTACTACATGTATTTCAAAATACTCCTTTCCTTGTAAACCATACATGTTCTACCACATAAAATACACAAATTAAGATGTTGTAATAATGCTAATAATTTTAAAAAATTGGAGTTAAGGTTCTTTCCCATCAGGTGCTAATACACATAACTCACTGAGGATTCAAATAAATATTGATAGATAAGTATAACAAAAACTGATTTAATTAAAAAAGTAGAACATTTCTCAAGAACATAAATTTTATTCGATTCTTTCTTGATCTAACACTGTATACAACAGTTCCTGAATTTTAACTTTGAAAACCCTTCGACCTAGTACACTCATTCTTTCCATGTCATCACAAAGACACTAAAAATAACACTGATTACATTTTATTTTCAGTTTTCAGTATCTTTTCTAAATATTCACTTAACACACCACTGTCACTGTCACTTTCACATTTCTGTTTCTTTTATTTTTAACTGCTGGCAGAGCTGTTTGTGGAAGCAGAAGCCACTGGACTGGAAGTTGAAGTCCCTTCAGTAATTTCTGATCTGTAGGAGTTAGACCCCTCCAACACAAATTATTTCTGCTTCCTCCTCCTCTATTTCAGCTTGGTGAAAAGGCTCTCACACATCAGGTGCCACTTCCATAGATGTGTTTGTTACAGAACTGAAAAAAATGAACAACATATTAATGCAATTCTTCTAAATTGGAGCTATATTTTAATCTGGACACAAGCCTTCTGCTTAAGAAATTGTTACTTTCAATAATTATTTTAGTAAGATGATTGTTAGGTTGGATTATATTATATTACTTTCAGTTATATCTGATAAATTAATGAACAGATGGGTGGAACTTATGGCCTACAGACTGAATCTTCCCCTCACTCTTTCACAACTAGAACACTGGTCTGTAGTGTAGGCCTACTTTTAAAAATAAATATTACAGAATTGTACCTTTTTCCAGCAATGAAGAGTTCCAGAAAGTTGAGAGGCATTGAAGTAGACACATTTTATGTTTTCTGTACAGCAGAACCTGGGAGGAGAGGGAGGATGTTATCTCTCCAAGTTCGATATCCAGCCTTCAGAATTTGCCTTGTTTTGGCACAACTTTTTCCTGAAACAATGAATCAGAATATTGTGACAAAGAAAATATACATGTAGTAGGCCTACTTATGGCATAGGACTACACTTATTTGTCATTAAAGCGAACAATGGTAGGCCTATTCATTTCATTAGGTACGAGATGGAGGTTAGGAAAGCACTGCTTATGTTTTCCAAACATTTCTTCAATTAAGTTACAAGAATGATAATTACTAGTTTTCCTAGTGTAACTTTTTTTACCAATCTATTCCGTATAATATATTTTATCAATAAATAATCTAAGATAATACTATTCATAAGATAATCGTAAAAATATAATAATTACTTACCAGTTTTTGTCCCAGTTCTCGACGCTATAGAATGCCATACAAAATTCACGGTCTCCCTATTACTATATCCAGGGAGTCTAGGATTATACACCACTTTGTTTTCATACACTATAAGCAAATTAATGTTTCGATTTCATCAACAGATGACTATGTTGCGTCCGCCATCATCGAACGACTGCGACTGAAAAACGGACACGTTTGTTTTCACAAACCAGTCGATCTTCATCGCTCGTAGTTGATCGCTGACGATCGATGTTGTGTGACTGGTACCACTGCCCTCTGTAGGTTTGTTTTCTTAGTCGGTTGATCGCAGTCGTTCGATCGAGCCTGTGTGACAGCCCCCTTAGACTGTAGTTTCTTATTCCCCGACTCCATATACCGATTTTCATTAAATTCTGTTAACCCATTTTCTCGTTGCTCGGCGTTGATGTGGACTTGACAACAAAAATACAAATTGATGAATATCTGTATTATCGAAGCCGGTACGGTAACAATGTATGACATAAATGATTGTAAATTTAATTATATATAACTTTCGTTATGTAGTATTTATCGATAGGACCACTAATAAAATAAATATTTGAGAATTACATTTTAGGCCTTCCCCTAAACTACCATTTCACTCAGCGTGAGTAAAATGATTTATAGTCTAGATTGTAGCGGATCATCCCCCGACTTTACATACCAATTTTCATTAAATTCTCTTCAGCCGTTTTGTAGTGATGCGTGTACATACATACAGACAAACAGACAGACAGACAGACAGACAGATGGACAGACAGACAGACAGATGGACAGACAGACAGACAGACAGAAATTACGGAAAAGTAAACAGTGCATTTCCTTGTTACTATGGACATGACCGATACAGAAATACCATTCTTTTCAAATTCTGAGCAATGTACAGACAAAACTCTTATTTTATGTATATAGATTTTCCTTTGAATCAAGAGGGAGGAGCTATACTGAAGCAAGAAATTGCTCGCAGATAACACATAATAGCTTCAACCGCTGAATTATAATGGCTGTTGGCAACCCGAGAGCTACTGACATCTGACGTAAATAATAATATACAGAAATACGCCATCTGTTACTTTAAGTATAAGCTATACGAAGTACGCCATCTACCGGATTATATAGGAACTACTAGTATTCCATAGTTATGCCCAAGGGGCCGATGACCTTCGATGTTAGGCCCCTTAAAACAACAAGCATCATCATCATCATCATCTAGTTATGCCCAATTAATATATCCCACTGAGGTAAGTTTGTGGTACGTCACAGATAGCTGAGAGGTTATAATATTAATGCTGTACTCCGCACATTCGCGGTTCAAATCTACCTTCTTCCAGAAAGTGTTGAATTATATTGAACATCAACTAAATATATATACTCTTAAATTAAACGCAAGTCTTTGCCTACCGTGATAGCTCAAGCGGCTACGTGTTGGTATGTTTAGTACTTTTACGCTTAGAATTGCCAGGGGCCACACTTCTTCGGTTCGAATTTCTATTCATTCCTTCAATAAAATAACTTAGTGGAAAAAGAGACGGAGTTAGGGGAAAGAGAGAAGGTGAGGTTAATTTCTCCATTGCGTCCTGTAGATCGTTAGCAGATAGGTTTATAAGACTAAGATTGTTTGGAAACCTACAGATTCCTTGGCGAAACAACTTCGGAGAAGTGGCAACTTCGGGTACAGGGAAGAATAAAGTGTGAATGTGTGAGAATCTCCGGCGAGATGTAAAATATCCTAAGTTCTGAATGCGAAGTAAAATACCCTTGGCCTTAAGTTAGGTACCATCCCGGCATTTGCCTGAAGGAGAAGTGGGAAACCACGGAACACCACTTATGAGGTGGGAATCGAATCACCTCTACTCAGTTGACCTCCCGAGGCTGAGTGGACCACGTTCCAGCACTCGTACCACTTTTCAAATTTCGTGGCAGAGCCGGGAAGCGAACCCGGGCCTCCGGAGGTGGCAGCTAATCACACTAACCACTACACCACAGAGGCGGACTACATTGTATATAATAGAACTAAAATAAAATTATAACTAATTTATCCACTTTGATCCACTGTTCTTTTTATGGGACGTTCAAATAAACTAATAAGAAACTGACTGAATAACGTAGTTAGTTAGATGGCCCCCTTTTATACTCTGGGTTGCGGGATCGAATTACTGCAAAGTCGGTTGAAAATTAAGATGTAATAATTTGTGACCATAAACTTATTCCGACGTAAAATGACTGACGTGCCTCAGGATAAAATTCGAATGCTATAGCGGTCTGCAGCAATTGTAGGCATAGACTGTATGTACAACCCTTGCTTCATTTCTCTGCGAGGTCGGACATGGAGTGAAAATAACCTTCGTATTGCACCAGTAAAAGAGCCCGACTCTCAGATTAAATTTTAAAGTAGCATGAAATAGAGTTCTCAGGGCGAAAAACTGGATTAATTGTAGCTAGGGCTCGGTACAGGAGGTAGGGTCCTATCTACAGAAAACCTTTGACTCTGATTGTATAAGAGTTTATTCAAATAAGTCATGAATTTGCACATCACCTCTAAGTAGAAATGGACTGTCTTCCTCGTATTCCAATAGTATGGTTGAAGCACGTTCCAGAAGACTCCAGGGATTCCGGGGACTCCAGAGACTCCAGACAGTGGCAGCTGGACTGTCTGGATTGACGGCAAGTAGAGATGTCTCGAACTCTGAGGCCCGGGTTGAACCCCGATGATCCAGGCGATGTTGTAGATAGTCATGTACTACCTCAGCCCAATGAGACTGAGAGGATTGATGTTCCCAAGGTCACTAGTAGCACTGAGTCCATGAACACCTTGGATGATCAACTTATAAGCAGAGATCTTGATAATTGTACATCAAGACTTCCAGCACTCCTAAAATGATATGAGTGGTATTACTAATTTTAGAGTTCATCACTAGGAAAATCTTCGTCTCTGAATAACGTTTGGCAACGAAAAATACAAGTCCCTTCTTGTGAAATTATAGTTAAACTCAAAGTTCATTACTGGCGAAGGTGCAAGTCTTTGCCTAAACTCGAACGAAAAAATACTAGTCCATTCACTTGGAAGTCTGAATATATTTAAAGTTAATCACTGGTGAAATTCATAAAGTCTTTGAGTGACCACTGACGAAAACACAAGTCCATTCACATAAATAAATTCACTGACGAAATTTATAAGTGTTTTAAACCAACACTGGCAAATGTACAAGTCTTTGAGTAAATGCCAGTGAAATCCTAACTTTGTTCAAAGCCGTTGGAAAGTTAAAGTTCATCACTAGCAATGTTAATCAATCACTGTCTATTAGAAGAATGAGTTCCTCAACAGTTGCAAATATTCCACGTAAATAACACAAGTCCATTTTACGAACACTTAGAAAATTTCCAATCTCGAATACTCGTAAATAATACAAGTCCATTCAATGATCACGTAGAAAAGTTCTGATCTCGAACACATGAAAATAATACAAGTCCATTCAGTGAACACTTAGAAAAATTCCAGCTTCGAAAGCACGTAAATAATACAAGTCCATTTAGTGAACACTTAGAAAAATTCCAGCTTCGAAGACACGTAAATAATACAAGTCCAAACACTTAGAAAAGTTTCAGTCTTGAAGGCACGTAAATAATAGAAGTCCATTCAATTAACACTTAGAAGAATTCTGGTCTCGAACCCATGTAAATAATACAAGTCCATTTCACGAACACTTAGAAAATTTTCTACAACACTCGAAGTCTTATGAGTCCACTTATAGTACTTGGAAGAATCGTCCTCCCACACTTGTATTGACAGAGTTCCACGATGATAGTAGCAGCAAGAGTGTCCCCGCTGACTACTCAGCTGAGACTGTGTGAATAGGCTACAGTAGGTCCCCTTTTTATTCAATCCGGGATGTCTACGTCATAATACGGTTTGATTGAATATCTCCCGAATCCCTCGATGGATTTGCTTGAAACTCGAGCGTTGGGACGTTTAAGTGATCCCAAACAAGATGACATATCGCTCGACTCGCTAGCACAATTATTGTAGAAATTTCCAAATTTTCTCCATCGAACTCTCTAGAACAAGTGACGTGGAATCCAGAAAATACCAGTCAAGGCTGGTAACACGTGTCGAGACGAGCGGGCGGTCTAACTAGCCCCTGTGGCTACGTCACAGCTCACAGTCGTCACACACTCGCTAGCTGGTCCTCGCTGCTGGTAAACAAACCAGACGCGCTCGGAACATTACGCGTGGTAAATAAACGTAACTTATGCTCAAAAAATACTTATGTACAGGTCGTAACCGGTACAGTATCCAGCTTCTATCACCGTCAACATCACCGGAGAAGTAATGCGATAAAACGAATGACGTGATAGTGATACATGAAAAGAGGAAGGGAGAGGGTGAAACTCGGTGTCGGCACGTAGACTACTCCTGTTGAATAGCACCAAGGGGTCTGCTCAAGGCATAACCTCACGATCTGACAGACGAATCACCATCAACAGCATCATACGTCCTTACTCCATATGAACACTACGGAGACTTTTGGAACTGAATCCAGGCTTTTGAGTGATTAGAAATTGTATATCGCCACCTCTAATGGAAGGCACAGATTATTATTATTATCGAGTGGAGTGGCCGTGCCTGTTAACGTGCTACGGCTATAGAGCCAAGTTGCAAATTCGGGAGGCGAATGGGTTCGTACCCCACCGTCGGCTCTTCTGAGAATGGTTTTCTGCAATTTCCCATATCTACTTCCATGCTAATATCGCGACAGTTCCTATTAATAGCCCACAGCTGATTCCTTCCACTCCCCTACTCAGTTCACCATCATTCATGTCATATTCATTAACTTCTCAAATGAGTTGCCGATAGGATGTGCATCCGCCAGTACAAACATACCGTATCATTTCATCTCACCTTATTCCCGCAGAAATGGTCACCCTCATTGGAGGACGGACGATTTATTTCTTTAATAAATCTCTCTCTCTCATTATTATTATTATTATTATTATTATTATTATTATTATTATTATTATTATTATTATTATTATTATTAATGCTATTGACTTAACGTCCCACCAACTACTTTTACGGTTTTTGAAGGCACCGAATTGCCGCAAATTCCTCTACGTACTGGTAAATCTAGTAACATGAGGCTGGCATATTTGAGCACCTTCAAATAGCATCGGACGGATCAAATCGAACCCACCAGCTTGTGCTTAGAAGGCAGCGACATTATGTTTGAGCCACTCAACCATTGAAAATGTAATACAAATAACGATATGAGGTATGTATAGTTGCTCAAAAAATGGGCGCATTCTTTGTTTAATATTTTATCAGACTTACTTTTAACTATTATAAAATGTAATTCACGTTCCATGCAGATACGAACACTGTGGATACCCACAACAAACATTATATCCATAGGTTTACTTGTTTGTAAGGAATGTGTACCAGCAAGGGACTTATACAATACCATGCGCTCATTTTATTTTTGTGTGACTGTACATGTAACATATCTGCAATAACTATTACTCACCCAGACAAAATGAATGAGTATCATTTCGAGAAGAGAGCGGTGGCTCTTCAGTTGCATTATGCACGAAAACTTCAGCACTTTTAACACGCAATAAATTGTCCACTTGCAGTGATCCTTGATTTACCACCCAACAGGCTATCGAGTCATTCGCCCAAGAATGGAGTTTTGCAAATTTTGTTGTCTTAAACTATCCCTGAGCATAATAGTCTTCATAAATACAACGTATCCAAGAAATTGACATTGTTCTAAAATTTAAATAACTTGGATAAATAATCACACACAATTTAAACGAGAAAGAAATAGGACCATCAAAATAAAAAACGCCAAATTTATAATCTGGTCAATGTATAATAAGAAATTCCTGTCATTTCCATCATTGGTTAATTCCGCTGTTACGGGAGCTGGGTTATGTGTCGTCTTCATCATACAACACTACGTATAAAACCGTAATTTTCCCGGAAGCCACTTACGCTTGTAAAACCCTGTTCCAAATTAAAAATGAAAGTGATCAGCTCCTCAAAACAGAAAGAAACATCATCAGAACTTTCATAAATAAAAATACCAGGTCGAAGGAGTCTGGAGAATCATTCCTACTGAAACCAGCACAATGAAGAAGAAAAGAATCTCGTATTTCTTTCAAAACCTTGCTATTGTTCAACTCCATGGTTAAATGGTTAGCGTGCTGGCCTTTGATCACAGGGGTCCCGGGTTTGATTCCCGGCAGGTTCGGGAATTTCAACCATCATTGGTTAATTCTACTGATTCTGGAGCTGGGTGTATGAGTCGTCTTCATCATAATTTCATCCTCATCACGACGCGCAGGTCGCCTAGAGGCATCAAATCAAAAGACCTGCACCCGGCGAGTCGAAGTGTTCGGACACCTCCCAGCACTAAAAGCCATGTGCCATTTCATTTCATCATGCGACTGACAGGAATTTACAACAATTAGTGATGAGAAATCTTGGAAAGAAGACGGCAGGGCAATGGATCCATGAAATTCAGCAAGAACTCAAATTAGTTCGATTCAAGATAGCAGATATAGAGAAGAAAAGTAAAAATAACAACCTTCTTAAAACTTGTCCTTGCCTCTGCTTGTTTTGTTTCCGAGAGTTGGTCATCTCCTGGTCATCTCAACGGAGCAACCACTGAAATAATGTAGTCTTTAAATATGACTCCTGACGTGATTTTACAGTTAGCATTCTTAATTTAGGTTTTCCAGTGGGTCTACGTGTACCGAGCGGAGCGGCGGCGCTTGTTAACGCACTGCGGCTAAGATGCCAAGCTCTGCGTCCAAGAGACGTTTGCGTTCGAACCCCACCGTCGGCTGTCCTGAGAATGGTTTTCTGTGGTTTCCTATTTTCACTAACAGGCAAATACAGGGACAGTTCCCGTCAGTTCCAGTTTAAAGTCTGCAGCTGATTCCTTCCGTCTCCTTACCCAGTTTCATCCAACCATGAATCATTTCATCTTCATGTCCGGCTCCATGGCTAGCGTGCTGGCCTTTGATCACAGGAGTCCCGGATTCGATTCCAGGCAGGGTCGGGAAATTTAACCATAATTGGTTAATTCCGCTGGCACGGGGGCTGGGTGTATGTGCCGTCTTCATCATCATTTCATCCTCATCACGACGCACAGGTCGTCTACGGGAGTCAACTAAAATGACCTGCAACTGGCGAGCCGAACTTGTCCTCGGACACTCCCGGCACTAAAAGCCATACGCTATTTCATATCATTTCATCATTAATTTCTCATCTGAGATTGGCGTCAGAAAGAGCGGCCGGCCGTAGAACATGACATGTACATTTATCTCACCTCATCTCCAACCCCGTATTAAGAAACAGAACTAGTGATAGACAAACAACAAGGTCGTCTACATATGAAAATGTTCCAAAATAATCTGGGTGCATGGTCAAGTTAATATTATACACAATCGCTAGATAAAAAACAAATATTAAAGAGACTGTTTTAGTAACTAATAAGAAACTAAACGGAGACACAAATGATGTAAGATCTATAGATAAGGTAAAAATAAGTGTCTGGGAGAGAACACCATTAGTCTCTAAAGTACTGGCAATGTTCCCTGTCGCACCTATTAACTATATCAATACCATGTTTGATTGGCAAATAATCTTTAGCAGTGATCTTCAAGAAAAAGTGGAACAGACACGTTCCTTCCAGGCAAGACAGTTTAATTCAGACCGTCCCCTAGGGAGTCGTCCAGATCACTCAACACTCCTAGGAATGAACCCCGTAAGGAACATTTCCAATTATTCTAGCTCTGTGTGTGATTGGCACCCCACTACAGCTAGCAGACAGGTCTCCCTAGAGATTGGTAGCAAGCCTCAAGGTTCCTGGACTACGTTAAATTATGCAATCCAATTTGCATGCGTATTGTTATACCCGTATTATTTGATAGCGATTGAACATTACGTATGCTGAAATAAATCGTACTCAAATGTCATTAAGTGAGACAATTTGTATTAAGAGAGCAATAACTAGTATTTAAATGTTTTGTTTGTTACATATAGAAGCATTTTTTCAAGAGCCATGTATTTTAGTGTAAATCACTTTTAAAGGCTAACTGACCAGGCCTTGCTTTGATACCGCAAACATGAGCCTAGAGGGCCTACAGGATAGCAAAAATACCTATAACAGTTTCAAATGAAATAAGGGACGAGCTTAAACCCATCTGATAATTAAATCCTGCTAGTATTCTTGAACAAATTTAACGAACTTTGAGCTAGCTTAATCCCCAATTTCTAACATTATTTCTAATCTATAACTAGTAATAAAGGGTTGATGATAGATGCCCTTTGTTAAAACTGATTAATTTATCTAACCCATCTTTTAAGAAAGGGTATAAGGGCCGATGGCCTTCGATGTTAGGCCCCTTAAAACAACACAACAAGCATCCATCATCAGCAAGCAGCAACAAGAAAGGATATTTTACTCCAGTTTACTTTTATATACATTAGTTTAATCTTAATTGCATAATCACTCTGCCGTCTAAATGAATGTTCTATAGTTTTGTTCTGACCGCTCAGATTATACCCAGCACACAAGACCTCTGCCTCCTCGCCCAAACCTTTCTCGCGTGTTGACATAGATATGTTTTTGAACTGGGGGTCTATCTGGAATTAGCGTCGACAATTTCCCCAACATCGCTGTAACCATGGCTACCACTGTTCTTCTCCTATGTACAGTACAGTAGGTCAGTAACGTCATCTATACGTTGCTATAAGAACGCAAGCTCTTAGTTACATACTATAACACGCTCTCTCGTATTCTAAGCCCAAACAGATACTTTTTGAGCCTTTGCTTGTAGCGGAGAAAAATTTAAGAGTGTTATTTTATCACTCTCCAGTCGTAAGTCGTTCAAGTTTGAATGAAACCAGTGTCACCATAGTTAATTTAATGATTACATTTACAAGAATGTAAATTTGCAGTATGTAAGGAAATACTTCTTTTTTTTTTTTTGCTAGTTGCTTTACGTCGCACCGACACAGATAGGTCTTATGGCGACGATGGGACAGGAAAGGGCTAAGAGTGGGAAGGAAGCGGCCGTGGCCTTAATTAATGTACAGCCCCAGCATTTGCCTGGTGTGAAAATGGGAACCACGGAAAACCATTTTCAGGGCTGCCGACAGTGGGATTCGAACCTACTATCTCCCGAATACTGGATACTGGCCGCACTTAAGCGACTGCAGCTATCGAGCTCGGTAAGGAAATACTGAGCTCAAGGAATGCTCCATATGTTGATTAAAGGTACTCCGCCTGGCAACGTGTTCGTGGTGCGACAGTAACTTGTGATTTAATAGTAACAGGCTCCCATATATTCTACTCCAACTCGTTATGTGCACACACTAACAGCTCCTCCCCCTGCAGGTACGATCAATCAAGTGTTAACTATTGCGTATAAATACAGATTGAGCAGAAAGTCTGGAACCAATGGAAAATGAGCAGAATTCATTAGCAACTGTGTCAGTACGACGTTAATAATAATAATAATAATAATAATAATAATAATAATAATAATAATAATAATAATAATAATAATATGGTCTCTATCAAGTTAGCAGACTGCGCAGTTTGAGTCACGTAGCTGTCAGCCTGCATTCGGCAGACAATAGGCTCGAACCCTACTGCCGGCAGCCCTGAAGACGGTCTTCCATGTTTTCCCATTTTCACTAGGCAAATACTCGGCTGTACCTTAAATAAGACGACGGTTGCTTGGCCATGTTAATCTGAAATATTTGCAGCATATTTGGATCAAGTTGTAACGATGATGCAAATCTATGAATTGTATCGCACACCTCTGCGTCTTAAGAATGAAATAAAATAAAATAAAATAAAATAAAATAAAATAAAATAAAATAAAATAAAATAAAATAAAATAAAATAAAATAAAATAAAATAAAATATCACAGGTTCAAGTTTGGTGACCGTGGGGCTTATTTCATGGGTCCCTATCCATTTCTCAAGCGTCTGTGGGTGGGGGAGTAAAATACACACGCGATATCTTCAACGTATCATGAGAGTCGATTATAGGAAATATGCGATTACAAATGCTTATTCTGAGTAGTGTTAAGCACCATTTCGAGTTGCTTGTGCCAACCTCGTCACTTCCCTTTTCTCTCTTCGACATCCTTTGGTCAATACTTAACTACTCTCTTTCTACTCTGACGGTATTTATAGATGATGTTATTCTGTATTATAGAGTAATAAATAAGTTTCAGATTGTAAGATACTGCAAAAAGACCTCGATAATGTTGTGAGATGGAGAGCAGGCAATGGTATGATGATAAACTGAGTCAAGCTGAGTGTTTCACGAATAGGAAAAGTCCTCTCAGTTTTAATTACTGCGTTGATGGGGTGAGAGTTCCATATGGGGATCACTGTATGTACCTAGGTGTTAATATAAGGAAAGATCCTCATTGGGGTAATCAGACAAACGGGATTGTAATTAGAGGGTACAAATCTCTGTAGATGGTTATGAGGGTATTTAGGTGTCATTGTGAGAATGAAAAGGAGAGGGCATGCAAGTCTCTGGTAAGATCCCAAGTAGAGTATGGTTCCAGCGTATGGGACCCTCACCAGGATTACTTGATTCTAGAACTGGAAAAAATCCAAAGAAAAGCAGCTCGATTTGTTCTGAGTGATGTCCGACAAAAGAGTAGCGTTACAAAGATGTTGCAAAATTTGGGCTGGGAAGACTTGGGAGAAAAAAGACGAGCTGCTCGAAGAAGTGGTATGTTACGAGCTGTCAGCGCAGAGATGGCGTTGAATGACATCAGTAAGCGAATATGATTGAGTGGTGTCTTTAAAAGTAGGATAGATCACGATATGAAGATAAATTTGGAATTCAAGAGGACAAATTGGGGCAGGGGAAGGGGAGTTAGGGATTGGAATAATTTACTAAGGGAGATGTCCAATAAATTTCCAAATTCTTTGCAATTATTTAAGCAATCACTACATAAATAACAAATAGGGAATCTGCCACCTGGGCTACAGCCCTAAATGCCTACCAGGGGTGACTGATTGATGATTTAGTTTGCAGTGCTTGGGAAGTCCTTCATTCTCATTATCTTACGCAGCCCTTCCCTTTCATCTCCACTACCTCATTCTCCGAATTCTTCCATTCTTTCCTCTGAGTAGATTTAAGAAGGGATGATTGCCTAGTTGTACTTCCCCTTGAAACCTAAATCGCTACCACTACCGTCTTTAAACGTACTGTACTATCTAGCCAACTGCACCTAACATGAAGGGGGACACGTCCTACATGAACCATTCTGAGCGTGCTCTGTTTTCATCCAATTGTTCGATGGCTGAATGGCTAGCACACTGACCCTTGGTACAAGGAGTCCCGGGTACGATTCTCGGCTGGGTCAGGGACTTAAATTTTAATTGGTTAATTCATCTGGTTCTGGGGCTGAGTGATTGTGCCGTCTTCAACATTAGAATTCATCTTCACTGACGCGCAGATTGCTTATAGAGCATCAACTCGAAAGACATGCACCAGGCCTCTACGAAGGCAAATATACACCGAGTGTGACGTTAATAACGAAGAAGTATTTCCTTACATACTGCAAATTTACATTCTTGTAAATGTAATCATTAAATTAACTATGGTGACACTGGTTTCATTCAAACTTTGGAAGGTTGATGTACGTCAAACATAAATAGATGTCGTCAATGCGCCTGCGATGGTCACTATGAGATAATATTTTTTGAGAAATACTGTCACGTAGCACATATACAGTATTATGAAGAGTGAGAATTCCTTGAAAATTGTCGCATAATATTGAACCTAAGATGACAGAACCTTACCGGCCAAAGTTCTAAGCAAACATATTTCACATAGCGAATTTTGCAGGCGCAACGACCATATGCGTCTGAGGGTTTGCACGATTGGCCCTTATTTAACGAGAAAATGGCCCTGTAAACTGAACAGCTTCCATACCTGTTGGTCTAGCGGTCGGCACCACTAATTTCCTCGTGAGCGTCCCAGGTTCAAGGTGTAACAGCAGTAGCGGTGATAACGGGGAGGGGGAGCTGTCTCCCCAATATTGTGGAGAAAATATATTCTGTAGTGCATTTTAGCTGGCTGAAACTATAAATTATAGGAATTATTAAAAAGAGCAACTTGTGTAAATCGCTGTTGTCTTAGCTAATGTCTTCCTTTATTTTCTTTAAGTATTAAAAATAGCGAATATAATATAGCCTAAGGAAAGATCCTCACTGGGGTGATCACAGAAAGTTGATTGTAAATAAAGGGTACAAATCTCTGCACATGGTTATGAGGGTATTTAGGGGTTGTAGTAAGGATGTAAAGGAGAGGGCATATAAGTCTCTGGTAAGACCCCAACTAGAGTATGGTCCCAGTCTATGGGACCCTCACCAGGATTACTTGATTCAAGAACTGGAAAGAATCCAAAGAAAAGCAGCTCGATTTGTTGTGTGTGATTTCCGCAAAAGAGTAGCGTTACAAAAATGTTGCAAAGTTTGGGCTGGGAAAAATTGGGAGAAAGAAGACGAGCTGCTTGACTTACTGATATGTTCCGAGCTGTCAGCGCAGAGATGGCGTTGAATGACATTAGTAGACAAATATGTTTGAGTGGTGTCTATAAAAGTAGAATAGATCACGATATAAAGATAAAGTTGGAATGCAAGAGGACAAATTGGGGAAAATATTCGTTTATAGGAAGGGGAATTAGGGATTGGAATAACTTACTGAGGGAGATGTTCAAGAACTTTCCAATTTCTTTGCAAACATTTAAGAAAAGGCTAGGAAAACAACAGACAGGGAATCTGCCACCTGGCCGACTGTCCTAAATGCAGATCAGTAATGACTGATAAGCACAAAATGTCGTTTGACGCGGCTAACCGATTGGTACAGCGCCATAGCAAGTATTGGACACTTTGCATGTGCTGTGAGGAAGGGTAGCAGGGGTATATTTTTTACTAAGGTCAAGGACACTGAAGTATGATTCACCCGCTTGCCGCGCGTATTCGCCAGTCTGGCAGTCTCTTTTAGGGGCTTTTATTTTCAGTGTTGAATTAAATTCCCTCCCCGCTCGCTATATTACACAAACCAAGTTACTTTTTGCTGTCTGTACATTTCTCCCTCCCCCCCTCCCCTCACTTCTAATTCCCAATCGCCGCTACTGATTTTTTTTTTTTTTTTTTTTTTACAATTTGTTTTACGTTGCACCGACATAGATAGGTCTTATGGTGACGATAAGATAGGAAGCGCCTAGGAGTGGGGTGGAAGCAGAAGTGGCCTTAATTAAGGTACAGTCCCAGCATTTGCCTGGTGTGAAAATGGGAAACTGCGGAAAACCATCTTCAGTGCTGCCGACAGTGGAGCTCGAACCCACTATCTCACAGCTGTGCGCCCCTAACCGCACGGCCAACTCGCCCGGTTCACTACTGTGTGCCAACGTCCCAAGTATTTTTATTTTGCCTATTTTTCTTTGTCCAGGTGAACTACGAAATAACAAAACCCATGGAAAAACAGCCCTGGTGGGCTCAGAACTACTAAGCGACCGCTGTTAAGCCTGAAAGCCTGCAGGTTCAAAGGTGACGCATGGTCAGCGCTGCGAATCCTCACTGGCTTTCTAGACAAGTGCCGCTACCTCACCGTCAGAAAGCCCCTTATTTGTAATCACGTAGAGTGAATGGTCCTCGAACCAGCCCTCAGATACAGGTAAAAATTTCTTACCTGGCCGGGAATCGAATAGGGGTTCTTCCTATAAGAGGCAGGCACACTACCCCTAGACCACGTCATCGGCCGAACTTATAAATGCGTGGAAGAAATGTAAGCTCTATCATGAACTCATTTGCTATCGCCCTGTCTTCCTACTCCTTGTTTGACAAACCTTCACCTTTCCTATTATTTTGATAATCAACGCTGTAGTTGTGATAAAACCTGTGCTGGGTGTTTCCGCGTAAGTCAGCGATTCGCAAACTGCAGAGATGGAGAGAACAGACAGGCAAAATGCAGAATGGGGGAATAAAAGAACGACGTTTATACTTTTATCATTAATGCTCAGAAAGCGAGGGAAAGTAGCGGGAGAAAATGACAAATTTAATTACAACCTAAGACGGCAATAAATGTATAATAATACTATTACTAATAATAATAATAATAATAATAATAATAATAATAATAATAATACCCGTGTGGGGATTTACCGGTTACCTCCATCGGGCGCGTCCCATTGGAATTGGGGAAGCTCGCTGGCTCTACCGCCAGCAGAGTCAGAGGGTAGTAGGGAAATAAAATACCACCGTGAAAAAAAAACTGGTCCCTTGCCAGGGTTACGGCGAAGACTGGTAAATGACCAGAAGCTAGAAAACATCTTGAGGCAACCTCTAGGGCTAACAACCCTAGTTGTAAAAGGATGGGTACCCGTCCAAAGCAAAGTCAAGTTAAAAAGCATGATGGCACAACATTTCAAGAAACATACCCCAGGGGGTAAATCTTCGGATAAATCCCTCGTCGTGAACGCCACGGCGCACGAGTCTCGTTCGGATTCTGGGGGAGACTCGACATCATGCAAGAGACGAGTCGGAGCGTCTCGGTGTACCCCGAAGAGTCAAAAATTCAGGCCAAAATCTAAAACCTTTCTAGCAACTTTCAACATAAATTCACTTACACAAACTGGCAAGCTGAAAACCCTCACCAAAGCTCTTCACGAAAATCAGATATCCATAATAGCCCTACAGGAAACAAGGTACCCAGATGAAGAGATTTTTGAATCCGAAGGCTACCGATTTTTCAAGAGCAAAGCGCAAAGAGGAATCCTCAATGGAGCTGTGATGCTTGGAACCGCGTTTGCTGTTAGAACCAAGACCCTTAAATCGGTTGCAAATTTCGAACCTGTGAATGACAGATTGTCTATACTCACAATTAAATGCGCGAACAAAACCTACGCCCTAGTTAACGCACATGCTCCTACAAACGATAAGAACAAGTCTGATCCAGACGAAGTTGATGATTTCTGGGACCTACTGGATGAAAAATTAAACAAAATTCCCAAACACCATGTCAAGCTTCTTTTGGGTGACTTCAATGCCCAGCTAGGTCGTGAACAGAAGTACAAAAGATTTATAGGAAATTACCCCGCTCACAAAAGAACCAATCCCAACGGCAAAAGACTGGTGTCCATTTGCGAAAATCACAACCTGCAGGTCATGTCGACCCACTTTCGCCATCTACCCAGAAAGCAAATGACTTGGCGTTCTCCCGTCCAAGCTCTTGGAGAGTTCCAAATTGATCATGTTGCAATTTCCAGGAGAAACAGCCCTGAGATTATGAATGCCAAGGTAAAGAAAGGCATCAATGTGGCCTCAGATCATTATATGTCTCTTATCAAATTCAGACCAATTCCCGCAAACACAAAGAAGACAACCAAACAGATCACACGCTTCGACAATGATAAACTTCGGCAAAGGGTCGAGGAGTTCCAGGGGAAGGCTAGACCAAATGACTGTGACTTTAACAACGCCAAAAGTCGCCTTGTTGAGGCCGCCAAAGACGTTGCAGAAATCAAGAGAAGCAAAAAGCATGCCTGGTGGAATAGTACCAGCGAATCAGTTCTCCAAGAAAGACTCAATGCGTGGAAACAGTAATACTCTACGAAATCAGAAAATGATTGGGAAACCTACAAAACCCAACGTGCCCAAGCAGCTAGGGTGTTCAGAACTGAGAAACGTAAATTCGAAAAATCTCTCATGGAAAAGATAGAACAAAACTTTAGGAAGAATGAAAGCAGAGAGTACTACAGAGCCTTCAAACGCAAACTCACTGGCTATAAACCACCATCTCTATGCTTTGAGCGAAAGGACGGCACACTGGCGACGTCAAATGAAGAAAATTGCAGCATTCTGGCAGATTACTTCAAGAATTTACTTAATTGCTCTAAACCGCAAAGCGCCATTGAGACCAAGGAACCCTTACTCAGGTATCCAGATTCCAGACCACCCGATAGAGATGAAATCAAGCGCCACATTGCCCGTCTCAAAAATAACAAAGCGCCGGGGGAAGACTCAGTAGTAGCAGAACCATGGAAATATGCCCCAGAGGAATCACTTGATATCTTGCAAAAGCAAATAGAAGAAATTTGGAACAAGGAGACCCTACGCGAAGATTGGAAAATAGCTTTGATCCATCCATTACACAAGAAAGGCAGCATGAAGAACATCAACAACTACAGAGGAATATCTTTGCTACCCGTGACTTACAAAATTCTATCACTTGCCATCCTGGAGCGTTTGGAAGCACAAGTCGAACATCAAATAGGTGAATACCAAGGAGGGTTCAGAAAAGGTCGCTCAGCAGCTGAACAGATACAAAATCTCAAAACGATCATCAGATATTGTACACTAAGGTCCAAGCAGTATGTGTCTGTCTTTGTGGACTTTAAGAAAGCGTACGACTTCATTGACCAGGAAGTCCTGCTAAACATCTTAAATGAATTTGGAGTTGATTTGAAACTGCTGGCATTAATTAGACCCACCCTGACCGATACGAAATCCAAGGTGAAGTTCCACGGATGTCTCTCGCATTCCTTTGACATCAAAACAGGAGTCCGACAAGGTGATGGGCTATCCCCGATACTCTTCAACTGTGTTCTTGAAAAGATCATCAGAACCTGGCGGGTGAGATTACAGGAAACCAACTACAGTCCATTGAGAATAGGAACCAATTCCAAGGGGATCGCAACAGACTGCTTAGCATTTGCCGATGATATTGCTGTTCTCTCAAACGACATAGAAACCGCTAGATCTCAAGTTGAAATTTTAAAGGAAATTGCCGAACAAACTGGTTTGCAGATATCGTTTGAGAAAACAGAAGTAATGACTAACATCAAAGAGGCTCCACCAAAACTCCATACAAAATACGGGGACATCACCCGAGTAGACAAATTCAAATACCTGGGTGAGATCATCATGAAAAATGGACTGGACAAAGAAGCACTTCAGGAGCGAGTACGCAAACTGGAAATAGCCTACCAAACATCCCGCACAATCTACAACAAAAAATGCCTTTCCCAAAACACCAAGATACGTCACTATGAAACAGTTCTGAAGCCAGTAGTTCTATATGCAGCCGAAACCCTGTCTCTAAATGAAGAACTGGAGAAAAGAGAACGCAAAATTGTGAGAGGAATCTTGGGATCAAAGTACAGAAATGGAATCCATCAAGAGAGATCCAACAAGGAAGCCTACAGCAAAATAGAGAAAATTACCGACACAATCAGAAAAAGACGGGCACGATTTTACGGTCATCTGAAAAGAATGGACGGAAGAAAGTTAACTAAAGAAATCTTTCAGTTTTTTTATTCAAACCCCAAAACCACAATTCCCTGGTTTAGAAATACCAAAGAAGACCTGCAAATGCTACATATCTCAGCTGAAGACGCCCTTAACAGACATCTCTTCCGCAAGAAAATATTGACGAACGGGCTAAACCGAGACGAGCAACCGAAGAGAAGACACGGTGCCCCTTGGACAGAGGAGCGTAAGCGGGCCCACTCACAAAGAATGAGGGAAATTTGGGCTCTAAAGAAGGCCAAGTTCAGTGTCAAATACAACAAGACTTAACGTGGTCCTTGATGGCCCCCAGCGAATTATATAATAATAATAATAATAATAATAATAATAATAATAATAATAATAATAATAATAATAATAATAATAATAATAATAATAATAATAATAGACCTTCCCCGGATAGTTAAACAGCGCGCCATCTATGCCAACGGACTCGAACTGGTAAACTTCCAAAGATTTCGTCGTCTACCGTTAGATGGCTAGACCATCGATTTGCAATTACTTGATAGCATGCATTTATCCTGTGAACCGAATGTTCTCTCCTCAGTTGGTGGCTATCCGTGACTGGGAGAGAAGTGTTCATTCATTTATTCATGCATGCATGACAATTTAATTCTGTAATGGAATCATAAAAAATAAAAAGAAACAAAAAACCTCATTCAAGCATTTATGTACACCTATGTATAGGGTCTGTGAAAATGGAGGAGAACTCTGTACAGACTTATGACAAATAAATAAATAATTACTTGATAGAGTATTGTTTATTTTGAAGTTTGTAAACCTGGTTCTGTGGATTGTTTTTTGTTAATGTACCAAAGTTGTCAACACTTCAGCTGGTGCCTCCTCGATTGTAATCAACTTATTAGTTACGTGGAAATATGTTCTCTAGCCAATTAAAACCGGGTGTGTGTAGAGGAATCCAGCCTATCGGCAAAGAGTTCTGGAAGCTTCCCCTTAGGGTACTATAAAAGCAGGGCACGTTAGGGCCATCTTGTCTGAAATGCTCCAGTGCTTGAGAGTGCGATTTGACCTAAAGGAAGGCAGGGACGAGGCCTGTGTGAGGAAGATCCAGCGGCACAAGGTTATGGCAGAATTTACGTACCTAGAGATGTGAAAGCTTCTGCGGGTAGCTTGAGGGGAAGGTTTTAACATCTTTTCTTTTAATGTAATTTTGTAAACTGGTTATTTCAATGTAGAATTTTCGGCTAGTCTGGGGACTCTGGTTTTATTCCCTACTGGTATATACGTAATGTAATAGAACAAAGAGAGATGACCCTATGTCGTTTCCCATTCACCCTTGTATTGGACGACCAAACGTTTCAACCTCTAAATTTCTTTAATCTTGTCATGGCATTAGCGTTTCTCACCCACATGTTGTATAGGATTAGCCTCTGTACCTTCAGGCCGTAAGCCCACTTAGGGTTTTAATAATTTCTAGAAGGAGTATAGGTATTTCGCCTCCTTGAACATTGTTTATGGCCGGTTATGTGCAATAATTTTTTCATTAAGGCCATGTATTATGGGCAATTACGCCTCTTTATCTTCTGTTTTATTCTTAGGGTAACTGTTTCTTTTTGGAGCAGTGATCAATGCCATTCTGGATCAATTGATGAAAACTTTAAAGTGAGGGCACCCGATGTGGCCTAGTGTAATTTCAGTGTATCAAAGAAAAGTGACTGCCTCTGCGAGGCTAGACTAGGGTATTTCGAAGCTGAGACTCCTGAGTAGTGTACCTTCTTGGAGCAAATCGTGCTCTTGTAAAATATTGTACCTGTCACGAGCAGTAATGATCTTTTCTATGTAAATTTACTGCCAGGTAATCGTCACTAGTTTTTGTACCTGATTTTCGGATTCTACTGTAAATCCCCGTTATTGGTAAAGCCGACAAACTGATTAGTAAATTCTCATATTGTCTGTTATTCATTCAGATTTTCTATCTCTGAATTTTAAACTACAAGGAAGGGAAGGAAATAAAATGTCCAAATGTGTTATATTAAAAGTTGCTCTAAGTAATTCCTTGTCCAGCCATTCAACCCAGGCGCTTCCTAATTCTCTGCGAGGCACGGACCCCATAACAATAATAATGATAATAATTCCGCGTAGCTATTGTTAGCGTGGTGCAGTCCTTTTAATGTAAGGCAGACTCTTGGACGAGAGTGGACGGCATCTGCCATATTTGGGAAACTGCGTGTTATTATGGTGAAGGATAGTGTTATTGTGAGGACCGAGTTGCAGGAATGCTGGTTACAGAAATATGCTGTTACCGAACCAAGGGAATTAACTATTTATTAAAATCCCCGCCCCAGGCAGGAATCGTACCCGAGGCCCTCTGAACCGTAGGCGAGTACGTTGACCATTCACCCAAGAATAATTTTGCCCAGTTGACCATCATCCTCAAATTTACTGAGTCACAAACATCTTTCATTGTAAAACTTTCCGCATTTGCTTTATGCCATAAAACAGTTGTCTTCTCTATCTAATGCCAACTAATACTTGTCCGAACTGTTTGTAGAGATTATTGCATACACACATAGCCTACGTACATTATTCATTATAGACGGTTATGCCTTTCAGCGTTCAGTCTGCAAGCCCCTGTGACTGTATTAATCGCCGCCGCAAGGCTCGTTGTGTAACTAGTTTTGTGGCATCGCTTATTTTCATATCTCTTATCCTTAAATCGTTAGGAACTGAGTTTAACCATCCTCGTCTTGGTCTCCGTCTACTCCTCTTACCCTCCATAACAGCGTTCATTATTCTCCTAGGTAACCTATCCTCCTCCATTCGCCTCACATGCCCTCAACACCGAAGCCGGTTTATGCGTACATATTCATACATCGAGTCCATTCCTTAGCCTTTACCTCCTCATTATGAGTGCACTCTTGCCATTGTTCCCGCGTATTTGTACAAGCGATCATTCTCACTACTTTCATGTCTGTTACTTCTAGCTTAGGTTGTGCAGCTACATGACCTTTGGTCGTGCTGGCCTTTGGTCACAGGGGTCCTGGGTTCGATTCCCGGCAAGGTCGGGAATTTTAACCATCATTGGTTAATTTCGCTGACACGGGGGCTGTGTGTATGCGTCGTCTTCATCATCATTTCATTCTCATCATGACGCGCAGGTCACCTACGGGAGTCAAATCAAAAGACCTGCACCTGGAGAGCCGAACTTCTCCTCGGATACTACCGGTACTAAAGGCCATCTTAGGTTATGAATAAGATAAACTGAGTCCACCTAGCATTCCCTCCCGTAAAGCAAAGCTGGTCTGTAAACAGACCGAAGCAGGCCTAAAGATAGTTTCGTCCGGGAGCTGACTTCCTCCTTACAGAACAGACCTACTGTCGATCGCAACTGCATTAGCTTCACTGCACCTTGATTTAATCTCACTTATTATACTGCCATCCTGGGAGAATGTACATCCTAAATACTTGAAATTATCTACCTGTTCCAGCCTTGTATCCCCAATCTGATATTCAGTGTACAGATTATTATTACATACACTTCTCCACAGGAAATATGGGTAGAAACGGGGCACAGGATGCACCGAGTGCCTTACATTAATTAAAGTATTCACACAATTTAACACAAATATTGATGTTCAGGTATGTACAAAACTGTAGATCACATGATCTTCATTCTTGCGAGAGGAACGATCGCACAATGTTGCATGTTGACAGGAGGACAGAATGTAGATGTTCGGTGGAAGACCCAGTTCTTGCAGACTCTTGTGAAGTGTGTGTGGAATGAGGCCGTTGACTGACAGAATCACAGGGACTATCCGTACCAGTTTTATCTTCCAGATCCTTTTGATCTCTTCTGTAAGTTCGTTGTACTTGCAGAATTTTTCTTGGTACTTCCTGTCGATGTTGGTGTCATTGGGGATTGTGATGTCAATAATGAAAGTTGTCCCAGTTTTCTTGTTTACTAGTATGATATCTGGTCTGTTGTGGTTGACTGTTTTGTCTGTCACTACAGCAGTGTCCCAATAAAGCTTAATCGACTCGTTCTCCAGGAGTAGTGTTGGATGGTACTTGTAATAAGGGATACGCTCCTGAGTTAATTGTTTTTCCTGAGCAAGTGCCCGGTGTATAATTCCCGAGACATGATTGTGCCTTCTCTTGTATTCTCCGCAGGCAAGTACTGGGCAGCTTGCAGTGATGTGGTCGATGGTCTCGAGATGAACGGAGCATCGTCTGCATTTGTCGGAGAGTACGCTAGTGTCTTTGATGATGTACTTCTTGTAATTGTTTGTAGCTATTACTTGGTCTTGTATAGCAACTGCAAATGATGATGGTGATGATGATGATGGTGGTGGTGGTGGTGGTGATGATGATGATGATTATTATTATTATTATTATTATTATTATTATTATTATTATTATTATTATTATTATTATTATTATTATTATTATTATACTGCGTGGAAGTGACAGGCGCTGTTTGTTTTTCACTTAATTACGCTTCCTCGATCAACCAGAAACGTAAAGATTGAACGTTCAATGTGACGTCATCAGATATAGAAAGACACCATGTCCATTCTCCTGTTCTGTGGTTGTGAACATGGTGTACGATATGGAAAATGAGCACATTTGATCCGTCTGAATTGTTTTCATCTCTCGTTACGGTCATTACTTGCGCAAGGGTATGTAATAAAACATAATTGTGTAACTCTATAATTAATTCAGTCTCTAATTGCTCGCCTGGGAGCAGATCACAAGCAGGCCGATATTAATGGCTGAAATGGGTACCGGTAACCAAATAAATTGAAAAAAAAATGTTAATTATGGTTAACTAATAGTAGTCATATAATATTGATGTGTTGCCACAAATTGCGTCATCCGCTATTGAACCTCATTCAATATAGAGTATCGTAGACTATATCAGTCCTACTGTATGTTTAGCATTAGCACGTCTATAGAGAATAAAAGATGATCATGATTATTGTTGTTTAGGGATCTTAACATCTAATTTGAATTCTTCATATTATTCTGTCCACCACCTCGGGAGGAGGCCACGACTTTTATTTATTATTATTATTATTATTATTATTATTATTATTATTATTATTATTATTATTATTATTATTATTATTATTATTATCTTCGCCCTTTTCGCAATTACTCGTGGTTGGACGTACGTTTCCATTAAGCCCAGTTTTACGACCGATTACCTTTCCTTATAGCACCCCACCATAGATGTATTGCCTATTCCCTGTTCTTTTGATGGTAGATAGTGGTGGTGATGGGGGTCCGACTCGTTGGCTAAATGGCCTGTAGACAAGTGTCATAGTGTGTGATAATATTCCGGTTTACTCTCTGCAATTCAGCCCCATAAATATATATTTTTTTAAATAGTGATAATTTTATTTAAAAACCTACAGCACATGAAAACACGCTGTTCAACACTTGATTCAGGAGCCATGAAATGAACTAAACCGATCAATTACTGCTGTATAAGAAGCAATCGCGCTGTACGCTGTACGGACGCTTATAACAGACTAGTTGAGGCCATGACGGCTATTGCGTCATCCACTCGCCCAGATATTGAACGGAGAATAACCGGCAACTCGACTGTATTGGCTCTGCCACGCTCTTTCCGCCTGACTTGCTCCTGAGTCATAACGGGCTGCAGAGCGCTAGGTTGAACTGTTCACTTGAACGTATGAGCCCTTACTACGAACACCACTCTTACTACGGTGAGGTTACCGACAAGGAGCGCGGTTGACTTGCGCAGTATGACGTCCCAGAGCACGCACCAGGCCGGACACTACCCTAACGTCTCCACCTGTGACTAGCCAAAGATAGAAGACTTGGTTCTTAAGCGTTGACCTGTCCATTCTTCGGCTTTATCATGATTGTTTTCTAATTTGGCGGACGCTAACATTTTCACAGGCTGTAGTCTTTCACGCAGTGTAGGCGTCCATCATCACTATGAAGTAGGTGATTGCATACCTACGTTGAAGTGTTGAATGTATGCTTCTCAACTAGCTTTCATCAGCCCTAGACCACGAAACTTGTTGAGGGCGAACAGAGTACCATCGGGACCGTCACGTGGAAGACCGATTATTTCCTTCGATAATGTTATCAATAGCTTCTAGAAAACTGTATCTGATCTTACGAAGAGGTGCACGTTATCTATATATATAAAATAACTTGTCCTGACTGACTGACTGACTGACTGACTGACTGATTCATCATCGCAGAGCCAAAACTACTGGACGTAAAGAAATGAAATTTTGGGGATATATTCATATTAAGATGTAGGTGCTCGCTAAGAGAGGATTTTTGGATATTCCTTCGCTAAGGGGGTGAAAAGAGGGGTGAAATTTTAAAATGAGTGTGTCTATATCTCAAAAGTTTAAAAGTTTACAGATGTAAAAATTGGTATTTAGAATCTCCTTTAAAAATAAGGAAACACGTATTTTTTGTTTTCAGAAAATTCCAATAGGAGGGGTGAAAAGGGGTGAAAATGGGGAAAATGGGTTGAATGCCCTTAATCAGGATACCAGTACTTATATCTCAGAAACTGAAGATATTACAGACCTGAAAATTGGTACTTTTGATCTCTTTTAAAAATAAAGAAACACGTATTTTTTTGTTTTTGCAAAATCCAATTAATGGGAGGGTGAAAAGGGGGTGATTTTTAAAATGAGTGAATCTATATCTCCAAACTTTTAAAGTTTGCAGATGTAAAAATTGGTAGTTAGAATCTTCATTAAACATAAAGAAACAAGTATTTTTTTGTTTTCGGAAAATCGCAATAGGAGGGGTGAAAAGGGTTGAAAAAGGGATTGTATGCCTTTGATGAGGCTACTTATATTTCAGAAACTGAAGATATTACAGACCTGAAAATTGGTGTTTGGGATCTCCTTTAAAAATAAAGAAACACGTATTTTTTGTTTTTGGAAAATCCAGTTAATGGGGGGTGAAAAGGGGGTGATTTTTTAAAATGAGTGTATCTATATCTCAAAACTGTTACAGTTTATAGATGTAAAAATTGGTATTTAGAATCTCCTTTAAAAATAAAGAAACACGTATTCTTTTGTTTTCGGAAAATCCCAATAGGAATGGTGTAAAAGGGTGAATAATGGGTTGAATGCCTTTAATGAGGCTACTTATATTTCAGAACCTGAAGATATTACAGACCTAAAAATTGGTATTTGGGATCTACTTTAAATATAAAGAAACACGTATTTTTTCGTTTTTGGAAAATCCAAATATTGAGGGGTGAAAAGGGGGGTGAATTTTTTAAAATGAATGTGTCTACACCTTAAAACTTTAAAATTTACAGATGTAAAAATTGGTAGTTAGAATCTCCTCTAAAAATAAAGGAACACGTATTTTTTTGTTTCCTGTAAATCCCAATAGGAGGGGTGTAAAAGGGTGAAAAATGGGTTGAATGCCTTTAATGAGGATACATATATCTCAGAAACGGAAGATATTACAGAACTGAAAATTTGTATATGGGATCTCCTTTAAAATTAAAGAAACACGTACTTTTTAGTTTTTGGAAAATCCTATTAATGGCGGTTAAACAGAAGTGACAAATTGGGGTGAATGTTTTGAAAGATTATCATGGAAACGTAAAATGTTACAGACGTAAAAAGTGGGTGTTTGGAATCTCCTGTAAATGTAAAGAAACATAGGTGATTTGTTTTTGGAAACTCCATTTAAGGGGAACCCAGAAAGGGTGAAATTTTAAAATGAGAATTTTTACAGTATATCTAAAAAACTTAACATGTTACAGAAGTGAAAAATGGTATTTTTATCTCTATTAAACCTAAAAAACGTGTATTTTTAATTTTCGGAAATACCACTTGGGTGGAGGGGGGGTGAAAGTGACAACATGGTGTTGAATTCTTTTAATTAGGCTACTGATATCTTAAAAATGAAGATGTTACAGACGTGAAATTTGATATTTGCAATCTGCTTTAAAAGTAAAGAAACACGTATTCTCGGAAAATCCAATGAAGCGGGGGGAGGGGGGTGAAAGAATTGAAAAATTAATTGACTTTAATTGTATGAGAATATATACATCTAATAAAAACTAAAGTTGTTACAGACGTGAAAATTCGTATTTGGATCTCCTTTAAAAACGAAGAAAAACGCGTTTTGGGGGGGAAACCATCTTGGGGGCGGGAGTGTAAAGGAGTTGAATTCCTTTCATGAGGACACATAAATCAAAAAGTGAAGAAGTTAGAGTTGTGATAATTGGTATTTAGAAGATCCTTCACTATTAAAGAAACAAGTCATTTTTTCGGGAAAATTCACTTAGGGGGGGGGGGGGGAGGAGTAATTTGAAATGAAGTGACAAAAGTAAATTATATTTATGGGGATACTTATATCTCAAAACTGAATGTAATAGACGTGAACATTGGTGTTTGGAATCTCCCTTAAACATAAAGAAACACGCGTTCTTTTAATTTGGGGGGGGGGGTTGGCAGTAAAAACTAACGGCGGTGGGGTGTAAAAGGAGGTGAGACCAATTGATTTTACTGTTCTTAATGTACTTATAAGGATCCTCCGTTGCCGGCCTCTCACGGCTGGGTTCCGTGGTTCAAATCCCGGTCACTCCATGTGACATTCGTGCTGGACAAAACAGAGGCGGGACAGGTTTTTCTCCGGATACTCCGGTTTTCCCTGTCATCATTCATCCCAGCAACACATAATAATAATAACAATAATAATAATAATAATAATAATAATAAGCATAAGAAGAACATTAATAATAATAATAATAATAACAATAATAATAATATTGTTCCGGACCGTCGTCAAATGTGCGGACCGCGCTGGAAACGGCTCCTGGGCTGGTAATGACTAAGAATGCAGTCCGACCGCGGGTTCAGTGACGCCAAGGCACCCAATATGACACCACGCCGGATCTCAAGAAGATTTTATCCAGATTAAAAATGATTATAGGAAAATACGGTATGGCAAAGATTTACGGACCCAACTGACTGGGATGAATACCTGAGCCTAGCCCGGGAAGTACGAAATCGATTGCTGGAAAGGAAGATCGAAAAACGGGATGAAACGTGGCGTAATCTAATAGAAAACGAGTCAGATCGGGAATATTGGTGGATTTTCGCTGAAAACGTGTCAGATCGCGAATTTCGGCGGATTATATATCTAAAACAATAAGCATTCAATTACAAATTTCAGTATAATACCGTAGCGAAGCACGGGTACCTTGCTAGTATGGGATAAAAAGACTGATTTATTATGGAAATCTTTCGATCGAATTTCAACAATGTAGAGTTACTAACTCGAACATTCTTCGCATCAATTCAGCATAATCCTGGCATTATTATCACAATTGTTGTGTAATATATAAACTCCCTGATATGAGGGATGGAAGTCGTGTTGTTGTTGGTGTTATCTAATTAATCTTCAAGATTTCCATGTTCTCTGGCTTCTATGATCTCTTCCAGATTTAGAAACGTCTGTCTAAAAGGAGGAGCACATGAACGTTAAGACAAGATAAATGAAACTACTACGTCGACGTATTTAAGAAAATAAGACAATACATATTAATCACGTTCACTTGAAAGTTTCATTATTATTGACGTAGAGTTGTAATCAAATCGTCCACTTGCAAACCCTGCTAAATTCATCACAAATATAACAAAAACATCTTACAGCTAATCACCAAGAGGTAAATGAACTATTTTATTCTTTAAATCACAAAAAAGTCGCTGATTTTAGCGTTAAAGTCCGTATAATCTCACAAAACGTTTTTCGCACTATAATAATGATAATGATAAAATAATAATACACTGATGTTCATAAAAACCATAAAACCTTGAAAGACTAGAGATAAGAACTTCATATTCAGAGGACATGTGCATTAGTATATTCTGAAGAAATTATCAGCATTTGAAACATGTCGGCCCTGAGGTTCATGGTCCACATCAATATATCGGCGCACAAACACCGACTGGTAAAATATGTCTGCGGCTCTCGTTGTCGCTACAAACTGAAGGTAATGGATCAGTGTGACTTGATCAGACGTGCAGGATACCTCGCAGACGTATGCGAGAACCGTGCCGTCCAATAAGTGAGTTTGAAAGAGGGCGCTTTATTGGTATGAGAAAACGTGATGCAACCTTCAGGGAAATTGCTGCTCGTGTGAGACGAAGTGTGTCGGCAGTACAACGGGTGTATACAGAATGGTTCACAGAAGGCCGCAGAATACGACGAGATGGGTCTGGTCGCACCACCCAGACCATGCCCGAGAAGATCGAAATCTCATCCGAATGCCATTGCAGGACAGATCTGCGTCCTCCTCGGCTCTGGCGCAACAGTCGAACATTGTAATACATCGTACACTATCAGGAGCGACAGTCCGTCGCAGTTTATTACGGTCTGGGTTACCGGCGCGTCGTCCACTTCTTCACCTAACTCTGAATAATGTGCATAAATATGCTAGACTACAATGGTGTATGGAACGACGTCACTGGGGACAGGAATGGCAGCAAATAGTGTTTTCGGACGAATCCAGGTTGTATTCGTTTGAAAACGATGGCCGCAGTTTGGTTCGCCGCAGACAGGGGGAGAGGCATCAACTTGACTGCATTCGCACGAGACATACAACACCAACTTAAAGCCTTATGATGTGGGGTGTTATTGAATACAACCAAAAATCACAGCTGGTGTGTGTCCAGGGCACAGTGACCAGTTTGACCTACATGAATGACATCCTGCGACCCGTAGCCGTACCCTTTCTGCACGACACCCCAGATACCATATTTCAGCAGGACAATGCGCGACCACATGTTGCTGCACGTGCCTTCTTTTAATCACAGGATGTCAGACTGATGCCCTGGCCCGCCCGATCACCGGACTTGTCGCCAAACGAAAATGTGTGTGATATGGTGAAACGACGGGTGCGGTGCTGTGACTCAATGCCAACCACCGAAGATGAACAATGGAACCAGGTGAATGCAGCATGGATGGCTATACCCCAGGACGCCATTCGCACCTTATACGCGTCGATGCAATCACGCATGGAACGTTATCAGTGCCAATGGAGGACCCAGTGCCTACTAGGCAACAGAACACATGGTGAGTCTAAGTGACTGAAATGCTAATCGTTTCTGCAGAACATACAAGTGAACATGTCCTGCGAATATGAACTTCTTATCTCTAGTCTTTCAAGGTGTTCTGTTTTTCATGAACGTGAGTATAATAATAATAATAATAATAATAATAATAATAATAATAATAATAATTGTACCGGAAGGTACACCTCTACACCACGCATTCAAAATTAGCGCCTAAAAGAACTCCTCTTTTGGTAAAACAGTGAAACTGAAACTACACCAAGTTGGAACTTTAATCAGAAGATGTCACCACTTAAATATTGAGCAACTTTGATATTGTGCAGTTTCCTAACCTATGTGAATTTCTACTTGTTTTGTTTGACATTCATCAAGAAGTTTTGGCATTCTCCCATAGATGACACTACCCAAAAACTATGATCACGCACCCTGGTACGAAGTGTAAGAAGTAATATTTTAAAGAAGTTTTGTATTTATAGGTTTTTGTAACTGAATTATGTTAATTTATTTTTGGGTTGACAATTCTTCCTTTTCTTCCGCCAGTTTTGAATCTAGCCAATCCCTAATTTTTGTAATTAATTTCCAACCAATCCCGTATTTCTTCTTCACTTTGGATTTAACCAATAAAATTGAGACGGTGTGGCTGGTTTATTCCTAAATGATCTCGAACCTTCCCTGAGGGTTTATAAACGGCGGCTTTTCACGCCTCTTGGCCAATTGATCGACATCTTACTGAGTATGTGTGTCAAAGCAGGAGGCGGGCGGACTCCTTCTTCGGTCAGTAGAACATCAACAAGGTAATGGCCACATAGCATCTTTCTTTCTTGCTAACTCCGCAGTTTAACCCGAAAGGAAGGTCCGAATCGTTAACTATGTAATCTTCTTTTCTAAAAATGTAACTTTCTGCCGGCAAATGTAAAAACTTCATAAATCTTTAACTGTAAATCTGGGATAGAAAGTGATGTACCCTCTCGAGCTCCCCTTCATCTTGGTTTGAGGTGACCACGTTTTAATAACTGTTTTCATTCTGTAATGTGGTAATGTAATTTCTATACTAGTCACCTCAGTAGTTTGGAAATAGCCCCTGTTTCATCGGCCTAGAGCCCCCTGTAAAAGTAAGTTCAATTCTGTAAATGGTGGTTTGAGAGACCAGAGAGTGATGTAATGTTGCCTTGAGTAGGCAGTAATAAACTGAGAGCCTGTTAGCTCTTTTTCAAATTCGGTAATTGTAACGAGAGCCTCTGGAAGGCTAGATATTGTATTTTGGGAGTCAGTGCTCCATGAATTATGGGATTTCTGCCCTTGAATAAATTTGTGCTCTTTGTAAATTTGAGCTGAGAGCTCAAGAATCGTAAAGCGAGGGGACTGAGGCCAAGGACTAGTAGAATTCACTATATTGTATTTTCCTTGACTTGTTTCGAAATGGCTAATTGTACCTGTTACGTTGTTATTTGTTGATTTTTGAAATTCTAAAGAAATATAAACTTTGTTAAAGTTTTAAATTAACTTTGGTATTGTAGATATACCCATTCAAGCCCGCACCTTCTTTCATCACCTCTGCGTTCCACAGATACCCCGGAATAATAATAATAATAATAATAATAATAATAATAATAATAATAATAATAATAATAGTAATAATAATAATAATAATAATAATAATAATAATAATAATCTAAAGTCCATGAATAGCAGGTTTTGGAACTGGAAGTCTAATTTGGTCGGCTTTGCATTTGCAGACAACCATCTTGATCACGTTCTGATTCGCAAAACCTGTCAAATTTGACTTTCAGTAGCAAAAACTGCCAAAGAGTTACAGGTGGTCTGCATTTATCTTCTCTACGTATTTTGAACTCATTTTAAGTGTTATTGTTGTGGTGCCGGTATTTGAATCCCGCGCGCAGCGCTGCTTCTATACAGTTCGCAGCGCCAGCGACACTTCATGTCACCACTCGAGACCCTATATTACAAGCGAGTGGGCCGGGAGAGAAGCCAGGTATTTCGTCGACCTCTCTGACTTGGACTGCTCCGTACTCCGTAGCAACTCCCCTTCATTTTTTGATCGGTCGGGTGGCTCCTCAACTTTAATTCAGCTCCCCGCCGAACTAAACAAGCAAGCGGCCGACTCCACGAAGGAACGTCAGCCTCCCCATCAAGTATATCTGTGTAATCCGCGGCGTCGATCCTGCCCTCTCCGAAAACGACATCCTCAGCGAACTCCAAGCAGAAGGCGTTCCAGCTCGCAGTGTATTCAGGATAATGAACGGCTCGGACCCAACAACTCTGGTCCGTCTCCATCTCCCCACAGAAGACGACGTCCTGCGCCTCATTAGCGGCGGAGCGTGTATACCGACAATTATATCAAGTGGAACCTAGTCCGTCCCATTTCTGCACTACCACCACTCTCACGACATCTGCATATACCCTTCCCCACGTTCCTATCACCACTGTCGGAATGTCCCATCCTTCACCAATTATGACTTCAACTCTCACTATCCTTCCAACGCCTGCATAACCTAGTCCTCGGTACATACCACCCCCGCAGCAGCCGTCCTATCACCATTGACACCACAGCCACCACCATCTTCCCGAGCATCTGCCACGCCTGTCACAACCTCCGCAACAGCCGCACCATCGCTGTCATCACCACAGCCACCACCGTCTTCCAACGCCATGTACAGCTGTGTTATCCGCGGCGTTGACCCTTCCTTCACCGACCGAGAAGTACTCCGGGAACTCCAAATAGAAGGCGACCAAGCACGTCGAGCCATTAGAATCAAGAACATCTACGGTTCAACGTATCTGATCCGCCTCCATCTCTCACCGAAGATGATGTACAGCGACTCATCAACAGCAGAGTCTATATATGCACTCAGCTACACAAAATAGACCTCCTCCCGCCACAACAAGTCGCCACTCCCAGCCTACACCTCCTCCCTCTCAACCTCGTCCCTACGTCCGTCCACCCTCACCACCAACTAGTCTCAACAATCGACCTCCTCCGACTCTTCACAAATTTCCTTTGTACCATCGCCTCAACCCTTCACATCCTCGCCCTTCACCTCAACGCTAGCACGCTCCTCTAAATCTCCACTTCTTCCCATCTCCCCAGCCAAGAGTCCACCATCACTCCTTCTCTACTAATTATCATCTCCCAATACCCATCTTTCTCTTCTACAACACCTCCCCGTTCTCTTCACATCTTCCGACCCGAGACAGTGCGTTACGCTTTAGGGGGCCCGCCCTGCCCTTCGGGTAGAGAATGAAAACACCGTCGTCGTCGTCGTGGGAGAAGGCAGACAGTCGTCGAACGGCTACCTACACCTTACTTCAGAAGCGCTGAGGATGCTCTGTATAAGCAGCTTACTGAACAGGTGGACTGAATCTAGCTCGTGAGGTTACTACTTCCAGGCTCGCTGGCATCTCTCCAAACTTTACATTTCCAAACCTTCAGCTCTTGAATGAGCACTTCGACTTTGCAAGTCATTTGCTATGCAACATTTCTCCCTCAGCGAGTCTTCATTTTGTTTATGTACTGGCAACGTGTAAATATTGTATATATCTCAAATGTTGTAGTAATTTGTTTATGTGACAAAACCGTCCGTTCTATGAAAAGACTCTTCCTTCAGCAGAAGCTGGATTTTGAGTTTAATATACAAGTGGTGCACATTTCTCAATACTGTATCATTGCAAATCTCTTTAATAAAATTTTGTTTCGTGTGTGTGCAATGACTCTCGTAATACATAACACGAAACTGGCGACGAGGAAAAGTTCGTACAGCAAAAAAAGTCCTCACGAAAAAAAACTTACATACGTGTGCAGTACAACACCGCTCAGGCACTACATTGTTCGCAGTCAGACTTTCAGGATAGTTCTCCGGTATTTTCTCGGAGTATATCTGTCAAATAGGGCTTATGACATTATTTCTTCAACATATCGAAACCCACTCCATTGGAAGCTATCTTTCAACAAATACAACAGCGGCAAACAGACTTTGCTGAAACATTAAAGATCTTCCCTGCTCAGTGACAGATTCCTGCAGTTCCCGCATTCGCCCCTTTTGACATAACCGAAGAAGAGTAACCAGTCTATTATTCTAGACTCCAGCAGCTTTTTACACAGTATTCAGGACGAAGTGCATCAGCGAGCCCTATTCTTCAGTTCGGTCGGCAATGAGGTCTATGAATTTCTTCGTGAATTGAGTCCTGAAGACAAAACTCTAAGGTTCATTTTGCCCAGTTAATTGCTAGATTAACGGGACACTTCACGAAAAAAAGCTCACATCGTAGCAGCAAGATAGACATTCTTTCAATGCCGCATGGAAGCAGTACAGATCCTAATTACATTAGACAAGTTTGCGAAATTAATAACTAATTCGATAGAAGCCAATTCGGTTTTAGGAAAGGTTATTCCACTGAATCTCAACTTGTAGCATTCCAGCAAGATATAGCAGATACCCTGGATGCAGGGGGTCAAATGGACTGTATCGCGATTGTTCTGTCTAAACCATTTGATAGGGTGGATCATGGTAGACTACTGGCAACAATTAGTGCAATTGAACTAGACAAAAGAGTGACTGAATGGGTTGCTATATTTCTAGAAAATAGATCTCAGAGAATTAGAGTATGCGAGCTTTATCTGACCCTGCAATAATTAAGAGGGGAATTCCTCAACGCAGTATTATTGGACCTTTATGTTTTCTTATATATATAAATGATATGGGTAAAGAAGTGGAATCAGATATAAGGCTTTTTGCGGATGATATTATTCTGTATAGAGTAATAAATAAGTTACAAGATTGTGAGTAACTGCAACATGACCCCGATAATCTTTTGTGATGGACAGTAGAAATTGGTATGATGATAAACGTGGTTAAAAGTCAGATTGTGAGTTTCGCAAATAGGAAAAGTCCTCTCAGTTTTAATTACTGCGGTGATGGGGTGAAAGTTCCTTTTGGGGATCATTGTACGTACCTAGGTCTTAATACAGTATAAGGAAATATGTTCATTGGGGTAATCACATAAATATGATTGTACATAAAGGGTACAGATCTCTGCACATGGTTATGAGGGTGTTGAGGGTTGTAATACGGATGTAAAGGAGAGGGCATATAAGTCTCTGGTAAGACCCCAACTAGAGTTTGGTTCCAGTGTATGGGACCCTCACCAGGATAACTTGATTCAAGAACCGGAAAAAATCCAAAGAAAAACAGCTCGATTTGTTCCGGGTGATTTCCGACAAAAGAGTAGCGTTACAAAAATGTTGCAAAGTTTAGGCTGGGAAGAACTGGGAGAAAGGAGACGAGCTGCTCGATTGAGTGGTATGTTCCGAGCTGTCAGCGGAGAAATGGCGTGGAATGACATTAGTAGACGAATATGTTGGAGTGGCGTCGTTAAAAGTAGGAAAGATCACAATATGAAGTTAAAGTTGGAATACAAGAGGACAAATTGGAGTAAATATTCATATATAGGAAGGGGAGTTAGGGATTGGAATAACTTACTAAGGGAGATGTTCAATCAATTTCCAGTGTCAATTAAATCATTTAAGAAAAGGCTAGGAAAACAACAGATAGGAAATCTGCCACATGGACGACTGCCCTAAATGGAGATCAGTATTGATTGACTGAAATTACAGATGGGATTGCAGAAATACGTGGCACTGCTAAAACTTCCATTGCGAAAATCCAGACTGTAATACAAGTTACGCAGATTCCCTAATCCGTGACATGTTCATATTACACACTTCCGAAGACAAGTTCCACTTTGACGCTGTCAAACACAGCAACCCACCTTTAGAAGATGCTCAGCGTTTAGGAAGCGTATATGAAATGACGAAACGGACTACCACGAAAATCACTCAGAATGGTGAGATAGCTCAGGTTACGCATCCACGCAACATACGGTACAAGCTAAGTCTCCCGGTCGCAAGCCTAACCCACCTGTGGCGAAGAGCATTCATAGCGGGAAGCTTAACTTAATTCACCGTGCTACGCATAGTCAACAACCGTTTAGGAGCAACTTACTGTCCTGTCGCGGATGTCATAAGTGTCATGCTCGGTGTAGCTGCCGCTTCTTCAAGGTCATTTGTTCGAGTTGTCAGAAACAAGACCACATCCGAAAAGTTTGCCGTAGCAAGTCCCACTCAGTCAATCAGCCTTCGAAGAACAGACCAAAATGGGATGGAAATCGATCAACTTAACCTGGTTGTTCCTATTAAGGATTCAAGGAAAATTATAATTCCGTTTAATTTTCACCAGCAGTCTGTAGTCAGCTCGACACTGGCTCTCCTGTTTTTATCATTAATATAGCGACATATGATCACTTTGGGGCACCTCCAAGTTCAGCATCCGACGTTCAACTCGTCACTTTCAATAAACGGAAAATTGACATTAAAAATAAACAAAAAATTGACATTAAAGGTCGTATCTGCATTTCCTCCGACTACAGAGACATTCACCACCAAGTACCTTTAGTAGTAGTTAATAACTACAACTCCTCAGATATTATGGGAATTGATCTGTTCAGTTTGTTTGGTTTCCAATTACATTTTGGAGTTAATATCCTTTCAGCCCTGCAGCCCACTACCGACGTGACTCAGCTACTAGAGCAATTTCCTACCGTATTTGACTCTAGATTTTTATTTTATTTGCTATTTGCATTACGTCGCGCCGACACAGATATGTCTTATGGCGACGATGGGACAGGAAAGATCTAGGAATGGGAAGGAATCGGCCCTGGCCTTAATTAAGGTACAGACAGCCCCAGCATTTACTTGGTGTGAAAATGGGAAACCACGGATAAACATCTTCAGGGCTTCCGACAGTGGGGTTCGAACCCACTACCTCCCGGATGCGAGCTCACAGCTGCGCGCTCCTAACCGCACGGCCAACTCGCCCGGCGACTCTAGTTTAGGTACAGCTCATGGGTTTACGGTTCACATACAACTGAAGCAAGGAGCTACTCCCCCCCCCTTTTTTTTTTTTTTTCAAGCACGTCTGGTCCCGTTATCTCTTAAAGAGCAGGTTAACCAAGAGTTGACACGACGGCAAAACGAAGGAATTGTCTCCCCTGTTCGTTTTAGCCGATGGGATACTCCTATTTTTATTGTCGGAAATCAAGGTAGAGGGATACGGTTCTGTGGAGATTTTCGATCAACTGTAAACAGTCAACTAGAAACCAACGTGTTTCCGATTCCCCGTCTGGAGGAACTTTTTCAGCAGTTGTCCGGCGGACAATACTTTTCCAAGGTAGACCTGAAAGATGCCTATCTACAACTTCCTCTAGATGAAGAATAGAAACACCGAGCTCGATAGCTGTAGTCGCTTAAGTGCGGCCAGTATCCAGTATTCGGGAGATTGTGGGTTCGAACCCCACTGTCGGCAGCCCTGAAGATGGTTTTCCATGGTTTCCCATTTTCACACCAGGCAAATGCTGAGGTTGTACCTTAATTAAGATCACGGCCGCTTCCTTCCCAGTCCTAGCCCTTTGCTGTCCCATCGTCGTAATAAGACCTATCTGTGTCGGTGCGACGTAAAGCCAATAGCAAAAAATAGAAACAGTACCTTACTTTGAATACGCCTTTAGGCCATCTACAGTTCCAGAGACTTCCTTTCGGCGTAGCTTCGTCTGCGGCAATATTTCAGAGGTACTTGCAGCAGATCACAGGTTCGATTCCTGATTTGGATGGCATAATAGTGACAGGCAAAGATCACCAGGATCATATGAACAATCTTCGACTCTTGCTGACTAAATTACAAGAGAACGGCTTGCATACCATGCTAGAGAAATGTACATTTTCCGTCGGCCTGTCCATAACCTACGACATATCGTTGACAAGCATGGTATAAGCCCTAGCGAGACCAACGTAGCAGCCATTCTTAACATGCCTGTTCCCCAGAATATAAAGCAACTGCAATTATTCCTTGGAAAAGCTAACTACTACAGCAAGTTTATCCCTCGCTTCACGTCAGTAACCGCTTCCCTTAATGCGATGCGGAAGATAGCCATTAAATTTCGATGGTAAAAGCACTGTCAAGAAACATATCAAAAGGTAAAGACGGCCTTAATCAAAGCTACTACAAAGTTGCCCCATTTCCAAACAGGCAAGCTTGTGACGCTCGTCACTGACTCTTCAGATTACAGTTTAGGCGCAGTCTTATCTCAGAAAGATGACAATAGACAAGAACGTCCCATAGCCGTTGCTTCTAAGACTTAAACATCAAAGGAACTACTCCCAAACTGAGAAAAAGGCCTTAGCTATCGTTTATGGTGTTCGCCGTTTTCATAAATATCCCTATGACAACGATTTTCTGATCATAACAGATCATAAACCTCTTGTACATTTACATTTGTCCAACCCTGGAAACAAGGTTCTGGAGCACACTCTCCGTATACTCCGGAGGTGGTCGCTATTCCTCTCGGAATGTCATATCAGATCAAATACCGCAGTACCACTCAACATTCCAACGCTGATTCTTTGTCTCGTCTTCCCCCAGGCTCAGATACCACCTCCGATTCCCAAGAAACCGAGTGCTTAGAATTGGACATTGAATTAGAGAACGCAGTCTCCACTGACCCGATAGACGCTCGCAAAGTCGCGAAGAACAGTGATAGTGACCAGCCTCTTGCTCAAGTTCGAACTTTTGTTCGTAATGGATGGCCGAAGACTGAGAAGCTCTCCGATCAATTACAAGTAAATCACAAGATGCAGGTTCGCCTATCAGTCCGCTCAGGTGTTCTCCTTCTTGAGACCGGCTCATGTCCGAATCCTTATTCCGCATAGTCTTCAACAATCAGTCCTCAATGTACTTCATACAGGACATTGGGGCATTGTTCTTATTAAACAGTTGGTTCGTCAGCATTGTTACTAGCCTGGTATTGATGAACAGATTGAACGGCTCATTCAACATTGTGACACTTGTCAACATCAAAATCAACCGCCTTCCGATTACTCTCCATAATCTCCCGCAAAAAAAAAAACAAAAAAAACTAGGGAACGAGTATATATTGACTATGCAGGTCAATTTCCTGAATTCTGTGTGGTTCATAGTCATCGATGCCAGGTCTAATTTCCCTTTTGTGGTGGAAATGCATTCGACCACCACAGAAGCCATTGTTCGTGCCTTACAGAAAACCTTTACTACAGAAGGCTTGCCTCAGACTGTTATTTCTGACAACGGTCCACAGTTTGTATACGCCAGCTTTCAAAATTTCTGTAATAATAATGGTATACGCAACATACTGGCACCCCCCTTTCACCCTCAGTCCAACAGCGAAGCTGAACGTTTGTGCAGACCTTCAAGAGAAGTATGCGTAAAGCTCTGCACACTGACATCAACAAGGAACAAGGCTTACTACAGCTGTTGGGTACCTATAGGATGATCCCTAGCAACGACGACCTCAGCCCAGCCCAAAACCTACATGGGCGTCGTCACAGAACATTACTTTTTCTGTTACAGCCCATTCCTCCACAGCAGTCACACCGTTCCATGAAGTTCCAGCCCGGAGATAAAGTTTTCGCCAAGACTTTCCGGCAACATCAAGCCTGTGTCCCAGATACCATTCTCTAAACCTTTGGAGCCCGATTATATCAGGTCCATACGGAACACAGAACCTTCCATCATCATCATCAAGATCATCTGCGCCGACGCTTCACTGCAGCACCAGAGATGGACTCTCCCACACCCCAGAGGCAAATTATTGCGGACCGTGTATTGGACCAACTAATTGGTATGGGTTCTTTTCAGGAGGAACCTTCCTTGCGCACAATAGACCAGCCTCTCGCCACCACAACTAATTTGGCAAACTCTCTATCTCAACTTCGCCGACGCCGCCATCGCCCCACGCCATACCAGCGAAGTTAAGTGGGGAGGGTTCGTGGTGCCGATATTCGAATCCCGCGTGCAGCGAGGCTTGAATCTAGTTCTCACCGGCAGAGCGGGCCAACCAACCAGCTGACATTCCACGTCACCACTCGAGACTCCATATAAGCGAGTGGGCCGGGGGAGAAGGCAGTAGGGATGGACTTAGCAGTTATTTTTGGTTAATGCTTATAACTGGAGCGGTTGACCAAAAATACTGGTTAATGTTTACCGTTAAAAATAACCTCTAGTGCCGAAATGGGTGGCTCAGACGGTTGAGGCGCTGGCCTTCTGACCCCAATTTAGCAGGTTAGATCCTGCTCCAGTCCGGTGGTATTTGAATACGTCTGCCGGTAGATTTACTAGCACGTAAAAGAACTTCCGCGGAAGTAAATTCCGGCACCTCGTCTTCTCCGAAAACCGTAAAAGTAGTTAGTGGGACGTAAAGCCATTATTATTATTATTATTATTATTATTATTATTATTATTATTAATATTACCGTGGTTTGGTGGATCAGCAGAGGTGAAAGTAGGTGCTGGGATGAATAGGTCTCAATATACGAAATTAAAGTTAATTTAAAATTTAACAAGGTTATATATTCTTTTCAAGATCAAGAAATAACAAATATAACACGTACTCAGTAGCCTAGCAACAAATCAAGAATGTACAATTACGGTTGTTACAGGATTTGGGCTCCGAGACCCAGACACACAATTCTTGAGCAATTAGCCCAACTTTACCCAAATACAAGGTTTGACAAAGGGGCAGAAAACCCCAATCATGCCCAGGAGCACTTGCTCCCTATTACTCAGTAAAGCCTGCTCGAGGCACACAGAAACCAAATTTAAGAAAGAGCAACCCGCTCTCAAAGTTCAAGCCTATCAAAGGCCACACCAAACTCCACCTTCAAGCTGTCCTCCAAGCACATGAAAACAGGGGTAAAAATACCCAACCTACTGAGGCCTATTCAATAAAGAAACAGGACAATTATTTGGCCCCCAAAATACCAATTTGAGAGGAGGCGTAACTGCATTCCTAACACACTTCTTTAAAACCTATTTGGCACTAGGCCGCTTATGCAAGGGCTAATCCCATACTACGGAGGTGACACGATTGAAAAAAGTTATGACATTACGAGTAGAAGGGAAACTGTAATAAAAACGTAGTCACCTCAAAACAAAATGAATGGGAGCTCGAGAGGGTTAGGCACTCTCTATCCCAATTTGTAGTTAAAGAAACATAATTTATACCAAGTGTCTTTTACATTTTAAATATAGGTTACATGAGGAAAGTTTCGAACCCGCCCCGAGGGTTAAACTGCTGAGCTAGCAAGAAAATAAGTTATAAAACGGCCATTACCTGATGGTTGAACTGCTGCCCGAAGAAAGAGGCGCTTCCCGCCCCCTGCTACATAATTACACAATGAGAGATGTTACTGAACTGGCCCGGAGACCCAAAAATCAGCAGTTTATATACCCTCGTGGAACATTCGAGACCTTTCATGAATGATAACACCCGCCCACAAGCTTTTTATTGGACGGCCAAAAGATTACATGTCAAAACTGGAGAAGAAAACCAGGATTGGTGGAAAATTAATTACAGAAATTTGCGATTGGCCAATTTCAAAACTGGCGGAAAGAAGGGATTAACATTGCCAACTTAAACAATGGCTGAAAGAAATTTAATAAAGAACAAACTTATAAATACTAAATTTCTTCAAAAAAAGGGTTCCTTCACTTCGCACTAGGGTGCACAATTGTAGTTCTTAAGAGGTGCCATCTAGAAGAGAATGTTCACACTTCTTACTACAGAGCAAACAAATACACATCGAAACTGACATAGTTCAGAACACTTCAAAATTTACAGTAGAGACATCTTCTGAGAACTCAGAGAATTAAAGTGGAAGTTAAAGTTCCGGCTTCCTCCAGTAGAGGAGTTTCAACTGGCGCAATGTTTGAATTAGCGGAGCGGAGGTGTACCGCCCGGTACACACCTCCCCCCCGAAAAGTCCCTCCAAGGGGTAACACAGAAGAACACCAAATTTTGTTTGAGAACAAGGTCCAGGTTAAGTTGTTGATTTAGAAATTAATTGCAGAAGGATTCACAAAAATGTTCTTAAATTGGTTTGATCCAGTTTCAAAATTCTTGGTAGTAATTTTTGATGCAATGTCTTTATGCTTGTAGAAGTTGAATTCAGAAGGGAAAACTTTTAATTCTTAAAAGTGAAGAAAATTTTCCAAGACCACCAAATATTGTAGTTGAATCAAAAAATGTAGTAATTGTTGATATGAAATGTCCATGTAGCTGATTAAGTACTTTCAATGTTGATTAAGTGTGACGGCCAGACCAGCCGCCGCTGCATGTGTCCAGAGGAGACCGCTTGGACCCCTCAAGTACCCTGAGATACCGCTCCTCCGCACCATGAGAGGGGTGGTGGTGTTGAAGCTTGCCGCACACGCGGCGAACGTTTAAAGGCCGCGGGCAAGTTGCGCCGCACATCGGGCTTGGCCGGGAGGAGGGCTCCGGTTCGCCGTACACTGGTTGACCTCCCTGAAGTAGATCGGGCCCGTGCTCTACCCCAAGAGCGGCACGGCGCCGCGCGGCTGCGGGGGCACTGAAACATTAAGATCTCGGCGGCAGAATTTGTTGGACCATTAAAGATTTTAGGGTACAGTCTTTGCGGTGAAGAGGAGGGGCCAGCGGCGTGGAGGTTTTTGTTTTTCATTTTACTTAGCCACTGTTTTGTATGAGCAGGAGACGGGAGCATGGTAATTGCCATGGCGAGGACAGGATGGCAGTTTAACTGGTCGGGGAAGGTTTTACAATAAATGCTTAAATACAAAGAACCTGATTCCAAGGGCAGAAGGCCTCAAAATGAAACCCCCAAAAAATATATAACCTTCCGAATACTTTCAAAATGTTAAATCAAATATAAAATCAGCTACGTTAGCGCGGAAGTTACACAGGTTTCACCTGCGACAGGTGAATTCTAAATATCCTCTCGGTGGCTGGATTGCTTAACAACAAGGTAACGGGAGTAAGGAAATCGAGAATAATACACGGCCCATGAAATCTGGGGGCAAGCTTGCCCGCGGGAACAAAATTTTTGACCATCACCTGGTCACCTACCTTCAAATGGGTGGGTCTCCGTCCACGATCATATCTTTCCTTAACCTTTTCATGAGCCACTTTAAGATTGGCTTTAGCCTTCTTCCAAAGATCTTTAATATTATCTGGATCTATTGTCTCTGGTAGAATGTCACTCAGAGACCAGTGGTTAGAGAGCGGCGTGTTGGGAACAAACTTGAACATCAAAGAAGCTGGAGTAAACTTATGAGATTCATGAACCGCCGAATTCAAAGCAAAAGCTAACCAATGCAGGGACGTGTCCCACCTAGAATGATCTTCATGATGATAGGCAATCAGTGCCGACCTCAGATTACGATTAACCCGTTCAGCCAGAGATGGTTGAGGATAATAAGCAGAAGTAGTCACATGCGAGATGGCTAGATCAAAACAAAATTTACGGAAAAGATTTGAAGTGAAAGCTTTAGCATTGTCGGACACGATATATTGACAAGGACCAAAAGACGCAAAGATAGAATTTAAACAGGAAATGGTGGATTGAGCGGTAGCCAGCTTAGTCGGAAATAACCAAGAAAATCTTGTAAAACCATCTACACATACAAGGATGAACTTGTTGGCATTCCCCTTTGACTGGGGGAAGGGTCCTACGTAATCTATGTAGAGACGTTCCATGGGGCGCGACGCTTGATGAGAAGACAAAAGGCCTACCTTGGTGGACATGGTTGGTTTACTAAGCAAACAAGATTTACAAGCTTTAACTAGTTCACGAATTTCACCGTCCATACCCTTCCAGATAAACTTTTCACGGATCTTTTCCCGGGTTTTGAAGATGCCTAAATGCCCCCCTAATGGGGTCTCATGATAGTACTTGAAGATCATTGGCACGAGAACAGCTGGAACCACTACCTTCATCTTGTTATCATGCCTCGATGGGCAACATAGAACACCATTCCCCAGCACATAAAGGACTACATGTTCCCCAGAAGAAAGGGTTTCCATAATGGGAGCCAGCGTCGGATCTTTCCGTTGATATTTCTCAAGATCCCTAAACAACATGGGAGCATCAGTTAAAATGGCATTAACCTCAGGCCGCATGGACTCAGGAGGTGAAGAACTATCAACCAGTTCATGGGTCTCTACATTATTGGAAAACATACGGCTTAGTCGGTCTGCCACAACATTTTCAGTACCTCGAATATGTCTCACGTCGAATTGGAAGACAGAAATTCTGATGGCCCACCTGGCTATGCGACCAGTACGACGCGGCCTACCTAAGACCCAACTTAAGGCTTGGTTATCTGTCCCCAAGTCGAACTTGGCGTGTTCCAGATAGAGACGGAACTTTTCTAAAGCAAATAAAACTGCCAAGCCTTCGAGCTCGTAGATGTAATACTTGGCTTCTTGAGCCGATAGAGTTCTAGAGGCATAGGCGATGGGTCACCTCCCTAGTTCGGTCTCTTGAAGAAGGACCGCCGTCACTGCCGACGACGACGCGTCGGTTTGAACGATGAATTTCTTCGAGAAATCTGGCATAGCAAGAACAGGGGCATTACAAAGAGCTAATTTCAGGTCTTCAAAAGCGGCTTGTTGAGAAGGCCCCCACTCGAATTTGATGCCTTTCCTACGAAGAAGGTTCAAGGGTGCCGCTCTATTAGCGAAGTTAGGAATAAATTTCCTGAAGAAATTCACCATACCAATGAACCTGGCAATACCTTTGATGTCCTTGGGAGGTTTGAAATCACGGATGGCCTGTGTTCTGGAGTGATCGACTGCAACACCATCGGGCGACACAATATGCCCTAGAAATTACATAGAGGGCTTTGCGAAGGCGACCTTGGACAACTTCATAGTTAATTCCGCCTTACGAAGGCGATTGAGAACTTCTTTCAGATGATCTACATGTTCTTCGAATGCCTCCGAAAATACGACGACATCATCAAGATAGTGGTACAAGTACTCGAATTTGATGTCGAAGAAGACCCTGTCTAGTAGCCTCGTAAGCACAGCTGCTCCCGTGGGGAGCCCGAAAGGCACGCGGATGTACTCATACAAATTCCAATCCGTGGCAAACGCTGTAAGATGTTTAGATTCTTCAGTCAAAGGAATTTGATTATAGGCCTGATTTAGATCCAAAATGGTAAAGAACTTAGCTTTACGGAACCATGAGAAACAAGAGTGAAGGTCTGGAAGGGGCACAGATTGTAACACCACCTTCCGATTGAGAGCCCTATAATCAATCACAGGCCTGAAGCCACCCTGGGGTTTCGGGACTAGAAAAATAGGCGACGAATACGCCGACTTAGAGGGCCGAATAATACCATCCTTTAACATTTGATCCATGATTTCTTTCAATGCCTTCATTTTAAGTGGAGATAGCCTATGAGGTGGAAAACGGACAGGAATCGAATCAGTGACCTCAATTTTGTATTCAATAAGGTCAGTAACACCAAGAGTATCAGAGAACACCTCTGGAAACGACTGACACAACTTACGAATACTGTCAGCCTGCTCCTCTGGTAGATGTGTAAGGTCTAACAACATCTCATCCTGGGTAGGCGAAATAGATGAACACGATACAGAATTACACTTTAACAACGGGATTTTACAATTAGAAGCAAATTTGAATCTGCACGACCTGCTCTGGATGTCGAGCACTAAAACAGTAGAAGACATGAAATCCGCTCCCAATATAATGGGGCAAGACAAGTGCTTTGCCACAAACAATCTAACTTTCCAAGTAAATTTATAAATACGATTTTTTCTTTTAAGGAGCCTAAAATTTATAATGGAGAAGAATTAGCCGAAACGTATTGAACCGAAGACGAACAATAGTCAGGAAGTTTACAAACAGATTTCAATTTCGAATACCATTCAGCCGAAATAATAGAACAAACACTGCCTGAATCTAAAAGAGCAGTTATAGGCTCATTATTCACCTCAATTTTAAGAAAAGGTACAGGTGCGGGGGAATCCGCCGCAATCCTAAGACATTCCTTAGGGCCTTCAAAAGATAAATTTGAAGCCTGAGTTTTCCCTGAAATTTTGGTATGTTTACTTAGGGCTGAGCCTCGAGAAGAAGGGTTCGCCGACTCAGCCGATGCCACTAGTCATTATTATTGGCATTGGTGGAAGTTGCACCAGAAGTCGAGCAGGAGGGGGTGCTATTAGAATTTGGGCAATTCTTGGCGATATGGGAAAACGCGCCGCATTTAAAACAGCCTCGAGATGACTCTGCTCTATTCCTTGTCCCACTAGACTTGATTGATGGGCACTTGTTCCGAAGATGGTCGGACGACCCACAAGCGTAACATTTACGGGGTGAGAATGGTCGGCGTGGCGAGATCGAAAGCTACTAGAGGATGGAGGGGGTTCTTTCGCGACACGCAAGGTATCGGCATATTTAACCCCTTCGGCTGATACGGCCAATGCTTCCAGCTCAGAAAAGGTTTGCGGGCATGCCGCAAAACACAAATATGACCTATAGGATGGTGAAATGCCTTCCACAATAGCATGAACAATTTGATCTTCAGGAAAATGAAGAGCAAACACCCTGGTATAAAATTTGATGTCCTGGATGAAGTTGGCAAGACTTTCGTCCAGACGCTGTACCCGATAGTAGTGCTTTTGAATAAGGGATGACCTAGCTCGAGCCGGAATGAAGTTTGCGGGAAGGTGTGCATGAAAGTCTTCAATAGATGACTGTTCAGCAATTGCCCTGACTATTTTGTCTGAGAGGACACCTACGGCATACGGATAAATAATTTGTAGAATTTGGGAAGCAGAGAGGGAAAATACTAGGGCATGATCTTGGAACTCGACCAAAAATCTCAAAAATTAAATTACCTCACTGATGAAGTTAACCGAAAACTTGGAAATACCCCTGAGCAACATTGCTAATGGATGAGGCAAACTGCTGAACCCAGGGGACATAGTAGGTAGAGGCTTCAGTGGTAAAGAAGCTAATTCAGAACGTGCGTTATTCAACGAGGTACGGCGTTCAGACTCGTTGTCCACTGGGGACGAGGTTTGTTGAGCTCCAACAGTTTTCCTATTGGCTTCTCCCTTAGGAGACTCTTCCTCGCTACCTACGTTCACGGTAGTGGGTTGATCAGTTTTGGGAGGAACTTCCCCAGTTAACAATTGGGTAACCTTACTGGACAATTCAGAAAGATTTTCAAGAACAACACTAGCTTCCTTCCTCTGAATGTCATTCAACTTCAGAGACAATAGATCGTTAACTCTATTAGAAAAATGAAATAACCTGGCTTGCACACGTTTAATTTGATTAGGAGAAGGGTCATTTTCTTCAAAAAAGGTAATCACGGATGCCAGCTCAGTAGTATTGTCAGTGATCGTGGAGAGAGAGACGTCAATTTCTTTCTCTCCCAAAGTGGGGATGGAAATGGGCAAATCAAGGCCTCTCTAAGCTTATTGGTGTCTACCGCAACCGTGCATCCAGATTGCACATTTCTAATTGTTAATTCATAAATCCACTCCTCCTTGCGCAAATAGTTGAGATGGAGGACATCGCGAGGGCCGGACATGATGACCAAAATTTAACAGCTTTGAAAAATGAAAAAGAAAAAGTCCAGCGACAGAGAAAATTGTTAGAGTTCGAAAGCAAAGCAACGTTTAGCCATCAAAAGGGGCTAATTTGAGACCCATTCAACCACGCTCTGCTACCACTTGTTACCGTGGTTTGGTGGATCAGCAGAGGTGAAAGAAGGTGCTGGGAAGAATAGGTCTCAATATACGAAATTAAAGTTAATTTAAAATTTAACAAGGTTATATATTCTTTTCAAGATCAAGAAATAACAAATATAACAGGTACTCAGTAGCCTAGCAACAAATCAAGAATGTACAATTACGGTTGTTACAGGATTTGGGCTCCGAGACCCAGACACACAATTCTTGAGCAATTAGCCCAACTTTACCCAAATACAAGGTTTGACAAAGGGGCAGAAAACCCCAATCATGCCCAGGAGCACTTGCTCCCTATTACTCAGTAAAGCCTGCTCGAGGCACACAGAAACCAAATTTAAGAAAGAGCAACCCGCTCTCAAAGTTCAAGCCTATCAAAGGCCACACCAAACTCCACCTTCAAGCTGTCCTCCAAGCACATGAAAACAGGGGTAAAAATACCCAACCTACTGAGGCCTATTCAATAAAGAAACAAGACAATTATATGGCCCCCAAAATACCAATTTGAGAGGAGGCGTAACTGCACTCCTAACACACTTCTTTAAAACCTATTTGACCGAGCTCGATAGCTGCAGTCGCTTAAGTGCGGTCAGTATCCAGTAATCGGGAGATAGTAGGTTCGAACCCCACTGTCGGCAGCCCTGAAAATGGTTTTCCGTGGTTTCCCATTTTCACACCAGGCAAATGCTGGGGCTGTACCTTAATTAAGGCCACGGCCGCTTCCTTCCTACTCCTAGCCCTTTCCTATCCCATCGTCGCCGTAAGACCTATCTGTGTCGGTGCGACGTAAAACAACTAGCAAAAAAAAAAAAAACCCTTTTTGGCACTAGGCCGCTTATGAAAGGGCTAATCCCATACTACGGAGGTGACACGATTGAAAAAAGTTATGACATTACGAGTAGAAGGGAAACTGTAATAAAAACGTAGTCACCTCAAAACAAAATGAATGGGAGCTCGAGAGGGTTAGGCACTCTCTATCCCAATTTGTAGTTAAAGAAACATAATTTATACCAAGTGTCTTTTACATTTTAAATATAGGTTACATGAGGAAAGTTTCGAACCCGCCCCGAGGGTTAAACTGCTGAGCTAGCAAGAAAATAAGTTATAAAACGGCCATTACCTGATGGTTGAACTGCTGCCCGAAGAAAGAGGCGCTTCCCGCCCTCTGCTACATAATTACACAATGAGAGATGTTACTGAACTGGCCCGGAGACCCAACAATCAGCAGTTTTTATACCCTCGTGGAACATTCGAGACCTTTCATGAATGATAACACCCGCCCACAAGCTTTTTATTGGACGGCCAAAAGATTACATGTCAAAACTGGAGAAGAAAACCAGGATTGGTGGAAAATTAATTACAGAAATTTGCGATTGGCCAATTTCAAAACTGGCGGAAAGAAGGGATTAACATTGCCAACTTAAACAATGGCTGAAAGAAATTTAATAAAGAACAAACTTATAAATACTAAATTTCTTCAAAAAAAGGGTTCCTTCACTTCGCACTAGGGTGCACAATTGTAGTTCTTAAGAGGTGCCATCTAGAAGAGAATGTTCACACTTCTTACTACAGAGCAAACAAATACACATCGAAACTGACATAGTTCAGAACACTTCAAAATTTACAGTAGAGACATCTTCTGAGAACCCAGAGAATTAAAGTGGAAGTTAAAGTTCCGGCTTCCTCCAGTAGAGGAGTTTCAACTGGCGCAATGTTTGAATTAGCGGAGCGGAGGTGTACCGCCCGGTACAATTATTATTATTATTACCTGTAGTACAAGAGGGCAAGAGGGGTACCTAATATTCGCTGCACAAAGGAAATATTGTGCCAGCCCCGTAGTCTCTGGGTAGCGTGCCGGCCTGGTCAGCGATTTTCAACTGCATCTGTGGGCTGCTTCGAGAGGTCCACTTGTTTATACACTTGAAAAGCTATCTGACGGTGAAGACGACCGCTGTCAAGAAAGCCGAGAATAACGAACGGGAGGATTCGTTACGCTGAGCACGCGTCACCTCATAATCTGCAGGTGAAGAGTGGTCGCTTAGTAGGCCAAATGCCCTTCGAAGCAGGAATCACTAGAGAAGTGTAGTATGTGTACCAACTGCAAGGTTGACGTAACGAGCGTAAGTTAAGAGTCCTAACTCCCTTTTATGTAAATACCACTCTACCGCAGATAGGCCTACTTCAGCCACGGAAAAATATATGAAGTCGATCAGTTTGAAAATGACGAAAAATTACCTCCAAATAACAGAAGGATATGGTAAATGAATGTAAAATACATGCTTAAATAACGTTATGGAAAAGACACGGCAAGTGTTTAACAGGAGCATGAACAAGGAATACAACAAAAATTTATCCATCACCACTTAAGAATAATGTTAATTACAAGCTGAAATAACTTGCATAAATTCTGATTACTGTGATGGTAACTGCTAGCGAGCACGGCCGCGCGGCTTTGCCCTCTTCATAATTCCCGTAACTCTACATCAGGGCCTCTCAGGGTACATGCCCTTGGTGCATGCACTGTGCACGGTGCAAAAGACGACTTCGCTTGGTTGACCTGTCTAGGGAGGTCAAGTCACGAATGCTTCTTATGGAGCCGCCATATTGGGTCTTTAAGCGAGCGTAACCAAAGGCAATTTAGAGGATTTCGGTGCCGTACATTGAAATAATAACAGAACATCAACTATTTTTCGTAAAGAATTTAACTGAGCATGTACTGTTCATGTATATATAACTGTATAACACTTAAATGATATGAATACATTCACAGCTATTTGAATAGGAAGATAATTAGCAGAGCCTGATTTTTTTTTTTTTTTTGAAACAAGAATCAACAGGAAAGCTCATGTCCTACTCTTTTACTTCCTTACAACTTGGTCTTACTGTGTTTCCTATTAATATAATCTGTCAAATACGTAATCTTATTGACAGAAACATAGAAATCTGTACAGTACATGTCATATTATTATTAACGGTACATGAAATACTGAACTTGAAGTACTATACTTAAAGTACTAAGAGACAGTTGTAATAAATTACCTTCAGCGTTTTCTTTATTAAGAAAGTAATTACCGATACTGCGTTTCTAAGGGGTTACCCCAGTGTGTTGACGAACACTGAATGCCTCTTGAGTTGAGTGCATTAAATGATGTATGGTAACTGTTGTTATCTATAAACACTAATCAGAAGAAAACAAATGGAAGGGGTCCAACACTTCGAAAAATGAAGGTATCGGCAAAAGTAAGATGAAGGCCACAAAGTGCATGGAAATGAAAAACTTCCTAGGCCTCGAATGCGCTAATGCCGACGGGGTCGGAAAAGAACAAGTGTTGACCAGGGGAAGTCGGATAGGATAGAATAGGTGAGAGCCAAACACAAGTGAAAGCAATGTCAAGACTCAGCTAAGGCCCTCGTAGTCACAACCCAGATTGATTTCCCCCTGTGGGCGGGGGCAATAGAATAACACCCACGGTATCCCCTGCCCGTCATAAGAGGTGACTGAAAGGGGCATCAGGAGCTCCTAACTAGGGAGCGTGGGTTGGCGACCACGGGGCTCTCAACTGAGTCCTAACGTTCATGCATATAATAATAATAATAATAATAATAATAATAATAATAATAATAATAATAATAATAATAATAATAAATAGAAATTCAGTCACTATTAAGTTGAGTTAACCTAGGTTAGGCTATTTTAGGGATTACATTAGGATATTATGTTAGGCTACGGTACGTTAAATTACAGTAGTTGGTTAGTGCGAGTGTTGTGATCTTTAAGTATTTGTCCAGCCAGATAATGTACTCCATAGAGCATTTACGGTGAATGAAATATAGCTGTAAATAATAACTACAGTACCGTAAAAGACTGCTATTAACAATTATTGTTGTAATGATGACAAGCTGGACACAAATTGTTGGTTTGAAGAGATAGGCCAGCGAAATTAACCAATTACGGTTAAAATTCCTGACCTTGCCGGGAATCGAACCCGGGACCGCTATGACCAAAAGGCAAACACGCTAATAATTTAGCCATGGAGCCGAACGCATGAAAATGAAATTTTCATAAACAACAATACTATAGTGCTATTAAAACAATGTGCGTGTTCTGACAGGTCGCAGCACGTGGCGCCGAAAAAAGGAGTGGGAGAGCTGTGTTGCCACATGATCCGGCAGGAGTTACTACATCACAGTTAACATCTCTCGTTCTGCGCTAGGCTCTGCGGAAAATAATATCCATTAACGGCGATCATGAAAGCGTTACAAAAACATTAAATACCGTTGCTGGCTCAGCAGTAATTTTATCAGCTCAAATATCGTAAGACAAACTCCTCATTCCCCTTCCTCATAGGCTTTGATCAGTCTATCTCCGGAAGATTGATTTTAATTTTAGGTAGATTTCAGTATCAGAATAGCATTTTGACAGGCCTGCTCAACGTTCTGGGTTCAGATCTCCTTTTATTTCTTTTCTTTTTATTTCCCTATTGTAATTACTGTAGCTTGAGAATTTTTTAAAGCTGCTGCTGTTCTTTCTACAACTTCGTTAACTTCTATCAGTGGGCCTCCATTTTCCCTTTCAGCCTCAAAATATTCCCGTAAGGCGCATACCATATCGCGAGCTTGACCACGAATAGCGAAGCGATGCCTCCCCATTACCCTTGCCTTTTTTCTAGGTGAATGAATTCTTGGTTTAGCGGCGCTCTGAACGGGTTGCAACATTTTGAGTTCTGTAAATAAGATGGTGTTAAAATGACACTATACTACACAATACTATATCAAATTTACACTACACTAGAATTCCAGCCTCGATAACGATACACTTATTAACACGAACACAAAAGCACTATAATATTTAGCTGATTTCAAAAACACAATATAGCCTACAGATAATGTCACTCAAAGTAGACATTGTTATATAGCCCAGTCACATGTGCTAAGGTATACTATGTTGGCAACGTGGAACTCGGACCGACCGCCCCTAGAAGCTATCTTACAGCGGGGGTAGGAAAAGGGAGAGTGCATGTCGAGCTGGGATTGGCTGAAACGGGAGGCATGTACTGGTTGTCATAGTAACTGCCACCTCCTACTACCACGCTGAGAACTGTCAGAACACGCACATTGTTTTAATAGCACTATACTATTACACATTTCCAGTTACTTTCCTTGCTTGTTTTGAAAGACAGTTCCCTTTCTTTGGGAGGTTTCCTATCACATGTCAAAGACTTGGGTGGATTAGGGACGTTGAAAATTGTTGGGATGGAATTCCACTTGAGCAGTTTCCGTGCATCTGCCCTCTTTAGTTCAAATAGCGATTCTTCAAAATTTTGCTAGAAGAAAATACATAATAAGACCTATTAATATAAAACATCGTTCATACAAACATATTACTGTATTATTCAGGAATAATACGAGTGTATAAGTTCACAAAACCGCGTACAAGACGGAATTATCTGTAGATTACCATTTGTCATGCCTACGGTTTTGTACCCACGGACCTCTCCTTTGCTTAACTTTCGGGAAGCGAAACACTCTAATTCCGTTAGTTGTCTTATTTTGACAATTTGGAGCGGCACAGTATCCCATTTTATTTCAAAATACAAGTAATAACTCACATCATTACATCGTGCACGCCCACATAACAACGATATTTGAGACCCAGTATGGCCGCCACCGCAAAGGATTGTGGTAGCGTGACCAGACCTCCCTAGACAGACCTTGATTTGGAGCAATAGCGCTGTCTCTCTCTTTCCCCACGCCTGTCTTGCTCGCTCCCCCTGTCTCCCTCTTCCACACTTGCCCTGTAGCGCTCCAAATCCGAGCTGAGTTGCGCCGAGTAGAGCCGAGCTTAGCCGAGTAGCCCATGGACGAAGCGTTGGTCCGAGACAAGCCGAGCGCGACCGATGCACAGTGCACGGAGCTCTTTCGCCTCGATTTGCACGCGTGAGATTTTGGGCGTTTGAGAGGCCCTACTCTACATAAACACGTTCACGAGTCAGTACTGATTACTTGAGGTGGTTACTGGTAGCGTACAGGACCGAGTACACGTGAGTATTGCCGAACCGCTGTTATTTCAGTAACTGGATATTATAATACTGGTTAGTAAAAATGCTGGTTACGGGAGGCAGTATATTTAATTGTTTTTAAGCTATTTGTTTGGGGCGTCGACCCATTTGGATCTTTTGCCCCTACTGCATCATATTGTATGATCCTGCGTGTAATTGGAATGGCGGTAGTGTGGAATGTTGTGTGTGAGGAAATGATTACGGACGTCACAAACACCCAGATCCCAGGCCAGGGATATTAATCATTGCAATTAAACCCTTGACCCGGCCGGGAATCGAATTCGGGGCCCCCGGGTGACAGGCGGTTGCCGGACGCTGTTATTTCAGTAACTGAGTATTTCCTGTAATAATTACAAGACCCAAGCACATACTGGTAAAACATCCTTCTTAAGTTCTTTACCAGCCACAATTTTCTTGGAAATATCACTTCGTTTTTAACGTCTGCAAGGTAGATGCAAGTAAGCTATGTTAAGCTTTTTACGTATTATTTTCTCCGTCTCCATCAAACAACCGACTTCCATGGAGAAATATATTAAGTCGGTCATTTTAAAAACGAACAAAACTACAAAAAAGATCCTATAACAGAGAAATGTACTGTAAAACGAATGTAATAGGCACATATAAATAACTATGTAGAGAAAAGCTGAGGCAAGTGCTGAATATTAACGTGATGTTTTAAACAATAATTACAATAATTAAAAAGTGTCCGACTCGTTGGCTGAATGGTCAGCGTACTGGCCTTCGGTTCCGAGGGTCCCGGGTTCGATTCCCGGCCGGGTCGGGGATTTTAATCGCTTCCGATTAATTCTTCTGGCTCGGGGACTGGGTGTTTGTGTCCGTCCCAACACTCTCCTCTTCATATTCAGACAACACACTACACTACCAACCACCACAGAAACACGCAATAGTGATCACATCCCTCCGTATAGGGTTGGCGTCAGGAAGGGCATCCGGCCGTAAAACAGGGCCAAATCCACATGTGCGACGCAGTTCGCACCCGCGACCCCACAGGTGTGGGAAAAGCGGTAGGAAAAGAAGAAGAAGAAGAAGACAATAATTAAAAAGTACAACACAACGTTACCCTAAATAATATAAACCGTACTGCAAATGAATGCAAAATTCAAGCTTAAATATTTAGAGCAACAATACAATTTTGCATTACATCGCACCGACAGTGGGGTTCGAACCCACTATCCCCCGAATACAAGCTGACAGCTACGTGGCCCAAGCCACTTGCTCGGTATATATTTAGAGAAAAACCAAAGCAACTGCTAAATAGGAACTTAAATTTTTAATAATATAATAACAAAAATACAACAAATTGAACTCCACAAAATTGGCCTATAATAATAATATAAATGAATTCAAAATGCATGCTTAATTAACTGTACTATATGTCCAACCCTTGTTCTGTTTCTCGGCGAGGCCGGCTATATATATTACAATTTTGCTCTACGTCGCACCGACACAGATAGGTCTTGACGGCGACGATGGGATAGGAAAGGGCTAAGAGTGGGAAGGAAGCGGCGTCGCCTTAATTAAGGTATAGTCCCAGCCTTTGCCTGATGTGAAAATGGGAAACCACATAAAACCATCTTCAGGGCTGCCACTATTTTCCGGATGATGCAAGCTCCCAACTGCGCGCCCCTAACCGTACGGCCAACTGTATTTGTGCAGCACTAAATGAGTTAAGACTGCCGGGGCTAGTGCATATGTAATTTTGAGATACAGAATACCTCATCAGTTCTACAGTATATGTATGTACAATATCAGAATCGATTTTTACAGGTAATACCAGCAGATAATAATAATAATAATAATAATAATAATAATAATAATAATAATAATAATATACCGAGCGAGTTGCTACGTGGTTTAGGGCACGCAGTCGGCAGATTGAGAGTTCAAACCCCACTGTCGGCATTTCTGAAATTGCTTTCTCGTGCTTTCCCATCTTCACACGAGACAAATTAAGGCCACGGTCACTTCCTTCCCAGTTCCAGCCCTGCCCTATTCCCTTGTCGCCATAAGACCTGTCTGCGACGGTGCGACGTAAAACAAGTCCAGTAATAATAATAATAATAATAATAATAATAATAATAATAATAATAATAATAATAATAATAAGAGCTTTGTCTGTACATTGTTCAGAATTTAAAAAGGATGGTATTTCTGTACCGGTCGTGTCCATAGTAGCAAGGAAATGCACTTTTTAATTTTCCGTGATTTCTGTCTGTCTGTATGTATGTGTGTACACGCATCACGAGAAAATGGCTGAAGAGAATTTAATGAAAATCGGTATGTAGTGTCCGTGAATAAGTCGCTACAATCTAGGCCATAAATAATCTTATTCACGCTGAGAGAAATGGTAGTTTAGGGGAAGGCCTAAAATTTAATTGTCAAATATTTATGTTATTAGTGGTCCTATCTTAGTGAAAATCGGTATGCGAAATCAGGAAATAAGTCGCTACAATCTAGGACATAAATAATTTTATTCACGCTGAGTGGAATGGTAGTTTAGGGGAAGGCCTAAAATTTAACTCTCAAATAGTTTTATTAATGGTCCTATCGACAAATACTACATTACTAAAGTTATATAGTATTAAATTTCCGATCATTTATGTCATATACATTTTTACCTTACCGGCTATAACAGAGGTATTCATGAATTTGGATTTTTGTTGCTGTGCATATCAGCGCCAAGTCACGAGAAAATGGGTAAACAGAATGTAATGACAATCGTTATGTAAAGTCGGAGAATAAGGAACTACAGTCTACGCTATAAGAATAATTTCGTAAGACGCCGTAATATCACAGAGTTGATAGAAAACTAAATGTGAAGGCCTACAATACAGAAAGCTCATAACATTGCAAAACAATAACATTACGTCGACTATTGTTTGTTGTGATGTGCTTTGTGCCTTCTGTTGCCAGTCATGTCCGATAGATGGGACTACTGCTGTATACCGAGTATTTCTTAAAATTTGCTTTACGTCGCACCGACACAGATAGGTATTATGGCGACGATGGGATAGGAAAGGGCTAGGAGTGGAAAGGAAGTGGCCCTGGCGTTAATTACGGTACAAGCCCACCATTTGTCTTGTGTAAAAATGGGAGACCACGGAAAACCATCTTCAGGGCTGTCGACAGTGGTTTTCGAACCCACTGCCTCCCGGATACAAACTCACAGCTGCGCGCCCCTAACCGCACGGCTAACTCGTCTGCTCATACAGAGTATAACAGCCTGCCTGAATATTGGCGGGAAGTAGCTGGTGAGTTACATTTCTTCTTAAACATGCCATTCCTCTGGATCGTACATTTTCTGATACTACTGGTACGTAACAAAACTGTTTCATCATAGCATTCGAGCTATTCAATCCCTACCCTGAGGTACTGATTGGCATGAGCAGTGTGTGTATTTAACGGAACAGTGGCAGAGGAATATTCATGGCAGTCTGCGGCCTGGTCACTCCAGCATTGGAACTTTGGACTGTTAGATCGGCATCGTGGTACTGTTCGTTAAAAGTGAGAACATGTGCGGTTTATCATTTGAGCGAGTATTTTATATGATAACATTGCTTTTAATCCCTACATTCCTGCTGACGTATTTGTAATGGCCTAAGTTGACTGTAGTTAGAAAAACCACAAAGACAGTCTTTCTGAGAATCCCGTAGCGAAGCACGGGTACATCATCTAGTAATATATAATTCTGCGTTCTAGACTTTCTTCAACTGATATAGGTTTCTGAGAAACGCTGGAGTGGCGGCATTTCGTCCTGAAAAGGTTCTTTTCTTCTTTAATTTACTGACATGAGTCTCTTAAATTGGATTCCGCAACACTGAGCAAAGAGAGGGAGATGGATACAACCCCACAGAACACTTATGCACTTGCCCCCGTTTTACCTTGCCTGCTTACGTTAAAGAGTATGAACATAAAATTGGTTTACTTAAAAAAATACTTATCTCCACTTCTGGCGTTGCTATTTTTAAATTAATTGTTGGGTGAATCCTTTCCACGTGCTTTTTTTTAAATTTGATGTGCAAGACTTGTAAGAGCATTATTCTTCCACCGAGCTCGATAGCTGCAGTCGCCAAGTGCGGCTAGTATCCAGTATTCGGAAGATAGTGGGTTCGAACCCCACTGTCGGCAGCCCTGAAGATGGTTTTCCGTGGTTTCCCATTTTCACACCAGGCGAATGCTGGGGCTGTACCTTAATTAAGGCCACGGCCGCTTCCTTCCCATTCCTAGCCCTTTCCAGTCCCGTCGTCGCCATAAGACCTATCTGTGTCGGTGCGACGTAAAGCAACTTGCATTATTCTATCCGCACATAGAACATTTCGTGAACTAGCTTTCTATTATGACATATGACCACATCAAGCTTGTCTTTGCCCTCTTCATAACGTTGACGATATAAATGCACGGTAACAACTCAATCCTGGTCGGTGAAATGAAATGTCGTATGGCTTTTAGTGTCGGGATATCCCAGGACGGGTTCGGCTCGCCAGGTGCAGGTCTTTCTATTTGACTCCCGTAGGCGACCTGCGCGCCGTGATGAGGATGAAATGATGATGAACACAACACATACACCCAGCCCCCGTGCCATTGGAATTAACCTATTAAGGTTAAAATCCCCGACCCGGCCGGGAATCGAACCCGGGACCCTCTGAAGCGAAGACCAGTACGCTGACTGTTCAGCCAACGAGTCGGACATCCTGGTCGGTAAAATACGCATTAAAGTAGAGGCGGTTACTGCTAGCGAGTACAGCCACGCGCTACCGGTGTTAATCGAGTTCACCCGAGTATTGTCGAGTTGCAGTTATTTCAGTTTTTTTTTCTTTTTGATACTTGCTTTACGTTGCACCGACACAGATAGGTCTTATGGCGACGATGAAACAGGAAAGGCCTAGGACTGGGAAGGAAGCGGCCGTGGTCTTAGTGAAGGTACAGTCCCAGCATTTGCCTGGTGTGAAAATGGGAAACCACGGAAAACCATCTTCTGGGCTACCGAGAGTGGGATTCGAACCAACTATCTCCCGGATGTGAACTCACAGCTCCGTGCCGTAAACCGCACGGCCAACTCTCCCGGTAGTTATTTCATTAACAGGATATCTCATGTACCCGTTACAAGCGCGTACTTGTTCAAAATACTCGTTACGTTATTTACCAGCCATCACTAGAAGGCAGACAGTCGTCCAACGGCTAGCTACACCTTACTTCAGAAACGCTGAGGATGCTCTGTATAAGCGGCTTACTGAACAGCTGGACTGAATCTAGCTCGTGAGGCTTAACTCGCTGACATCTCTCCAAAATTTACATTTTCAAACCTTCAGCTCATTTAGTTTGTGTACTGGCAATGTGTAAATATTGTATATATCTCAAGTGTTGTAGTAAAATGTTTATGTGACAAAACCGTCCGCTATATGAAAAGACTTTTCCTTCAACGGAAGCTGGACTTTGAGTTTAATATGCAAGTAGCGCATATTTCACAATACTGTATCGTTGCGAATCTCCTTTAATAACACTTTATTTCGTGTGTGTGTGTGTGTGTGTGTGTGTGTGTGTGTGTGTGTGTGTGTGTGTGTGTGTGTGTGTGTGAAATAACTCGCTTAATACACAACAGTTATAAAACGCAAGAAGCTGCAATATTACAATATTTTGGAACAAGTAACTGGGGAGTGACAGCCAAATGAACAAATTAATCTTTGTTCAGAGCCATGGCAGAAACTATTAAAAACAGAAAACATCCACACTACGGGGGCCTGTATTTAGGAGACTATTGGATATATATAATCACAGGAGATGTCCGTCTCCATGGCTAAATGGTTAGCGTGCTAGCCTTTGGTCCAGAGGGTCCCGAGTTCGATTCCCGGCCGAGTCGGAGATTTTAACCTTAAATGGTTAATTCCCTTGGCTCGGGGACTGGGTATTTGTGCTGTCCCCAACATCCCTGCATCTCACTCACCACACTTAATACTATCCTCCACCACAGTAACACGCAGTTACCTACACATGGCAGATGCCGCCCATCCTCAACGGAGGGTCTGCCTTACAAGGGCTGCACTCGGCTAGAAATAGCCACACGAAATTTATTTACTGCAGGAGATGAGTGGTGGTGTTTTTCTAGTGAAGTGCTCTACGAAAACTGGTTTCATAGGATTTGATTGAGTGGCTTAAGTCTGTCTTAGGTGTGTTTGCCTCAATTTTGAACACGACACAACTGACGATGCAATTTCTTCTTACTTACAAGGTTAGGATCACCTAGAAGTACGTTTTAGTCCCATTAGAAGTCATGGTGATCATACAACTCCACTGCTAGGCAGTTTAAAGCAGCATACAAACGACTTTTTCTCCATATACAGATAGGTACTACAACCAGTGCCAATTGCTCTGCAGTTGACCCTGCTAAAATTGTGAATTGTATAGACCGCACTCGAATAACTGGTGATCCTATTAATCTGCCTGCAAGCGGTACTGATGCACTTGTTTCATTCCACACTCAGTCAGCTTGACGTCATATGTTGAAGATGTGGTGGAATATTATGGCAGGTTTTATTGTGAAAAGATTACACAAAGCGGTTAAATGTTATGTTTGCAAGGTGGTTATCCAAAACAACACTTTCACATTCAGCACTCCTGAAGAGAAAAAAAAACAGAAATGGATTTTCTATCTCATCGTTAGATTTCAGGGAAGGTGAAAAGATGAAGCAACATTTCCAGTTCAAAATGACAAAGATGAAGGACCCTGTAAATGTACTTGTAATGGCAGTACTGAACCAATCAATCAATCAATACTGATCTGCATTTAGGGCAGTCGCCCAGGTGGCAGATTCCCTATCTGTTGCTTTCCTAGCCTTTTCCGAAATGATTAAGGGTGGTAAGGAATTTTAAAGACCCACCTTATTATAACAGAGAAATAAAGAGACTAAGAAGGAGGTGCAGACTGGAAAGAAATAGAGTTAGAAATGGCTGTGGAAGTAAGGATAAATTGAAGGAACTTACTAGAAAATTGAATCTAGCAAAGAAGGCAGCTAAGGATAACATGATGGCAAGCATAATTGGCAGTCATACAAATTTTAGTGAAAAATGGAAGGGTATGTATAGGTATTTTAAGACAGAAACAGGTTCCAAGAAGGACATTCCAGGAATAATTAATGAACAAGGGGAGTGTGTATGTGAGGATCTTCAAAAGGCAGAAGTATTCAGTCAGCAGTATGTAAAGATTGTTGGTTACAAGGATAATGTCGAGATAGAGGAAGAGACTAAGGCCAAAGAAGTAATAAAATTTACATATGATAACAATGACATTTACAATAAGATACAAAAGTTGAAAACTAGAAAAGCGGCTGGAATTGATCAGATTTCTGGGGATATACTAAAGACAATGGGTTGGAATGTAGTACCATATCTGAAGTACTTATTTGATTATTGTTTGGGCGAAGGAACCATACTAAGAGAGAAGTGTTTGATGAATTTCAGGAGCATACATTTCATTCTGCGCCCCTTGACAACCACAGTCATCGGACGAAGTGGGCAGTTTTGATTGAATATCTCAAAGCGGGGTTCCACCATAAAGCACGGCTTGAAAAAAAGAAGCACAGTGTGAGGGTACGAAGCTTTCATACGAAGACTGTTCTATTAAAAAACCAGTAATGTTAAGTAGGCTGGTTTATTATAATATAAAAATTGCATTTGCTTCGTAAACATGTTATAGTGTGTAGGCCTATATGAAGATTTCTACGTTTCCTGTGACTGAAATATTTATATGCTTATGTTTCTTATGTCAGAGGATGCCAGTGAGGTATGTTAGCATTGATTTGTATTAGTGTTCTACTTTAGGCACATTCCCTCTATTCATTCTTTCTATAAGTCAGGATGATTTGTATTGAAATTCATTCTTAAATTACATTTCATGTTGGCATGTCTTGTTTCTGTACTTGGGGGAACATTACTGAATGCTGGAGGATATTTTCTATTCTTCAGACGTTACGTCCTATTTGTAAGCCTACTTCAAATGTGGCATTATGGGATTTAAACTAAGCCTAATTTAGTAGATGGCAGTGCAGTGAAACTTTCTGTGTTGCTTTATTTGTATTCCTTTATTAGGCTAGAGGCTTTACGTCACACCGACACAGATAGTTTATGGCGACGATGGGATAGGAAAGGCCTAGGAGTTGGAAGGAAGCGGCCGTGACCTTAGTTAAGCTACAGGAGGCCTGGTGTGAAAATGGCAAACCACGGAAAACCACCTTCAGAGCTGCCGACAGTGGGATTCGAACCCACTATCTCCCGGATGCAAGCTCACAGCCGTGCGCCTCTACCCGCACGGCCAACTCGCCCGGTATACCCCATCAATATGTATTATTACTATTATTATTGTACCGGAGGTATACCTACTCCGATCATTTAAAATTAGAGCTTTTTAGAAGGCCATCCCACATAAGAACAGTGAAAATTATCTCCGAAGAAGTTTCTAACTTTGTCTTCAGATGTCTCTACTGTCGACTTATGTGACCTTCTGATGGGAGGATGGACAATTAATTTTGAAGAGCATTTTGGTATTCATATATTTTCTAAACTGAACTTTTTGCAGATTGTTTTTGGTGTTCTAAGATTACTAGCACTTCTATCTCTTCCCTCCTTCTTAAAATGTTAGCCAATCAAAATTTTGGAATATTTATTAAATTAACCAATCACAATTTGGGGGAAGGGCGGTGTGCAGGGCTTAGACCCAGAGAGTTCTATAAAAGCACGGACCTTTTGGGTCATGCTGTCTTTCTATCGCTCCAGTCAAGACGTTTAGAGTGTGTTCATAGAGGAGGCAGGGGGAAAGCCTTGCCCATCACCAGAAGACCCACCAGCTCAAGGTAATGACAGACACCTTATAATCATGTAATAGTCTCAGAAAGCTAACTTGAGAGGAAGGTTTCAAAATTCTTTCTTAATGTAAAACTCAATCTTTCATTGTAAATGTTCAAACCAGTCTAAAGACTTTATTAACTTAGGGAATAAATGGTGTGATCCTCTTTTATTTCCCATTCAACTAGGTATCGGCGTGACTATGATTTCGTAAACTTTAAAATTTATCTCTTCTTCTTTTTGAAGTTTAATTTTTTTTCTCCATCTAGTCACCTCTGAAGTATAGTGTTAGCCTCTGTAACGTCGGGCCATAAGCCCACATAGGGTTTTAGAGTTTCAGTGTGTAATTCCAAGGGAGTGCAAGTGTTCGCCTCGTACCATTATGGTTTACGGTTGATATAATAATCCTTTCCTTTTTTCACAAAGTCCATGTAGAATGGACACTTGTTGTCCCTGTTAAATGTTAACTATCTATATTTAAATGTAACTTAGGCTGTCGAGCGAGTAAGCCAGTGAAATCTGTTTATATTTAATCTAATGTAAAAACAGAGAATTGGGCCTTGGAGAAGCTGGAATGTTGTAAATTTTGGAGCTCCGTCTCCTAACTCGTAATTGATTGGAACAATAGTGCTCTTTGTAATAGTGTAACGTTTGAGCTACCATACTCATCTCTTAAAAATCATTATGTCTATTGTACCTGATTATTCTTAGGTTTCCAATAACTATTATTCCTAGAGCTAACGAGCTCGCCTTCTGTCTATTCAACTGCTACATGGTGTTGTACATTTAGATTTGAATTGTGAAACAAACAAGTAAACAATAAAATTTCCAATTTTAGAGTTTTAAATTAATATTTGATCTTTTCTCTGTCCCCCCATTCACGCCCGCACTTTCTTACACCTCTCTAGTCCACAAAACACGGTAACAATTATTATTATTACTTTGTTGTTGAAGTAGCATAATATAAAAGACTCCTCTTTCATGTATAGATAGGTACTCAGTGCTAACTGATATGCAGTTGACACTGCTGTAATTGTGAATTTTTCGACTTATGATAAGTGGAAATTTGTTTTTACCTGTTTATATTTCGACCTTGAGAATTCATTTTTCTTGCCATCTGTTGGTGGTGTATGCTTCACTGAAGTATGATACTCGTGTTCTTTTGTTTCCATAATGTTCCTATAGGCTATGTGCCACTCTTTGTGTCTTGTGCTTGGGCACTGGTTTCATATAGACCTATTTCCGCGAAAAGCACACAAAACACGGTAAATGCAGTATTTTACAGCTGTTTGTGAAAGTTATGAAGTGTTTATTGTAGATGTCAGTTGCATTAATATTTAAAATTAGGATGCACTTTGTGATGGGCAACTTTCAAAGGTTACCTTTCAGCTAATAAGTACAATATAATGCGATAATTGGAAAAAAAATATAAATACTGTACATTATATTAAATAATTATCATTAAACAGTTATATTGTTACTCACAGGGGTGTAATACTTGAAAAAATACACATAAATACTTATTTATATCTACGGTTTGTATTGTAATTTACGCTTAACCACAACAGCCAAGCAGGGTACTCTCAGGTTCGGATTGCGTGGCCTTTTTCGAATGGCACTGTTTGACAGTTCTCCTTAAATCCTCTCAGAAGCTACTTCGAACTAAACCCCGATCATCTGATCGTGATGTTGGCTTCACGCCGAAACATGGACGAGGTGGCGTTATGCTCCAAGAGTACATCCATAAACGTTTCTCCAAATTACCTGATATTTAGTTGGAAACTCGAAATATTTCCTTCCAATATTCACTTTCTATGATAGACACAATTTCAGTAACATTGTCTTCAGAAACTCATGGTGTTGCTAAAAATGCGTCCGATAAGGCTCGGTCAGGTATTTCTGGGGAGATAGCTGGAGATAGTTCAGTATGTATTCATTCTCATTACTTACCATTTCCGTCAAATTTTTTAAACGCTTTTTGGTGGGGAAACAGGCAGTGAAGAGTAATTCACCGAAGAACCATGGTGCTTTTCACGTGCGCCTATGACGTCATGCGACGTTGAAATTACATTTTCACTGTAAAAATCGTTCTTCACTGACAGACGCGGGAGCTACACACGGAAAATCTCAGGATGATCTTCCTTATATTCTGTAATAGCCTGAAATAAGATAAGCATTCTACGAAATAAATAATTTATCAAATTTTTCATATATTTGGTTTTGTATATTTTGGTTCATACTTTGCATTTTTCTTGCTTATTTCACTCTTTTGTTGTACTTATAAGTCCGGGCATTAATAATAATGATCATGATCATGATGACCATGAGTTTTATATGGAAGCAACGTATCTTGGTAATAGATCAGGAGCCACTTTGAATCAATACTCTGTTCCTTAGAAGCTAGTGTGTGAATGTGTTCTTTACTGAAGCTAAGGTTTATAAACACGCCGCATCAAGTTAAATAAGGCACTATCCTATTATTTTCTGGAGTGGGTGGGAGTTCAAGAAGGAAAAATGTTCGCAAGAGGTTATCATGGCTTAATTTTTGTTTCACATTATCCTGTCATTATATGTGTCGGACACAACATGTCTAAGGAGATAGTGGGGGATAGTTCAGTATGTATTCATTCCCATACTTACCATTTGTTCACATGACGCCCAAAATCCACTTCTCTCAGTAGCAGATACCTGTCTTGTAGTATAGGGAAATTAATACACTCTCGAAATATGAATTACAGGTTAAAATTAAAACATAAGAAATGGATATTTATAGAGAAATACTGGCAGGTTTCTTCAAGGTTCATTCAAGGAACAGAGAAGATATACAGAGGTTCACAGATCATGATACTTTCACACAGCATTCGAAAAACAGAATTTGTCCAGTAATAGCACAGAACACACAGAAACTTATTAATATAGCATTCTTAACTCGATAGATACTCTTAGAGCATTCTTCATCTCTTAGTGTAAATAATTTTTAAGTTTCGTCTAAAGTACTTTTCGAATAACGTTCATTTCCTCAAATAAATACTTGGATTACATCACTAACCAGAAGAAGAACACTCCACAAGAAATCTGCCTTCAATCAATTGACTTTTCTACCTACAATATGCTTACAGTCACAAAATTCGAAAGGAATACAAAAAGAAATCAAACGAGATATAATTCACTTCATGAGACATACATATTGAAGATTAAAAACATCACCCTTCACATTGTATGTGTTCGTTCGTTTGCTCAGTATAGGAATCTTGATTTCATTAAGAGAGAAACAAAATCAATTGTGGAGAAGATTTGGAAAGTCAAATGATTATTGATCCTAAAACACATATAGAGCATCTCAAGAGTACTACAATAACTTATGGACATACGAATAACAGGAAACTATGGAATAAGATTTTACAAAATTTCTTCTTGTTATTTCAATGAGTAATATTCAACATACTGAAGTAAAATTCTTGAAAATATTCTTGGACATCCATTATCATCACCAACATCATCATAATCATCATCATCAGAGTAATCATAAATTCTGAAATCAACTTAGGAGCAAACAGAAAAGAAAGAAACACTAGCGCTTTTCCATAATACACAAGAACACATTAATTTCTCTACTAGTATAAGAGAATGAAGTTTCTTAATGAAATATATAATATTAACTATTCACTTGCACATAAACTAAATTAAAACATGTAGGACATTCTCGTAATCAATTATGTTGATATTAAAAGTCAGTCTCAATTGCACGTTCTCTCAGTAGAATAGCACTCTATTTCTCCAAGCTGTATCTAATTTTTCGAGTGGATACTTTCTGGACTTTCCTACCTTACCTAATTATAGTAGAAACGTCAAAATTTCAACTACTTCCGTAGATTGATTTTAAAAGGAAACTGATTCTTCCTACAAAATAACGTTAGGAATTTTGAACTTTCAGTTGTTTAGAGATATCGGTAAAACTCTATTATGTTCGTGATTATTCATCGAAAGGAATTTTATTTTCAGTCGCTGTGTGCATTATGGAATATTCTTTATCATCTCAGTTTTGACCCAGATTGAAATTGTGCTGTTTCCTCAGTTGAAGAATCTTGGAACACACATGTTGGTATTAAATTAAACGGAGCTTGAATTCTCTGAATGAGACATCCACGGCTCGAAGCACTAGACGTCATACAATATTTTGCAACATGTCGATAAAATTGCTAAACTAACGGAACCTTGGACTACCGAAGAGGACCTTGCTCTGTCTCACTGGGAGAAACTGACTACTTCTAACAGTTTTAAAAGTTCTCTAATTTGAATAAAACCATCACGGATTAAACAAAAGTAAATTTAGGATGCTGATGAGGAGATTGTCATTGCATGATAAACACATTCCCACCATGCTTAGCCAACAGATGACTAAATACTTTTTGTCGATGGATTACTCATTTAAATTAGATTTGTGTTTTGTTTGTTTTCTAAATTTTCAAATTATAACAGGTAGAAAATTTTAATATTTATTAGTGAATCATTAAACTCTATTAGGGGAGAAAACTGTAATTTTAACCACCAAACCGCTGCACATGTAGATATGGTGAAACTATAATTTTCGTATCCCTTTTCACAATTTATTGGGGTCATTACTTGTCGTGGATTAGGTCTATATTTTCGTATCCATTTTCCTAATTTATTGGGGTCATTACTTGTCGTGGATTAGGTCTAGATTTTCGTATCCCTTTTTCAAATTTATTTATTGGGGTCATTACTTGTCGTGGATTAGTTCTAGATTTTCGTATCCCTTTTCCCAATTTATTGGGGTCATTACTTGTCGTGGATTAGGTCTATATTTTCGTGTCCCTTTTCCCAATTTATTGGGTCATTACTTGTCGTGGATTAGGTCTATATCTTCGTATCCCTTTTCCCAATTTATTGGGGTCATTACTTGTCGCGGATTAGGTCTAGATTTTCGTATCCCTTTTCCTAATTTATTGGGGTCATTACTTGTCGCGGATTAGGTCTAGATTTTCGTATCCATTTTCCTAATTTATTGGGGTCATTACTTGCCGTGGATTAGGTCTAGATTTTTGTATCCATTTTCCTAATTTATTGGGGTCATTACTTGTCGTGGATTAGGTCTAGATTTTCGTATCCATTTTCCTAATTTATTGGGGTCATTACTTGTCGTGGATTAGGTCTAGATTTTCGTATCCATTTTCCTAATTTATTGGGGTCATTACTTGTCGTGGATTAGGTCTATATTTTCGTATCCCTTTTCCTAATTTATAGGGGTCATTACTTGTCGTGGATTAGGTCTAGATTTGCGGCCTGATGTCCTCCCTGACGCCCACCCCATGTGGAGGGACGTATTCACTATTGCGTGTTTTTGTAGTGGTTGGTGGTACAATATGTTATATGTATATGAAGAGAGGTATCTTAACATAAACACGAACACCTGTTTTCGAGTCGTAGGAATGAACAATAAGCAATTAAAGTCTGCAGGAATCGCCGAGAATCGAACCTGGGACCATCTGCACCGAAGGTCTGTACGCGGACCATTCAGTCAGAGCTGGACGGGGAAGTAGTATAACAACCTCTATTATTGTGACGTCTGAGCTAATGAACATAAGTGTGATATTAATTTGTGAATAGATATAGCTGTTTAAGGACTAGGAGTAAGTTAATGTTGTTATGTGTTCAGTCCGGGGACTGGTTTGTTCCTAAAAAATAAAAAAAGGCACCGCTTCAGGTTGTTTCTTTTAGTGAAACCTCAAAAATGCAGGTCAGTGGTTCGTAGTAATATACCTAGCAAAGTGAGGAAATTTCCCTTTGCTTTCTCAAACAGCTAGGACATGCAATAGCAACACTTCCGACCTTATAAAGAATACATTATCCACGGCACTATGGACATAATGATTCAGCCTGAACAACGTCGATACTATAATTGAGACTTTAGTGTAAGATATAGCTTACTCTGTCCTATGCCTGAGACAAATGAAAAAATACTGCAGCTATTAATAGGTAACAACAGGCTTCATTCCTTCACTTGTGTATAATAAGTTCAGAAAAACCAAGTCGATGATAATCACACTCAGATTTGCTGTAACCCAGAAACGATAGACACAATTTTAACGTCCCATAGCAGGAGCGTAGCTAGGGGGGGGGGGGCGGTACTGGGAATCAGAACCCCCCATGGGAATTTTACAAAACAAAATAAACAGAAACTGACAAAAAACAAGTGAAAATCGACTCAATAGTTTGGCTCTTTTAAACATTCACAGAGACATTATTGTAAAACCAAAAACATTCTTGAATCTATTTTCTAAGAAGCCTCAAAAGTTGGATTTTATATTGTAATATGAACATACCCTTTAAAAAGCAAAAAGCAAAGTCACCTCCGTACAGGCCATGAAAGTCCTTGGAGAAGTGGAAGGTGAAGGCTTCCATCATTGTTAACCTCGGCATGTGACGGGTTAGAGTGGTTAGCTCTACGCCCGGCCGCCTTTGCCCCCAGGAATTAACCTGGTACTCGTTTTTGGTGTAGGCTGAGTGAACCTCAGGGCCATATGCACCTTCGGAAGTGGAAATCTCGTTTCTTAAATTTTACGACTTCCTGACGGGGATTCGAATCCACGTCCTTCCGGGCGAACCGAGCACGCATTTACCGCCTCAGCCAGGCAACCCCTGAACATGATGGGGTAGAGTGGTTAGCTCTACGCCCGGCTGCCTTTGGCCCCAGGAATTAACGTGGTACCTTTCTGGTGTAGGCTGAGTGAATCTCAGGGCCGGAAGTGGAAATCTCGTTTCTAAAATTTTACGACTTCCTGACGGGGATTCGAACCCACGTCCTTCCGGGCGAACCGAGCACGCCTTTACCGTCTCGGCCAGAACATACCCTTTGCCATAAAATTACTCACCTTGATCATATTTTTCTTGTTCTGTATTTTTAATTCAACTTTTTGTAGTGTACCGGTACTGCAATCTGAATATCAACATCATTTACTTGTCAGTGTCCTTCTAATGAAACCACACACGCACACGCACCTTTATTATATTCTATCAGAATTTTGTAACTATAAAGCCCCCCCCCCCCTCCGATTCCGTCGATCCTGGCTACGCTACTGTCCCATAGTAATGTGAGACTTACCTCCACTTAGCAATGGAAGTTGGTTATAGCGAAACATTTAAAGGTTTCTTTAATTAGAGTAGCATTTGCGTCTTCTGACGTAGACCAAGATTCCTTACGAAAATTTGAAACATTTCCCTAGCAAGGAAGTATTTACTTATGGTGTATAGTAGTTTAACATAATGTAAATTCAGTGTTGGGTTGATTTCTGCAGTTACGGTTCTTTCAATAGAGGAGAAGTTGGGCACAAATTGAATGTAAAATATTTTATGGAGTTTCGACTTCGAATTGTTTCACATTTTGGGAACTCTTGTTGGCTATTTTGTGAGAGTATAGAGTTTCTTCTCTTTTGAAAACACACAAAGCGGTTTGATTCCCAGGAACTGGTAGAACATAGCGACTACGTCTCAGTCAAAGAGAGTGTGTTCTGCACCCTCGTTGTGCCTATCCAGCCCCATGTCCGGTCGGAACTGGTGTTTTGCGACCATAGACAGCTCCATGTCGATGGACTTGGTGTCATCGTACAGAGAAGGCGCCTCGCACAAGATGGCGAATGTCCCCACAATGGAGGCGATCGTGAAGATCCACAGGAACAGGCGATCAAGCACCATGGCAACGAATCCCCAGTCTTGATCTTCCTGAAAGACAACGTATCATTTTGATCACTACAAGAAATTGACAATCTATCCTCAGCTATTGATTTCACAAATGCATTGAACTATTCTTAGCAACTCAAAAATATTTGTAGATCATAAAGTATGAAATAAACACGATTGCATTTAGTATACTGATAGGGAATGTATTGTATACAACTCTACTTCTTATCATGTACACCGGGCGAGTTGGCCGTATGGTTAGGGGCGCACAGCTGCATCCGGGAGATAGTGGTTTCGAACCCCACTGTCAGCAGCTCTGAATATGGTTTTCCGTGGTTTCCCCATTTTTACACCAGACAAATGCTGGGCTGTACCTTAATTAAGACCACGGTCGCTTCCTGCCCACTCCTAGGCCTTTCCTAACCCATTGTCTCCGTAACACCTATTTGTGTAGGTGCGACGTAAAGCAAATTGTAAAAAAAAGTCTTAAAACATTCACCACCTCATGCTTAGTCCGCCTCTGTGGTGTAGTGGTTAGCGTGATTAGCTGCCACCCCCGGAGGCCCGGGTTCGATTCCCGGCTCTGCCACGAAATTTGAAAAGTGGTACGAGGGCTGGAACGGGGTCCACTCAGCCTCGGGAGGTCAACTGAGTAGAGGTGAGTTCGATTCCCACCTCAGCCTTCCTGGAAGTGGTTTTCCGTAGTTTCCCACTTCTCCTCCAGGCGAATGCCGGGATGGTACCTAACTTAAGGCCACGGCCGCTTCCTTCCCTCTTCCTTGCCTATCCCTTCCAATCTGCCCATCCCTCCACAAGGCCCCTGTTCAGCATAGCAGGTGAGGCCGCCTGGGCGAGGTACTAGTCATACTCCCCAGTTGTATCCCCCGACCAAGAGTCTGAAGCTCCAGGACACTGCCCTTGAGGCGGTAGAGGTGGGATCCCTCGCTACGGCCGAGGGAAAAACCGAACCTGGAGGGTAAACAGATGATGATGATGATGATGACCTCATGCTTAGCGACATGTGATCAAAGAAATTATTGCCCATGTGCTGTCCGCGTTTCCCCTAGCAACGAAGTATTTATTTACCATATGTATACTAGACGAGGAACATTATTTCCGGTCATATGAAGTGGGGCATCAGAAAGGGCCGAGTTCACTTCACGTTAAAGAACAGTATGGGGATTGAATTAATAATGGGGCACATAATAAGAGAATCGTTGACAGGTTCCGTCATACGGGATCAGCCCTATGTGAACGAAAGGGGACAACAGGGAGCTCAAGCACGGTCACTAGAAACCATAACCATGGACGACTTTTCCAACAGGTGTTTCGTGTCCGCTCATGGAATATCGGGCCCTTATTTTCTGCATAGAATCCCAAATCAATGGACCAGGAGTCTGCAGAGACCTCAAGACACTTCCGACTGGCTCATCATGGGCACTCCTGTACCGATTAGAAAGCTATTGGTCTTACATAGCTCGGGACAGAGAGCAGGAGGGAGTTTTTCCAAGTTCGCGTTTCTTCTGGAGTTTCACTTGGAGATGCCAAGCTCTACCTAATAAAGGTACTGAAAACCTTTAGATAGCCTGATTCATGAATATGTCACTGAACACTGCCTTTTCATGTGCTACCCAAACATGCATGTGCTTTCCAGGCATCTGTTTCATTTCATTTTGGCTGAAAATAGCAGCAACATCGTAACTGTCTTTGATACTGATAGATGAAACACGTTGGAGAGATTCAAAATAAAATGTTAACTCATTGGTAGGTAGTGACTATTTTCTTTTATTCCTTGAAATATAACGGGTACTTCCAAGTTCCTAGAGTACTGTGGATGTTCCACGCTTACGTTCTCTTTGATAAGATAAGATAAGATAAGATAAGATAAGATAAGATAAGATAAGATAAGATAAGATAAGATAAGATAAGATAAGATAAGATAAGATAAGACCCATCTTCCATAATCTAGAAAACACAGATCAGGGAGAGGGTATTGTTTAGTGTAATATTTTCTTATTTGTGATACATGCAGTGTACAAATGTTTGATATCCTTTAGCATAATTATACATAAAAAGTAAATAAAAACAAAATAAGTGTCATGAAAAATCATAAATCAATTTTAACACATAAATGATTTAGGAATTGAATAAAGAACGAATGTTAGAAAAATTATGTTAATAAATGTAACTTTACAAAGCAAAACACAAACGAAAAGGTAACACGAGACTACTTGGACATGCCATGAGGTCCATCGGATACTCTGGAAACGTGACATCCCAAAGTGAGGGTCACCACAGTAGTCATCCTCAATCCCTTCATGCCACGTCCAACGTCTCCACTGAATATTAATTTTGTCTTTCAGAACATGCAATTTAAATAGAATATGCCGGTTCATTGTTTATATGCTATAAATATAATCTACGTACCTAATAGCTGTAGACTTCAACAAAGTTATACTGTCTAGCTTACCTTAGACACAATTCCGTCATTAACTAGCATGTATCACTTCTTACCTATATCAATTTATTTCTCCACACTCTCACGTTCTCTTTGACAACTATAATTGTTTTGTCTGGCAGTTGTGAACATTACACGTTGTGTTCATCTCCAGAGGCATAATTCGGGTTGTTGGATTTAAACCAAATTCATTTCTGGTCTTATTTCAAGCGTATTCAAATATAAAAAACCGTAAAATGCACATGTTTTTCATTTCCTTAACTTTTGGGCCTAAAAGGGTAAGTAGGATCAAAAGTATTAGGAATGGTCTCAAACTCTCTGTAGAAAGCAAGTATTATTTTAGAGCAATCTCTCTATATGAAGAAGGAATGACGTTTCCCTGTCTGCCTTCCAAAATGACATCACGTCTAAATCACTGGGAGGAATTTTGTGAAATTCAGCACAAACATTCTCAGAGCAAACTTCCACATGACTAGGTCACGCTATTTGACTATTTAAAATTATTGAACTAAAATGTACTATTTGCGAAATTGTTTGTAAAAGATCGAGTAATAGCTTAAGATGAGATGGTGTCTGTTTATTTTTTGCTCAATCACTTCAAAAACTTCTTAACCAACTGTGCTTAAAATATGGGGGATATACAATGTATCTTAAATATTCTGTGCAAAAACCAGCGTTCTTGATTTTTCCAAATTAACTTTTTTAAGAATTGTGACTAGTAATTTGTAGGTATATATTGAACTTGGGGGTGTTGTAGCCGCTAGAAATGTAAACCCAGCATGTGTACTACAAAAAAAGTCTGTAACTCTAATGCTTCCCCAGGAAATGATGCGTTACGTGTTAAAGCACACGTTCCGGAGCATCCAGCGACCGAGCGCTGTCCAGCTGGGTATTAGATCGGTTCTTCGTAAGTCCTGGTAATTCACAGACTGGCCACCAGATTTTGAGTGGAGGTTGCTGTTTAGACATCAACGATGGATACAAACAGAAGTCAGTGACATCACCAACTATCAATGTAACGAGAGATAAAGTACATAGTATTAATTGTTTTTATTGAATTAACGTGTTTTTATTTATGAAAGAGTCGTTGTTTGTTAGCTCCTCCTGTGACTCTCTATGTACAGTTGGCCAAGTCCAGTCCAGCCGCCATGTTTTAGCCAAGTACTCAATCAGCTGACAGATGGGAGGGATAATATGATTATTGTTTCGATAAAGAATAGTTCAAGTTTTAAGATGTTATTTATTTTGCTTATATTTGTATATATATCCGTATTTGTTATATTCAGAGTCTTACTACCCGACATAAGACTTCAAAATTTAGATTTATACGTGGTATACAGAAAGTCACAATTATTTAAGAGGTCAGAAATTCTGCATTGGTACGTAGGTCTATAATAACATTTATTTTATTATATATGTGGCATGAAATAAATAATTTATGTCATGACAGTAAAATTAGTCTACATTTAAACATGGTTACATGGTTTTACATATCAGAATATACAACGCAATATCTTCAAACTATAACTATACATAGAAATGTAGTTTTTATGTATGATTTATTGGTACGTATATAATATTAACATACGCAGAAAATGGAAAAAATATAATCAGTTAGGCCTGTATTAATCGATGAGTAGGCACGATTATCTTGTTGTTGCTTGAGTCATCAGTCCATAGACTGGTTTGATGCAACTCTCCATGCCACTCTATCCTGTGCTAACCTTTTCAATTCTGCGTAACTACTGCATCCTACATCTGCTCTAATCTGCTTGTCATATTCATACCTTGGTCTACCCCTACCGTTCTTACCATCTACACTTCCTTCAAAAACCAACTGAACAAGTCCTGGGTGTCTTAAGATGTGTCTTATCATTCTATCACTTCTTCTCGTCAAATTTAGCCAAATCGATCTCCTCTCGCCTATTCGATTCAGTATCTCTTCATTTGTGATTCGATCTATCCATCTCACCTTCAGCATTCTTCTGTAACACCACATTTCAAAAGCTTCTATTCGCTTTCTTTCTGAGCTAGTTATCGTCCATGTTTCACTTCCATACAATGCCACGATCCACACGAAAGTCTTCAAAAACGTCTTTCTAACTCCTATATCAATGCTTGAAGTGAGCAAATTTATTTTCTTAAGAAAGCTCTTCCTTGCTTGTGCTAATCTGCATTTTATGTCCTCCTTACTTCTACCATCGGTAGTTATTTCACTACCCAAGTAACAATATTCATCTACTTCCTGTAAGACTTTATCTCCTAATTTAATATTTCCTGCATCACCTGCCTTCGTTCGACTGCACTCCATTACTTTTGTTTTGGACTTATTTATGTTCATCTTGTACTCCTTACCCAAGACTTCATCCATACCATTTAGCAGCTTCTCGAGATCTTCTGCATCTTACCTAGCTCCATATTTATGTTAAGATAATATACTGTAACATTCTACTAATATAACTAATAACGAAAACCTGCTACTATTTAATGGTGAAAACAAATCTTCGTGGTCCTAGGTTAGTTGTGTATACAGCTCCGTTAATGATGGCTACGATTTGATCCCCGTAATGTGCAATTAAATATTGGTATTACTACAGTATAGTTTGAGAAAATACTATTTGTTGCTGGCGAAATTACCCGCTCGCCCAAGAATTATTAATTCATTAAAAAAGTACCCACGCACGTCCTAATGGGTTATCAAATAAGATTGAAATTTGACATAGTTTAATATTATGTTAGCTTTAAGGCAGGAAAATATAGGTAAAGATAAAAAATATGTATTTTTCGCGGGGAAAAACTTTGAAAGGAAAACAAATAACGACAAAGATCTGCTAAAGTGTATCAAGCCTATACTTTAAATTTCGTAACTAAATTTCAACATAATTCTCTTTTCACTTGCATCTGTTAGTTGCTGACTTGCTCATTTACTTAGAAGGAGCTTGTACATGGCTCACTGTCAGAATAGAGCACGTTGGGGGGGGAGATGACTGCAAATGCCCGAACCAGACACCTTCCTACGTTGAGGTTACTGTACTTGTATTAAGGACTCGGTTTCCGATCACCCGCGGTTCGATCCCCGTGATATGCGACTAATTCTGTGCACCCGTTCGGTCAGTATTTGTATATACCCGTTGTATTTTAAACATTATATTTGTTACTAGCGGTTTTGCTATTACGTTGTTATCTATACTAATGGATAAAAAGGTAAAGTTTGTTTGTATGTAATGGCTAATCTCAGGAACTCTGGACCGATTCTGAAAATTCTTTTACTAATGTAAATATTCGTTTAGGGGCTGCCTGGCCGAGGCGGTAAAGGCGTGCTCGGTTCGCCCGGAAGGACGTGGGTTCGAATCCCCGTCAGGAAGTCGTAAAATTTAAGAAATGAGATTTCCACTTCCGGAGGTGCATATGGCCCTGAGGTTCACTCAGCCTACACCAAAAATGAGTACCAGGGTAATTCCTGGGGGCAAAGGCGGCCGGGCGTAGAGCTAACCACTCTACCCCATCAAGTGCCGAGGTTACGGATAGTGGAAGCCTTTACCTTCCACCCCTCCAAGGGCCTTCATGGCCTGTAGGGAGATGACTTTACTTTGACTTTTTAAATATTCGTTATCCTTGAGGGACATGGCTGTATTATATTTTGAAAACACTTCCAGCGGGGGGAGGGGGGGGGGAGGACGGGTGCGAGATATAAAAATAATAATAGGCTAATATAGGAAAAATTTCGAATTTGTCGTACAAGGACGAGACAAAGCTCGATTTAAGCCTCTTGGCGCAAAGAACAAAACTCAGGAAGTCCTTCGGGCCCGTAAACCATGTTTTAAGGCCCTAAAACCAACCGTTACGGCAATATTGCCAGCACCCCTGCTCTAGGAATCGGATAAAAAAAATGAACTGCCGTAACCATGGCAACGTCAACTCCAGGATTCTACAGCAGCGAAATTATCTACAATATATCACAAACCCTAACATGCTACAGACATAAAAGTTGGTATTTGGAATCTCCTTTAAAAAGAAAAGAATACACATATTTGATTTCAGAAAATCCACTTAAGGGATGAGGAGGGGAGGGGTGAAAACAAGTGAGGAAGTAGTTGAATTCTTTATACGAGGATACATATATCTCAGACATTGAAGATGTTACAGACGTTAAAACTGGTACTTGGAATCTCCTTTAACAATAAATGAACACACATTTTTTTTGGAAATCCACTTTAGGGGGGTGAAAAGAATAAAAACGCGTGTGAATTTTTAAAATGAGTACCTTATTTTCTTCTTCTTGTTGTTGTTCTTCTACAGTTTTTCTCACACCTGCGGGGTTGCGGGTGCGAACTGTGTCGCACATGTGTATTTGACCCTGTTTTACGGCTGGATGCCCTTCCTGACGGCAACCGTATGTGTAGGGATGTAATTACTATTGCGTGTTCCTGTTGTGGTTGGTAATGTGGTGTGTTGGGTGAATATGAAGAGGAGAGCGTTTGGACAAACACAAACAACCTGTCCCCGAGCCAAAAGAATCATACGGGATTAAAATCCCCGACCCAGGCCGGAATCGAAGCCGGAACCCTGTGAACCGAGGACCTCAACGCTGACTACTCAGCCAAGGTGTGGGGTAGTTTTTAAAATGAGTATATCTGCAGTATATTTCATAAACTTAACATGTTACAGACGTGAACATTGGTATTTGTAGTCTCCTTTAAAAATAAAGAAACACGTTCTTTTTCTTTTAGGAAAATCAACTTAATAAGTTAGGAAGGAGTTGAATTCTCCTTATGAGGATACTTATATCTCAAAAGCTAAGATGTTACAGACGTGAACATCGGTATTTGGAATCTCCTTTAGAAATAAAGAAACCTTTTCTTTTTTTTTCCTTTTCGACATAAAAGAGGACTGTATCTCACATGAGTCCCATGTCCTGTGTTCCAGATTTAGGTCTGCCAGTAGCCTGGTCATCTTAGACCCAACAGGCAATACCACAAACGTGGTTTACAAAGAGGTTCTGGGGTGAATGAAATGCAATTTTACAGTGAGTTTTTATACTGTACTTTAGGGATTTGCAGATAATGTCTTAGTGCAGTACCGAGGAACAAGTATATTACGCCAACCTTTTCTTGATCCCTGACCTCCATAGTGCTGAATGGGAACTTCGGCTCAAGAAAAGGTTCGCGTACTATAATTTTTATCAAATTACGAAATCCTCGCGAGCAAAGCCATGGGTAACAGCTAGTACTAATATATAAAAAGTTAAAATTTGTTTGTGTAATGGCTAATCTCAGGAACTACTGGACCGATTCTAAAAATTATTTTACTAATGTAAATACGCATTATCCCTGAGGGACATGGGCTGCATTTTATTTTCATAAGAATTCGAGGAGCCCCCCTCACGGGGGGAAATATAAAAATACTAGGCTAATATAGCGAAATATCGGATTTGTCGTGCAAGGACGAGACAAAGCTCAATTTAAGCACCTTGACGCAAAGAACAAAACTCAGTAAGCCCTACGGGCCCAAATACCATGATTTAAGGCCCTAAAACCAACCGTTGTGGAGATATTGGCATCACACTGGCCCTGCTCTAGGAATCGGATAAAGTAATGAACTGCCGTAACCATGGCAACGTCAGCTCCAGTATTCTTACAGCAACGAGATTATCTATATAAATAAAGTTGTAGGGGGTCCGCTGTCTGTAATTTCGTTTGTTTTGCCAATTTTCTAGATATTTATCCGTTTCAGGTCAACTCAAGACCGAATCGGTGGTTTTTATTTTTCGTGTCTGTTTGTCTGTTTGTTTCACCATCAAGGCAAAACGGCTGGATAGATCTCAACCAAACTTCACATTTAGATTATACTCATTCCGAGGAAAGTTTCGATATGCTTATCATATTAAAATCTTTGAATAGACGTGGAGTTTATAGGAAAACCAGAACGGGTTTTCTCCATTTTCTCTTATACTATTGATTTTCTGTAAACTCCGTGGACCGTATGTGAAACGCATCTTTATTAAAAACAACTTTCGTTATGTTCATAATTTACCTTACTCTTCAAGTGACGGAGAAATTTACTATTTTCTGCGAGTATCATGCTCTGCAATGAGTGACCGACAGACCGACAACGAACCTGCAAGTTACCATGGAACCGTCTCTGACTGCATGCCAGCAGGGAAGTAACGTATTGCCATTTTACCCATCATGCCTTTAAATTCGTGGTTGTTCCTTGGGTTGAAGGCCAGAGAGGCGTCAATCGGCCATTCTGCGGGATATTGGCGGAATATCGTTGGAGGTTATAACCGTCCTCGAATAGCTCAAGTAATAACACCATTACTCGTCTTCTTATCTGTTTACCTAAGAATCCCTGCGCCTCAATTTCTCCTCTGTCACCGCTTTCTTATATCCATAACTCATACCAGCATAATTTATTGAGGGGCATTTGATTTTCCAAAACATTCACTTAGAATTTACATATTTGTACTCATCCCGCTGTCCTCAGTTATAATCCTACTTTCTGTTAATTTCAACTTTCTCAGCCGTATTACTTTCTTCCTTAATTACTCCTTATGTATGTGAGTGCTAATCCCGAAACCTGGACAATCTTTTCTTGGAGGAAATATATCTTCCAGGCCATGCAAATGTATAACTTTTGGCCCCGGAAAATATCGAAATATTGATGCAATTTTAACGACGGTGCAGACCTTCCTTTCGGAATAATTGGTGGCTAAACCGTAAGTCGTATCACAAAAGATCGGGTTACAATTTGGAGAGATCTACAACTTTGGGCCTATGACATTTTGTCGTATCTCTATCCCTTATTCGTTCAATAGTACTGCATTTCTTGAGTTCAAGTTAATGTACTTTTTACACGTGTATGTTATTGTTTAGTACACTTATAGGAAGGATGCAAACATGACATTCGGCACGCACATTGACATGACCAGTGGCCATATGTTCGCAAAATTTTGTGATTCCAGGGTCACATGAGTATCAAAAAAATAAAGTAGTATGTGAAAACTGTACCAAATTTCACCCCACTCAATGAATAACTGAATCTAACCCAAAAATATAGGAGATACGGGAAAATGTCACAGGATCAAACATGTAGAACACTGAACGAGTCGTCTGATGGTGAAGTCCGTTTGTAGGTGCAATTTAATATAGTCTTACTCACTGCATTTACAGTAATTTAAGGAGAAATCCGTATACAATGTAAAATAGCGAAGCGAAGCACGTGTACATTTGCTAGTCTACAATATATCACAAAAACCTAACATGCTACAGACATAAAAATTGGTATTTGGAATCTTCTTTAAAAATAAAAGATCAAGAATTTTTGTTTTCAGAAAATCCAATTAAGGAGAGGGGTTGGGGGCGGGGTGAAAAGAAGTGAGGAAAGAGTTGAATCCTTTATATGAGGATACATATATCTCAGGAACTGAAGATGTTACAGACATTAAAACTGGTACTTGGAAACTCTTTTAAAAATAAATTAACACACTTTTTTTGAAAATCCACTTAAGGGGATGGAATAATAAAAAAAACTTTGACAATGAGTATTTTTTCCTTTACCACTTTTCCCCACACCTGTGGGGCCGCGGGTGCGAACTGTGTAGCGCATGTGGATTAACCCTGTTTTGCGGCTGGATGCCTTTCCTGACACTAACCTCCTGTGTAGGGATGTAAATACTATTTCGTGTTCCTGTTGTAGTTGGCAATGTGGTGTGTTGAGTGAATATCAGGAGGAGGGTGTTGGGATAAACACAAACAACCTGTCCCCGAGCCAGATGAATTAATCACACGCGATTAAAATCCCCGACCCAGTCTACAATCGAAGCCGGAACCCTGTGAACCGAAAGCCTCAACGCTGGCCACTCAGCCAAGGAGTGGAGCAGTTTTAAAAATGATTATATCTACAGTATATCTCATAAACTTAACATGTTGTAGACGTGAAAATTGGTATTTGTAATCCCCTTTAAAAATAAAGAAACACGTACTTTTCTTTTCGGAAAATCAAATTAATAAGGGAGGAAGGGGTTGAATTCTCCTTGTGAGGATACTTATATCTCAAAAGCTAAAATGTTACAGACGTGAAAATCGGTATTTGGAATCTCCGTTAGAAATAAAGAAACCCTTTTATTTCGACTCGAAAGAGGACTGTTTCTCACATGCAGAGTTCCATACATGGCATGTTCCAGATTTAGCTCTGCCAGTAGCCTGGTCATCTGAGCCCCGAAAGGCAATACCACATACGTGGTTTACAAAGAGGTTCTGGGGTAAATGAAATGCAATTTTTGGTGAATTGTTATACTTTAGTGATTTTCAGATTATGTCTTAGTGCAGTACCGAGAAACAATTAAGTCGTGGATAACAGCTAGTTATTGATATAATGATAATGTGTGGGAAAACATATCATGCTGGGTGGCACGTATTACTTGGTACTTTGAGAGATGAATAGCCATGAAATCTTGAATTCGAGAATACAGTATATCATATGGTTAAAGTGAAAGAGATATAAATGATCGGAACAGGCCATTCCTGTAACTTTCGCTACATACGGGTTTTAGATAAAACAGATATATTTGGGGATATTTGAAAATTTGTGAAAATGTAATAATCCTGAAAATCACCGTTATTTCTCCATGTAGGGAAAATTGCGCCAAATGTAAAAGATCGGAAATTATATTCTAAAAAACTTTCATTATGTACAAGTTTTTGATACGGCTATTATTAACGTACAAATCTGGCATTTACTGCCTTGGAATCCTTAAAATTGCTAACCCATTTTTTAAAATGTTGTTACCATTATAATATATGCTACTTTAAGAGCAGCAAACAAGCAATTGTCCAATTTTATTTTAAAACCTTTTTCGGATCTGCTTCTGAATCCATAAGCATAACAGCCTGGCGTGCTTTTCCTTCAAAATTCAGAACTCATAAACACGCAAATTCACACACATTTCAAAACTAATCGGCTTCCTAGAGAAAAAACCTTGAAAGGGAAGTGAACATCATCCATTTATAGACTGGGTAATAAACTAAGTACTCTTTGGTACTCTGGTGAGTTTTCCTTAGTATGCGGTTTACATTTAAAAGGAACAGGCCTCAGTGTAAGTACACCATGGAAAAAGCTGCTTCCTTAAAGCACACTATCAATTCTTCCTGGTTAACAACCCTATAAGGTGAAAACTACACCTGGAAGAAAAAAGCCCCTTCCCAGGTCATTTACCCTACCATTTCATAAGAGCGCGAGGAAGATCCATGCTGGTTTCGATCCTAATAATTACCAGACATGCTCATTGTTTCCTGGACGTTCACCAAGAATGAAAGAAATAGGAATTCAAGTCTCTCTTTCGATAATTAAGCGAAATCTACAACACTTAGATATTGCAGGTGAAGAAATGTAATTACCGATTACTAAATAACGTAGACCGATTGAACACATGCCGCTGTTCATCCAGAAGGCCTAAAGATTACGAGGTGACACATGGTCAGCACGATTAATCATCTCGGCCTATCTCGGCCATGTCGCTACTCCTAGGTCATGGTGCAGACTAACGTCCCATACCCTTAGCTTAAATAACAAATTCATTATTCTGATAAACAAAGAAATGTTAAACGGAAACTGACATGGACATTTAGTACTCTGCCCGATATAAAATCCAACTATCAAGTTAATATTCAAGAAGTTCAGACGGAAAGATGTATTCTGTACAAGTAGCATTATATAGGTACAATAGATTGGTTTTTATTTCACCGGGTATTTCAAGTCCGGCTCTGTACAAGTAGCATTATATAGGTACAATAGATTGGTTTTTATTTCACCGGGTACCTATTTCAAGTCCGTCCATCGGTGATGACTATATCGAATTTTGTCATGCGTTCCACTAAATTATAGCCAGATAAGATAAAAACTCGTTATGGGCCATGATTATCTTGTTAGAGATGCCACAACACATCAGTTCTCACTGAGCGTGTGAATGCCGCTTAAGAAGGCAATATTTCATACATTGTCATATGCAGGTTGTTAAACGTGGCCATGTTTGCTGCGTTGTGTATTTCGTCCAACAAGAAACGAACTGGTAGTATTCAATATGTAATTAAGCTGTGATTGTAATCATGTTTTATCGGTTTTCAGTCAGCTAATTGCTATGTAGTGGGGATGCATCTGCCGCATGTTCGTTAAATTTACATGTTATTGGAAAAATATTACACAAAACTGAGAAATAATTATAAAGCACGAGTTCATATAAAGCTTGGCTTTCGTTGTGTAGATGGACCAATGTATGTCATAGTCAGTGTTGCCAACCATAGAAACGTTGGGGTAGTACGACCTTTTCCTAATGAAGTAGGGATGTAGGGGCGGATTTTGCGAATCCACCGCATAATGTAGGGAATTTTTGGCAAAATAATTGGATCAACAATAATGGAATAAAAATCAACGCTTCACTGAACTAAGCCATACACCTACTATGCCTGTGATGATAACTTAATGCGGAGATGTGTTTGATGAACCCCCTCATAATTTCTTCCCTGCAATCGCTTGCTACATGCAATCAAGATGTACATTCAGTTAGCTCTGTTATTACGTAGCGTGACACGCGGGTCATGTGGTGGATCTTTTAGTATGAATTTAAGTTTAAAAATCTACCTATGCAATGCTGGTCCGGTGGTAGGGGAGGTCGAGAAAACTGAGAAGCGAAGCCGAAAGCATATAGTTTGGAACACACGGTAGTGTTTACTTATCGTATGGCTTTTAGTGCTGGGAGTGTCCGCGTACATGTTCGGCTCGCCTGGTGCAGGTCTTTCTATCTGACTCCCGTGGGTGACCCGCGTGTCTGGATCTGGGATGATGATGATGATGATGATGATGATGATGATGATGATGATGATGATGTAGGAAGACGGTGAAACCCGGTGTAGCCACGAAGCCCACTCCTGTCGAATAACACCAAGGCATCTGTTCAAAGCTTTACCCTCCCCATCTGACAAACGAATCACATCAACAGCGTCATAAGCCCTCGCTCCATATGAACACTGTGGAGAGGTTTGAAACTGATTCCAGGCTTTTGGCACTCAGTCACATTATTAGAAATTGTATACCACCACCTCTCCTACCCTGCCAGGCAACATTCTGATGGTGAACATTGCTTGACCAACGAGACTCGAACGGGCTTACTTCGGTGTCAGACCGTATAGACTTGACGCTTTAACGATCGTGGCCACCAGGCGGGCTAACGCGTGGTAGGAAGGAGCAGAAGAAAATTTTTAAAGCATAGATAACAGCAGATCCATTCGATTACTACTGTGCTCGTTGTAAGACGTGCAATACTAGTTTAAGTGCTGGAAAGAATTAAACTTTTAAGGAATGCAAATCATAATGTACGCAAAAAAGAGATGTATTCACTTCCTTTTTCAAATACTTACATCTCAAATGTTTCACATTCGTTAAGATGGCTTTTGTCTAGAAACACTCATTGGACCTTTTTTCCTAAGAATTTGCTTTACGTCGCACCGACACATATAGGTTTTATGGCGGCGATGGGACAGGAAAGGCCTAGGAGTGGGAAGGAAGTGGTCGTGTCCTTAATTAAGGTACAGTCCTACCATTTGCCTGATGTGAAAATGGAAAACCGCGGAAAACCATCTTCAGGGCTGCCGACAGTGGGGTTCAAACCTACTATCTCCCGGATGCAAGCTCACAGCTACGCGCTCCTAACCTCACGGCCAACTCGCCCGGTTTCTATGTCTCACCATTGTAATTATTACGCGCTTCTAACCTCACAGCCAACTCGCCCGGTTTCTATGTCTCACCATTGTAATTATTATTTTTATAGTCCGATCGTTCTGCATTCGCCACAGTGATCGCCAACGTCAGGGGGACCTGATACGGTACTATGAAGAAGAAGAATAGTCCGACTCTTTGGCAGAACGGTCAGCGTACTGGCCTTCGGTTCAGAGGGTCCCGGGTACGATTCCCGGCCGGGTCGGGGATTTTAACCTTAATTGGTTAATTCCAATGGCACGGGACTGGGTGTATGTGTTGTCTTCTTCATCATTTCATCCTCATCAAGATGCGCAAGTCGCCTACGGGACTCTAATATAAAGACCTGCACCTGGCGAGCCGAACCCGTTCTGGGATATCCCGGCACTAAAAGCCATACGACATTTCATTTCATTATTTTTATCATCATCATCATCATCATCATCATCATCATTATTGTTATTATAAGCTACACACATTTTCACGCTCGAGTAGGAACGTATGGGGTGAATGGAAGGAGATTTTGAGAGGTCTAAAAGGACGTAGTAAAAGTGAGTTGGCAACTCTGGTTGTACGTTTTCGTATGGCAGAGTAGAAACGAACCCACAGAGCTGTTAATGTTACATGTTACTTCTGAAAAATACTACATCCTCTTCAGACCCAGAGTTCACATGCTAGGACATATATATATCTGGACATCAACGTAAGTTAATCCGATTTTCCTGACAGTTATTTAGAGTGTGTTCTCAAAGCTGGCTCACTGACTTTTAAGATTCTGTAACTACTTTATGCCCTTTTAACTGCGCTGATAGAGTAGTGAAAATGTATCGTAAAATCTCTGGTAGAAGCTAAATCCAGTATATAAAGGACGGTAATGCTGCTTACCGTTATGGTTATAAAGACTTTCTAGGGTGTCCTTGGTCCTGTAAGTTCAAAACACTGAAAATCTTTATTAGAATTATAAGATGAAAATCGCAAAACGGCTGATTTGCGATTCTCTTGTTCTTACAGAGGCAGAATATATTGATCGATGAAAAAGGTGAACGATATGTCCGTGAACATTGCTCTGAATGTAGTCACTATTTTGGTCATATAAGTGGACATTAGGCTAGAAATAGCACTAATCTAAGTATCACATAATATGTGAACAAAATATACTTGCAAATTTCAGTTGCAGGAAAACCGAGTTACAACTATAAATGGTCATGAGGGCAGTATTGGAACTCAAGAAAATGATATCATCGTATTTACCCCGAAGTTAATTCTGCCACTTTGGTAATATATTGTATCCTACTAAAAATATTTCAATGCAGAAAATGATTCACAGTATCTGAATAAGCCAACTCGAAAATATTTAAACATGTGAATGCTTCCGTCCCCTAACAACATTCTGATGGTTTTAAACGTTTTTATACAATATTGTTTTGAAAAGTGCATTTAATTAAGCATCAGAGGAAACATTTCCATGAGGCCGATGACCTTCGATGTTAGACCTGTTAAAACAACAAGCATCATCATCATCATCATCATCATCATCATCATCAAGCATTTACATTGGGGAAAGCATTCCATTCATTATACGCACTGTTTGATCCAATCTAATAACGATATAAACTCATAAAGTATGGCTTATTCCCTTTCATGCACCAGCCATTCTTTAAAATGCATTTTGACCAAAACAACTATGCTCTCTAAGATGAAACAGATATTACTATTAGTACTAAACTGTAGAACCATTCTCGGGCTAACTTTTTATGTACTTTTAAATTGTTTTCCCATTTTATAACCTACTAGCAGAAGTACCCGTTCTTCGTACGGGTTATCAGAAACTGGCTTTAGTTACTCATACTATCGATGTGACTGACTTCATTAGATATTTATACCACTGGTGTATTTACTTAAGTACGTAGAAATTATTTGTCATGTTTGGAATTATAGTGTAAGTATCTTCTTCTTCTTTTCTTCATGGGGCCTCTAAATATTAGTTCCTAATTAGCGTCGACCTCTAAGATCTTTTGCTACCATGTTTTTCCTTCATTCCCACCTAGATATACCTGCTCCCTGCACAAAGCTGCAGGTTTAGTGTCAGTATACTTCCGCTAGATAGTACCACAAAAATAAATATTATTGAATGTATTTGTTTGATCCGACATTTCGTAACTATTACAAATGATCAAGGAAATATGCGATGCATAAAAGAAACTACTATAATTATCGAGAATTATAAATCTCAGGGCTTGTCACTAATATCGCACATCATATAATGAATCTGAGTATAAATGTTGAGACATTTTTTTCAAGTCATGGGCGCACCATCTTGACAATTGTGTGCAGTATATAGGTTGTTTCCATGGTTATAATGAACGTAAAAGTGGACCAAAATATCGGCACTAATAACATCAGTGATCCTACTACTCCATGATTTGATAGAAAATAGTTTAAACTATAGGTAACAGACTCCGAAAAATGCTGAAACCTAAGCCAGTACGTAAAAACGGAGGCACATCGGCAACCGCTGGTCGCTGTACTACGGAGATCTCCGGGGCTATTATTTTTATACTTCACTCCCTTTCCATCCCCGCCCAAAGGAGTGCTATGAGCGTCTTACACAACAATTTATATTTTCCAGATAGTAAGTCATATATGTATCAATTTTGGTTGGCAGCTATGCCCAAACGTGCATGCAAAATCTAGCTGCTATAGAATCCTGGAGCTGACGTTGCCATGGTTACGGCCGTTCGTTTCTTTATCCGATTCCTAGAGCAGGGGTAGTGTGGTTCCAATATTTCCATAACGGTTGGTTTTAGGGCCTTAAAACATGGTTTTGAGTTTTGTCTCGTCCTTGTACGACAAATTCGATTTCGCCAACTTTAGCCTATTATTTTAATATTTTTATATCTCTCCCGTCGCCCCCCCCCCCCAATTGAATTGTTTTGAAAATAAAATACAGCCCATGTTACTCACTGGCAATGTAGCTTTCTATAGGTGAAGTAATTTTTAAAATCGGTGCAGTAGTCTTTGAGTCTATCCGTTACAAACAAATATACACATTTTTCCTCTATATAATATTATATAGATTACATCTCTACACACACTGTTACCGTCGGGAAGGGTATCCAGTCGTAAAACAGGGTCAAATCCACATTTGCGACACAGTTCACACCCGCAACCACACAGGTGTGGGTAAAGCGATAGAAGAAGGTACTCATTTTAAAAATTCACCCGTTTTCTTATTATTTTCACCCCCTTAAGCGGATTTTCCAAAAAGAGTGTTCATTTTAAAGATGATTCCAAGTACCAATTTTAAAGTCTGTGACATCTTGATTTTTTGAGATATATGTATCCTCGTATAAATAATTCAACTCCTTCCTCACTTCTCCCCCCCCCCCCCTTAAGTGGATTATCTGAAGACGAATATTTGTGTTCCTTTATTTTTAAAGGGGATTCCGAATATCAATTTTCATGTCTGTAACATGTTAGGTTTTTGTGATTTATTGTAGATAATTTCGCTGCTGTAGAATTCTGGAGCTGACGTTGCCATGGTTACGGCAGTTCATTACGTTATCCGATTCCTAGAGCAGGGGTAGTGTGGTGCCAATATCTCCGTAACGGTTGGTTTTAGGGCCTTAAAACATGGTTTTCGGGCCCATAGGGCTTACCGAGTTTTGTTCTTTGCTTCAAGAGGATTAAATTGAGCTTTGTCTCGTCCTTATACGACAAATTCGATATTTTGCCTATATTAGCCTATTATTTTTATATCTCCCCCCCCCCCAGTGCCCCTCACCGCGAATTGATTTGAAAATAAAATACATCCCATGTTACTCACTGGCAATGCAGCTTTCTATAGGTGAAGTAATTTTTAAAATCGGTTTAGTAGTTTTTGAGCCTATTCGTTACAAACAAACAAATTTTTCCTCTTTATAATATTAGTATAGACTAGCTGTTCTACACGTCATTGACAAGACAGTTACTTTTTATCTATCCTCCATGTTGTTCCTAAGATTCTGAGGCACATAGATAGGCACGCCTCTTCCAGTCAGCGGTTTGTCGTGAGGTAATCGCTTTCTGGCTCTCTCAGGTTCTTCGCAGTTTAATAATCTATTCTGCATTATTGCTGCTTTAAATTTGATACCTCCATTCCGGTATGAGAAACACGTATCAGCCAGATGTACAAAGCCTTGTTAAAACGGATCCGGTATGATCTCCGCAGCAACTTTCCATACACCTAGTTACAGGCTGCCGGACTTACTTTCACATGGCCGTGCCACTGATATTTTCCTTATTTTCACTTTATCGGAAAATATGTCAAATAAATAGTTTGTAAATAATATTCTAAATACATAATTTCAAGAGCTAATATCGTGTAAAATCAACCGTAAAAGAGATATATCGAGTTTTATGTTTTAGGCTCCCCGTGAAGCTCGCAATCCTGCTCATTTTCAAAGAATTTATAGCTAACAACCTACTCACCCTTAACCTAAACTTAAATACCAAGTTTCATAAAAATCTGGCAATCCCTTTTCCCGTGATGCTTAACATATAAACCGACAAACAGACAAAAATGAATCTGAATCGGGCATAGACTGTTATTTCTCCTGTCCGGTATAAAAACTAAGTAGTAGTTGCCCATTTTCACCTTCAAAGTACAAGTGAGGTGCAGGAATCATCGTAACTGGAATAGACCAGTTTATGCTTAATGTCATATTGTTGAATAGTCACCGAATGTTCATTACGTTTGTTACCGGTAAGTTTAAAAGCGTGAAGTCACGAAACTCGGTCAATGCAATAGTGCTAGCCGTTCCTCTGAAAAGAGGATATGCATATTTTTATTGTTTTCGTTGAACGGGAACGCTCGACCTTGAAGATGCAACAACACGGCGCAAATAGTTTGAACACTTGTCCACGTACCCCGGATGCCTCATCAGTAGCTCGTCGAACCCTCGTACACTGTACCACTAACAGATCTACTCAGGCTTCCATCTGATACCAACCGTCGACAGTCCTGAGGATGGCTGTCTATAGCTACTGATTTTGAAATCAGGCAACTGCCAGAGCTATCCCTCCCACTCCCTTCCCAGTCCTAACCCTCTCCTTTCCTGCCTTCACCGAAACCCTGAAGACCGTAGTGCGTTGCAATTCTTGCAATCCCCAAAACATGACTTTCCTCGAGAACGGTGCAGGCTACAGACCTGAAACTTGCGACGTTGTGATCCTCTCGTGTGTTTAATTTGGTCCATCAGTTACCTTCCACGCTAAGAGAGAGATTTATTAGAGAAATAATACAAAATAACAAAGTGTCCGTCCTCCAATGAGGGTGAACATTTGGATCCGGAGAATACAGTCAGGTTAGAATTTCAATAGAATTTTAAAACATCAAAAGTGGAAATTTATAACATGCTGCTATTTTCTTAGATGGAAATTAATTATTTTTCCCCTTCTGGAGAAGGCTAGACGTGTTAGCTTAGCTCGCTTCCTTTACTTTTTCATCTACTTTTCATTATTTCTTCCTTCCGGTATAAAAACGAAGTGCTAGGTTTATATAAAAATAAAGACCTATGTACAAAGGGGACGAGCACCTAACCAGCTACGATGCAACCTATTCCACTTCTTGCGTCAGTGCTCGGGATTTAAACGAATTCCCACAGCAGTGAAACCGCAATTCTACTGGACTGAATCCACCATACGAGATAATTAACGTACCAAAAATAGGGTGCCAAGCTTTCAAAAATCGAATATTTCACTCGTCGAACCCTCGTACACTGTGCCACTAACAGATCTACTTAGGCTTCCATTTGATGCCAACCGTCGACAGTCCTGAGGATGGCTGTCTATAGCTAGTGATTTTGAAATCAGGCAACTGTCAGAGCTATCCCTCCCACTCCCTTCCCAGTCCTAACCCTCCCCTTTCCTGCCTTCACCGAAACCCTGAAGACCATAGTGAAATGTTAAACAGGCAACAAAAATTGACTCGGAATAAATATGATTATCCCAGTTGCTTATAGTTAGTTTCCTAGTCCCGCATGGTGCGAACCGTAGTGGGCAGAGTTCTAGAGGTGTTTAGCTGCTCTGTCAATTTGAGCAGTGGCTCAACTGAAAAATGGTCTGTATCCCAGGCTCATGGCAACAGAGCTTTTATTGTTTCTTCATAGTCATGTCCCTGTATCTATTCTAATTTAACGAAACTAAATTTATGCTCGACGTTGCTGAAATATTTATATGCAAGAAAACTGAATCTTAATGAGGCTCATTATAGTTCAAGTTTCATTATGATACAGGTTCTCCACCAATCAGAGTTCAGATTTTCATTTTGATACAACTGTTTGACCTATTAGGTAAGGATAGCATCGCACCTGCGCTCAACGCACTAGCTTCGCACTTGTTTCCCTAATCAAACATGTCTGACAAACATATTAACAACAATGCACCTTCTACTTCCAATAATCCACAATCACACGGCACATTCCCAAAAATTCACTTCACCAACTTCACAATAAACAATTTGTAATTGAAATTAAGCTAGGTTATGATAACCTTCTAACAAAGCTTTGAACACATAATGACATTGTCAAGGTCTCTGATCCACTCACAGAAAATCAATAACCCAGCGCACACGCTCTGCGCTCTGTTCACTAAATTCAACTGTCAAGCGACATCGCGACAGAAATTTATGAATATTTAAAAAATAGAGTTATAATTATCGACGAGCATCAACAGTCGTGTGCAACAAGCCTATAATGGTAATTAAGACACTCGTATGGAAATTATAATAACACAAAGACTGCGACCTATTTTACTAAAATGTGAATTACAAATTCAGATTATATCCGAACGAGTTCAAATAACGAATGTCACCCAGCGTTTACTATAAATATAGCATACGATGTGTAGCTAACAGTGTGATGGCACTCTTACCACCTAACAAATTGCACATTAATAATGAGTTCATTAGCATCCCCGTAATTTTTGTGTGTTATTTCCCTACTGAGCTACGAATGTAGTATCTCGTTATAACTTTGTAGTCTCTTATGACTGGTTCAGAGCAATGAGTAAACTTCTAATGAACATTTAGTCCCACGATGGTAGTTTTAGAATTGTAACCTGTTAGAAGTGTTATGAGAGTATGCGTGACTTCAAAGTTTACCAGCTTCAAACATTCTGTTACAGAGTCATTCCTCTCTTTTCTCCAGATCAGCTAGTTCGATTCACAGTTCCAGGCTGATTTGCCTGAAAGATTTCGTTACAATGCATTGTGCAAGAAAATGTCTATTTGTACTTGGAAATCAAAAATAATCTATACATAGTATAAAGTGAAGTCGGTTCGTTTTCTCTGTCTGTTTAAAATCGCTAATCTCAGAAAGTACCCCCCTGTGGGTGGGGGCGGTAGAATAACACCCACAGTATCCCCTGCCTGTCGTAAGAGATGACTAAAAGGGCACCCAGGTGCTCTCAAATTGGGAGAGTAAGTTGGCGACCACGGGGCCCTTTTTCTGAGTCCTGGCATTGCTTCCACTTACTTGAGCCAGGCTCCTCACTTTCATCTATCCTATCCGACTTCCCTTGGTCAGCTCTGGTTCTTTTCACACCCCGACGGTGTTAGAGCAGTCGAAGCCTGGGGAGTCTTTCATTTTCACGCCCTTCGTGACCCTTGTCTTCCTTTGGCCGATACATTCATTTTTCGAAATATTGGATCCCATCCAATTTTCTGTCTGATTAGTGTTATATAGAGGATGGTTGCCTAGCTGTATTTCCTTTTAAAACAATAATCACAACTACCAATCACAGAAAATGCTGAACTTATTGTATTCGCGTTTCCACCAATAGATAGAGTGTATCTAGGAATATTTGTAGGTATAATTAATTAAAACATATTGAACCCATCATTTACAGTCGTCAAAAGGGATACCCAAATTTACTAGCCAACCTAGCAGTGGGATACATTGTTGTGAGAGGAGCATCCATTTTTGCATCATTACTTGATGAGCACCCTGTGTCTTCTTCATGTTTCGTACCCACGAGATAAGAGCGCTGAATCGACGCCATAAGACCTATCTGTGTCGGTGCGACGTAAAGCAACAAGCACAAAAACAAAACAAAAAAAGCGCTGAAGTTGCATTGCAATATCTTTGGGCAGGAAAAAATACAGATTTATAAGGTCTTAGGGAAGAATTTCGGACGGATTCGAACATACTCGTTGCTAATTTCTAAAAAGCGATAATTATCCAGATATAAATTAAAACTTGGACAGGTACAGTGGAACGCCCAGTAAATAGAAAGAAATTGCCATGTAATCAAATCTCAAAAATCGAAGGAGTGTTCTAGACCGTGGGAAGATTCGAAGCTACACATGTCATGGAGCGGGAAAAGCATTTACTCAACCCACGTTTCAGTGATTTAGACCCCTTAGAGTCAAATTAAAATTATAAAATCATGAGATTCATATTCCTCGAATATTTATGAACATTGGGGCTACCAAGACCAGAGATTAGACCCGTGGGATAATGAAATTGTGTAATGTGGTGCAATCTTCTTACCACTTTTCCCACGCCAAAACACAGATATACTAAGAGTGACGAGGGAGGCCAGAAGCATTCCTTCCTAGGTGGTGCGTGAGTCCAGGTCCGTGTCGCTCTGAGCCAATTATTCGTGTGTGGGTGATAAATTGAAAATTCAAGATTAGCTACGGTCTACTAGTTCAGCGGATGATGAGGAAATCGAAAGAATGTATGAAGAGATAGAAGATTTAATACAATATGTAAAAGGTGACAAAAATCTAATTGTGATGGGAGACTGGAATGCAGTGGTAGGCCAAGGAAGAGAAAGTGATACAGTAGGAGAATTCGAATTGGGACAAAGGAACGAAAGAAGAACTCGGCTGGATGAATTCTGCACTGATCATAATTTAGTCCTTGCCAATACTTGGTTCAAACACCACAAACGACGGCTGTATACGTGGACGAGACCTGGAGACACTGGAAGGTATCAAATAGACTTCATTATGATTAGGCAGAGATTCAGAAACCAGGTGTTGGATTGCAAAACATTCCCAGGAGCAGACGTGGGCTCTGACCAAAACTTGTCGATCATGAAATGCCATCTGAAGCTGAAGAAATTGAAGAAAGGAAAGATTGCAAAAAGATGGGATCTAGACAAGTTGAAAGAAAAGAGTGTGAGGGATTGTTTCAAGGAACATGTTGCACAAGGGCTAAATGATAAGGGTGAAGGAAACACAATATAGGAAGAGTGGATAGTCATGAAAAATGAAGTCAGTAGGGCTGATGAAGAGATGTTAGGAAGGAAGAAAAGATCAACTAAGAATCAGTGGATAACTCGGGAGATACTAGACCTGATTGATTAACGACGAAAATACAAGAATGCTAGAAATGAGGAGGGCAGAAAAGAATACAGGCGATTAAAGAAAAGTGGACATAAAGTGCCATAGCCAAGGAAGAATGGCTGAAGGAGAAGTGCAAGGATGTTGAAGGTTGTGTGGTCCTGAGAAAGATAGATGCTGCATACAGGAAAATCAAGGAAACCTTTGGAGAAAGCAAATCTAGGTGTATGAATATTAAGAGCTCAGATGGAAAGCCACTTCTAAGGAAAGAAGACAAAGCAGAAAGATGGCAAGAACATATCCTACAGTTGTATCAAGGTAAAGATGTAGATAATTTGGTTCTGGAACAAAAAAAAGGCTGGTGATTCTGATGAAATGGGAGACCCAATTTTGAGGTCAGAGTTTGACAGAGATGTGAGAGATCTAAATAGGAACAAGGCACCTGGAATTAATGACATTCCCTGTGAATTACTGACTGCCTTAGGAGAAACCAGAATGGCAAGGTTATTCCATTTAGTGTGTAAGACGTATGAGACAGGAGAAGTCCCATACGGTTTTGGGCAGAATGTTGTTATACCTATTCCCAAGAAAGCCGATGCTGACAGGTGTAAAAACTACCGCACCATTAGTTTAGTATCTCATGCCTGCAAAATTTTAACACGTATTAATTACAGAAGAATGGAAATACAAGTTGAAGCTGAGTTGGGAGCAGATCAATTTGGCTTCAGAAGAAATGTAGGAACACGTGAAGGAATCCTGACTTTACGTCTAATCTTAGAGGATCGAATCAAGAAGTACAAGCCCACGTACATAGCGTTCGTACATCTAGAAAAGCCATTCGATAATGTTGATTGGACCAAGCTATTTACGATTCTGAAGGTGATTGGGATCAAATACCGAGAACGAAGAATTATCTACAGTCTGTACAAAAATCAGTCTGCAGTGATAAGATACGAGGGCTTTGAAAAAGAAGCAGCAATCCAGAAAGGAGTGAGGCTAGCCTGCAGTTTGTCCCCCCTCCCTTTCAATGTTTACGTAGAACAGGCAGTAAAGGAAATCAAAGAGGAATTTGGAAAGGGAATCACAATCCAATGAGAGGAAATCAAAACCTTGAGATTTGCCGATGATATTGTTATTTTATCTGAGACTCCAGAAGATCTTGAGAAGCTGCTGAATGGTATGGACGAAGTCTTAGATAAGAAGTATAGGATGAAAACAAATAAGTCCAAAACAAAAGTAATGGTGTGCATCCGAACGAAGGCAGGTGATGCAGGAAATATTAGATTAGGAAATGAAGTCTTAAAGGAAGTAGATGAATATTGTTACTTGCGTAGTAAAATTATCAACGATGGCAGAAGTAAGGAGGACATAAAGTGCAGACTAGCACAAGCAAGGAAGAGCTTTCTTAAGAAAATAAATTTGCTCACTTCAAACATTGATATAGGAATTAGAAAGATGTTTTTGAAGACTTTCGTGTGGAGTATGGCATTGTATGGAAGTGAAACATGGACGATAACTAGCTCATAAAGAAAGAGAATAGAAGCTTTTGAAATGTGATGTTACAGAAGAATGCTGAAGGTGAGATGGATAGATCGAATCACGAATGAAGAGATGCTGAATCCAATTGGTGAGAGGAGAACGATTTGGTTAAATTTGACAAGAAGAAGAGATAGAATGATAGGACACACCTTAAGATACCCAGGACTTGTGCAGTTGGTTTTTGAAGGAAGTGTAGGTGGTAAGAACGGTAGGGGTAGACCAAGGTATGAATATGACAAGCAGATTAGAGCAGATGTAGGATGCAGTAGTTACGTAGAAATGAATAGGTTAGCACAGGATAGGGTTGCATGGAGGGATGCATCAAACCAGTCTATGGACTGATGACTCAAGCAACAACAACAAGAGTAAATAACAGCCTATGGTAAGTACTGGTGGAGTGTGTAATAAAATGCATACTCATATTCGTATGAATATTAAATTTGCCCGCGTTAGGTGATCAAACGATAAATTTACGGCATATCTCGGCACGGGGATATTAAACAGTCCTTTGCCTGTTAAATGTGTCGGATGATGTAAATATTGAAATATGAATAAGAAGTGAATTTATAATAATAACTAGCTGATGTACCCGTGCTTCGCTACGGAATTCTAAATTTTATATAGAATTCTAAGTTAGGTAGTGTAAAGGTTGTGAGCAAGATTGTATTAAGTTGCATAGCTCTTAACGTTGCCCTAAAAGCACGACGGGCAAGTCACCAATGTCTTTTCTCATATGAAGACTGGGTTGGGTAATTTTCATTTTAATGGTAGGCCAGCTTGCCTACCGTCAGTCACAATCAGATTGCGGAGTTTTCATTGTAATGGCAGACACTCACTCTCCGTCTGCCTTTATAGATTCTCAGAAAGACTCTCTTACTGGTTTTCCCAACTGAAATGAACATGGATCATTACAATGACGTCAATAGGAATGGCGCGATTAAAAGCAATGTCTTCATATGAAATTCTCGATCAAATGAAAAACCACACATTTTCTCACTTTTAACGAACAGAACTATGCTGCCGAACTAACAGTCCAATGCTACAGAGCTGGAATAACCAAGACGCAGACATCCGTGATCCGTGAACATTCTTCTTCCTTTTTTCGGGGAGGGGGTCAAATAGTGGATAGTCCCAGGGCAAAAACTATGCCCGTTTATTTATCTGTTTCCTGGGAGTACCCGATGAGTCGGAAAATCTCAATTCACTACACTGGCGGAGAAAAGAAATCCAAGCCAGAGAAGAAACCACATCTTCGCTGCTAATTTGGAATAAAATTAATGTAGATTTAATGAAAGTGAAGAGGAAGAAGCTTTTCCTAATAAACGGCTCTTTTCAGGGTTGAATTTTGAGTTATTTAGTGAATTGTGGTACTATAATTTGGAATAGGGCTAAATTGTAATTCCATACCAGTTCATTGTACTACTCCTACTACTACTAACTGAGCCTCTGACTTAAGTGCGTACACTACTCATTCAAAACAGCGCGTCAGAGTAGGTATCGAATACTATGATGAACCAGTGTGTTACGTACCAGCAGTATCAGAAAATGTATGAACTAGAGGATTGGCATGCTAAAGAAGAAAGTTATCTAACTCCTCAGCTATTTCCCGCCAATATTCAGTTAGGCTGTTATACTCGGTACACAGCAATAATCCCATCTATCGGAGTTGAATGTCAGCATACGAGACAAAGAACATTACAACAAACAACGGTCAGTGTAATGTTATTGTTGATCTATGTTACGCGCTTTCGATATTGTAGGCCTTCGCATTATTGTCTTCCGGTTCTGAAATACCACTCTTCTCATAGTCGGTACGGTAAAACTGAATAAAACATAAATGATCGGAAATTATATTCTCTATAACTTTTGTTATGTAGTACGTTTCCATAGGACCAAGAGCATAGGTATTTAAAAATTAAATTTTAGGTGCCTTCCCCTAAACTACCATTTCACCCAGGGTGAATAAAATTGTTTATAGCTTAAACTGTAGTTTCTTATTCCCGGCTCTATATACCGATTTTCATTAAGATTCTGTTTACCTATTTTGTCGGGGCTCGGCGTTGATATGGACTTATCAACAAAAATCCAAATTCATGAATATCTGTGTTATCATAGCCGGTAAGGTAAAAATGCGTAAGACGTAAATGATCAGAAATTTAATTCTATATAACTTTAGTTATGTAGTATGTATCGATATGACCACTAATAATATAAATATTTGAGAATTGAATTTTAGGCTTTCCCCTAAACTACCATTTCACTCAGCGTGAATAAAATAATTTATAGCCTAGATTGTAGCGGCTCACCCCCCGACTCTACATACCCATTTTTATTAAATTCTCTTTAGCCGCTTTCTAGTGATGCGTGTACAGACAGACAGACAGACATTACGGAAAAGTAAAAACTGCATTTTCTTGTTACTGGGGACATGATCGATACAGAAATACCATTCTTTTCAAATTCTGAGCAATGTACAGACAAAACTCTTATTTTATATACAGTATATATATATAATTTATATGTGGTAATGTTCAGTGTTTTATGTAAATATTATATAAAGGTAAAGGTAAAGAGCATTCAAGAAGAAACGTGTGAGATAAACTTGAAGATTCACATATAATTGTTAGATGTGTAGAATGTATGAAAATGAAATTAAATAATGTTAATTGAGAATCTCCAACAAGAAATGTGTGAAGTTTGTATAGTGTGTATCAACATGGGGTGTTAAGCCTTAAAATTGGGCATTCAGCAGAAATCCAGGTGGGAGACATTTGTATTCTTTAAAGTGCGTTTTTCATCGTTATGTTCTTATGTTCTATGTAAATAAGGGCCGAAGTTTCAGGCCGACGGTTTGTTGTTTTTCTTTGCTTTGGTTTAAATATTAAGTGCTGTGTGGCACAGAGATTTTATGAGAAGTCTACGCACATTTTATGTTGAAATCCCAAAATTTCAAACGATTATGTTAAATCGGTTTAAAGAAGGTATCGGGTAAAGATGAGTTTTACGCCAGTCTGTCGTTATTGAATTCAATGGTCTATATTCCGTGTCAAAGCATAATGTAAGATATAGTTGAGTGTTGGGAAATTTTGGTTTTGTGGATATCGGATAGAGGTATCATAATGTCTAAATTAAGTCAAGATTGGCGTGATTTTCCTATCATTTAAAGTTTGATATTTGCTGGAAGTTTGTTTCAATAGTTAAGTAATTTCTGTACGAAGACGAATCCATGAAATAAGACACGAATTTAAAATGAAATATAAAATGAAAGATCAAAATAGGCCTTATAACATTGCATAAGAAATTAATCTGAGATCATATAGACATAAAATAGCCATGATGAGAAAGGGCGAACCACCAGGGACAAATGTTAAAATAAATTAGTTCAGTATGATTCCGGGATGGAAATGCCCCGAGGGAGAATCGAACTCAGGATGTGTTGATGCCGGGAAGATGTAATGCCCCGAGGGAGTAATGTGTTATAATGCTGGTAGGAGGAAATGCCCCGAGGAAATAATGCGTTAGAATGCCGTGGGAGGCATGTGCACTATCCAGGGTTCGAGAACCGTTTTGTTTTAGGAATTATGTGAACTCAGAAGGCTAGATGTTATGAGAGATAAATTCAATTGAAATGAGTATATTTTAATCTGGCTTGTTTCAAAATGATATTATTTCCATGTAGATTCACCGCAGGTAGAAAATTGACAGATGGTACGGGATATGACTGTAAAACCACTAGCGGAAGGGTGACATATTTTTAGAATACTGCGAGCTCGTTATTAGACGACTGTCTGGAAGATTTAAGAGGGTCTAAGGAAGTAATAATATTATGTAAACCTGGTAATTGATAGAGATGATATTTTGTATATTGGATTAATGGTTTTTGACAGGTGGAAGAGTTTGTTACGGCGAAATCTTAGCATAGTTTTTGTGGCAGAAGAATATTAATGTGTATTGTGGCGAATTTATCGAATGGTACGGGTAAATGACGGCACTCGTCTGGTACGCACCCACAGTTGGGATTTGTGATTTAATTTTTACATGGCCTCAGTTCTGGTTGTCTGAGGAACCATGGTTATTTGGATATGTACAGCAGTAATGATTGCGGCTAGACTCATGCGTAGTTTTATTAGTTGGTTAGTGGACCACACGGATAATTGTGAGTAATGTAAATACTTTTAGGATTAAAAGAACATAACGTTGCAGAATGATTATATCATGTCATTATATTACATATCTTGTAACAGCAAAGAAATACATCCACTAAGAGAGATAGATCTCTAGTTATGAAGTCAACATAAGTTGATGATAGTTGTTTTAGCGACATTCATTAAATCAATTATATGATCAGTTCAGTCTGCAATGATCAATGTCCGGTTTATTTCCAACATTCATGAAATCAATTAGATGGTTAGTTCAGTCTGCAATGATCAGTGTCCAGTTTATTTCACGTTCATGAAATCAGTTTCATGGTTAGTTCAGTCTGCAATGATCAGTGTCGGGATTTTTTTCAATATTCATGAATTAGGATAGATGGTTAGTTCAGTCTGCAATGATCAGTGTCCGGTTTATTTTTAATGTTTTTATCCAAGTTAAAGGGTTAGCTCAGTCTGAGAGTACTTATGATTAGTTTATTCTTGTGAGAGTTAACATTTTGTGGATAATCATTGCACGATCAGTTCAGTCTGCGATGATAGTGCATCAGCTAAATTTTATTGGTGGTGATCACTGAAGTTAAGTGTTTGTGATAAAATTTTATTTTCGTTTATGATAGCACTGGTCATAGCTTTTGAATAGCCCATTTCTTCAATGGTCAAGATGGTTGTGATTACTGAAATACTGTAAATAACTATTCGTTATTTATATGAGTGAGACGTTTATCCATCTTCCTTACCACAGTAGCGGTCATGATTATTGTAATGAGTATGATTTCTACATTCTGATGAAGACCATGTGTTTAATAATTTCACGTTAGTTGCTATTGATAGCATGGTGATGATTATTACAACACCGTCTACCGACGTTACTCTTTTCAGTTCAATTTGTTAGTACCGTTCATAGACTGTCGGATTAAATTAATTTATTATTCTGTGAAGTGATAAGATTAATTTTCAGAAATCCGTGCTTATTGCTTTCTTTATTTTAAATCAGTTTATTACAAACTATCATAACCTTAAAGTTATTTGTGTGTTAACTTAAACGTAAACTCTAGTTTTTAGTTACACTTTATAAATATTGCAGATCAGTGGAACAATATTCTATATCATTTTTAAATAATTAATTCATAAAGTAACCTTATTTCTGGGTGTCTGGTTGTGACACTACATGGTGCGATCAGGTATTTTTATTGAGATATTAGGGATTTGATAACAGTGAATTTTGGAGCACCATGCTTCGCCAAGGAGCAAGTTAACATGTGAATTTAATCCTTTTTTCTTGTGTATAATTATTCGGTTCAAATATAACCTGAGGTTGTTTCGATTCGATTAAGGGTCCATTCGGTGGCTGATGATATCCTGCGTGGTATTTTATGATCAGTGGATAATCTTATTTAACGAAAATTTCGGAGTCCAGTTACGGAAATTGAATCTTCACGGATCAAGTGAAACGACCGACGGCGTCACTTGAAATCCGATATAAATTTTCAGGTTTTCATCTTTTCATTTTTTATTGAATCCTATTTTGGAAAGGCAATTAACGTTTAATTTAACTAAATATCAATAAAATAATTTCTGAGCTCTTAATTTTTTTTATTTGTGTCAAAGTTATGACAGCTCTTTTGTTAAATTAGCAAACTTTCCTTTATTATTCGATGTTTCACATCTATTGGACGTGATTAATTTCTTTTAATAATAAATCCATTTTAGCCGACTTCTTAAATTTTATTCTAAGTAGTAATTAGGTTTCTTTAAGCTACCCGCCGATTTATGTCAACAAGTGACTGAAGAGCTCGGAACCCCCTTACATTAGAATAATCTACATTTGCAAGAGCCAGAGCCGTATATTGACTATCGGTAAGCACGGCTGCAATATATGTTGTACATTAGCTAAAGAAATGAAATGGCGTATGGCGTTTAGTGCCGGGAGTGTCTGAGGACATGTTCGGCTTGCCAGGTGCAGGTCTCTTTATTTGACGTCCATAGGCGACCTGCGCGTGGTGATGAGGATGGAATGATGATGAAGACGACACATACACCCGGCCCCGTGCCAGCGAAATTAACCAATGATGGTTGAAATTCCCGACCCTGCCCGGAATCGAACCCGGGACTCCCGTGACCAGAGGCCAGCATGCTAACCATTTAGCCATGGAGCTGGACTGTACATTAGCTAAACTGTCACGATTTATGTCAAGCAAGCAAGTCGTATAGTTTAGAATTTGACCGCTGGTGCTGCCTATAAGATGAGATCGCATCATATGAGTTTTGTATCTTGCAGAGAATGGAAGCACTGAACAATAATGTAAATTTTAATAAAGTTGCTGGTTTTGTTTCCTTTTTCAGTTTTGCCATGATTCGGTGACGTGATAATATAGGATACAACACGGTAAATGTTAAGAGACTACGCACACTACGCAATAATGAAAGTTATGATTAAAGAGTGTCTGCTGTCATTTCTTGGTCGATACAGTACTTTTGCATCCATCTCATGGTGCAGGCGAGAGCAAAGTGTAGTTTCCAGCCAAGTCGCAGCCTCATCCATATTTCTAGAAAATAGAACTTAGAGAATTAGAGTAGGAGAAGCTTTATCTGACCCAGTAATAATTAAGAGGGGAATTCCTAAAGGCAGTATTATTGGACCTTTATGTTTTCTTATATATATATATCAATGATATGTGTAAAGAAGTGGAATCAGAGATAAGGCTGTTTGCAGATGATGTTATTCTGTACAGAGTAATAAATAAGTTACAAGATTGTGAGCGGCTAGAGGGTGAACTCGATAGAGATGGACGGTGGACAATGGTATGATGATAAACGGGGTTAAAAGTCAGGTTGTGAGTTTCACAAATAGGAAAAGATCTCTCAGTTTTAATTACTGCATTGATGGGCTGAAAGTTCCTTTTGGGGATCATTGTAAGTAAGTTACGTAGGTGTTAATATAAGAAAAGACCTTCGTTGGGGTAATCACATAAATATGATTGTTAATAAAGGGTACAGATCTCTGCACATGGTTATGAGGGTATTTAGGGGTTGTAGTAAGGATGTAAAGGAGAGGGCATATAAGTCTCTGGTAAGACCCCAACTAGAGTATGGTTCCAGTGTATGGGACTCTCACCAGGATTACTTGATTCAAGAACTGGAAAAAATCCAAAGAAAAGCAGCTTGATTTGTCCTGGGTGATTTACGACAAAAGAGTAGGGTTAAAAAATGTTGCAAAGTTTGGGCTGGGAAGATTTGGGAGAAAGGAGACGAGCTGCTCGATTAAATGGTATGTTCCGAGCTGTCAGAAGAGAGATGGCGTGGGAGGACATCAGTAGACGAATAAGTTTGAGTGGTGTCTTTAAAAGTAGGAAAGATCACAATATGAAGATAAAGTTGGAATTCAAGAGGACAAATTGGGGCAAATATTCGTTTATAGGAAGGGGAGTTAGGGATTGGAATAACTTACCAAGGGAAATGTTCAATCCTTTTCCAATTTCTTTGCGATCATTTACGAAAAGGCTAGGAAAACAACAGATAGGGAATCTGCCACCTGGGCGACTGCCCTAAATGCAGATCAGTATTGATTGATTGATTGATTGATTGATTGATTGATTGATTGATTGATTGATTGATTGATTGATTGATTGATTGATTGATTGATTGATTGATTGATTGATTGATTGCCTTTGGTGACAGGGGTCCCGGGTCCGATTCCCGGCAGGGTCGGGATTTCAACCATAATTGGTCAATTCCGCTGGCACGGGGACTGGGTGTATGTGTCGTCTTCATCACCATTTCATCATCACGACGCGCAGGCCGCCTACGGGCGTGAAATAAAAAGACCTGCATCCGGCGAGCCGAACTTGTCCTCGGACACTCCTGACACTAAATGCCATACGACATTTCATTAACTAATTATGTTGAACACTTATAGTAAGTTCTGCTTTAAATAATTAGAGAGTTGACTCTGAAGAGGTTATAATTATTTCGTCCGAGAGTAAAAGTCATGTTATATCGGGTCCTCATGGAACAAGTTGCTAATTTGATTTTCAACAGCAGAAAAAAACGATTATTAAAAAATGAAAATAAAATTTTCTTAAATATATTGATGTAGGGCTGTTCATTTCAAACTATCTACAATAAAAAACTTCAAACTTATGTCCTGAAATGCAGCTAATTTTGTCTTATACTCTTTATCCCTGGCACGAAAGGATTAATACATCTTTTACCATAAAAGATTTCAGGAACAGTTCCGTCACACTTGTTACTGAACGCATGCAGTCAGGAGCTATATATTCTTTAGATACGAACTCTAGACCTGACTGGCATATGTAACTTCTGAGCGCCTGTGTAATGATTATTGTGACAATTCACCGCCATACAGTAGTCGGTTAGTGACATGAAGAGATAGTTATTCTACATTCTTCGTGTTTCAGTGAGTTTTCTTCCTATTTCAAGAACTGAAAACAACACAAAAATAAAGACGGAATAAGGGCATCATAGCTATCCAGAGGGCTACGATGAATGAGGTAAAAACATACCAGAATCAGCTTATTCAGGATACTACCCAAAACCTTCCAATACGTTGGCAGCTATGTGGACTAGTTTGAGAAGTGCAAGAATCGTTGCTCAGTGAGCTGATCATTTTACACAGTGTCTGTAGTACTAATAAAACAATACTGTAAGTTTAAAATCAAGTCTTTCTGCAAGATGGTTTAAGGTTTTTTCAGTGACGAGATATAAAAGGGCTATGGCTGGGAAGGAAGCGGCCATGGCTTTAATTAAGGTCTAGGAATTCCTTGCTAATGTGAAGTGACAGCTATTCCATATCCTCTTTACTCTTTTGATATGCTACCGGAAAAATTCTTAATATTTCACCAGCTGAAAGGAAAGAATAACATTTGCTTGGTGTAAAAACGTGAAACCACAGAAAACATCATCAGGTCTGCTGATGGTGGGGTTCAAACTCACCCTCTCCTGAATGCAAGCTCGCAGGTAAGTGGTCCGTATCGCACAGTCCATTCGCTCGGTAAATCCAAGTTACTCATTTCCATGCAGTCTAATATTTTCTTGTACTGATAGTCTGTGTTGTAGTATCCATAATCTTAAGAGTATCTGCAATTAAGAGCCACTTAGACAGGAAATTAAAATTAAATGAAAACCGAAAACTGTCTGGATTATCGCATGAAAGATTGTAGGAACAAGACTTAGTACGTTTACTCATATAGGTGGATACTTTGTCCATTGAATGACACTTTGAACGGAGACTTAACTGGGTTCTTTCTGCGATACGTTTCTCAAGCCATAATACTCTAGAAGTTGAATGAGATTCCTGCGCAAAACTGAAGCACGTACCACTGCAAAAATCGCGGATCCTCAGCCTTCTGTCCGACAACTGTCTTTCGCGAAAAGTAGGTGAGTGAGTGAGTGAGTGAGTGAGTAAGTAAGTCGTCTTTATGCATGGCAGACCTGAATCATATGTGGTCAGCACGACTAATTTTATAGCCAATGTCAGTTTCCTAGAATAGGAACAGGTAGGTTATGAAGCGTCCTCTCGAAGCTAACAGAACCCCATCACAGGCCCTCAAATCAGTCTTCATAGTGACAGTTTCGAGTATCAAACTCAGCGTTTCTCCGAATCTCCAGCCAACAGTACAGAGAAGAAGTCACCTATAATTAAGAAAATAAAAAAATCTCGAATATAATCCAGAGATGACTCACCGCATCGAACTCGTCTTGTCGTTGCATATGATGCTGGATGAACATGACGTTGTGGATGGCTTTCTCGAGCTCGAATGGGTATTTCTTGCGAGTGCCCACATCACTGAGGGACCCATCTAGCGCCACAACCGAGGGCAGGCCGTTAAAGCCTATGATGCCGCCAAACCGATTGGTGGCTCCACCACTCGCGGACGGGTGAAGACCGTTGCATCCCCCTGGACGTCTCAGCGAGTCCGGTGAGGACGCTGTTGACGAAGACGTCGCTGCCGCCGCCGCTGCTGCCGCTGCCGCAGCCGCAGCGGCACTTAGCCTGGTCTTCTTAACGCGCAGCAATCTTTTGTTGACAAGATCCTGAAGTAGCTGGTCGGGCACCCTCATGAGCAGCAGCTTCGGCAGGCATTTGATGAAGATCTTACGCACCCATGGCGCCATGCGGTGCGTGCTGGGCTTTCGGTAGTGCACATTTAGAACCATGATGGTGATCACGACTGATAGTCCAACCAGTAACATAGTGAAGAGCAGGTACTTGCCGAGCAATGGGAGTGCCAACGACGTGGAGGGGATGATCTCGGAGATTAGCAAGAAGAACATGGTCTGAGACAGCAGGATCGAAATGCAGAGGGCGATCTTCTCACCAGAGTCCGCAGGTAGATAGAACACAAGAACCGACAAGTAGCTGATACCCACACACGGAACAATCAAGTTCACCGTGTAGAACAGAGTTTTGCGGCGAAGAGTGATGTTGAAGAAGATGTCTGAAACAGAAAAACAACACCACATATTAGCTAGTTACCTAAATTCTAAGTACAAATAACGAAGTTCAAGATTCCTCTAATAAAAGTTATTGTGAAAAGAGTGGCGGATAAATGGGAGATTCATAGATCTTCCCTTTTCTTTCTCATTTTGAAGTCACAATCTCGTCATATTTTTCGCTGAGACAATGAATCAGCAAAAACCCTGAAAAAGAAAAATTCTTCTGCAACAGGAATAATAATAATAGACGTGACGAAATATAATCAAAAACTTCGCAGTTGTACTTGGCTAAGTGGCGCATTATTATTATTATTATTATTATTATTATTATTATTATTATTTTGACAGTTTCTAACTGCGATGCGATTTTTCTCTGATAATGAGAAGGGTTCTGTACAAAACAAACTATCGTACGCTTTTAAAACGAGGGATTCAAGCTTGAGAAGCAGTAGATAAATTATGCGCGTGTAGTTTATTTATGTCTCGGATTAAAAGTACGTGCGATAACCTGGAAGGCGTGATTAGCGCATCGCGTAGCTGTTTAACTTCACCCAAATGGCCTAGTTTGAATTCCCGTGAATCCTAGGGCAGAATTTTCACCTGAAATCTATACGTCAGAAAGGACACCGGCCTTAACCCAAACTTGCCCACGCTCATAACTTAAATTAAGCTAGTGTCTCCACAGTGCATGCTTCACGGCTGGCGATTGTGGAATGAATACTTTCCAAACTGTAGATCTGTAGGAAATAGGAACTCTTTGTGCATATGGACGTTTCGTCTGTAGTTTCAATGGACGTCTTCAGTGCTTTTGCTGCCTTAGTCGAAGTAACAGTTGCCACCTGTGTGACGCAAAGGAAACTTCCAGTGGACCACCGTACTACAGCAGGAAAATTATTAATTGTGAAGAAAGTTTTTGATCACTACCTAACTTATTCATCCTCTTCACAGCCAGTCACTTATCTAATATCGAGTATTATACATATACAAGTTGCTTTACGTTGCACCGACACAGATAGGTTTTATGGCGGCGAAGGGATAGAAGAGGGTTAGGCGGGGAAAGGAAGCGGCCGTGGCCTTAATTAAGATACAGCCCCATCATTTGCCTGGTATGAAAATGGGGAACCAAGGAGGGCTGCCGACAATGGGGTTCGAACGAACTATCTTCCGAATGCAAGATCACAGCTGGATGTCCGGAAATTATTGATTTCTGTAATACTGCTTTTAATCCAGTACTGAATAGGAATATCCCCTCCTCCTTCCCCCTCCCCCCGTGGAGGTCCATGGTCTACCAACCGACCACTGCTCAGCCCGAAGGCCTGCAGATTATGAGGTGTCGTGTGGTCAGCACGACGAATTCTCTCGGCCTTTATTCTTAGTTTTCTACACCGGGACCGCCATATCACCGTCAGGTGGACCTCAACCCAGCCCTCAGGTCGAGGTAAAGATCCCTGACCTGGCCGGGAATAGAACCCGGGGCCTTCGAGTAAGAGGCAAGCACGCTACCGGTACACAGCGACGCCGGCAAATAGGAATACATGAAATACAAAATATATGTGTTTTACTTTAAATGCAATCTATCTGTGCCTCACGTGCCAGGCGGTTTTCCATTCACGCTACATCATCAGAATTATGTCTTAAGGGGCGTTCCCATCGGCGCTGTTAATGTGCCTTCTCAATTCCGGCAACATCTTTGGAAATGGACGGGCGTAGCATGGGCAGGAGTTCCGTGAAAATTTCCTAGCTGTGATGGAAAAAGATGGGAATTTGGGAGAACATATCATTATGATTGATGAAGCAATATTTTATTTACCCAGAAAAATCAACAGGCATAATATCCCGAAACGTGCATCCCAGAACCCCTACGCTAATACTGAGATGGACCGTAACAGCCCCAAAGTAAACGTGTCTTGTGCCATTTCCAGCAGACGTGTGCTTGGCACTTATTCTTTCGCCAGGAAGCCTATCACGGGACATATGTATCTCGACATGGTAGAAAGTTGATTAACGTTACAACTCACTACTTTAAGACTGACGACACAGGAGGGCCAGGATGTCCAAATCGTTTCTGAAACGCACGACAAACCGCGACAGCGCTGTTACGTCGGTGATATTCGAGCAGCTCACACGAGCTAAGATCTGTTGGGGTCAGGCGTCCATATTCATGTTTCCAATAAAAAAAACAAGTGAAACTTAGATGGAAGTAAAAACTTCAAATACCCCTCTTGCAAATGGTGGTAACATTATTTCCGCGAGTTCAATCTTAGTGATAACACAGTATTATGTAACCGTTTAATAATGTTGGACTGCCTGGACAACATCAAAGAGTTATTGAAACATGCCTAACAATAAGAATGATACCACGAACATGAAAGTATTTATTTTGAATATTCAGCCCGAAGTATGAGAATCGACCTTGCCATAACGCGAGAATGAAGGAGATTAAACTGCATATACAAACAAGTAAGCAAGCCTACAGTTTTTACGTACAAGAGTGATCATAGTGACAGGAAGTCCAGTTTTATGCGGAATCCGAATCATGAGGTCACGGCCTTTCATTTCAAGAACCCCACGACCATCTCAGTGAGAGATCAGAGGCAATATCACTATATTTGGGCCCATGAGAGTTCGAGTCTGACATTTGAGAGGCGAAAGTAGTAACTACGAGTGTTGCTATAGTTACCGCCGCCTGCGATATATCATCCTATAGTACATGTGGTGATTATTGTTTTTAGAGGAAGTACAACCGTGTTTGCTGCCGGAGAGAGATGGCTGTGCCGAGGTATACAGCATATGGATGGAGATAGTGGAAATGGAGAGCTCGAGGACATGTAACATCATGTAAAATGTGGTGAATTTTCTTTGTGTTCATACAACACTCTATAGGATGTTTAAAAAATATACGCCATAATTTCAGGGTTGGTTTCCTCAAATATGGAGAAAAGTCTATATAAAAAAAGTGTCCGGAAATGCATACTTTTCCAGGTATTTGTCATGGGCTAGAACCTCAAGTGTTGTGGGCTATTTTGCATGTACCGATGTACTCCGGTCATTATATTACAAGAGTTTATCAAAATGCCCACCTCCTGCTCTACTACAGACTTGTGCTCGACGTTGCATGGAGTTACGACCACACTCGTATATGTCCGGTGTTGTACGTACTGTTTGAAAGGACCGAACAATTCTGCAGTGAAGTATTGGTTCATCCTCTACAACTGTCGCGTACACCTAAGACTTTGATTAAACCCACACAAAGAAGTCGGACAGAATTAGATCACGTGATCGTGGAGGTCAAGAAAGTACGCATTTCTGGAGAGATGTTCATATACAATTATTTCCTTCTTAGTATGTGAGGAATCCAACAATGGAATTATACCGTGTAATTTTTTTTTTTTTTGCTAGTTGCTTTACGTCGCACCGACACAGATAGGTCTTATGACGACGATGGGATGGGAAAGGGCTAGGAAAGGGAAGGAAACGGCCGTGGCCTTAATTAAGGTACAGCCCCAGCATTTGCCTGGTGTGAAAATGGGAAACCACGGAAAACCATTTTCAGGGCTGCCGACAGTGGGGTTCGAACCTACTATCTCCCGAATACTGGATACTGGCCGCATTTAAGCGACTGCAGCTATCGAGCTCGGTCCGTGTATTTTTGAAACACTCTGTATAGTTTTAATCGTTAAGCACACTTTTCTTTCCTTCTGTCAAAAATATCGTCTTCTCAATGAGAAATTCAAAGAAATTCCTTGGGCAGGTCAAAATCCTAACGATAAATTCTCCCTGTGCACGGTTTTATAAAAAGGTGGTTTGGACAGTTGGTTAGACGGTAGTGTGCTGCGCCTTAAGACCGTGAACTGAATCTCGGTGCAATTGATTGACATTTAAGAGAACAAGAAAATGTCAGAAGGTGTGCTTACCCATAAAGATAAGGAGGTTGAATTGCTGTGTGAGGTAACAGTTGCGATCTCAGCTGAAAAAACATATCTCCAGCTCTGAAAGGAATATGCCGATGACAGTAATGATTGCTCTAGTTCGTTCTCTGCCAAGACGCTTCTCCTGAGCAAACCTTTGTAAACGCTGCCAATACCTCACTTTTTGGGTAAATATAACTTATTCACCAACAGATAGACTGATCTTCTCCTTAGATCATGGGGAACCATCCCAAGAATTTTCGTGGATTGGCGAGGACGCTGCAAACTTACGAGTAAATTGCAAAATGACAATCAGTATTACAAAGAACTCAGTAGGTATACTCAGAATCATGTATAGGGCATTCGAACAGTTAGGAGTAAGAGCGAGCTTTCTTATATTAGATTTAAAATCTAGGACATTGTTACTCTGTGTCTCAATAGCAAGCATCGTCGCCATAAGACATATCTGTGTCGGTGCGACGTAAAGCAAATAGCAAAAAAAAAAAAAAAAAAATCAATAGCAAGCCACCTTTGGTCAGATTAGTAAACAAATAAGAACATGATAAATTGTCGTTAGCGTCTTCACTACTTCGTTAAATAACTTGTTTTGAAGCCAAAGTTCCAGCAGAGAGGAACAATCTGAAATTCTAAAAAATTACCTCCATCGCCAAGTAGTGCAGTCATATAAACGCAAGATGAAAATGATTTTCCGTGGTGAAACCTCCTGAAAAGTGTTCCATGATCTAAAAAGAACACTCACTTAAACTATCAGAATTAACAGGAAGGAATAAACCAATTCATAGAGACAGCCGAGACGGTGGTGCCGTGATCGATTCACCCGGAAGGATGTGGATTCGTATTCCTCTCAGGAGGTCGGACAGTTCAGAAACGAGATTTCCTACTCTGGAGAGGCACATGGGCCTGAGGTTCACTCAGCCTACACCTAGAATGAGGACCAGGTTAATTGGTGAGGGAGAAAAGCAGTCGGGCATACAGCTACCCTCTCCACCCCAGTTTGTGCTGAAGTTACATATAGTGGAAGACGTTTCCTTCCAATTCTCCAAGGGCCTAAGGGACATGGCTGTATTCTTAAAAATGTTCCTGAACTCAAAAGGTTTACAAATGATGTACTTTGTTTATTCATTTTAGGGGCTTAGGAAATTGCAGTAACATGCCATGTAGTCGGAGAGTTTGTGCTGCTGCGGTGGCTGTACTGATGTCGATGATGGGTTCACAGGAACAGGACATAGCAATACTATACCGATAGTGTGCTGTACGATAGCACGGACAAATGTAGTTACAGAAATGAGGCATCTCTTTTTTGTTTCAGGCGAAATTATCAGAGAGTGAATAGCTAAACATCCACAAAGAGCGAATAACTTCAGGCATACACAACCTTAGAATTTGTTTTTGTTTCACAGAATAGACTTCAGCTACATGAAAAACTATGTAGAAAGCTCACGCCGCGCTGCCAAACAGCCATGTCATCGAGTTCTTCTTTTCTACCTCTTTTCCCACACCCGTGGGGTCGCGGGTGCGAACTGTGTAGCACATGTGGATTTGGCCCTGATTGACGGCCGGATGCCCTTCCTGACGCCAACCCTATATGAAGGGATGTAATCACTATTGCGTGTGTCTGTGGTGGTTGGTAGTGTAGAGTGTTGTGTGAATATGAAGAGGAATGTGTTGAGACAAACACAAACACCCAGTCCCCGCGCCAGAAGAATTAATCCGAGGCGATTAAAATCCCCGACCTGGCCGGGAATCGAACCCGAGACCCTCTGAACCGAAGGCCTTAACGCTGACCATTCAGCCAATGAGTTGGACAGTTAATACCATGAATATCCAATATATTTAAAGTAGGTACGCTAAAATTAGTCATGCCCTCTTTGGCATATTACAGGTACCTTTGTAGGAACATTCTCGTTCCTGGTGGTGCTGGTGATTATTGTTTTAAGAGGAAGTACAACTAGGCAACCATCCTCTATATAACACTAATCAGAGGGAAAAATGGAAGGGATCCGACACTTCGAAAAATGAAGGTATCGGCCAAAGGCAGACAAGGGCCACGAAGGGCGTGAAAATGAAAGACTCCCTAGCCCTCGCAAACCTAATAGCGTCGGGGTCGGAAAAGAACAAGAGTTGACCAAGAGAGGTCGGATAGGATACATGAATGTGAGGAGCCTGGCACAAGTAAATGGAAGCAATGCAAGGACTCAGCTGAGGGCCTCCTGGTCGCCAGCCCACGCTCCTAAGTTCAGAGCCCCTGAGGCCCCTTTCAGTCGCCTCTTACGACAGGCAGGGGATACCGTGGGTGTTATTCTACCGCCCCCACCCACAGGGGGATCTCGGGCCAAACAGTTATACGCAGTTATCTTAGTCAGAGTTGGTTCCTATTCCTGCCCTTTACCCAGTTTATTGCGGTCGGCACGTGTTGTGGATTTGTCCCAGTTCTGCGGTCGGATGTTTTTCCTGATACCAACCCTATGCATTCACTATTGAGCGTTTCTTTGTTAGCTGGTGGTGTTGTGTGTTGTGTGTAGAGGATATAAGTGTATTAAGGCGAAGATACAAATACCTAGACCCTGAAATAGAGCTATTGACTGTACGCAGTTAAAATGCCCGATCGGAGCATCAATCAAACTTGGGTCTCTCTGAACCTGAGGCCAGTACGCTGACCATTCAGCCAAGGAGCTAGATAATGTCGAAATTTTATAATGACTTAATATATCCTAAACTAACTTTCATGTAACTGTTGTCTGAAACGTTTCTGTACAAAGTCGATCTAACAAACAAACAGACAAAACAAAAAATCACCGCCTAGTCAGATGGATTAACCAGACGCAGCTAAAATCCCCGTAAAGGCAGGGATTGAGACCCAGGATCTTCTGAACCGAAAGGCCCTATAGAGAGCATTCGCCATGAACCGGATGAGTTAGCTATGCTAAAAGATCGCACTGACTGTGTAGTTATCTGTCCTGCCGGCGAGTTGTAGCGGACGCCACAAACATGATTCTTGTCGTTGTACTGCTCCCTGTCCTAACTCGTTTAGTATTGTCCGCTAGTGACTTTGCCCGTATGGCCCTTTTTCAGGCTGGTAAAGAGATGAAGATCTACTCGTAAATTATGACTGAGTTACGAAACAAAATCTTTCTCGACATAGTTAAGCAAAAACTTGACCTCATTTTATGAGATAATTACGCTCGTCCTAAAAGTTCAACTTCCAAGTGAAACAACATGAGCAAGTAACGTCCATACGCGGCGATAAACATGCTTTTAGAGTGCAGGCTGGCACTATGCCAGGTAGGTTAATGATCCTTTTGATGAGATTCCCTCAACGCACTTAATCATTTCAAGTTTATTCTTTTTATGGAGGTGAGCAAGTTAGTAGATAAGAATTACAATTTAGTTTTCTGGTGCTGCTATTGTTTCATTTTTATCTTAGTACCCAGTTTCACAGTCCAAACGTGTGCGTATTTCCTTTAAGACAACGTCAGGGGAACTTTCTTTAAATATTTGTTTTACGTCACACCGACACAGATAGGTGTTATGGCGACAATAAAATGGCGTATGGCTTTTAGTGCCGGGAGTGTCAGAGGACATGTTCGGCTCGCCAAGGGCAGGTCTTTTGATCTGACACCCGTAGGCGACCTGCGTGTCGCGATGAGGATGAAATGATGATGAAGACGTCACATATACCCAGCCCCAGTGCCAGCGAAATTAACCAATGATGGTTAAAATTCCCGACCTTGCCGGAAATCGAACCCGGGACCCCTGTGACCAAAAGCCAGCACGCTAACAATTTAGCCATGGATCCAGACCTTATGGCGACGATGGAATGGGAAAGGCCTGGGGGTGAGAAGGAAGTGATCATGGCCTTAATTAAGGTGCAGCCTCAGCATTTGCCTGGTGCGAAACTGGGAAACCACGGAGAGCCATCTTCATGGCTGCCGATAGTGGGGTTCAAACTGATAGCTATGTGACCCCAACCACGCGGCTACTTGCTCGGTAGGGGAACGTTTCAATCCAACTGCGTTGAATTCTTCCGTAGAGTATTAACTAGGCCACTTTTCTGCCCTGTTGAGTTTACATTTATCAGCGAGAAATCCCATCTTTGTCTAGCGATTTTACTTAGGACACGACCACTAATAACATAAATATTTGAGAATTAAATTTCAGGCCTTCCCCTAAACTACCATTTCACTCAGCGTGATGCATTTCCTTGTTACTGTGGACATGACAGATACAGAAATACCATTCATTTCAAATTCTGAGCAATGTACAGGCAAAACACTTGAAATCCTGAAATGACGTAAGAGGAAGCATTTACGCAAAGCGTGCTCACGTGTACAAGTGTTGTCACAAGTCAGGATGGCGAACGCTCCAGTGTCTTAGAAATAAATACCTTTCAGTGGTGTTCTATAGGCAAAAAACATATTTATGACGATTGAATAAATCTATTATGAGCAAAATATTCTAGCGTATGAACATCATCTATATATATAAAATAAGAGTTTTGTCTGTACATTGCTCAGAATTTGAAAAGAATGATATTTCTGTATCGGTCATGTCCTCAGTAACAAGAAAATGCATTTTTTACTTTTCCGTAATTTCTGTCTGTCTGTCTGTCTGTCTGTCTGTCTGTCTGTCTGTCTGTCTGTCTGTCTGTCTGTCTGTCTGTATGTATGTATGTACACGCATCACGAGAAAACGGCTGAAGAGAATTTAATGAAAATCGGAATGTAAAGTCGGGTGATGAGCCGCTACAATCTAGGCTATAAATTATTTTAATCACGCTGAGTGAAATGGTAGTTTAGGGGAAGGCCTGAAATTTAATTCTCAAATATTTATGTTATTAGTGGTCGTGTCCTAACGAAAATCGCTAGACAAAGATGGGAAATAAGTCTCTACAATATAGGCTATACACGCTGAGAAAAATGGTAGTTTAGGGGAAGGCCTAAAATTTAATTGTCAAATATTTATTTTATTAGTGGTCGTATCTTCACGAAAATTGGTATGCAAAATCGGGGAAAAGGTCGCTATAATCTACGCTGTCAATAATGCTATTCACAGTAAGTGAAATGGTAGTTTAGAGCAAGGCCTGAAATGTAATCTATATATAAAATAAGTGTTTTGCCTGTACATTGCTCAGAATTTGAAATGAATGGTATTTCTGTATCTGTCATGTCCACAGTAACAAGGAAATGCATTTTTTACTTTTCCACAATTTCTGTCTGTCTGTCTGTCTGTCTGTCTGTCTGTCTGTCTGTCTGTCTGTCTGTCTGTCTGTCTGTCTGTCTGTCTGTCTGTCTGTCTGTCTGTCTGTCTGTCTGTCTGTCTGTCTGTCTGTCTGTCTGTACACGCATCAATAGAAAACGGCTGAAGAGAATTTAATGAAAATCAGCATGTAATGTCGGGTGATGAACCGCTACAATCTAGGCTTTAAATTATTTTATTCACGCTGAGTGAAATGGTAGTTTAGGGGAAGGTCTGAAATGTAATTCTCAAATAAGTTATTTATGTTATTAGTGGTCGTATCGATAAATCTATATATATAAAATAAGAGTTTTGTCTGTACGTTACTTAGAATTTGAAAATAATGGTATTTCTGTATCGGTCATGTCAACAATAACAACGAAATGCATTTTTTACTTTTACGTATTTTCTGTCTGTCTGTCTGCATGCATGTATGTATGTATGTATGTATGTATGTACACGCATCATAATAAAACGGCTGAAGATAATTTTAAAAAAATTGGTATGTAATGTCGGGTGATGAACTACTGCAATCTAGGCTGCGAATTGTTTTATTCACGCTGAGTGAAATGGTGGTTTAGGGGAAGGTCTGAAATGTAATTCTCAAATAAGTAATTTATGTTATTAGTGGGCGTATCGATAAATACTACATAACTAACATAACTTATGTCGTAAGTTAGTAGTAGTTATGTAAGAAGTTATTCAATTTCCGATCACTTATGTCTTATACATTGTTACCGTACCGCATATAATCGGAGATATTCATGAATTTGGATTTTTGTTACTAAGTCCATATCAGCGCCGAGTCACTAGAAAATGGGTAAACAGAATTTAGTGAAAATCGGTATGTAAAGTCTGAGAATAAGGAATTACAGTCTACGATATAAATTACTTTGTAAGACACCCTAATATCACAGAGTCGAATGAAAACTAATGTGAAGGCCTGCAATATAGAAAGCTCATAAACTTTATCAACAATAACATTACATTGACCATTGTTTGTTGCGATGTGCTTTTTGCGTTGCCTACGCTATAATACAAGGCCTTGAAATTCACTCATGGAAACGGGTGACATCCTAGTTCACCATACAGCCGTTAGGATCGCGTCATTGCCCCCTTGTATTCGCATGCTCGTATATGTCAATAAGTAAATTATATCCTAAATAAAAAGAACTGAATGTTTTTGCAAGTATTAAAAGTACTTTATTTATAGAACGGTGCTGCGTTGGCTTGGATATGTTATTGAAGTTTAAAAACTTTCCTTTTGAGGGGCTTCTTATTAAGTTTCAAAACTTTCTCTCTTCTACTTGAGTGGCTCGAAGCAATGTTGTCACATGGAGGTCTCAGAAATTTTCAGAGAAGAAAAAGAGGTGGTTTATCGTCTTCACACTTTCTACACTTAATTTAACTGTTGAACATGTCTTTCGAAAAGAAAAAACCGTACACCTTTTAGTAACTCTCTTCGGGGCAAGTACTGCGTAGCGGACGTGACAAATTCCGTCGTTCACTGCAGAAGTGCCACAGACGATGATTTTTGGTATCTGACGGCTCCTCTATCTTGAAAATGAATAAGACACAACGTTGGACTTTGAGTAGTTGGAGAAGAGATATATTCTAAACAGCCTTTACAGTCTGTTTGTTCTTTTGCCACACGAACCATAATGTCATTGTATTCCGCTTGGCGTCTTAGGTAGCTGAAGAAGAGCTCGATGTCATAGCTCGTTAGGTTCCTCATCAATGCATAATGCAAATGTATACTTATGTGGTATGTTACGCAGGCCACAGTGGATTGGGCAGTCAAGATCTATGCCTGATACATTTGCCTCATGATTTTTTTTTTTTTTTTTTTACTTTCTCTGAATGCATTTGAATTTTCTTTATATATGACAGGAATTCATTAATTAACAAACTGAGGCGTTCATCTTCAGTACTAAAAAATGCTCGTTTGTTCTCGTTCCTGAATATGTCCCATGTGAGGTGTTGCAGACGTCATGCACATCGAACAATTTCATAAAATGCTTCATAAAACAAATGGTTTATTTTAAACTGTATTTAATGTTCTCGGGACAAACCACCTCCACACTTTTCAAACCAGAGATTGTTTCAGGGGAAAATACAATATTTTTAGCTCTTACTACATTCATTTACTTCAACTTTGTTGGGCAAATTATTTTTCTGGTTGGTATCCTAATTTAAGATTTCTGAGTTTTTTTGCTAGTGACTTTACATCGCACCGACACAGATAGGTATTATGGCGACGATGGGATAGGAAAGGCCTAGGAGTTGGAAGGAAGCGGTCGTGGCCTTAATAAGGTACAGCCCCAGCATTTGCCTGGTGTCAAAATGGGAAACCACTATCTCCCGGATTTCTGAGTTTGAAGATACCTCTCAAATGATTGCCGGTCACGGTAGCATAGTTTAAAAAATGTCCAGTGACAAATTTTGGGATCGCCCGATTCTTATGACGTAACTCGGATTAAAACTTAGGAACATTCACTGGAAACTTGTGAAACGAAATTCCACTACCTTTAATTTCTCGTGAATAAACCATGAATGGAACTGCGAATGCTTAACATCAGACAAATACATAATACATATCACAACGAACTCAGTTAATGAACACGTTTAAAGGCGCGAGCCTGGTCGACAGGGGGCAAGATAGCGATCCTAGCGGCCCGGCATTGAACTTCAGTGTAACCACTTCCATAGCGTTTTACGGGCTCTATTTCCAGGCCTTGTATTATAACGTAGGCAACGGCTTTTTGTCTTCTGTTTCCTCTCATCCCCGATAGATAGGATTACAGCAGCGTACTGAGGTTTTTTAAATTTGCTTGACGTCGCACCGACACAGGTAGGTCTTATGGCGACGATGGGATAGGAAATGAATAGTGGTGTGAAGAAAGCGGCCTTGGCTTTAAGGTACAGCCTGGTGTGACTGGTGTGAAAATGGGAAACCACGGAATACCATCTTTTCTTTTTTTTTGCTTAAAGTCGCACCGACACTGATATGTCTTATGGCGACGATGGGATAGGAAAGGTCTAGGAAGTGGAAGGAAGCGGCCGTGGTTTTAATTAAGGTACAGTCCCGGCATTTGCTGGTGTGAAAATGGGAAACCACGGAAAGCCATCGTCAGGGCTGCCGACAGTGGGGCTTGAACCCACTATCTCCCGAATACGACCTTCAGGGTTGCCGGCAGTGGGGTTCGAATCCACTATCTTCCGGATGCAAGCTCACAGCTGCGCGCCCGTAACCACACGGCCAACTCGCCTGTTCGTACCAACTGTAACAGCCTGCCTGTATATTGGCGGGAAGTAGCTGGGGTGTAAGATAACTTTCTTCTTTAGCATGCCATTCCTCTGGTTCATACATTTGATATATCTGGTACGTAACACACTGGTTCATCATAGTATTCGAGCTATACAATCCCTACTTTGAGCCACTGATTGGAATGAGTAGTGTGCATATTTAACGGAATAATGACAGAGGAGTGTTCACGGCAGTCTGCGACCTGGTTATTCCAGCTCTGGAATTTTGGACTCTTAGATCGACACCGTAGTACTGTTCGTTGAAAGTGAGAGTGTGTGCGGTTATTCATTTGATCGAGTATTTTATATGATAACATTGCTTTCAATCGCTACATTCCTACTGACCTTTTTTGTAATGACTTATGTTGAATTCAGTTAGGAAAACCACCAAGTCAGTCTTTCTGAGAAGCCCGTAGCGAAGCACGGGTACATCAGCTAGTGTATTATAAATTGTTGACTAATAGTCTGTATTACAACCTACTGTATCTAGATAAAAGTTTGTCTGTGTTTAAGTTGAACTTACAAACTAAACTGTAGAAAATCGTGCGTTATTCTGTTCCAAATGCTGATTTCTCGATCTCCCCCAAGAGTTCCACCATCAAGTGACACTGAAAAGGCGTACTAGGGAAATGAGGAGTGAACTTCCCTTTGCATTCCTCCCTCAGCCAGATGGTGTTATACACCAGTCATCAAAGCCCACTGAATTGTATTCACCTTCCCGAGTATCTAACGAACCTCATGGCATGCCCAGGGGATACGGTAATTTCTTTCCTTACCCTTTTTTGTGATAGGAGTTGTTCATTATTATTATTATTATTGTTATTATTATTATTATTATTATTATTATTATTATTATTATTATTATTATTATTTTTGCTAGGGGCTTTACGTCGCGCCGACACAGATAGGTCTTATGGCGACGATGGGATAGGAAAGGCCTAGGAGTTATTATAATTATTATTATTATTATTGAGATTTGATTATTTTATTTATTGTTGTGAATATTAGGAGTGGAATGGTGAGAGGAAAAGCATTGTAATCTGGTTGGATCTTGGGGCCTTCAGGAGGTCTCCACGGGAAGGGCCGGTCGAGTCATCATTGGGTTGGCGGCCTTCTTCTCACCAGGGGTGATGACTCGGCCGGACTGTAGGTTGTTATGTGGTGTTTGTTCTGTTTGTGTTTGTTTATATGGTGGAGTGTGGTGGCTTAGGTTGGATTATTTTATTGTGAACATGTATTTGGGGCTGAACGCCTGTTATGTTCATGAATACATGAATGAATGAATTGTATTCACCAACTGATCCCACAAGTCGCAATTTAACTCCATTCATCACACAGGCTGGCTGCATAAGGAATTGAATTACTAACATTGCTCGTAGCTTGACCATTTCCTATTGTCAAATTCTACACATGGTAACCTTATAAGGTTGGTCCCTAAAAAGCAAACAAGGCTCATCACTGCTATCAACTTGACTAGTTACGTATTAAAATCACAGAACATTTCCAAATCAAACTAAGCAGCAATAACAGAGATTACCTTTCCGGAGTTCATTGTTCATAAAACCAATTAAAATGTAGCAGTGACCTCCATTCTGCCATACGAAATAAATGGCGATATAAAAATCAAGCCAGTTTTCAAGCTCACTGAGGAATTACGAAAATTTTCACACGCTCTCTTCCCCACTCAGTTCAATTTTATTCATTTTCTGCCGTTATTTTTATCCCGCATTGCTATAACTGTATTCTTAAAATGACAGATATGTCTTCATTGCACGATTTATTATAATTTTCAAAAGTGTGAGAACTTAGCATGTATCTGTCTTTCCTTCCTTTCTTCCGTTTGAATAATCTACGATAAGCAGAAATGGGCGAGGCGGGATTTTCAAACATATTTTCAGCTTGCAGACTGGTAGTATCTTTATACGTAACCACATTAGGGATTCCCAGAAACGTAGCGGGGCATTAATAATACAAACTCCTTGAACAGAAATTGGGTCAGTTTTCAAGTTCACTGAGAAACTGAGAATTGGGAAATGAAATGAAAAAATGAAATGGCGTATGGCTTTTTAGTGCCGGGATATCCCAGGATGGGTTCGGCTCGCCAGGTGCAGGTCTTTTGATTTGACTCCCGTAGGCGACCTACGCGTCGTGATGAGGATGAAATGATGGTGAAGACAACACATACACCCAGCCCCGTGCCAATGGAATTAACCAATTAAGGTTAAAATCCCCGACCCGGCCGGGAATCGAACCCGGGACCCTCTGAACCGAAGGTCAGTGCGCTGACCGTTCAGCCAACGAGTCGGACATTGGGAAATGATTATCACCCTTTTGATTGTAGTGAATCAATGCAATAATAATATACACAAGTAAATATATTACATACACATATATGTATGCCGTAAATCAATAAGAACACAGAAAAGCATAGGTCTGTAAACAGTATCGCCATGAAGACAATATGCTAGTTAGGTTGAGCACGTAAGTTGAAATTTCCTTTAATTTCGCCTGAGTCTCTTATGGCAGGAACTTATAATAGAAACAAGATTTAGGTACATTCTTACACTCACTAGTTTAGCAACTCTTAATGCGATTGCAGTGTAACTACGGTTCTATCTTCTACCATATATAGTAATTTCGTGTGTCTATTTCTAGCCGAGTGCAGCCCTTGTAAGGCAGACCCTCCAATGAGGGTGGGCGGCATCTGCCATGTGTAGGTAACTGCGTGTTATTGTGGTGGAGGACAGTGTTATGTGTGGTGTGTGAATTGCAGGGATGTTGGGGACAAAACAAACACCCAGCCCCCGGGCCACTGGAATTAACCCATGAAGGTTAAAATCCCCGACCCGGCCGGGAATCGAACCCGGGACCCTCTGAACCGCAGGCCAGTACGCTGACCATTCAACCAACGAGTCGGACATCTTCTACCTAATACTCATTTTTTCAATTCCTCGCACATATTTGGTATAGCGTTCTGAAGCGAGCCTTGTAGAGCAGATGACTTCGCTTTCCTGTTCGGAGAAGTTCTTGCAGACTCTTTCTTACTTCTTAGACACCGTAATGAAAATGTATATAGAAATCGGATGAAATTAGACCGTTGTTATTAAACTGTTGCATGCGTGACCTTGCACCAAATTTGTTATCACATATACTATGGGAGAGTAGTGAGTTCGAACCCCATTGTCGGCAGACCTGAAGATGGTTTTCCGTAGTTTCCAATTTTCACACCAGGCTGTACCTTAGTTAAGGCCACGGCCGCTTCCTACGAACTCGTAGCCCTTTCATATCCCATCGTCAGCATAAGACCTATCTGTGTTGGTGCGACATAAAGCAAATTACAATAAAAGAACTAGTACCAGTATTAACTTTCACAATACGGCTGTATAACAAATGGCGGTACGCCATAACCTCGCACGTCACGAAAAGAAATTACCACACACTGCCAACGTGCGAGATGAAGGATAACGGCAAGACGAAGTTTCGGCAAGTAAGGTCCCTGCACTGTATGGCTAGCGACGCAGAATGCAACCCAGCAGTTAGAAAATAACTATAAATCACTACCAAAGTTACGCGGCACGACCCATAAGCTCGAAATGGGACATGTCGATGAAAGTAACATGCATTAACTAGTTGAAGATAAAACGTAGCGTAGTCACCACATCCCATTAAAAATGGATCTGATCAATCACTGTATGGCAAGCGAGGCCAAACAGAGCTCCTGCCTAGCACGCCGAGCGCTGCGGTGGCGAAGTCCCGAGGGGAATTTCAATAGAATTTAATTTACTGATAACTTACATGTCGACCTCTGTGGTGAAGTGGTTAGTGTGATTAGCCGCCACCCACGAAGGCCCGGTTTCGATTCCCGGCTCTGCCACGAAATTTAAAAATTGGTACAAGGGCTGAAACGGGGTCCACTCAGCCTCGGGAGGTCAAATGAGTAGAGGGGTGTTCGATTCCCACCACAGCCATCTTCGAAGTGGATTTCCATGGTTTCCCACTTCTCCTCCAGGCAAATGTCGGGATGGTACTTGACTTAAGGACACGGCCGCTGTCTTCCCTCCTGGTTGTCTATCCCTTCCGATCTTCCTATCCCCCACAATGACCCTGTTCAACATGGCAGGTGACACCACTTGGGCGAGGTACTGGTCCTCCTTCCCAATTGTATCCTTTGATCCAAAGTCTCACGCTCCAGGACACTACCCTTGAGGTGGTGGAGTTGGGATACCTCGCTGAGTCCGAGGGAAAAACCAACCCTGGGAGGGTAAACAGATTAAGAAAGAAAGATAATTTACATACCGCTGAAGCTGAAAGGTCCCTTAATTTATGTAGCGTCTTCATATAATACTGTAATATACAGTTTTATGAGGAGGAAGAGGTTAGCAGTTTGGCCGCTCTAAAGCAGCAGTCACCATGCCAGCCTGTCAGCTGGTCCGTTTTCAAAGAGATTTAAATCATTCGAATGGCTCAAGACTGGCATTGATTTATTTATCAGAGCTTTCTCAGGTTCAGCTGATAATATCCCCCCTTACTTCCAGCTTGAGCTGACAGATCTGCTGTGGGTGCTACAACCGGTTTAAGGACAATCTAGAAATATGCAAGATTTGTATAAAACATCCTCGAGTGCTCAAGTAAGCTGCTGTAACTCAACTGATGTTGGGGTTGAGTATGAAGTGGGATGAATCTTCAAAGTGAGTTTTATGACCGGATGTCCTTCCTGAGGTCAAATTCTTCAGAGAAGTTAATGATACGAAGTGAATGACGTGATTTATGATAGTACTAGTATTTGTACCCGTTCTTCGCACGGGAATTTGCGATGGATTACATGTTTCCTTCAGGAGTTTATGCGAAGTATCATGGTTGTATTCTCAAGTTTAATGAGGTATGTTAAAATTACATTGAAATATGATGAAGCTGAACAAATTCGAGAGAGAATGAGAACGATTTCCGAATTAATTGTACGGTACAGTTCCTGGTCCGAATTTGTGAGAAATTTTCCGTGGTTCTCAGGTTGCATATTGTATATCTGACGATTTGCGTGGCGCTCTGACGTTGATGATATCTCCCTTAACATGTGCCCTTCCAAAAAGAGTAAGTGGCTCTTTCCCCGTTACCCACCTTGAAGTGACATGCACAACATGCCCCACCGGCGTTGGTCTAAAAATCCAATTTTTCGTAATTAACTGCGTTATAATCCATCGTACGATAGATACGTACATGGCATAAAGAAACGGAAATAAGATATACTTAAACGTTTGATAGACCTAATGTCAATGAAAATATTTGAGAATAATCTTCCTATAAATACCAACTTCATGTGATTACCATGACATCATATGCACCTGATAACGCAATCCGGAGTAAGTAGATTCGGTTGAAATAAGTCCACCAGTTTACCACTTTTAGGAATAAACAAACGGATATTAGAGTGACACCGAAAGGAAAAGTTCTACCTCATGTTTCCTCTGTGTTCAGTTACATTCATCATCATCATCACTGGTGGTCTGCCTATCGGCAGGTCTTTGCACGAATTCTCCACGCTGTTCTGTCTTCACCCATTCTCTTCGTCTTCCAATAATTTCTATTCATCTTTACACTGTCCACTAACTGATACCTCTTCCTTCCTCTCTTCCGTTTCCCTTGTATCTTTCCTTCCAATGCTTCAGTTATTAAAAAATTTCGTCGCAAGCAGTGGCCTAACCAATTTTTCTTCCGTCTTTAAATGCATTCCAACATCGTTCTCCTTCCTTCACCCTCTCTTTTTAATACTTCCTCATTCTTTACTTTTTCCTGTCAGCTGATTTTCTCCATCTTCCGCCAGATCCTCATTTCAAATGCTTCTACTTCTTTTTTCCTCTTTTTCTCAACGTCCAAGTCTCAGCCTCATAAAGCGCCACACTTCACACAAAGCTCTTCAATAACCTCTTCTTAAGGCCCCTATTTAGAGGCCCACTCAACAGTGTCCTTTGTTTCATAAATAATTCTTGGCCATTGCAATTCTAGTCTTCACATCAGTTACATTAGGTGGGGTTAATTTTCAAGCCGAGAGAAATAGTATGCGTCATCTGATTTTCTCCTGTTACAAATCCTTTAAATAACTGTAGGTGTGCGAGAGTGTCCGTCGCTGGCTGCAGAACATGAAACCCGTAGAAAATAGTATTTTTATCCGTCATTTGAAGACGTCTCCATCCGACGGACGAATCGCTATCAACAGCACATGCCCTCACTCCATATGAACACTGCGTAGAGGTTTGGAATTGAATCCAGGCTTTCCGCACGCAATCCAGTGATTAGAAATTATGTACTACTACCTCTCTTACACTGCTGGTGAAAATATTTTCTACCAATAGGACACGAACAGACTAACGACTGTCTCAGACTATATAGACTTAACGCCTTAAGGTAATCGCCCACTATACCGCGCCGCGCCGCGCGGAACAAGCTTGAGAAATTTCCGCGCCAAAAGCCGCCAGGTTTCTGGAACGGAACTTTTTCCTTTCGACGCGCTTATGTGGGCGACGGTAGAAGGAAGGAATAACGGAAAGAATGTGGTTTCGTGCCGTTTCGGCAGTCTTCGTGAGTCCTCGACTAGTGCCAGCACGCTCATACCTTCATGCGGTTAGTGGTATTGTGCACTGTACACCTTTCTCGGCGAAAGGTGGTATTTTCTCGCTCTACACACGGCTTTTTTTCTGCTAGTTGCTTTACGTCGCACCGACACAGATAGGTCTTATAGCGACGATGAGACAGGAAAGGGCTAGGAGTGGGAAGGAAGCGGCCGTAGCCTTAATTAAGGTACAGCCCCAGCATTTACCTGGTGTGAAAATGGGAAACCACGGAAAACCATTTTCAGGGCTGCCGACAGTGGGGTTCGAACCTACTATCTCCCTAAACTGGATACTGGCCGCACTTAAGCGACTGCAGCTATCGAGCTCGGTACACACGGCTTAACTAGGTTCAATAGTTCATAGAATTTTTCTTGGGACATACGAAAGTAGTGGGAAAATGTACTTCTGTCCTTTAGTAGATCAGGAAATAAATGGTGAAACTCTCCGTACGTTTCCCTTTTCTCATAAATGTTGTGGACCCAAACTTTTCTTTCGCGTTTTTCTTCTTCCTCATTTGCAAGTAACGCAATCGCAAGTAATAAGTCCTCCTCGGAACTGGAAGTCATATTTCTGTGGTGAGCTGCACTTCCCCAACTGGAGAGACGCGGCGCGGTGAGGTGTGCTGTATGGGCGAAGTCTCGGAAAATGGCCCGTGGAATGTTCCACAAGCTAGTTCCGCGCGGCGCGGCGCGGTTCCCTGCAGTGGGCGATTACCTTTAACGACCATGGCAACCAGGCGGGTCCGTTTCATCTATGTACCAAAAACTCAAAAACCTGACTGGCCCTGGCCTACCAAGCGACTGTGCTCAGCCCAAAGGCCTGCACATTACGAGATGACAGGTAATCACTGGGACGAAATATCTCGGTCGTTATTCCTGGCTTTCTAGAACGGGGCCGCCAGATAGCTCCTCAGCTGTTCCCACCTAGGCTTGAGTGGGCATCGAGCAAACCTTCAGTTCCAGGTAAAATTTCCTGACCAAGCGAATTAGCTGTGCGGTTTGGGTCGCGTAACTGTGAGCTTGAATTCGGGTGATGGTGGGTTCGAATACCACCGTCAGCAGCCCTGAAGAGGGTTTTCTGTGGTTTCCCACTTCCACACCAGACAAATGCTGGGACTGTACCTTAATTAAGGCCACGGCCGTAAATTCCCATCCTTTGATGTGTTAGTGCGACGTTAAACCACGAACAAAAAACTCCTGATTTGGCCCGGAATTGAACTTGGGGCCTCCTGGTAAAAGCGCGCATGCTTATGTAGGCCTGTGTATGAAGTCCTGGTAAGTAGTGGATTTAATGAAATTCAAGCTCCTGAACTTCGTGCAGTTGACTGTGTCTCAAACACTTGTTCCAATCATAGAACACATTATGGAGTCCACCCAAACGCACGTCCCATCTAGGCTCCAGTGATTTTTATTTCGCTGAATATGATGATTCTTTTTAATGTAACATGCATGCATTATATTTTTCATCATATTATGTTTACGAAGGCTGTGAATGAGGATTTTGATTGATCAGTTCGATTTCATCACAACCATACCTTGTGTGTACACTTGGCCTGTCGCGACTGTCAATGCAAATGTCTCTCTCGCAAACTTTATCGAAAATCGCAGTGATGAGGGATAGTCAGAGCACCAGCCAGACGTGGGGCGCATGTATTGGCCACAGCTGATGTATCTATCAAAATGCCACATTTCAACGCAGTTAATCGAAGAGTTTTCAAGAAAAATAATTTGTTATGCCAATTAAGTTCCGTATACGTTACAAGACTGCCAAATATCACGACATTCAGCGAGATTAAATACTGTTTTTACATTTTTATGTGTACCTTAGACAAAATACTGATTCACTGGGTCGGGCAAACTCTGAGGAATTTGCTCCAAATTTTAAGAAATCAGTCTCAGCCTTGACATGGATAACGAAATGCCTCTTGTTGTTGTTGTTTGGGTCATCAGTGCGTAGACTGGTTTTGATGCAGTGTGCTTGTGATGATGATGCTTGTTGTTTAAAGGGTCTTAACATCTAAGGTCATCGGCACAATGCAACTTCCATGCCACCTTATCCTGTGCTAACCTTTTCATTTCTGCATAACTGCTGCATCTTAAATCGACTCCAGTCTGTTTGTCATATTCATGCTTTTGTCCACCACCACCGTTAGTGCCGCCCTCAAAAACTTAAAATGTGTTTTTTCTGCTTAAATTTCGCCAAATCGTTCACCTCTCACCAATTCGATTCACTACTCTTCATTTGTCATTCGATTTGCCCACCTCACCTTCAGCATTTTTGTACCATCACGTTTCAAAAGCTCCTAATTTCTTTCCGAGATAGTTGTTCACTTCTGTAGAAAGCCACTCTCCAGACGAAAGTCCTCTACAACATACACTACTATATACCAATGATTGAAGTGAGCGAATTTATTTTCTTGCTTGTGCTAATCTGAATTTTATGTTTTCGACTTCTGCCATCCTAGTTATTCCACTACCCAAGTAACAATATTCATCTGATTTTAAGGCTTCATTTCCTCATCTAACATGTCCTGCATCACTTGGCTTCGTTCGAAATTAATAACTACCTCATATGGTTTAATTATTTACACTCTAAATTATTGTAATTTAAGAACAAATAACCTACTACAAGTACATGTAAAATAATATAGATATCTGAAAAACCTATGCTAAAAGTATGAAGAGAGAAAAATGGTGTTGGTTTGTGTATCTTATCGTACCTAGCTCTCCGTTAATCAATTGTAACCCATCCAATTTCAGTAATTCTTTCACAGCTTTCTTTTAAGATTATTATAGGCTGTACATAATTATGCAAGATTATCTGCAGAGCAAATCATTTTAAATAGTTGAGCAAATCGACGAAACTTTTTATCAGGGGACTCTCAGAATTTAGTATGCTGGCTGAACTATTTTAGAGATATCAAAATTCGGTGGGCAAGTTTTGCATTCTTGGTTGAATGTACAAAAACGTGTCATGCATGAACACAATTCAATCATGGAATCATCCATTCATCAATTCCTAATTCATGAAACTCTCTCCCCAATTGGTGGGAGAGAGAACTTGGAGTCTAGTACATTTATTCATAAACTCAGTCATTCATTGATTCATTCATTCACTTAGGCAGTCACTATTTCATTCATTCTTAATGAAATGTTTATTTCAGTCCATCAAGTATTTCACTCACTCAAACAATCCCTCATTCATCAGTGAATGCTATCTCCCCAGTGAGTGGCTATCCGTGACCGGGTTAGAAGAGTGTTATTCATTCATTCACGTACGGCCACAATTCAATCATGAAATCATCAATTCCCTAATTCATGCATCCATTCACTCATGCCGTTCAGTTATAATGCATGTTGTAACTGTAGAATAGCTCTATAAGACTTGTGACACAAAAGTAATCAATAAATACACTTAGGAAGTGGGAGATACATGTTGTCCTATGCTATATAACATTGTTAACGTCTAGGACAAATTAAATAATATTCAGTGTAATAATAGTCGAGTAATTGTAAGAAGAAGAATTAATGAATATATCGAATGTAATGAATTGCAATAAACGAATGTTCTCTCTCCAGTTAAAGGCGAACCGGGAGATGGGAGTATTCTATTCTATAAAAACGTCCACGACAGTGTATGTAAGTCTTCAATAGATAGCCCGCAATATGTGGGTTTTTTGTTACTGGTAACATGAAAGGGAGAAGTGTATGGAAGAATATCTTTCAAGAAAATGAACCATACAATAAGCGGGAAAATCTAATAACAATGTTAATATTGAACCCATGACTTTTGTGCCCTAAGAATTTGAAGTATGAAAGTTACTGCATGAGGCCCCATGTCAATTTTGATGAGGAGCTTGAACATTCCTTGATACCACGGAAGTGACACGTGGCAAGGAGGTGGCTATCTTCATTCCCACGCGATGATACGTGACGTCATTCGCACGTGTCGAATATGGAAGTATACAGAAGAAAGTTTATGTTGAATAAATATATTTAAATGAAAGAATTACTGGTGAACGCAGTATAATGAGGGTCCTGTATTTATCTATAAGACACTTGGTCTTTAGTAAGACGGTTTTGAGACTTCTAAGCCATTTCTGGGGATTATTTCAGATGGACGCGCGTGTATAGTTTACCCACGCTAAGTCGACAAAAATAGTGCCTATCAAATAAGGTAATTTAACCAGTTAATTTTATAAGAATAAATTTTAAAGGTTCAGAAACACTACCACTAGCAACGTAGCAAGTATGTGGTTACATCAAAACCTCTTTTAAATACAGTTCATTTAAGTCGAAAGAGTTAAGCAAATTTTCTTGGCAGCAAAGCGAAAATGCCTGATGAGAGGGGGTACTGTCTATAAATAAGAAGGGAGGCCATGTTGAAACCCCTGCATTTGTATCGTTGAGGGTGGAGACAGAGGGTTGGACTGTTCTGTAAATCGATCGACATGAAGTAGACTAAGTCCAACAAACAGATTTTAGCCGATGTGGCTGGGGTCTTGACTCCATGTGGAGATAGATTTTGAGTAGAAGTAATTGTATAAAAAGGACGGTCAAGATACCGAAGAAGTATTTATAAATTTTTGTGTGGTAAAGAAAGTCATTCGTGTGCAGGTAATAAATACAATCAGTTGAGTGCGATCAACAAAAACGACAAGTGAAGGGCATTTCCTTTTTTATGCTTTATTTCCAGGAAACAGGAAGAAAAATGCTATGTACAGCCAGAAGTGTAAAAATAGCTAAATAAATGACAGAGGGTCTCAGGTGAGCCCAAAGATGAACGCTGACGTAAAATAAGGTAGGTGACATGCCATCTTACCGCCTACTATATCTTGTTTTATGATGTCAAACTTATATGTATTTTAAATGGGTATTTATGACGCAGTTGGTCACCCATATAATTTGGCGAATGTCAGAAATTTGACGAAAGGTCATTTGTTTTATTTTCTGCTTGGATACATTTTTAAAGTATTGCGAGCGCCGTGTAATGTTGTAAAAAGTTATTAATGAGGGTTTCGAAATGATATCACGTCCAAAGTAGATCGTCATTTCCGTGTAATTATTGCTTATAATTTGTGATGTCAAATTAAGTTTATTCGACGTAAAATTTTCAATTGGAATTTTGTTGGAATTGGTACAAAAGGGATCCTGGTTACCCATTTTCAATCGGGTGGAAGCGCTGTATGTAGTGTTATGTAGATCGGTGAATTTTGTCACGAAGTATAACGTTATTTATGTCCGTTTAAACTGGGTCTATGTGACAATAAATAACAGAAAAATTGTCAATCATTTTTGTGAAAATCCAATTTTAAAATACGAGATCATTTTATGCGAAGTTGTCCATTATTAAAGTATAGTGCGTTACTAGGCGTCGTGGATTCAAGTAAGGATTTTTATTCCAGTTCTTTTGTCAGTGAGAGTCGTCGAGTTGAGGCAAGAGTTAGATTTGTCGTATGAGTTGAGATAGGATTTGTGAATCAGGTGATTGGAAGCCTGTAGTGAACCCGAGAATTTCGTGTGAGCCCGAGGAAGATTTTATATGTTTGGGATGTAAAGTAGAGTGCGAGAATCCACGCCGGTATTAATTTGCGACGTGTACAATTTTTGTAGGACATTTAAAAGTAAATCTATATGCATATTTGTTTGGTCAGAATATCGTATTTTGTTCTATTTTGCTAAGTCAAAGGGGTTCATTCTTTGAAGCCAGTCAAGCCTGACCAAAAACATGTGTTTCATGTCGAAACTGACAGACAGAGGAGGGTCGTCAGCCGCAAGCTGATCGATAGGGGACAGTTTAGTATAACGGAAGTTGCGTAGAGTGTTACGTATTGAAATGAAACTGCATTCTTGGCAACGGAGATCATTAACTGCGAGAACTAGTTGAAAATATCTGGAAATAACGTGTAGGTTATTAAATACTGTGAATTTGTTTAATTGAGATCGTAATGTATATCTGAAACTATAAAGTTAGTGTATAATGAGCGAGGTTAGTCAATTTCAGGGTTGTCCAAAATATAGAGTGGTGGTAGTGATGATTGTTTTGTTTGTGAGGGTGCACAAAACTTTATGATATGTTATGACAAGATATGGCATCGTAATCGGCTTACATTATACGGTGAGTTATTTTTGGTTTGTAATTGATTATTAGGGTTATCCAAGTATTAATAATGGTTGGGATTAGATTACATTAAATGGTGATGTCATGAAACAAGATATAATACTGGAAATAAATGATGTACATTTTTTTCAGCTGCACGATAACAATAGATGATAAACATTAAATATGAACTGAATATAACTGCGTCAGGATTTGAGTAGGGACTTGTGAAAGAAACCATTCGTCCGTGGAGATAGAATTTGTTGTCCATTAAGATTTCATTAAATCATTTTTTATTTATTTATTTATTAAATTCAGTGGAACCGTATTTGTGAAATAACTTTAAAGCAAGCGAATAACTTGGAGATGCATTCTGGAAATCTTAGTTTATTTTCTGGGAATATTTAAATGATAACGTAACGATTAAGGGGACATATCCGAAGGTAATGGATTTTACTGCCACAAAGTAATGTGAGCGTTGTTGTTGTTGTTGCATTATTTGACTTTGATTGATTGAGCAGTAAACGTGCTGGGGTTAGTAAAGTGGAAACTTTGGTCATCAACCGATGTAACTTAATTGTGTTTAGCCTTCAGCTTAGAAACTTGGATGGTCATGGGATCATCAACCTCAGTGACTTAGATTAGGGCCGTATGCCACTGTAGCATCATTTTCCTTGCGGTCATCATCCACAATGACTTTAAAGTAACTTAGAAGTTTCGAGGTCGGTCCATGACATAGTCGCAGGTCACATCGATTCAATTAAGGGTCCATGCCGTACTACCACTGTGTGACACACACCGATTGGACTGCCTTAATTATACCCAGGGTCCAGAGTTCGTGTTACGAGGGCTGAACCATCAAGAATCATTATGATGATACATGTAGTCTCACATGGAAGCCGAATTTAAGGATTTCCAGACTTTCCTTTCTTTATTTAATAATTGAGACAATGGTTTCTAGTAAGGATGCCCATCAGGCAGTTAAGTCAAAGGCTCAAACCAGCATTCGGCCCCTCAGTGTAAAAATGATTGTGGTGTTACGTGGACAAGATAGAGTCCGAATTATACATTGATTTCAAATTATTAGTTTCTTCAGTAAAGTTTTCCAAAATAAAATACAAATATTTTATGAATAGACCTTTCATTTGAGCAGATAGATTAGAATTACTGAACCCTACCTTTTACCTCAGCAAGTGACGAAGAACCCGAAACGACCCAAGAGACAGATCTCATGAAGTTTTGATGATAGGTAAGGAAGGTAGGTATCCTTCAGAGTGGACCAAAGGGTTCAATATATATCCTGCATTATGTATTTTAAATCAGTAGTATTCATTGAGAAACGGCCGGGAGGATTCATCGTGCTGACCACATGACACCTCGTAATCTGCAGGCCTTCGGGCTGAGCATCGGTCGCTTGATAGGCCAAGGCCCTTCTAGGGCTGTAGTGCCATGGGGTTTGGTTTTTAGTATTCATTAAGAAGTGTATAAAGAATAAAATGCTACGCGCTTTCCGTTATTTACACTCATGCAAACGAGCTTCACATAACGTTTACCCGGAGCCCTGTTGTGAATATTTAATTTAGGGCATGTGTTCAAAGAACGTTTCTATGGGTGTTCTCTGGAGAATATCAAGAAAATGAACCCCACAATAAGCGGGGAAATTTAATAACAATGTTAATATATCCTGCATTATGTATTTTCAATCAGCTGTATTCATTAAGAAACGTCCGAGAGGATTCGTCGTGCTGACCACTTGACACCTCGTAATCTGCAGGCCTTCGGGCTGAGCAGTGGTCACTTGGTTCAGACCGATAGTACTTCGAGGTATTCAGATGCGACAGCCTCGTGTCGGTAGATTCAGTAGCATGTAACAAAAACACTGTAGGAAAGAATTGTTCTAAATCCTCTTGTTTTCGCGTCTGTGTTGTCTATGTGTGGTGAAGCTCACCACAGTTGCTAGGTTGTCATTCTTAAGCTTCCTTCAAAAAGTTTTGTTGTTATCGGAATCGATATCAAGCCAAACAGAAATCCCAGTTATTCCAAAATACTTCTAAGGCAGGGAAATAATAATTAAGGCACCTCCAGGAAACGGAAGAAGAGCGGGAAGTTCTACTGTCTCAAAATACTGTATATTATACCGTTTCGCAGAAAGTACTTAACACATTCGGATATAATTTCTAACATTTATCAATTCTAGGAATGTACACAAAAGCTTATTTCACGCGTGAGAAACGGTGGGCATATTAACAAAATTTGGGAACTTTACTGGGATGGCTGCTTGTGATAGAACTCCTCTCATATTCTCGTTTCTGTTCCCTGTGTTGCCATTAAATACGGTTACTCTAGCATACACCACAGTTTACGCACTTTAATTAATGCTGCAGGACTGGGGAAAGCACTTGAAATAAACCCCAATTGTTGGCAGTTTCTCGGTTTATTGAGCCCACAAATAGCCAGAAATGAACGTCAGACCATTGAGGAGTGGAAATTCATTAGAGCGGCCACATGTCACAGCGACAAGAACACTAATTGAGGATTAGCCAGTCGACCGGTGAGATAAAAATTGCACGTACCAGATCACGCCAGCTATTAGCCACGTCAGTTCTTTCGTTACTGAGTAGAGAGAGCATGGCACAGCCACATGTGCTAAAGTACTCCCACCAGCCGTTACCTACATCAGTTCTTTCCTTATTGTGTAGAGATCAGGACAGCCACGTGTGCCAAAGTACCCTGAGGTTACGATAAATGCAAGCAGAAAAAGACGAACAATTAAGCTATTAACAGCAGGAGATGATTTAATATTATGAAGAGTTTCCTTACATTAAAAGTAGAGGGTGGCGCTCAAACAGATTATACATTCATACTTAGCTGACGTGCCTGTGTTTCGCTACGGAATGAGCAGCCGTGAACACTCCTCTGCCGTATCCCGTTAAGTTTGCACACTGCTCATTCGAATCAGTGCCTCAGAGTGGGGATTGAATAGCTGCGATATTATGATGAACCAGTGTGTTTGGCACTAATAGTTATCAGAATATGAACCAGAGGAACTATATACTTAAGAAAAGAGAAATATATATAATTCCTGAACTATTTCCCGCCAATATTCACGTAGGCTGTTTTACTCGGCACGCAGCATTAATTCCGTCTATTGAAGATTAATGGCAGCGGAAGAGACAAAGCACATCACAACAAACAACGATCACTGTATAATGTTCTTGTGGATCAATTTTATGAGCTTTCGGTATTGTAGGCCATAACATTTAGTTTAGATATTACAATGCTAATTTACAATATATAACGGTGAAATTTCACACAAAGAGAACGCACCCTTTGGAAATTCATTTTATTTTAGCAAATGTTCGATGTGGTTTCCATTACGGCGGACAATCTCTTCACAACAAAAGTGCACATCAGACACAGTGATAAGATAATTAAAAAAAAGATTGCGTGGCTATCGAAAGAGTGGAACAATGAAAGTAATTTGAATACATTGTTAAGTGCCGTGAGAAAACTTTGTGAAAGGAAAGTGAGATTAGCGTGTTGTGTAGATGACGTGATTATGTAAGTTGTCCGGAATTTAAATGGTAATGAGGACAGTCTAGGTTCAGCAGAAAGAAGGACAGTACACTCAGCGGAATGTAATGTTTTGTCAGAGCCGGCTGGTAGTGGTATATTGTAATACCAGACTAGCTGACACATTCAGTGAAGATGTGGGTCAACACCAGGTGTTAGCTTGCAAATATAACGAGATCGCCTTATTTTTAGTCATTTTTTTACGTAATGTAAATGACAGGTTTCGTGTCAAATTTTATCATTTGCCAACTGTGCCGATTGCCGTGATTTTAGAGTTTCTATTTATTTTGTGTTAAGGACCAAGATGACGGTCCCGCTTCTTATTTTGTTTCATTAGACACTTCACCTGGTTTTGATTCGTTCATTCCCTATAACTTATAGTCTAACAAGGAGGAAATCTCTCTAAAGACTTATTGAATAAATAAATAAATAAACAAAAGTGCAGATGTTCACGACGCCTTTGCGGCACAAGTCTTCAGTAATTTCAAAAATCTTCGCACGCAGTCCGGTTACATGAAGTCTAACAGAAAACACTTTCTCTGTCAAACAATTCCACGTAAAGAAGTACTGAATGAGTTGGCTGCGCGGCTCGGTTAACGCAAGTGAGTTTGCATTCAGGAGAAGTTGAGTTTAAACCTCGCTGTCAACTGTCTTGAAGATGGTTTCCCATGTTTATACCAGGACACGCCATGCCATAATTGAATCGATCATTTCAGAAACCAGTTAAGCGCCAAGTCTGTCATTTTTAGGAAAATGAAAAAAAAAACTGTCTAGCATCAGATAAAATGTTATGGTAGGGGTTTAATATTTTAGCTTGAAAGTATTATATATTTTAATACTTTCTATCTAAGGAAAAATATTTTGTGCTTATTAATTCTGCTGTAAAAAATATCGAAAAAATTCCACTTGACTGGTTTCTGAAAGAAACGAGTTTTGCAAACATATTTTTATAGGATAATTCTTGAATTTTAAAAGGATTTTGTCATATAACCTATATTTGTGGAAATAGAAAATATTTTAATAGGTTTAGCTTACATTGCTGATACAAATATAATTATTAAAAGGATGAAATCAGCAATGCCTGCTCATCATGACATGAGGTAATCAATCCTCAAACAAACTCCACAGCACATTTTGTCTCTGTAGTAGGCCTTTGTAAAATGCTGTCATAAAAGTGTTCATATCTCATCAGGTAAGGTTTTAAGGCATTTAGGTCACGTATATCTTGATACTGATGGGCACATAAAACAAACAATAACAAAGAGTAATGTAGGGCTCAGGGCAGGTACTTCCTTGCCTGAGTAAGAAATATAACCTTCTCCTTTTACCCTTGCATTCCGAATAATATTACGCGCGTGAGTTTGTTTGTCCACCACCCCTTGTTTACTTTTAGATACAGGTTCGTCTTCTGAACTTCCAGACATATCACTACGATTATAAAAACACTGCACTAAACAAGAGAAACACTTTTTCAATCAGTTGTTCACAAAACTACGAACATGCGATTCCAGAAACACAACAATGACAATAAAAACCGCTGAACAGTTAGCTATTCTGGATTCAGAACAGCAGTGCCAACCGGCAAGGTACGGCACATCACAAAATGTACCAGCAGTTTACTGCAGAAACCAGCCAAGTGGTGTCACTTAACTGGCTTCTGAACTAAATATGAAATTCAACGTAATACCTGACCATTATAGGAGGATGTTTCTTGACTGGTTTCAGTACCAAAATGTGCGTATACCCTCTTAGTAACATATTCTGCCAATAACTCATTTTTTAATTTTTTGGCACTTGACTGCTTTCTGAAATAATCGATTCAGTTAAGGCCATGGTCTCTTCCTTCCCAGTTCTAGCCCTGACCAATCCCACTGCCACCATTAGATCTGTCTGCGCCAGTACGATGTAAACGCAAAAAAGAAAACGAAAGAAAGAAAGAAAGAAATAAAGAAGTCAAAGGAATTGAAATCTGAACCTGAACCTAAAATACGGCTCTAAAGCAACCCCGCTGTTCATCGGAGAGGCAACTGTAATCTGCTATGGTGAAAACTGGAACAAAGGTAGTTGATGATAGGATCCACGACAATGGAACCTCCATATTTTTCTGGTGAGAGTCGAACAATGTACGAAAGCTAAATGACATTCGACCCAAAAGTTATTTGGTATGTAAATGTGTCAGCTGCTTTTGTACCATCCTGTGCATATGGAACGAACGAACGGATGCCAGGTTAAATAGTTCATAAGGTTGAGAGCTGGCTTTCTGATCCCAAGTTGTCGGGTATGATCCTGGTTCAGTCCGGTAGTATTTTAAGGTAGGTATTAATATACTTCATCCTCGTGTGGGTAGATTTACTGGCATGCCAAAGAAAATTCTGCCGGACAGAATTCCGGCATCCAGGCATCTCCGAAAGACGTGAAAACCAGTTAGTAGGACGTAAAATTATTACTATTATTATTATTATTATTATTATTATTATTATTATTATTATTATTATTATTATTATTATTATTATCATATTACCGAGCTCGATAGCTGCAGTCGCTTAATTGCGGCCAGTATCCAGTATTCGGGAGATTGTGGGTTCGAACCCCACTGTAGGCAGCCCTGAAGATGGTTTTCCGTGGTTTCCCATTTTCACACCAGAAAAATGCTGGAGCTGTACCTTAATTAAGGCCACGGCCGCTTCCTTCCCACTCCTAGCCCTTCCCTGTCCCATCGTCGCCATAAGACCTATCTGTGTCGGTGCGACGTAAAGCAAATCACAAAAAAAAAAAAAAAAAAAAAAATATCATATTCACAATATCTCACAACATGATTAGGTACCAGATACAAGGAAGGGGCACTCTATATACACATACTTATATAGGGGGCCTGTTGTCTGTAATGTAATTTATTTCGCCAAATGTTGATATAGTTATCCGTTTCAGGTCAATTAAAGATCGTATAAGTAGTTTTTAGCTTTCGTGTCTGTCTGTCTGTCTGTCTGACTGTTTGTTTTGTTTTGTTTTGTTTTGTTTGTTTGTTTATTTGTTTGTTCTGCCATCACGGGTAAACGACTGAATAGATATCCACCAAATTTAATATTTAGAGTCCACTCATCCAGGATCAGGTTTCGATATGCATCTATATATATGAAATAAGAGTTTTGTCTGTACATTGCTCAGAATTTGAAAAGAATGGTGTTTCTGTATCGGTCGTGTCCACAGTAACAAGGAAATGCACTTTTTACTTTTCCGTAATGTCTGTCTGTCTGTCTGTCTGTCTGTCTGTCTGTCTGTCTGTCTGTCTGTCTGTCTGTCTGTCTGTCTGTCTGTCTGTCTGTACACGCATCACGAGAAAACAGCTGAAGAGAATTTAATGAAACTCGGTATGTAAAGTCCGGGAATAAGTCGCTACAATCTAGGCCATAAACAATCTTATTCCGCTAAGAAAAATGGTAGTTTAGCGGAAGGTCTAAAATTTAATTCTCAAATATGTACAGTATGTTATTATTTGTCCTATATTCATGAAAATCGGTACGCAAAGTTGGAGAATAAGTCGTTACAATCTAGGCTATAAATAATTTTATTCACACTGAGTGAAATGGCAGTTTAGGGGAAGGCCTAAAATTAAATAATCAAATATTTGTGTTATTAGTGATCCTGTTGACAAATAGTATATATTATTAAAATTCCAATCATTTATGTCATACATTTTTACTGTACCGGCTATGATAACGGAGATATTAATGAATTTGGATTTTTGTTGCTAAGTCCATTTCAGCGCAGCCACGAGAAAATGGGTAAATAGAATGAAAATCGGTATGTCAAGTCGAGGAATAAGGAACTACAGTCTACGCTATGATTAATTTTATAAGACGGCCCAATATTACAGAGTCGAAAGAAAACTGAATGTGAAGGTCTACAATACAGAAAGCTCATGACATTGATCAACAATAACAATACATTAACCATTGTTCGTGGTGATATGCTTTGTGTCTCTGTTGACGCTCATTTCCGATAGATGGGATTACTGCTAAGAACTGGTACAAATGTCAGTATTAACCAAGGCCCCACACCGCTGGCTGCGCAGAAGCGTGTGACTGGGGAAGATATGTCCATGCGCGTACCGCCATGTTGCGGGCACTCCACAGCTCGCTGTGGAGACCGTAGTATGGAATTCATGCATAAACTTACATTTCGCACATATGAAAACACCTGCCTTAGTAAATTAATGACAGCCTACACAGACTATCATGTACACACGCAATAAATATACATAATATCAAGACTGCGGTAAAATTAAAAAATACTTATGTATAAAAACTGAACACATTTTGCATTGTACTGAACAATCTAGACAAATCCTTTGGATAGCGCATAAGTGGCCCACATAAAAGAAAATTAAAAAATAAGAAAACCTTTAGCAGACTGAATAATACACCACAAAAAATATGCATAACTCCTATTTGAAATTCAGTCCCCGAAAACAGAAAAAAAGCAGTATATAGGCCAAGCGGTACTTAAACATAATCATGTCGCTCATTTTAATATAAGGGTCATGTTTGTAACTGATATGTTTGAACATTCGGAACAGATACATGTAATTGAAACCTAGGCTCTACACTTTAGCTTTATTGAGAATACGAAGGCATGTTCAAATGACAGCGGTCTACAACTTAAGTACGATTACATATCGCGAGAGAAAAATTGCCCGTCTCTCAGCAGACTGGAAAACACATTAGTTAAATATTTACAAACTCCTGTACCGATAACAATAATCTTCAGTATCAACAAAAAGAAACCTGTGAAATAAAATACTTCTATGAACGGTAGGCCTACATAGCTTATAATTCCTCTCTGATAAGTCATGACAGCAAATTTTACTCAAGTCTCTGCACACTTTGTTTAAAAAGCACATAACTGCGAAAATCTTTATAAAATATTAGATACATTTATCATTTTCTGAATATGAAATACCGGCTCCGCGGTGTAAGGATAGCGTGCCTACCACTTACCCGGAGGACCCGGGTTCAGTCCCCACCCAGGTTAGAGAATTTTACCTGGATCTTAGGGCTAGTTCGAGGTCCACTCAGCCTACGTGATTGCAATTGTGGAGCTATCTGCGGGTGAGATAGCGTCCCCGGTCTAGAAAGCCAAGAATAAGTCCGAGATGATTCGTCGTGCTGACCACATGACACCTCGTAATGTGCAGGCCTTCAGGCTGAGCAGCTCTCGCTTGGTTGGCCATGGCATTTAGGTTTGGTTTGGTTTATATATGATATAACGCAATGGTATGACTAGAACTTAAATGATCGTTTCTGTGTGATTTGGATTTAGGAGAACTTAAGATATAAGATACGACACCAATAAATCATTTTTCAGATAAGTGATGATAATTTGAAGCAATACATTACCCTAATATTAAAAGGGTTTTATCAAGCTTTATCAGTCATATCTTACGGATTCTAGGCCCAAGTTTATCAAATTTGTAAAACCGGTACACTGTCTGTACGAAAAATATGTGTGCTTTTTCAGAAAAGCTGTTTAGTTCTAAAAGGTTATCCCCGATGAATTGGAAAGAGGCCAAGAGGGAAAAGAAGAAGCCTCAAAATTCTAAATTTAATGTCCATACGTTGTCTGAATCAACCACCTTGTAACCTGTTTAGTTTTCTAATATGGTCATTGAAAGTCATTTTATAACAGTTCAATTTTTACTCACATGTGAAAAGAAATACCAGATCCCTTCTGATAGCGATCTGTTCAAATAAAGGTTGCACACGAATTCACCCTGGTGAATACGGTACCTTTCCATTCCACGCGTAAGGCCTAACTTACTTCAATTTAATATTCCCGAAAAATTTAACTAGCGTGTCGTACAAGTTCTCACATTCCTTGACGATATTAGACAATATAGTATCACTCCGTCACATATAATACTACAACAGATCCACTAACAGACAAGATTCAAAACGAAAACATGCAAGGGACAGTAAACATTACCACGTGCTAACCATGCATTCGAAGCTGAAGCGCCCGCAACATGGCGATGCGCGAATGTGTTCAATATTCCGCATAGCATCAGCGCGCTCTGTGAGTCTAGATAAGTAATATTAAAGTCTTTAGTATTAACTATTTATAAACAGCTACTGAACATGTTTGTGGTGCAGTCATACAGCAAATGTTCCATCTACAAAAACTTCCGGATGATGTGGCAGCTGGCGAGTATTACGGCTTTTTCTAGTTGTACGAATCTGAAGGGATGCAGATTGAGAATTATTATTATTATTATTATTATTATTATTATTAAAGGATGGTACAATATGAAGAAAAGCGTGCGAAAACATGAAATTTAGGCTAATAATACTAAACTATGAAATATACAGTATACATTGTAATAATTATATTTTTTATTATTGTACTGGATTTAAATCAACAACTAAAGGGATGACTATTCTATTTACAGTGAGAGAACAAACTAAACCACTAGTTAGTAGTTAATTAATAATTAATTACAATATCCATCTTTCTTGTATATCCAGGTATTAGCTGACAACAGGTTTAATGAGAATTGCAATATGATACGAGCAGCTTTTCAATATTTTCTGGAAAAAGGTTGCATTTTCTGCCAGTAAGTATTGTTTTGTACCATGGAAAAGATCGCTGCACATCACACGACGTAATGGGAGGATACTTGTATTGCGGTATATTCGGTTGCTTAATATTTGCTGTTATTTGACTGCTCTTACCTTACCTTACTAATATGATGGATTGTTTTCCAGCAGTAAAGAAAATTTTATACGAATTACTTTTCCAGTTGCCGCTGGATCTTGAGCCAATTCTTCTTTCAGGCCTTCTACGCACTAGACTTATTTCAGCACTGGCAACTTCTTTGCTTCCTGTTTCTCCATCACTATAGGTACTCTCGAAAAAGATGCCTGTATGTACGCCAGGTCTCCTTACAGGGTTTTACTGCGAAATGCCTCTTGTGAAAGTTGAACACAAATACTTGACTGTGAGTCAAAACTGTCAATCACCTACACAAAAAATAATAAAAATCACAACAAATACAACAAAACATTCAAAGTTTCCATCGTTTAGTTCTCTATCAGTTTAGGAAAATTGCCAATAAATAACATTTTAATTGATTTACAGACTGAATGGTGTCAAAGTTGGCAGCGTAAAAAGAGGCTGCGTTAACCCAATTTCCCCACCTTTTGATGACTGGTTGGGGTGGCAAGGCAAGATCTCCTGCAAGTTCCTTGTATACTTGAGCTGCTGAAGGCACCTTTAAAAAAATTCTTGGTTTGATTGATCAGTGAATCAGCAGTGGGGAACTGCTCTCTAATCTTTTGTGCAGCCCGATGAATAGCATGTCACATGTAGAATGCCTGGATAAAACACGCTTAGATTTTTTCGCAGCCCTCACCATGTATGGTGCAGCACGGCTTGTCCGTGGTCCGACAGACCGACCAACCGAGCAGAGGACGGGTTGCCACGGGTCTACCGTGGCTCTACACTTCTGCATTCGGGAGACGGAGGCAACCAACCGATCGGAATCAGTACTGTGGTAGATGATAAAATTAAAGGATGAATGTCTCACTTCTATCGCCTGCACAGTGATATATAATGGAGCGTGGCATGCGGAGAAGCAATCGAGTTGATACCCTATAGGTGGCCTGCGCATCGATGAGGGTGGGCTCTAAGATGAATTCTAATATTGAAGACGGCTCAAACACCTAGACTCCAAGCCAGAGCAATTCGCCAATGAAAGTTAAAATCTCCAAGCAGACCGGAAATCCAACCCAGGACCCCTTGGACCAAAAGGCCAGCATGATAACCATTTAGCTGTGAAGCCGAACTGAACTGTGACGTTTCGTTTAATAGATATAGAGACACTGGCATAACGTTGTCCAAATTCAGATAAATATGTGACGTTTTTACAGTGAACATTATGAAGTATGAGCAGGAAAGATGTGCTGCTTAAATTTAATAAAGTCATGTAATTACAATAACACGTGATTGAAAGACATAGTTCCTAACCGGAAGAGATAACCTATCTACACCAGCTGATGTACCTTATATCAGTAGAAGGATGTACAAGAATTGGTCGATTTCGTAATGGATCACACACGACCAACAAATCAACCCTTTTGCTGAATGCATCGACAGCTATAGGCTAGACAGAAACTGGGATAACATCTTCGGATGGAGACTTCAAGACTAAACAAAATTCCTTTGGATAACAAGCTAAAAGGAAGAAGAGAAGTAGAGCGCCTAAGCAAAATATGGAGAATATATAGCCAGAACAATCTTTGGAAGACTTAACCGTGTTAAGATGACGACGATGACAACGGTTAGTTTACGGGGTACATTTAGAGTCTTCTTCTGGTTTAAGGGGTCTCGTGCTCAATTCCCGGCCACTTCGGGGATTTTAATAGAATAGAATAGAGTAGACTATTACCATCCCCTAGTTCCGGATCGCCTGAAACTAGAAAGAGAGCACTCTTTTATTTTAATTCATTAAAGTTTGATGCATACATTACATTGTCCTCCTATTTGACTATTAATACACTAACTATAATTTATCTTGTCCTAGACGTTAACAATATATTGTCTAGGACAACATGTATCTTTCCTTACCTTATTTAATGCTAACTTTTGTGTCACACGTCTTTTTTTTTTTTGCTTTACGTCGCACCGACACAGATATGTCTTATGGCAACGATGGAATGGGATAGGCCTAGGAATGGGAAGGAAGCGGCCGTCGCCTTAATTAAGGTACAGCCCCAGCATTTACCTGGTGTGAAAATGGAAAACCACGGAAAACCATCTTCAGGGCTGCCGACAGTGAGGTTCGAACCCACTATCTCCCTATTACTGGATACTGGCCGCACTTAAGCGACTGCAGCTATCGAGCTCTGTCACAAGTCTTTCTGCAGTATCCTACCATTAATAACATGCCTTACTTACCGGCTGAATTATGAATGGAAAATAATAAGACGACAATATTTTAGCAATTGTATAGAAATATCTTCCTCTTTCTATTTTTTGTTTTATATTCACTTCCCAGATATTTTTACTCTCAGTGGTTCGGTTGTCCTACAAACTCTTAATAGATGCGCCTCATCCATTTCTCTCTCTCTCTCTGACCCTTATTTCTATAAATTCCCGTAAGCCACCACACCGTTACTCTCATTTCCATGTCTCTCCTAATTGCCATATTATGTGTGATTTTACAAAATTTCAAGTGTGTCCTTTTAGTTCCACATTCTGCCATAATCGCCTGTTTCTCAAGAACATTACTTCCTTACAGAATATTTATCTTTATACTGAATCTCTTTACCCGAGTAGCTTTCCATTCCTATTCTGTCGAGCATCCTTTCCACTAACTTTCATTAGTCAGTAATCACCCTACCGGGCGAGTTGGCCGTGCGCGTAGAGGCGCGCGGCTGTGAGCTTGCATCCGGGAGATAGTAGGTTCGAATCCCACTATCGGCAGCCCTAAAGATGGTTTTCCGTGGTTTCCCATTTTCACACCAGGCAAATGCTGGGGCTGTACTATTAATCAAGGCCACGGCCGCTTCCTTCCAACTACTAGGCCTTTCCTATCCCATCGTCGCCATAAGACCTATCTGTGTCGGTGCGACGTAAAGCCCCTAGCAAAAAAAAAAAAAAAAAAGGAATCACCCTTTAAGTGTTCCATCTGTTGTTTGTGTGCTAAATTCACTATTTCCCTCCCCTCTCCCCTTCTTAATCTTAACCAATATTTTATTACTTTTCTGGCTATATCTGGTTGAATACTTATATATACACATAGTCTTCTAACTCCACAATTGGCCCATCGGGGATTTTAATTTCGGCTCTAGGACTGGGTGTATGTTTGCTGTCTTCAAAATTAGATTTCATCCTGCACCAGATGTCTTTGGAAGTCCTACACCTTTATTATTTTATCTCATAAATTTGCAGATATGGTTTTATCTGTTATAGTGTATCTGCTATTAATCTGAAATATATGAATATTATAATATGTAACTATTCTCAGCACTGCAGCCATACTAGACCTCGGTAAAGACGCGGCGAGACTCAGGTGTGTCGCCACTCAGCACTCATGGCCCCCTAGAGTCCACTGTGCCACACACAGCCACCTGAGCTTCCTTAACCCCAGGCATCACACATCTTATCGCTACACTTCCATATACAGTATATCTTGAGAAACTTGTGCCAAGAGTACAGAGTAGTGACTGAAACACTGTCACCAGTCACTTTCACTGCATTTCTTTCACTCGTTACCTGTTATTTCACTTACCAAGTTTTGCCTACAGACGTTTGACGTACGAGTTGTTCTATTATAACCATAATTCATATTCGTATTTTACATATTGTCAGTCGTTCTTTTTCTTCCTACTTGTTTAACGTCGCACTAACACATCGAATGTTCTTGGCGACGGAAGGATGGGAAAGGGCTAGAATTGGGGAGGCAGTGGCCGTGGCCTTAATTATAGTACAGCCCCATCATTTGCCTGAGAAACCATGGAAAAATAGTTCAAATTTTTCGTTCAAGATGTAGCTATAAGTACTCAATATCGAAGTAGAATTAATTCTGACAACTAAAGGATATTTTCACCTGTCATTGTCGGGCTATCTTTACCATAAGCACGAAGAAAGAACCAAATTAAGGCCCTGCATAAGAAAATCTGAATTTATGGGGAGAGCTGTTACTTATGGAGATTTGCCAAGGATTTTAAAGGTAACAGAGCATAGCCATGCCTCCAATATCGAGTTGATTAGAGCAAATAAATTAGTTTGTTAGTATAAAGGAGAACAAAGTCCCGAAGAATAATACGAAAAATAAAGAAAACCTGGCTCAGGTAGAATAAAGTGTACTACCATACCTCGCAGAACGCAAGACGGCAAGTAAATTCCCGAGAAATCCGACAACACTTGCTGACTTATATGTCAAAACATCAGTATGTTACATTTAATAGGCAACCAAATTGTCATGTAATTCAAGTTCGCAGTATAATAAACAGTAGTATGTCATATAATTTATCGAATATCAAAATGTAATTAATGAATGTCAGATGTTGCATACAACAAATATCTCATGCCAGTTGTCTACCACCGTCCGTAAGTTCCAGGCGTACATAGCTTCCCATTCGATTGGGCCTAATTCTGCCACAAACTCCAGGCAAATGCTGGAATTACGGTGTTTGTCTACTACTAATGGAGGCACCACAACCGTACATAATTCACAACACTACGTAAACGGAGAGATAACATCTGTGTATAATTATTAATTAATTAATTGTCCGACTCGTTGGCTGAACGGTCAGCGTACTGGCCTTCGGTCCAGAGGGTCCCGGGTTCGATTCCCGGCCGGGTCGGGGATTTTAACCTTAATTGGTTAATTCCAATGGCACGGGGGCTGGGTGTATGTGTTGTCTTCATCATCATTTCATCCCCATCACGACGCGCAGGTCGCCTACGGGAGTCAAATAGAAAGACCTGCACCTGGCGAGCCGAACCCGTCCTGGGATATCCCGGCACTAAAAGCCATACGACATTTCATTTCAATTAATTAATTAATTAATTAATACAACTTACCCCGTGAGGAGAGTGCCACAAGGACGACGTATGTCGACTACACAGTATTTTGTCTTCTAAGATATTGATAAGTTTGCTAGGGTGCCACAAAGAAAAATAACAATCACAAGACTCAGGAATAAATTTGGAAAGTGACATGCTGTATGTTCTTCAAATGTTATATAGATGATTGCAGAGTATGGTTATTGAACCTCGTATTGCGGCGATAGCGATGTCGTGAAGTCGTGTCCGGTTGAAACCCAGAGAATACCACAGCTGTACAAGAAATTTAGGGACTGTACCTCGAGCTCCGATCATGAGTCCATGGACGGAGATGTTGTCTAGGTGATATTTGTCTTCATAATAGTTTACGGTTGACTGGTAAATGGACTTCTTTCCGGCGTCCACCTCTTCGGCTTGGCCAATGTGCGACTCGAAGCGTATTGTGGGATCTAAAATTAGTCCCTGCTTGATGGCTGATTGAAAGGCTGATGAATACAGTATTGAGACTATATAACATTTTCACTAGGTTTTTCTGTATGTGTCTTGCAACATTGTAAATCCCGTTTGCCTAAGAAGGAGTAAATGTTATTTCTTCAGTGTGGATGTTAAGGGAACAGTTTTGGCCTCGTTTCATTCCTTCTCTGAAAAGTATTTGAAGCAAGAACAAGAATTGAAAGTATTCAAGCTCTTTATGATTTTTCGGTTGTGAAATTGCCAGCGTTTCACTCCAATGCAACAGGGAGCTCATGAAGAAGACAACGCATGTTCGTTTTAAATTTTGCTGGACTCAGCTTCTTTAAGTCAAGGTTTCAGGCACTGGAGCACTGTCCAGTACTCGGCGAGAGGGAGGACAGTAATGAACATTGTACAAAAGAAATTCCTCCCGGCCACACTCCCTGCGTGACTGACGTTCGATAGGGACTAAAATGACCGCGTCCTTATGTTCTCAAATCGTCTGTCTCGTCCAAATCTCAAAGACGTTTTTGGGAATAATTTTTTGTAAAACTCGTTTTAGGTTAAGACTCTTCATCATGTCTTCGAGACAGCGTTCATATTCAGCAGTGGGTTAATGGACTATAGTAGTGAATACAAGCTGATATTCTGTAGAATTTCTCTCGTGCTCGTTAGCCTTGCCTCTGCCCTCTCTTAGATACAGTACACTTGTGAAGATCACACGTGTGTGACAGTTCATTTTGTGTGAATGGGAGTGGTATAATTAACGCACAGCGGCATTCAGTCCTTGTCAACCCTCGTTCTACATCCTGGCACAGGAAACTCGCCCGCTTTTGAGAGCACGGCTGTCGGCCCGGAAACACCACCACAATGAGACGCATCGCGAAGATAATCGAGCACCCTCACCATGCGAAGGTAATATTGCCAAGTCTCTCCTTTAAAATATACCAAAGCCGATAACATTACTCGCGTTTCAAGACCAAGAGAACTCGTGTGGAGGAGAGATCATTTTCAAACATGAGCTCAGTGTCACGTTTATCGATGTTAATGACCATCACTTACAAGGAGTCCCTCAAACGTTCGGATTACACAGATTTTATTGATACTTCGTATATTCATATTACGTATGAGGTATAACGAAATGTTGAAATAATAAAGCGTACCTCTCTACCATTCGTAAAATAATAATAATAATAATAATAATAATAATAATAATAATAATAATAATAATAATAATAATATTTAACTTAAAATCCATAATTCGCCATATGATATTGAATTCAAAAGACATTGTTGTGACTTTTGTAGATTTTAAGAAGACCTTTGACTCGGTTGATAGAGAAACCATAGATAAAACAAATCGTGAATTTGGAGTGAAAACTAAATTGGCAAACATAATACGTGAAACCCTTACCGACACAATTTAAAAGGTGAAATTTATGGGGGAGATATCCAAACTTATTAAGATAACTACAGGTGTAAGGAAAGGTGACGGTCTATCACCCTTTCTATTCAACTGTGTTCTAGAGAAAATTGTAAGAATTTGGAACGTAAAGCTTAAAGAGCATAACATTTTGCCGGTAACTTTGGGGAGAATAAACAAAGGCATTGAAATAAATTGCCTAGCATTTCCAGACGATTTCGCTATATTGTCAGAAAACCTAACGCGTGCAACAACACAAATCAATCTCTTGGAAGAAATAGCCAACAAGACAGGTTTGATAATCTCCGTAAAAAAAAAAAAAATTGATTACAAACATCAAGAATGCTCCAAAATGTTTGGCAACAGACATTGGTCCAGGGGAAAGAGTAACGAAATTCAAATATCTGGAATATATAATTCAAGAAAATGGTTTAGAAAAATCTGCAGTAGAAGAAGATGGAAAGAGCATATGGTATCACAAATAACTTTTGTAACAAAAAAGGTCTATCTAAAAATCTTAAAATAAGGCATGACACTACAGTGGTGAAACCGGAATGCTTATATGCAAGTGAATGCCTGGTACTAAACTACAGATTAGATAAACTTGAGGTACTAGAAAAGAGAATCATGAGAAAAAATCTTAGGCCCTGTGAAAACAACAGAAGCATGGAAATTAAGGTCTAATGATGAAATACACAGGAACATAGAAAACATAACAGATACCGTAAGAAAAAGGAGATTGGAATTTTTCGGACATATTTACATAATGGATGATTCCAGATTAACACAAAGGATTTTCAAGTATCTTTGGGACAAAAATGCAACAACTAGCTGGATTCAAGAAGTAAAGAAAGATTTAGAAAGAAATAATGTAAGAGAAGAAGAAACTATGGACAGAGACATTTTTAGAAACAGGGTAGTAAGTCCTGGTGCGAAGTGGTCCGAGGACAGAAGGAAACAGCATAGTGAAAGGATGAAAGAATATTGGAAGGAGCGGAAGAGAATAGAACAAAATATGAAGAACTGAATTGAAATTGCCACGTGGTCCTTAACAGGCCTCATCGGAAAGAAGAAGAATATTGGCTTTACGTCCCCCTAACTACTCTTACAATTTTTATAGACGCCAAGGTGCCGGGATTTAGTCCCACAGGAGTTCTTTAACGTGCCAGTAAATCCACCGATACGAGACTGACGTATTTGAACACCTTCAAATACTAAAGGACTGAGCCAGGATCGATCCCGTCAAGATGGAGTCAAAGGGCCAGCGCCTCAACCGTCTGAGCCACTCAGCCCGGCTCGTAGAAACATAGTCTATTAAATATGGCGAAGTTAATGTTGTGAAGCAATATTGTATTCTTATTAGACTTCCACAACCAGTTCGTCAGCGGTAGTCTGGCGGTAGCGTTCTTTCTTTACTACGGAGTAGAGTTTAGCTGCACCGGGATAGGGTTTCGATCGTGGAAGAAATATTTGCTTACATTTCTTTCATTCTTTTTGTACTTGGGTCATAACCGAAGACTTGTCATTCCCAAGGGGATAAATGCCATTAGAACAAAAAAATGGTATCTCTAGGCTGTATGCGTTACGGCCTTGTACATACTAATGGGGTTATGTCCAAAGATAACAGAACGTGTTGCAGTCAACTCCAATAGATAGTGCAAATGCCAAGTCATTCCAAAGAAGGTAACTCCTAGCTACTCTTTTCTTCTATCGTAAGTATGGAGCGACAACTGGAGTTCTCAAAACAAGGACAGAGTTTTCATGCTCATGTAACTTATATGTTCCTGATTGCAAATGGTATTTTTTACGTCGGAGGTGGTTCTATACCCGGTTCGGTGGTTAGAATAATGTAAGAGAGATGTTTTAGATTACCTACCTGAAGTGGCAAAGAGGAGAGATCCTTCCTCAATGCTTGCTTGAGACCGACCGACCCACCCTAAATAGTACTAGTTAAATAGTAGAATTAAAACTGGGGCAGATTAAAACTGCAGATTGCCGAAACCCCTGAAAGGGGCCGATTCTTACGAAGGGAGACATTTCCCCCACACACTGCTCAATAGCTCTGTGACTCAAAATGTTAATTCATTCTCTGACAACGGGCAAATACCGCCTCTCAGCCAGATCGATTTTCCCCCGCCAGTGCAGAACGAGTGATTTTTACGACTCATCGGCACTTCTCGGAAACAGATGAGTAAAAGGGCATAGTTTTCGCCCTGGGACTCTCAGTTACTCGTCCTTAGTAAAAAAAGAGTCCCAGGGCGAAAGCTATGCCCCTTTACTCATCTGAGTCCGAGAAATGCCCGATGAGCAGGAAAATGTCCATTGTACTGCACTGGCTGGAAATAAAGCTATATGTCATCGAGGTGGTATTTTCGCCCATGTCACAGAAGGACCCACGCCCCCCCCCCCTCTTCTCCCCTTCCTCCCTGATCGCTAAAATGTTTAAATTCAAATAACGTTGCTGAATTTTGCGATTGAAGATGGGAGTTGGTGGGGGGGGGGGGGACTCACCTTCGTAACAAACGGATCTTTCCAAGGGATTTGATTTTGTTGTTAATTAATGAAAATCGTGTTTTAAATTTGGAATAGGCCGAAAAAGTAGTAAGGTACCAGTTAAATCAGGTCGCAATTTAGCCAAGGGCCGCGATGTTTGAAACGAGTATTCGGCTTCTCGGTCCTAACGACCCAGTTTTAATAGTAGGATGCCTGGGTCGCTACAGTGACTCTGACGCTCTGACGAACGAAATGTTCATATTATCTCCGATAGAGTTCGCATGGATTGTGGTCACAAGGTTATCACATTCGGTGAAAGAACGAAAGAGCAGCATTTTGAAATCGACATGGCGTGTGCTGGGTGCGAATGCATTATTTTTTTGACATGAGTGCTTTTCGTGATGAGTTGATGAGAAAAAATTCAAGTACTTTTTATAAGTCACGGCATAATAAACGTTTTAATTCCGTGTGCATCGTGCGTTAAACAGCTTTATTTTTGAGTTTCCGGTACTAAACTGTTATTCACATGTCGGAAAAATTCATACAGTTTTAGGCTATGGTGACCAGATGCCCCTTATATTACGGGATTGTCCCTTATTTCTCTGAAGTGTCCCGTTGTCCCAGCAAAAAAAAAAAAATATACGGGACAACTATCATCCCGTTTTTCGTGAACTGTCCCATATAGATATTTTAACATAACTTGTTTAAACTTTATTTATCACAAAACTCTGATGTGGATTTCTCACTGTATAAAGTAAATCCAGTTTGTTTGGTTGGCACCAAATGTAAGAAACTAGTGAGACAGACGTGTATAAAATGTAAAAATGGCAACTTGTAATCCTGCGTAGTGAACATTGTTTTTTATTTTTGCAACACTTGATGTTTTTTATGTACCCTGTTTGAAGGAAAATGGAAAGCAGAAGGACCAAAGGAAGACCTAGCGAGCATTTTATACACGACATTAAAGGCAAGCACACCTATTGTCACTTGAAGCTTCTGGCCAAAGAATGCAAAGAACGGAAACGCTTGAAAGACATGCATGTTACCCACCAACATTAGGGTTCAGGATAATAATAACGGCGCACCGATACAGGTAGATCTTATGGCGACAATGGGATAGGAAAGGGCTGGGAGTGGGAAGGAAGTGGCCGTGGCCTTAATTAAGGTACAGTCCCAGAATTGCCTGGTGTGAAAACGGGAAACCACGGAAAACCAACTTCAGGGGTACCGACAGTGGGGTTCGAATCCACTGTCTCCCTTCTGCAAGTTCACAGGTGCGTGATCCCGAATGCAAGCTCACAGCTGCGCACCTCTAAACGCACAGCCAACTTACCCGGTAATAATAATAATAATAATAATAATAATAATAGTCAGTACTTGTCGTAAAGCAAATTGTACATCATACAATACATGCTGAATTTCTATAAATAAATGGTACTCTTTGCGCGATCTGTGGCTCGTGTTAAGAAATTCTAATCTTAAATAGGGCGTAATAATCAACAGCAGTCGAAAGGTCCAGTGTTTTCATGTTTGTAATCTGTTCACATATTTTAGGCGAACAGCGAAGACGGTAACTCTTTTTGGAAGCACGCCTTTCGTTTCGTAACGGATTGGTTATTGGGATGATAATTTAATGAAAGACGAACTGAAAATAAGTTCGGAAACAGTCCCATTGGTGCAGTTACTCTAGAGAAATTTGCGTCAATTGGGCCCAAAGTGATTTCACACGTATTGGAGGAGTAAGATAGTGGAAACAGACGAGGCCAAATTTAAGCATAACCCCGGCCGCAGAACGGGACAATAATTTCTTTCTCGTGCCCGAGGAATCTCACGACAGTATAACCCTACTCAACATTATTAGGCAGTACATTTTGCCCTAGGCAGCAATAATATCGGACGGTTGGAAGCCATGTAACTGCCTCCAGATCGAGGGATTTCTTCATTTGAAAGTCAACCACCGAATTCAATTTGTCAAACAGCCAGAGCGGACGGGTCCACGAATTGAACCAAGAACGTCTCGCGGGAGAGGATATTCCAGTGCACACAAATACGGAAGTGGCGGAACATTCATGAATCTCTACCCATATCAGAAACGCAGGACATGAAAATGCAGACATCAGCACGAACATGAACGATCTGCGGATCGAATCATGGACCTCCAGCTAACAAACAGACATGGTACCCCTACACAATGCGGTATCAATGCCATGAAGCACAGCCTCTAAATCAATAACTGTAACACTCTGCTTCCCAAACTACGGAGTAATCAAATATGGTCCATGCAAACACATTTCTCACGGTGTGAACTTGGCAGATTGGCCACAGTTTCCTTGGGAACACTCTTTGGTTGATTCGAACGAAAATACCATAGTCAAAGACAGCCATATCGGAATTGTAGGAAGAGTGCAGTAGAATTTCCAACGCAATTTACTCCTTGATGAACTAAGTGTTGCACATAGGTGTATTGAGTACAAAATGCTGGCCAAAATTATTTCTTTACCAATATTGATTTAAAATGATAGGATATAAATTCCGTATGTATTTTGTTGTGATAGACAGAGAAATCCATGCTTTTACCGCATTTTTTAAAAGACTAAAAATGCCTCGTGTCGGTAGATTTACTGGTACATAAAATAAATCCTGTAGGACAAAATTGCGGAAACTCGGTGTCTCAGAAAACCGTAAAAGTAGCCAGTGGAATGTAAAGTAAAATAACATTATTATTATTATTCTCTCTTCTCTTCCTTCGTTATGCCCATTCATAGAGCGCGTTTGAACTTGATAGTTGGTTTGATGGTTTGTGCCTTCTTATCCTCCCAAAATCTCTTCATGAATGCACTGTGTTGCATCTTGCGTTCTGTCGACCACTTCCTACCAGTTGTCTTTTTTGGTTTCTCCCTAAATTTATGATTAGCTACTTTGGTTCTAAAAGCTCCACGATTTTCCATGATGTCGTCTGTAATATTTATTTCTTGGAGGTCCGCCTTAGTTTCTTCTAGCCATTTTATTTTGACCTTCTTTGAGTTGATTACTTTGAATAATCTTTTAGTTAGTCTGTCGCTGTTCATTCTGTAGATATGGCCATAGAAATTAAGGCGCCTTTTCCGTACAGCATCAGTAAACCTGTCGGTGAAGGAGTAGAGGTCCGCTGTTTTCCTCTTAATCCACATTCCATTTTCTCTCGTAGGACCATAAATTTTCCTGAGAATTTTCCGCTCCTGCTTTTCAATTTCTGTAATTTTAGAGTGACCACCTAAGCATATGGTTTCTGAGGCATATAAAGCTTCGGGCAATACAACTGTCTTGTAGTGTCGTAATTTTGCATTACGCGATATGACTCTTTTGTTGTAGTAATTCCACGTCAGTCTGTATGCCTTATGTAGTTTGGTGTTTCTTTCTACATTGGCACTACTGTCTAATCCTGATGGTAGTATAATTTCTCCAAGGTATTTGAAGGAGGGCACCTGTGAAATTGTGCCGTTTTCCATCTCTAGCGGAGTTCTTTTGCTATTTTGACGTAGATTTTCCATGTACTTGGTTTTCTCGTAGGATATCTGGAGGCCTGCCTTTGATGCTATATTGTGTAGTCTCTGTATGGCATACCTTGTTTCATCCTTGGTCTTAGTAATGATTGCGAGATCATCAGCAAATGCTAAACATTTCACATTGACCTTGCTTCCCAAATTTCCGATGTTCACACCCTTGATATCCTTTTCCCACTCTCTAATAACTTTGTCTAGAACTAAGTTAAACAGAATAGGGGAGATGCTGTCACCTTGACGAACGCCCGTACATATTTCAAAAGGCTCAGAGATTTCTCCAAGGAATTTCACTTTAGAGGTCGTACTTGTGAGGGTCTGCTGGATAAGTGCTCTGGTCTTCTTGTCCACTCTGAGTTCTTCTAGGGTATCAAATACTGTCTGTCTGTCCACAGAGTCATACGCCTTCTTAAAATCCACAAAGGTGACGATCGTGCTGGCACTTCGGCGAATCCTTAATATCGTCTTCAAATTCCATATTTGTTCTGCACATGATCGACCTTTCCTGAAACCCGCTTGGTACTCGCCAATCAGATGATCTGTCTGTTTTTCTAACCGGTTCAAGAGAGCTTTGGAAAGGATTTTGTATGCGATTGGCAGTAGAGATATGCCTCTATAGTTGTTTGGATCTGCCTTGTCACCTTTCTTGTGCAATGGGTGTATTAATGCACACTTCCAATCCTGTGGAATCATTTCCGTTTCCCATATTTCTACTAGGATTGCATGAATTTTGCTTACAAGATCATCTCCAAGTTTACACATCTCCGCAGTGATGCCGTCCTCTCCAGGAGCTTTATTATTTTTAAGCGATCGTATAATCTCTGCTGTTTCCTGTATTGTCGGTGGCTGTGAATCGGGGTTGGGCATGGGCTTTTCAAAGTTCAGTCTTTCCTTTGGAGGATCACAATTGAGGAGGTCTCGGAAGTAGTCAGCTAGAATAGTGCAGTTCTCTTTGGTGTTCGTTTCTAATGTTCCATTTGCTCGACGGAAACATAAAGATGGTGGTTGATAGCTAGATAAATTCTCACGGAAGGTCTTGTAGAAATTCCTGGAGTTGTTTCTAAGGAAATCTTGTTCGATTTCCATGAGTCTATTATTATTATTATTATTATTATTATTATTATTATTATATAGTAATTACTTATACCTTTGCGACTGTTATCTTATTTCTATTATCTGTTGTGTAGTAAGTAATCCGGCAGGTCGCCTAGCGGCACGGATGGATGTCTCAAGCATATGTTTCAATACCGTTCATTTCGTAATTTTCAAAATTACCCTATGCCTACCGCAATTGTACTGCCGAGCGTAATATTTTCTGTTCAATGATACAAACATTATGGGTCAGAATTTACTTCACAATTCGATATGAAGCAAATTTAGAAAGTCTCACATTTTCAACACCGCATAACTTGTCCCTGAGAGTCGTAGGACTACCGTTGTGGTATCATTTCGGATTCAGAGAGAGATTTATAGTAGTACGCCACATGAGAGGCTAGAATAGACATTTAATCCGCCCAATCGCAGACTTATTAAAACTTATGTTGCTAATTTGCAATGTTAACTAACAGCCGTACGGAGTACAGCGGTGTGTCAGAACCGTACGCGGCAACACAGCACTCTGGGACCAGCCTAATGATTGCTACACTTAAGAAAATGGAAACTGCAACACCATGAAGGCATTGGTCGTTTGTGATGATTTTCAAGATGTGAAACGTTGCCATGTAGGTATGTAAACGATCAAAGTTTCAGACCCATTGGATTGTTGCTACAGGTCTTCCCACGTGATTGGTCGCGGAGGAATCAACTCCAGTATACGGACTCTGGTGTAGCGTAGTTAACTTGCAGACTGTGCAGAGACGTGTTACCCGTCGAACATGCCTCGACGATAGAGAAGAGCACGCTAGCAACAACTGTTGCCGTTTGAGAGTGCTCGGATAATTGGGCTGTGTGAGGCTGGATTATCGCTAAGGACTGTCGCTGCACGTGTTGGCCGACTGGCATCTACGGTACAACGTGTATGGCAGCAGTGGTCAAATGAAGGTATCCACACTCGTAGACCTGGCACAGGCCCAGCGCGACGGACAACTGTGAAAGAGGATCGCCGCATCATTCGGATGGCCCGGATGGAACCCCATGCTACAGCAGCGCAAATTCGAGCAGCTGTGGCACCCCACGTTACACAACAAACAGTTGGTAATCGTCTGTGTGCAGCTGGCTTACGAGCCAGTGTCCCTGCAGAAGTTGTTCCATTGACCCCACAACAGCGACGTGTAAGGCTGGCCTGGTGTCGAAAAAGATCGACGTGGGTCGACGAATGGCATAGGGTCGTCTTTAATGATGAATCGCGCTTCTGTCTTGCCCGCAGTGATCGCCAGAATCGTGTGCGCCGACGTACCTGGGAGAAGGGCCGCCCAGATCTTATTGTCGAGAGGCACACAGGGCCAACACCAAGCATTATGGTCTGGGGAGCTATTGGCTTTAATGTGAAATCACAATTAGTGCTGGTTGAGGTCACTATGACTGCTCGACAGTACGTTGATAGGGTACCCAATCCAGTGGTTGTCCCTATGATGGCGAACATTGCTAATGGGATGTTTCAGCAAGACAATGCCCGGGTTCACATTGCACCCATCTCCAGAGGAGCTCTCCACGACATCACAACCTTAGAAAGGCCCGCCAGATCCCCGGACCTCAGTCCTATTGAGCATGTGTGGGACATGATGGGTCGACAACTGGCCAACCGTCCTCAGCCACCAACAACTGACCCGTGCAGTGCAGCAAGCATGGGCCATAATTCCTCAGGAAGCGATCCAGGGCCTTATTGACTCCATGCCTCGACGAATTCGACGTAAAGCAACTTGAAAAAAAAAACTTCACCATTAGAAAAACATTCACAAAAATATCAAAGTAGATGCTTTGCAAACAAGCGCCGAAAGCACAGATATGCAACACATTCAAGGGCTCATCAATGTATTGCAGTTCGTGGTGGGCACATCCTGTATTAATTGTTGTCCAAACTTGCGGTCAGAGGTACCTAAAAGTGTAATCATCGAATCACAACCGAATAGTCGTCCTGCATGTTCAATTGCAGCAATGTAGCACCACTCCTTCTGGGTGTTGCAATTTCCATTTTCTTCAGTGTATTAGCTGATTTGCGAGCATTCTCTTCCTCTGTCAAATACAATTCTATATAAAATCAACGCATAGATCCAAGTTTTCCATAACTGTTCTTTATAAAAACACCAATTAGAGGGCTTGTAACGATGCTGTGTATCACTTGATCTAATTTTCACATAACAAAAGAACTTTCTATCACTAAATTGGTAACACCTTTTTTGTTAAGAAGGATAAAAGTGTATAATTTCTGTTAGCTGTTAACAACAACTGAAGATACCGGTACATCAAAATTTGGTTACGATTGTGTGTCAAAGCTTCATTGTCAAGAGTTTTAAATTGGAGATTTTTCTGTAGAAGGTCCACTCCTACCACTGCCGCGATTTGGCGAGTACTCCTGTTGGGAGTCCTCTGTAGTATATTCTAATATGCGGTCCTCTGTACAAAGATCAGGCCTAGGCCCACCAGCTTCATGCATGGGTATGACGTTTCCAATGTCAGCTATTCTCTGTAGGGGCTATACTTGCTACAACACTTCTCACTAGAAGATACAACAAATCATGGATTGATTAACATTTTATTTTTTTAGCATCTGGCTTTTAGTGCCAGGAGTGTCCGAGAATGTATGCTGTGTGAGGGTGTTGACTGTGAGTGTAATTGCACGGGCTAAAATTGGAAGGAAGGTCATTCGCCTTGATGAAGGTACCATCAAGGCATTTACCTGAAAATGAAAATGGGAAGCCAAAAGAATCCATTTTTGAGTATGACCGACGGGGTATTCGAACCCAGCAGCCTACCGAAGTAGCTGTACTAGTCGTGCCACAACGCACTGACCTAACCTGCTTGGTACCTTCTCCCAGATATGGAAGCACAGCTCCATATATGGACATATTTTAGGAAAAGACGTAAAAGCATCACCATATTTCGTGTCGTAAAACAACGAGTTTCCCGCAGAAGTGTTACGTAAAGTAGGGGAAGTAGCTGCTTATAGAACTTGTTGAAATGACATTGTACTTTGTACTGGTACCTCACAGTAAAGTTGTGAAAAGCAACTGGTGACTATGCTGCTCTGTCATAGTATCTGTTTCCCGAAAATCCAGGGACTGATCCTAATGATCCCCAAGAGCTGTACTTATAGATCAGTTAAACTGTGAAACAAATAATCTTTGTTAAAATGTAACCGAACTTGCGTTATTCTAGTATTCAGTAGAAAATCACCTGATGGTACATTTCCCCCATTTTTTAAAGGATTTTGTCCTTAAAATATATCGTGTGTTATGCCTATATATGACCCATCTATGTTTTCTTTGGGGAAGGAATACCTCAGTTTATGGCATTCCACATTACATTGACATATTTCAACGAGTTCTTGAATAGGGTTTACATATTACGTGTGTGAAATACTGTCTGTTTTATTTAAACTTTCGTAAAGAAATGTACTCATTCATTATTATTTGTGAGCCTTTCATGGAATCGTTCGAATTGTTCTCCGTAAAGAGCTGTATAGGTTGTTTTTCCCGACAACTAATTCAGTGTACATTAATGTTGTGCACAGTTTGTGGTTTAGTAGTTGAACAGAACAAATACAGTTTCATTCCTTACCCCGTAAGCAATGTTCTCAATTTTGACCATTTTCTAACTTTCTCTGGTTCTGATTTAACTTACCTTATCTTGGGTGATAACACAGCTTATCAAATGACAATTTGCTTGTAAACGCCGGTCGCTAGCGGCACGGGTCGCATGCGACACGGTCGCATCTGGCGCGACACCATGTGAAGCCCGTTCCAATCTCCTCACCAAAATTAAATTTCATGGCTCAACTGTGATAACAATGAGACAAGTGGCTCTAGGTTCAGAGGGCCCTGGGTTCGACTCCCGGCCGGGGCGAGGATATTAGCCGCATCCTGTTAATTACTACAGCTCAGGCACTGGGTGTGAGTGTTCGTCTTAATACAAATCTTCAATTTACACACACAATATATCCCACTACAAACCTCCACAGAAACACACAGTAGTGTTGGTGGCAGGAGAGACAGCCGACCGTAAAACTGTGCCTACCCAGGTAATTGGGAGGAGACCAATAATAATAATAATAATAATAATAATAATAATAATAATAATAATAATAATAATAATAGGTTGCTCTGAAATAGGAGGTTAATCACATTATCAAGTGGTTGCAGGTTCGTCCTGGAAAAGTAGGGATGACATAAAAATGATAATGTTGAACTGTAGAAGTATTGTAAATAAAGGAATAGAATTAAGTAATTTAATAGATATATACTTACCAGATGTTTTGGCAGGAGTTGATCATGACTGAGAAATTATATAATGAAAGCAGAAATTTTCTCATAGAACTGGAGTGTGTATCGTAGAGACAGGACACGAATGGTAGGAAGGAAAGTATTCATTCCGGTGAAAGACAAAGTTGAAGGTGACAAACATGAAATTCTAGGCGTAAGGCTCATCTCTAAAGATATTAGGCAACTTTATGTCTTTCGAGTGTGCAGACAGGGAAAGGGTAGTGCTGACGCTGATTCGGAATTATTTGATAAGATAATCAGCTATGTGGGAAACGATATATAAGGAATGTGATTGTAGCGGGTGATCTCAATTTACCAGATGTCAGTTGGGAAGGTACTGTAAACGACAGGAAGCATGACAACCAAATGGAAAATTTAATATGGGAAGGACAGTTTATTCATAAAGTGATGGAACCAACAAGAGAGAAGAATATCCTGCATGTGGTGCTGGTAAAACCAGATGAGCTCTATAAAGAAACCGAAGTAAACAGATGGTATTAGTGATCACGAAGCTGCTTTTGTCGTAGTTAAAAATAAATGTGATAAGAAAGGAAGGTCTTAAAAGTAGAACTATTAGGCAGTACCCTATGGCTGATAAAACAGGCATGTGGGAGTTTAAGAAACTAAATATGATCGGTGGAAAACGGTAAATAAAAATGTAAACAGCCTGTTAGATAGGTTTAAAGCAATTGTTCAGGAATGTGAAAACAGGTTTGTACCTTTAAAGGTGGTAAAAGTAAAGTAAACTCGTGTCCTCGTCCCGAGGCGGTGCAACTCTTTTCAAGCACACCCCCGATGGAGGTCAGCTGTATGCACCATTTTAACACCATGCAGCCCTCCTGCCATTCTTAAATTTCTGGCAGTACCGGGAATCGAACCCGGGCCTCCGAGGACGGTAGCTAATAGTGCTAACCGTTACGCCACGGAGGTGGACTTCAAAGGTGGCAAGAAAATGATAAAGACCCACTATATTATAACAGAGAAGTATAGAGACTAAGAAGGAGGTGCAGATTGGAGAGAAATAGAGTTAGAAATGGCTGTGGAAGTAAGGAGAAATTGAAGGAACTTACTAGGAAATTGAATCTAGCAAAGAAGTCAGCTAAGGATAACATGATGGAAAGCATAATTGACAGTCATAAAAATTTCAGTGAAAAATTGAAGGTATGTACAGGTACTTTAAGGCAGAAACAGGTTCCAAGAAAGACATTCTAGGAATCATTAATGAACAAGAGGAGTGTGTATGCGAGGATCTTCAAAAGGCAGAAGTATTCAGTCAGCAGTATGTAAAGATTGTCAGTTACAAGGATAATGTCCAGATAGAGGAGGTGACTAATACTAAAGAAGTATTAAAATTTACTTATGACAACAATGACATTTAGAGAAAGATAGAAAAGTTGAAAACTAGGAAAGCAGCTTGTATTGACAAGATTTCGGGGGATATACTAAAGACAATGGGTTGGGATATAGTACCATATCTGAAGTACTTATTTTATTATTGTTTGCATGAAGGTGCTATACCAAATGAACGGAGAGTTGTTATAGTAGCCCCTGTGTATAAAGGAAAGGGTGATAGACATAAAGCTGAAAATTACAGGCCAGTCAGTTTGACATGCATTGTATGTAAGCTTTGGGTAAACATTCTTTCTGATTATATTAGACATGTTTGCGAAATTAATAACTGGTTCTATAGAAGACAGTTCATGTTTAGGGAAGGTTATCCCACTGAAGCTCAGCTTGTAGGATACCAGCAAGATATACTAAATATCTTGGACTCATGAGGTCAAATGGACTGTATCGCAATTGACCTATCTAAGGCATTTGATAGGATAGATCATGGGAAACTACTGGCAAAAAATAGTGCAATTGGACTACACAAAGAAGTGACTGAATGGGTGGCTATATTTCTAGAAAATAGAACTCAGAAAATTAGAGTAGGCGAAGCTTTATCTGACCCTGCAATAATTAAGAGGGGAATTCTTCAAGGCAGTATTATTGGACCTTTCTGTTTTCTTACATATATACATAAAAGATATGAGTAAAGAAGTGGAATCAAAGACAGGGCTTTTTGCGGATGATGTTATTCTGTATAGAGTAATAAATAACTTACAAGATTGTGAGCAAATGCAAAATGACCTCGATAATATTGTGAGATGGACAGTAGGCAATGGTATGATGATAAACGTGGTTAAAAGTCAGGTTGTGAGTTTCACAGATAGAAAAAGTCTTCTCAGCTTTAATTACTGCGTTGATGGGGTGAAAGTTCATTTTGGGGATCATTGTAAGTACCTGGGTGTTAATATAAGGAAAAATCTTCATTGGGGTAATCACATAAATTGGATTGTAGATAAATGGTACAGATCTCTGTACATGGTTTTGAGGGTATTTAGGGGTTGTATTAAGGATGTAAAAGAGAGGGCATTTATGTGTCTGATAAGATCCTAACTAGAGCATGGTTGCAGTGTATGGGACCCACACCAGGATTATTTGATTCAAGAACGGAAACAATCCAAAGAAAAGCAGCTCGATTTGTTGTGGGTGATTTCCGCAAAAGAGTAGTGTTGCAAAGTTTGGGATGGGAAGACTTGGGAGAAAGGAGACGAGCTGCTCGACTAAGTGGTATGATCCGTGCTGTCACTGGAGAGATGGCGTGGAATGACATTAGTAAACGAAAAAGTTTGAGAAAGATCACAATATGAAGATAAAGCTGGAATTCAAAAGGAACAATTGGGACAAATATTCGTTTATAGGAAGGGGAGTAGGTGATTGGTATAACTTACCAAGGGAGATGTTCTAAACTTCCAATTACTTTGAAATAATTTAAAGGCAAGGAAAGCAACAAATAGGGAACTGCCACTTGGGCGACTGCCCTAAATGCAGATCAGTGGTGATTGATTGATTGATTGATTGATTGATTGATTGATTGATTGATTGATTGATTGATTGATTGATTGATTGATTGATTGATTGATTGATTGATTGATTGATTGATTGATTGATTGAAGTTATATTCCTATTTCAATTTAGCCTGAAGTCTGCGTTATTTTGTTTTAATAGCATGTATATCTGCAATGTTGAAAATTGAATGAGTTAGATGTATCAAATTAGAAATGTGTCCCAACCCCAGAGGTTCTCAAAAGGGAGAGGGAAGAATTATCGAATAAGAAGCTCAGTATTATCACTATTGGGGAGGGAAATTGAACCTCAAATGTCGGAACAGTTCAGCCCTTAACAGATCTGATCCAACCATTTACACAGGCAGTATGTCAATCATCAAAAATCTTGAAACACGAGGTTAGTAGCTGATTAACTCACCGGGGTAAGGCTCCTGGCAGCATGGGTAGTACTTCTCATGTCGCTCGGCGGGTACACTCAGAATGTCCCACTCTACACTAGGGTAGTACTCCCGTAGATCGATCCCAACCTCCACTTTGTTCTTTCCTCCCTTCTGGTTGATGTGCTTCAGGTCAATCTGTTTAAAGGAATAAAATACACATTAAAACAAAACTGTTAAAACATTAGTTTCAGAAATAATAATAATAATAATAATAATAATAATAATAATAATAATAATAATAATAATAATAATAATACGTCTTCAGAAAGCGTGCAGGCATTTTGATTTGACGCCATTTAGGCTATCTGCGCGTCGATTTCGACGTTCTGTCTTACGGCAAAATAAACTTGATATCTTTTGGGCGCTCTGTGGCTGAGGTTTATTTAATTTTGTAAACACTAAATGTGTCACCAGAGATTCTTTTCATGCCAATATCGTACGACAGAGAGTATCGAATGGACTATTTCCCGCCCTTAAAATATCCTTCTATCTCGGTCAGGTTTGAACCCGCAATGTTCGGTTCGGGAAGCCAATACGCTACCACTCATCCATAAAGGAAGCTTCCTAAAATAACCAGACAGAAAAATCATATAACGGAGGAACTCCTTGAAGGGGAATCGTTTATTAAATACTGAAATGTTCTCTTGAATTCCAACTTTATCTTCATATTGTGGTCTTTCCTACTTTTAAAGACACCATTCAAACTTATTCGTCTACTAATGCCATTCCGCACCATTTCTCCTCTGACAGCTCGGAACATACCACTTAATCGAGCAGCTCGTCTTCTTTCTCCCAGTTCTTCCCAGCCCAAACTATGCAACATTTTTGTAAAGCTACTCTTTTGTCGGAAATCACCCCGAACAAATCGAGCTGCTTTTCTTTGGATTTTTTCCAGTTTTTGAATCAGGTAATCCTGATGAGGGTCCCATACACTCGAACCATACTCTAGTTGGGGTCTTACCAGAGACTTATATGCCCTCTCCTTTACATCCTTACTACAACCCCTAAACACCCTCACAACCATGTGCAGAGATCTGTACCTTTTATACTATTATTTTTTCATTAGATTTTTCGGTTATTCGATTATGTTTTCCATTCGATTAATTTTTCGATTATTAATTTGAAATTTCATTAGGATGACTGGAACATTTGAATAGTGAATGCTTTCGAAATAATCGAATGAAAAGTAGTCCTAATATTGTCATCAACTCGCCAATCTCATTACAAGGAAATTAGAATGACCTAGGCCTATCTCCATTCCCTTACAGGAAGTGAGCGAGTACGACGGACGGTCTCTGGTAAGCTTTCCGAAAATAATATGAACCAATACTCCGCTCGTATGAATGAGTCATGCACTCTCAGATGCCGTTACTTAAATTGCATAGAATAATATATTGCCTCACGCACCCACGCGGTTACAGGAAGCGCAAGGATGTATAGTATGGACTACTTGTATGTTGGGTATTCAGCCTGAAGGCTGGCTTGATCCTCCGCAGCTCCACCAACAGCTGTCATAAATAGCCTAGGCGTCACTGAAGAGGCGTACTAGGGAAATGAGGAGTGAGGTATTTTCCCGTTGCTTTCCTCACCGAGCCAGCAGTTGCTATTACATATCAGTCTACCAGCCCACTGAAATGCATGCATTGACTACTTGGCTCACCAAATTTATCAAGTCTTAAAATTTCGTCAGAATTTTATCGAAAATATGGCTAAGTCGCCAGTCGTTATCTTAGAAATTCTGTCGTTAAATGACTTTAAAAGGACTCCAGAGCGCTAATGAAAATTAAAAATTCGTCAGAATTTTATCGAAGTCACTAGTCGCTATATGTCTTTTCACGAGAGTTTAATCCTGATGTAAACATGGTATGTGCACGCCTCCGCCAAAGAAAGAGTCGTGATTCGCTGAGCGTGTACTACCGACCTCCACCCCGTCAACGTCTCGTGTTCGAACGTACAGGGTAACTTCTGAATAAACGACTAAACGTGCATTCTGTTCACTTAGTTTATTGAACACATTCACAATGCACTGCCTACGGTCACCTCTGAGCGGTGTTCCTCTTTTGTACTTCACTACACGCGATAGTCCTACCTCTTGCTCCATTTCTCTCACTGCTGCACGACGACGAAGGCAACACAGCTATAATAAGAGACGACCCAATCCATCCCCGCCTCCCGCCAGCGACAAAGGAGTGGACAGAAAACCACCCTGCAGCTATTACTTAATGATTTAATTTACTAATTTTACAGGAGATGAGAGCGGAAGAGCGGTCCGCACTCTACCAAGAAACGTATAAATGTGTATATGATAACGATGTATGTATATATGTGCATATACTGTATAGTTACATGGACAAATGTGTGCCGCCAACACCGCAAAGAAGGGACGTCATCAGGCGAGAAGAAGAAGCCCCTTACCCCAAGTAAGGCTTGGCTATACTCCCCTTCTCCTTAAAGGAGATTTGGCACCAGGTACCGCTGGCTGCTGGACCAAGGGACTAACCTGTGGCCCAAAGCCCAGACACCAGCGGACCCGAGCCGCATCAGGCAGTGACAAGAAAAACTGATTCCCCATAATAATTGACAAAAGCTAGGAAAATGGTTATGATTGCATGACACATACTCCTAACTAACACAACCTCTGGACTTTTCCAGCCCACATCTTTGCATGTAGGCTCTTTCTCTTTTCTGCCTATTTGGTTTTTCCCTTACCCTTCAATACCATACCTTAACACTATCCAACCAATACAAACTCGCCTGGTAACGTGTCTAACATGGAAACAAGCAGATACTCCTTGTATCATTTCCCACTCTTCCCAGCTCTCTCTTTCTACTTAGAACTAATAGCATGTCGGAGGCCATGTAGATTGAGTCGATTGCCACGACGGAGGAGTGGGCTACGGGGGGCCCCCGTATAAAAAAAATCCACGCTGTACAGCTTGGGACTTTCCCTTACGACGAGAAGACTTACTGTATTACAGCACGCCTTGTGCCTTCATTTCTCGTTATTTAATCACTATGTTATATTTAAAAGCCAACAGCCGTAGCCGTGTTGAAACACCGGATCCCGTGAGATCTCCGAAGCAACATTGGGCGTGGTCAGGAGTTGGATGGGTTGCCACGCGCTGTTGGTCGGGGGTAAGGGAATGGAGGAGCGGAAAGGAACTGGCCACCCTCCCGCATGTAAACTCCGGCTCAGGAACACCTCTGCGGAGGTTCGGACCTGCCTTCGGGCAGAATAACCCTTACCTTACCTTTATATTTAAAATATATCTGTATATAACTTATACCAGTATGCATGACAACCATTTGATTACGTACCGTTCCACACTCTCTAAATGTAATAAACTAAAATAAAATAAAATTAATGCCATGTATTACTTTTCTTCGAGCTCGCATACAGTCGAGTGAGTGCGACGGTTGCTTCTCCAATCAACTATGTCTATGTCCACGTGCAAAGGCAACGTGCTCCGCCTATTTGTTTACATCAGGATTAAACTCTCGTGAAAAGACATATATAACTGAAATTCTATCGCTAAATGACATCAACAAGATTTCAGAGCGTTAACGATGATGATTATTATATTTTGTGATTGTTGTTCTTTCCCTAGACAAGAAAATGTGAAAATGGTCAATACAAATCAATAAGGGTTGAAAACAATGAAGGAAAAGGTAGTGGTGGTGGTGGTGGTGATTACTGTTTTAAGGGGGAGTACAACTGGGCAGCTATCCTCTACTAATACTAATCAGAGGGAAAAATGGTAGGTGTCTCACACTTCGAAAAATGAAGATATCGGGCAAAGAAAGACAAGGGTCACGAAGGCCGTGAAAATGAAAGACTCCCTAAAACTTGGAAACCGAATATCGTCGGGGCCGCAAAGAAACAAGTGTTTACGAAAAGTCAGTTAGGGTAAATGGACGTAAGGAGCCTGCCAGAATTTAGTGGAAGCAATGCTTGGACTCAGCTAAGGGCTCCGCGCTCGCCAACCCAAGCTCAATCAATCAATCAATCAATCAGTCAATCAATCAATCAATCAATCAATCAATCAATCACCACTGATATGCATTTAGGGGGTCACAAAGGTGGCAGATTGCCTATCAGTTGTTTATCTAGCCTTGTCTTGAATAATTTAAGAGCCCCTGGGGTTACTTTCAGTCACTTTTACAGCAGGCAGGGGATACTGTGGATGTAATTCTGCCACCCCAACCCGTAGGGGAAAATATTATTATTATTATTGCATACTAATGTACATAGATGAATTAAAAGGACAATTCGCATCTATATAGTTACTCTTTGCTATAGTCCACGATCGATCTTTCTCGTTTAGGACACATGGTTATATGGTATCTGTCACAGTGGTTATTACACAATGCACATACACATTCATTGTTTGGTTCATGAAACTTTTTGTTTTTACAAATTTTATGGTGAAAACCATGCACTGCCAATCTTGTAATTACATTTCTAAGTTCTTGATTTTCTTTTACCCATCTCCTGTCGATCATTGCATCTGTGCTATAGAAGTCCAGAGGGATTTCTTCGCGCTTCTTCTCTCTTGTCTGCATCAGTTTTGTCGCTTGCTCAGTAGATGGCAGGGATAGTTTGTAACGTAAGTCCTCGATGTAGAATGTTTCTCTTGCCAATTCGTAAACAAGCCTGGAAGGTGTTGTTCTTGCCACTCCAAGTGCTCTTTTCAGATATCGGGCTTTTACTTTCTCCATTGAGTTTAGGTCTGAAAAAGATAGGTTTTCCCATATCAATTCTAATCCGTAGGTCAGCATTGGCGATATTTTAGCATTAAATAAGATCATAGCCGTCTGGAGGGATAGACTGGTTATGTTCTTTATGTCATATATTCCTCTTATAGCAGCTGTTATTCTTTCCTTTACGTGTATCCTGAATGAATTGCGTGTTGTTTGTAGGGTGATTCCTAGATATTTATAGTAGTTTACTGTCTGCAGTTCCTTCCCTCCTAAAGTCATTTTATCCTCTGTTGCTAATCTTCCACCTTTCCGGAACACCATGTATTTTGTTTTGTTACTATTTATACTGAAGTCATTTTCTTCTGCCCAGTTATGTAAGTCATTTAGTGCTTCTTGTAATTCAAGTCTGTTTGAGGAACCTATGACCATGTCGTCTGCATACATATATAAAGATAATGAATTCGATTTTTTTTAAGATCTTCACGATATCTGCGGTGGCGATGTTGAATAGGGTGGGGCTGATGGGATCCCCCTGTAGAACCCCATTTGTCTGCAGGATCTCTCTTGAAGTTGTTATTCCGTCCTTTATTTGTATTCTGTTGTAGGTCAGTATATTTCTTATGGCTGTTGTAACTACATTTCCTCCGTTTGTCATGGATTCCATTTTTGCTACGAGTTTTGTCCTATTCAACAAATCAAAGGCTTTTGTGTAGTCGATAAAGACGGTTCTGAATTTGCCTTTTGGATGTCTCAGCGCTTGGTCAATGTCATTAAGAAGATTACATACGGCCTGTAAGGTGGACCTTCCTTCTCTAAAGCCAAATTGTTGGTCTGGAATCAATGGATCTATTGTCTCCGTGAGAAGTTTGTTGAGTAACTTTGTATAGATTTTAAATATGTTATTTTCAAGTGCTATACCACGGTAAGAATTCGGATTATTTGTATCCCCTGATCCCTTGTATAGGACTTTGATTGTCGACTTTCTCCAGCTATCTGGAATTTCTCCTGAGCTGAGGCATTTATTGAATAACTCTGTCCATATTTCAATTAACACTCCTGTTGATTCCTTTAACATCTCATTATAAATACCGTCTGGTCCTGCTGCCTTTTTGTTTTTTGTGTTTTTGATTATTGTTTCAACCTCTTCTGTTGTAATTTGGGAGGTCTTTTCCTCCTCATTCGGTGTCCTACTATCATGTGATTTGTTTGTCTGTCTTTTATTTAAAATTCGAGAGAAGTGGCATTCCCAACTTTCCATTTGGATTTCATCTGATGTTCTGGTGACCTTTCTTCTAAGTGCTCTGTAGGGGTCCTTGCGTGCTTCATCTGCTTCTCTTAGTGCTTCTTTTTCTATAAATTGTGATTTCTTGCTTTTCAAGAGCATCTTGTATTCCTTTCTCTTCCTAGCATATTCCTCTAGGTCATCTTTTACATTTTTGAGTCTTGCTTTGTGTAGGGCATCTAACGTTTTTCTTCGGTGTTGGTAGCACTCAGTGTCAAACCATGGTTTCGATTTCCTTATTTTGGCTGGTACCGTTGCTGCAATTATAGCATCTTGAATGGTAGTCATGGTGAGATTGATATCATTGTCTTTTAGGTGTCGCTTCGCGCTTTCTATAGCTTGTGTATTGTTTTGTAGTATTTCTAAGTTTATTTTCCTTGTTGTTTTATGTGAGTCAGGAAGTGTCTTTTCATCTATGTTTCTTACTAGTAGAAATCTGGTATGTATGGGGATATGTTTAGTGAGAGGTGTGTTTAAGGTATTCCATTTCCTTTTTTGGTTTTTAACTATGATCTTCTTTCCTCTATAAAAAACTAAGTCTATTGTGCTTGTTCCATTGTACGCTATATAGGTTATATCTTCGGCCTTATTGATGAGTTTAAAACCTTCCTCCTGTAGAATATTCAGTATAGTTGTTGTTTTGTTATTTGGTTTGTCAATTCTGCAGTTGAAATCTCCTGCAATAATTACGTTTTCTTCTGTTCTCACTTGTGATATAGCCCCTAATACCTGCTCCGCTGTATCTTCTATTGACGTGCCATATGTAATATACATCCCCACTACTGTAATGTCCGTGGATTTTACGATTGTCATGTTTTCTTCCTTTACTATCTCTTTAATTTTTCCTATGGTGTGTTTGAACATAAGGGATACACCTCCCTCCGGTCTGCCTAAAGCTTTTGGTTTAGCATAAGAGTGTGCTGTGTAGTATCCTGTGATGCCAAAAGGCTCCGTCAAAAAAAGTTTCTGTAGCTATTATTACATCTTGTCCTATCCAAATATAATCTGGTGCTGTATTTACAATACTCTTTAACCCTTCCACATTCCAAAGTAGTATATCCAATGTCTTGCCTGTCGTCTTCTGGAATTCTCTCGGAGTCTCGTCTTTATTGCTTACGAAATCGATAAGTGCGGTAGGTTACTCCATTTGGCCAGAATTCTGGGTCAAAGACTAGTTCCCGTTCTTCCATAGGTATGCCTATTTTAAACGCTTTGTTTGATCCTCGTGTGGGTAATTGTTCGCATTCGATTACTTTAGAGATGCCGTTGTTTGAGAGATGTTCTTTCAGATCTTCTTCTGTGATGTCATCCTTCAGTCTTCCCACGTACACCCATGCTGTCCTGGGTGCTGCTCTTAGTTTTCCTTTTTCTTTGCCTCCTGTGCCTTGTTGGGGGAGTCTTCTTGGTGATTCATATTGTCTTGTATCTCTTCTAGGAGAGGATAACCTGTGTTGGGCTGTTGCTGTAGGTTTTCCGAACTCAATCACACTCCTAGCATTTTCCGTGTTGTTGTTGGTATTCTTATGTTTTGTCCATTCTTCCTCCTTGTTGGTAATAGATGTTCTTTGCTTTAATCCCTCTGGGTCCTGTACTGGTTTATTCGAGACTTTTCCTAGTCCTGAAGCTAATATTTCTGCTTGTTGAAGTTGTGTTTCCAAGATAAGTGTCATTTTTTTCATCAACTCTTCACTCACTACTTCTAGTTTCTTTTTGATGTCGTCACATGTTTGTTTGTTTTCGAGTGTGGCTTGCCTGGCTTCATTGTTCTCTTGTATAGCAGAATTGAGCCCGTAGTTTTTTAGACGATGCCTACACGACCCGCACATCCACATGAGGGATCCATTATTTGATGATAGGGCCTTGAATTCCGTTACATTGACTGACGTGCATTTTCTGTGAAATCAGAGATTACATACTCCGTCGCAGCCAATAACACTATCTTCATTTGAGAATGCTGTATCGCATTTTACACATTTGTTTTCTCTTTGATTGTCTCCCATTGTCTGCTTGATCTTTACAAACTCAAGAGGGCTGTGTCTTTGAAGCCTAACCCAATATAAGGAGCGCACCCAGTTCTCGTCACAAAGTAAGATGGCTTCCCTTTCAAAACTGAACTGTGTGATGTTAATATTCAACTAATATTTACTATACCACACTTTTATTCTTGTGAATAACACTTCCTCGAATTAAAATTCACTCTAGGAATTGAACTGGACACTAATAACTTCACCAAAACACTACAGCACTGAGTTTATAAGGTTTCAACACGCACCAATTGACAACCACCGCCGTGGTATTTCATTTAACGGCTGGTGAATGAAAGAGACAGATGTGTATTATAATTAAACTATTTTGCTGTGTTCATAAAGCTAATATAATGCATTTTTCCCTTTGACAGTTATAATAATAGTGTGTGGCCTCCGAAGAGGCCTTGTGCATGTCACCGCGCAGCTCATCTCTCCTGCTGTCATCGCAGTCACCTGCTGTCCGGAGTCGTAAATTTTGAGACTGATTAGAATGTTAATTTAGCTACTAGTTTGTAGCCGTGAATTTTGATACTATTTGCTACTAACTTTAGCCCGTGAGTTTTAAGACGTAACCGACCAGCTTCCCTGGAGAGTCTGTATTTCAAGGACTACACCAGGCTAATAATAGCCACACGAAATTAGATTTATATTATATAGTAGTTAGTTAGTGGGTTAAAATGAGTTCCTGCAGTATGTCTATAATATAAACTGGACGTTACTGGATGTTAGTTACAGAGCACACTTACGGTCCATTTCTCCATAATTCTTAACTTTCGTAACTCTCTTTAGGTTTTCCTTTGATCTTCCCGCCCTTGATAGCAACCAGTCTATCTTTCGATTTAACTGTTGCCAGTTTCGGCACAGAGGTGGTAGTGGTGTTGATCATTGTTTTAAGAGGGAGTGCATTTGGGAAACCATCCTCTCTTAACACTAATCAGCCAAAAAAAAAATGACCGAGCTCGATAGCTGCAGTCGCTTAAGTGCGGCCAGTATCCAGTATTCGGGAGATAGTAGGTTCAAACCCCACTGTCGGCAGCCCTGAAAATGGTTTTCCGTGGTTTCCCATTTTCACACCAGGCAAATGCTGGGACTGTACCTGAATTAAGGCCACGTCCGCTTCCTTCCCACTCCTAGCCCTTCCCTTTCCCATCGTCGCCGTAAGACCTATCTGTGTCGGTGCGACGTAAAACAACTAGAAAAAAAAATGAAGAGAAGGGCCACGAACGAAGGACAACAACATTAAAGATTCCCCAGGCCTCGCAATCTTCATACCGTCGGAAAAGTCGGAGGAAAACAAGACTTGACCAAGGTAGGTCAGACAGGAAAGACGCCATTCAGGAGTTGGGCACAAATAAGTGGAAGCAACGGCAGACTCAGCTAGGACATCGTAGTTGCAAAACCACACTCCCAGGTTGAGAGCTCGTAAGTCACCTGTCATGACGCACAAAGGATGCTGTGGGTATGTTCTATTGTCCCCACTCATATGGGGTTCTTCATGCGAAAAATATCCTTCCACGTTAGTCATTCTCAATACATTACGGTATCTTTAAGTACAGATATTACCTTGACATGGCTGAGAGGAAAACATGGAAGTTTTACAGCATGCCATCTTGTCGCTCTTATCCAGCTGGCAGATCTCAGGGGAGCTACATCAACGCCAGGCACATCTGAACATTGGCAATAATTAACAGAGCATATGTGATGTCCGGAGCGTCGAACTCACAATAAAGGGGGTAAATAATTCCGTCATGAGCATGTTTGTAACGCTGACTCCCTCCGGGCCACTGTCTGGTCTGCTCCATTAGCCCGCACAGCCTGCCTGAGAGGGAAGCAAGAGACCCAATTAAGCCGTAGCTTCGGGCAGTTTGCGCACGTTCTACCGGGGGTCATGCGTTTGCTAATTCCAGGCTAAATTCAGAATTCAGTGCATACGAGCCATTTTAGGTTCATGAAAGCCTTCTACATTTATGTCGAAATTATTTATTTACTAGCTGTAGTACCCGACTCTGCTCGAGTAATTTTTCGATGTTTAAATTGAGAATATGTATTACCTGTTTACAGTAATTTTTGTAGATCTCTTTATTGACGTTGATTTATATTTTACGAACTCCTCGGTATATTTAATGTCATTGTTATGTGTTTAATTTAAAGTTTGATATTTTTCAGTTTCTCGTCAACCTTTGTACTTGAAGGAGCCTATTGTCTGGGAAGTAGTTGATCTTTTCAAATCTATATCTGTAAAATCGAAAGTAAGTTTGTCCGTTCGTTATACAAATTTAAACCCCTCCATTGATCAGTGTCAAAATTTGCACCAAGACTTATGGGACACTCGGACGGGTCGTGAAGATAGTTGTATCGTCAAAACCGAGCTCGAAAGCTGCAGTCGCTTAAGTGCGGCCAGTATCCAGTAATCGGGAGATAATGGGTTCGAGCCCCACTGTCGGCAGCCCTGAAGATGGTTTTCCGTGGTTTCCCATTTTCACACCAGGCAAATGCCGGGGCTGTACCTTAATTAAGGCCATAGCCGCTTCCTTCCACTTCCTATGCCTCTCCTACACCATCGTCGCCAAAAGACCTATTTGTGTCGGTGCGACGTAAAACAAATAGCAAAAAAAAATGTACAGTATATCGTCAAAGATTTAATAAAATTAAACTGATCATAATATATGTTATATATGGGTAAAAGAGAAGTGGATAATCCTGAACTTGTGAAGCACACATCTGATCTTTCAAAATCCCTCACACGACGAAGTCCATGGGTTCCAGGTCAGATACCGTGCAGCCTGTTCCTCAAGGCTCATTCTTACAATCCAGCCTCCGGGAAAACGTGCCGTCCAGTCAGCAGTGTACGGAAGTTGCATAATGAGGTGGGGCTTTGTCTTACATAAACCACTCTCGATAACCGGCGATTTTGTGTTTGAACTAGTGATGGGATATTCGATTCATTTTACTGAATCGATTTTTTTTATTCCGTTCACGTTACTGAATCCATACAGTGATGCGATTCACGGCACATTAGAGTCACCGTTCATATCGCATCATCGCATCTGTGTAGTGTATACTGATAAGACAGCAGCAACAACATTCAAAGCTTGCTGCTGCCATCTGGTCTTCATTCTATGAATTGCTTCCCTATACTTCAACTAGCTTTCAGATTCAGGTTTCTCCTGGCAGCCACCTCTTCGTATCAAATGTTGATGTTACAAAGCCTTTCCCCCACAGTGACAACTCCATTAAAATGAGTACTTTTGCATTCATCTCTTGGCACAGGCCAGAGTAAAGTGTAGCTTCCACCGAAGTCCCAGTCAACATCCATGGCTGTGACAGTATGGAAGCTTCTGGGGTATGGGTAGTGCTGAGTAATGACATTCAGAGCATCTGAGTGTTTTTTTTTAAATATATATTATACATTTTGGCATTTGGTCCGTAAGACCATGCTGCCAGCTCTGTACATTTAGAAAACAGGAAAGTCAACAACAAGTCTTTACAACATGGGACCGTTCATGTCATTGTGACTACATCTGAGTGTTATGAAAGGTGCTGCTCACAGGGTCAGTCGTGCTGCAATAGTACTTTCTGACCCAGTGAGGAAAGCAATGGCAAACTACCTCACTCCTCATCTTGCCTAGTACGTCTCATTTTGGTGCTGCCATTGGTTTTTGGGGTTTCCTTATAACCGCATAACCTTTGGTGGTGCTATTTGAGGATCCAACCAGCCTCTGGGCTGTTGACCTAACAGACAGACATAGAATTAGATGAAAAATATATATGTACGCACAATCATCAGTAATCTGCATTTAGAGCTGTCGTCCAGGTGGAGATTCCCTATCAATTATTTGCCTAGTCTTTTCTTAAATGATTTCTTTAACATGGAAATTTCATTCTATTCACGGTAAGTACACAATACAAAAGAAATTAGTTAAAAATGAAAAGCAGGAAACATGCTTCCTCATCTTTTTCCCAGCACGTTTCTTCACCTTTTCCTTGTTTACTCTCTCCACAGCCATGATAAGTGTTTATAAGCGAAGACAACTCGTTAGTTTTAGGTCCGTGATACAGTTTAATTAGTTGACATGTACGGCACTGTCTCACAGAAGGTCTTCTACCTAAACTCACGTGGTCATGATGTAAACTACACGTTTGAAGCTCTGACAAAACAGGATCTTGAGTCCACTCACGAGGCACCTTATCCCAAATCTTCTTTACAGCATTCGCAGCTACATTAACCAAAAATGCCTTTGGTAATGCATTTAACTCTTCTTCAGTAAAAGTGTTTAGTTTCTTTTTGCATGCATAAAACTTTACGATCGCCTTTTCAACTGCGTTACACTTAGTATCTGTTAGAAATGACATGATGTCTTTACTCTACTAATGTTTCTTTTACACTAAGGTTATTTCGACACTGCAGTTTACATATGTTGTTCACTTCCCGGCATGCACTGCAACACAACCAATCAAAGAGCATGCATACATGTTGTAGAGACTGTTTACTTGTTTCTCTACTATGCTCTTTCGGAAGAGATTTAAATGATGGGCACCCCAATTCATGCATGTCGATAATTTCACACGATGATGGTAGAAAATCACGCAACCATTATTTCTTATCACAACCCTTTAAAAGAACAAGATCTGCTCTTGACAAATGTGCATTCGTCATTAAAGGTAGAAAACGATAAGGTATTCCTTTTTCTTCCCACTTCAAACCTAAATTGTTTTCAATCCACTGAGTCTGCTTTATATCTTCATCTGTTTGCAAACAGTAAGGGAACGGTGGACTAAATACTAAACTAACAAGTTTTGGTGCCCACAACACACTGCAATCTAACACAGCCACCTCTTTAAACACAAATTTGTTTCCGTTTACTTTAAAGCCTTGCACATCAACTATTAATGTTTTCGTCATGTTTGCACTCCACTCTCTATCACTGTTTCTCGAAGACTAAAGCTTTTAGTCAACGAACGGGTTTAAACATGCACAATAACGTCATCACTGCAGCACATGCAAACTCTTGTTTTTATGATGCATACTTATTGCATTCCTTTACACCAACTTACTCTTAAGAAAACGGACAAGTCTAAACATGCATGATGACGTCATCACTGCAGCACGTGCTTACTCTAGCTCCCCCGATGTATGATTAAACTTGTTCGAATTTACCGCCACCACATTTCAACTAAAGAGTGCAACACCGAGGTAGGCGATGTAAGATAGCGGTAACTGTGTTGAATAAAGATGGCTGTTTGTCAAAAAGATTTTTTTCAAATTATCCGCTACTACATAGAGTGCGACACTGCGCTCTCTTGTTTAAAGATAGTGGATGACAAAAAGCACGTGGGTTTGTAAAGCACGTAGAATTTACTACCACCACAAAGAGGGCAGCACGGTGCTCTCTAGATTAAAGATGGCGGATGACAACTGTTAGAAAAAAGCATCTAGATTTTAAATTGCTCGCTACTACGATAAAGATAGCAGCACGGTGCTCAAAGATGGCTGCTTGTCAAAAAGGAATTTTTTCAAAATATCCGCTACCACATTTCAACTAAAGAGTGCAGCACTGAGGTTTGCGATGCAAGATGGTGAGTGACAGCTTGTCAAATAAATTTTTTCAAATAATCCGCCTCAAAGGTAAGTAGCTAAAAAGGGCAGCACTAAGGTTAGCAATGAAAGATGGTGGATGACAGCTGTGACGTAAAAATTACCCGCAAGATAGCAGCACGATGCTCTTTTCATTAAAGATGACAGCTTGTCAAATATAATTTTTCAAATTAACCGCCGCAAAAGTAAGTAGCTAAAGAGGGCAGCACTGTTCTCTCTGGATTAAAGATGGTTGCTTGTCAAAAAGAATTTTTCAAATTATCCGCCACCACAAAGAGGGCAGCACGGAGCTCTCTTGATTAAAGATGGTGGATGACAGCTGAAGAGCACATAGAATTTGTTTCCAAACAAGAGTACGTGGAATTTGCCGCCACCACATTCCAAATAAAGAGTGCAGCACGGTGCTCTGTTGATTAAAGATGGCGGATGACAGCTGTCGAAAAAGCACGTTGATTTGTTTCCAAATAACAGCACGTGGAATTTGCTGCCACCACATTTCAACTAAAGAGTGCAGCACTGTTCTCTCTGGATTAAAGATGGCGGTTGACAGCTGTCAGAAAAGCACATGGGTTTGTAAAGCACGTAGAATTTACCGCCACCACATTTCAAAGGTATGTAGCTAAAGAAGGCAGCACGGTGCTCTCTAGATTAAAGATGGCGGATGATAGCTGTCAAAAAAGCGCATAGGTTTGTTTCCAAACAAGAGAATGTAGAATTTTTATAATTGCCGCCACCACATTTCAAAGGTATCTAGCTAAAGAGTGCAGCACTGAGGTTTGCGATGCAAGATGGCGGATGACAGCTGTCAGAAAAAAGCACGTGAGTTTGTTTCCAAGCAAGAGCACGTGGAATTTACCGTCACCACAAAGAAGGCAACACTGTGCTCAAAGATGGCTGCTGTCACGTGGAATTGTCTGCCACCACATTTCAAAGGTAAGTAGCTAAAGAGGGCAGCACTGTGCTCTATGGAATAAAGATGGCGGATGACAGCTGTCAAAAAAGCACGTGGATTTGTTTATCTCGCGCTAGTGAGGTTAAGTTGGAAGCACTAAGGTTTAGGCCCGCCAAAATGGCAGCACTTCCGATGACAGGTGACGAATTTGCAGCTACTGCGATAAAGAGGGCAGCACGGTGCTCTGTAGTTTAAAGATGGTGGATGACAGCTGTCAAAAAAGCAGGTGGCTGTCAAAAAACACGTGGATTTGTTTATCTCGCGCTAGTTAGGTTAAGTTGGTACTACTGAGGTTTAGGCCTGTCAAGATGGCAGTACTGAGGTTAGCGATACGTTGTTGTCTGTCAAAAAGCACGTGGCTGTCAAAAAACACGTGGATTTGTTTACCTCGCGCTAGTTAGGTTAAGTTGGTACTACTGAGGTTTAGGCCCGTCAAGATGGCAGTACTGAGGTTAGCGATGCGTTGTTGTCTGTCAAAAAGCACGTGGCTGTCAAAAACACGTGGATTTGTTTACCTCGCGCTAGTTAGGTTAAGTTGGTACTACTGAGGTTTAGGCCCGTCAAGATGGCAGTACTGAGGTTAGCGATGCGTTGTTGTCTGTCAAAAAGCACGTGGCTGTCAAAAAACACGTGGCTTTGTTTACCTCGCGCTAGTTAGGTTAAGTTGGTACCACTGAGGTTTAGGCCCGTCAAGATGGCAGCAGTGAGGTTAGCGATGCGTTGTTGTCGATGACAGCTGTCAAAAACCACGTGGCTTTGTTTACAAATTCAAATCTCGCGCCAAAATTCAAATTTCCCGCCAAAATTCAAAATTCCCGCCAAAATTCAAATTTCCCGCGGGAGGAGGAGGCCGCAGAATCCGCCTATTATACTACTTAGGGACTAGGAAGGAAGCAGTCGTGGCCTTAATTAAGGTTCATTCCGCAGCATTTGCCTGATGTGAAAATGGGAAACCACGGAAAGCCATCTCCAAGCCTGCCAACAGTGGGGTTCGATCCCACTATCTGCCGAGAGTTGCTATAGTAGCCCCTGTATATAAAGGAAAGGGCGATAGGCATAAAGCTGAAAATTACAGGCCAGTCAGTTTGACATGCATTGTATGTAAGCTTTGGGAAAGCATTCTTTCTGATTATATTAGACATGTTTGCGAAATTAATAACTGGTTCGATAGAAGGCAATGTGGGTTTAGGAAAGGTTATTCCACTGAAGCTCAGCTTGTAGAATTTCAGCGAGACATAGCAAATATCCTGGATTCAGGAAGCCAAATGGACTGCATTGCGATTGACCTGTCTACGGCATTTGATAGGGTATATCATGGAAGACTACTGGCAAAAATGAGTGCTACTGGACTAGAAAAAAGAGTGACCGAATGGGTGGCTATATTTCTAGAAAATAGAACTCAGAGAATTAGAGTAGGCGAAGCTTTATCTGATCCTGTAATAATTAAGAGGGTTAAAATTCAGGCTGTGAGTTTCACAAATAGGGAAAAGTCCTCTCATTTTTAATTACCGCGTTGATGGGGTGAAAGTTCCTTTTGGGGATCATTGTAAGTAAGTTACGTAGGTGTTAATATAAGAAAACACCTTCATTGGGGTAATCACATAAATATGATTGTTAATAAAGGTTAGAGGAGAGTACCGGTGTTCGTTAGTAGGCGGTTCGAGTCCTGTGTACGACGAATATTTTCATTGCGTTGTTGATGTTCGTGAGAGTCGTGTTGTTGACGACAAATCTAAATCATGATCAGTTCTCATATTGCAGGTACTCAGCTATGTTTGTTTTTTAAGGAGCTCTTAAAAGAGCTATTTGCAATAAAGTGAGATTGTACCGACAGCGGTGCGATGGGCTTATGCATGGCCATTCGATTAATGAAGCAAATGTTCAAAATGACCACCTGCTTCGTTAATGCACATCTGAGCACGGTGGAGGAGAGACATTCTTGCTTGCTGCAACATATGTGGTGGAATCTGCCTGCAGGCTTCCGTGATGAGCCGCCGTAAATGATTCGGGCTCTCAGGCTCCTGCTCATAGACTCTTTCCTTTAAATAACCCCAGAGGAAAAAGTCGAGTGGAGTAAGGTCAGGTGATCTAGCCGGCCATGTGACCGGACCCCCTCGTCCAATCCATCGTCCAGGATATGTCCTATGCAAGTGGTTCCGTACTGCCAACGACCAGTGTGGGGAGATCCATCCTGATGGAACCACATCCGTAACCGTGTCATAAGGGGCACATCCTCCAATAAGAGTGGGAGGTACTCACGAAGGAACTCTAGATAGCGTTGTCCCGTGAGGTTTCCTTCGAAGAAATATGGTCCAATTATCTTGCCACCTAGTATCCCGCACCACACGTTGACGCCCCATTGTACCTGAAATCGAGCTCCCCTGATCCAGTGAGGATTTTCAACACTTCAGTAATGGAAGTTGTGACGATTAACAGTTCCGTTGTTGTGAAATCTGGATTCATCACTAAAGAGAATGTCCATTAAGAAATTCGCATCAGCTTCAACTCTTTGTAATATCCATTGCGAAAATTCTATCCGTTTTGGAAAGTCATCTCCTGGTGCAGCTGTTGATGGAAAGGGTGGAATTTATGGCGGTGCAATATTCGCAGTACAGATACATGACTGATGTTCAGTTCATTTCCTATGGCCCGTGAGCTTGTGTGCGGGTTGTATGCAATTGCATTTTGAACAACTTCGTCGTTATTTCCAGACGTCACTGGAGCATCCCGAACGGAGGGTAATGTATGAAATGACCCCGTTGCACGCAACCGTCTTTCAACACGTCGAAATGTATCTGCAGTTGGCAGCCTTCGTCCAGGAAATCGTTCTTGATACAAGCGTCTGGTTTCCCGTGCATTTTGCCTTGCTTCTCCATAAAGTAGTACCATATTCACATAATCATCCCGTGAATACATAATGTTTGCTTTCGTGCTAACCGTACAGTACGTGCTCACACGTTGCTGCTAGGATTACAATATGCTGTTTCATGTGCCCTACGTACGAAGTGTAGACCGCTGTTAGTTGGTCTTCGAGTCGAACGTGCGCAGTTGCTTGGTTGAATGGGTGGATCAGAATGTTGACAACACGTGCACTGCGCTTCATTCCCTGTAGTCGTTTGCCATATGGAAGTCGCATGTTATTATTCCTTTCGTATGTATGCTTTCTTTGTAAAGGTGGCAAATTACTTTTGAGACTTAAGAACGTTAAATATTTATTACGAATGGCCTTACAAGTATAATATAAAAATAAAGTTGAAAAGCTCGTAACTAGATTCGAACTCTAAATGCCTGCTAACATACCGTATGCTCGCTGCGATTGGTGCCACGTAGCCATTGCAGGCGACAAATAATTGGTCTCGTAGCTCTGTACTAATGGAATTACCTAGGCTATCGCTTCGATACTGATCGTTGATGTTAAAAGTTCTGAACTCGAATGTGCAAACACCACAGTGAACTAAAGAATCGCGTCTCTCTTACGCCCAGATAGTTGCAACCATTTTCTACGCGTTACTTGGTTGAATGAGTCCAGCGTTATGTTTCAGGTGGTATTCACAATATGTGGCGATATTTATTATACCTGTTTATTATAACTTCCGTAGAAGAATATCGGAGACTTCAGAAAGGTCTTCGTAAACGATGCCTAGGCGAATACGAAATGACATTAAAAAATGCATGACTCAAGAATGGTTGGAACCCTTCCTGCTTCAAGTAACCTATCGACGTACGTCTTCCATACGTAATTCCGCGGAGCTATTTGCAACGTACAAGCGCCATGCTTGTAACTATGTATTCATGACGTGAGCGGAAGTTCCCGCTTCGACAAGTTACTGATGAGTTACAGCCTTATGGTCCCGTTTTATGCCTTTTTTGATCGCTCTAAGGGTAGTAATTACATGGCGTAAGCTATCACATCTGCTGTACAGCATTTGCGTGCCACAGATTATAAACTACAGTGCAAAACACGTTTCTATCAATTTCGATGTGATGAGACTGTACAAAATGGTGGTGCATTGACATGTCTGTAATTGGTCTTACCCTATCACGTTTTCTATGATACCACGACCGCCCTTTCTATCAAAAGAAAATGGCCTCTTGGAGCAATCAGGTGCGCAATTCTCTACCGACAGCTACAGGCGTGTTTATGGTTTGTACAGTATAGTAACATTTCGTAAAAATTAGTAGAGTATTGGACACCGCTCTACATAAAATGGTACAGTGTTTTTGAGATGGACCTCACTTACTGCCTCTTGTACCATTTTTCCATTGTGCGGAGAAGTCTACATCGGGTTAACTGCACATAACATTGCTGTAAGGTGTTGCGCAAGATGGGACTAAGAGGCATTTACGTCCTAGCTGGTTGCATATATCATCATCATCATCATCATCTGTTTACCCTCCAGGTTCGGTTTTTCCCTCGGACTCAGCGAGGGATCCCACCTCTACCGCCTCAAGGGCAGTGTCCTGGAGCTTCAGACTCTTGGTCGGGGGATACAACTGGGGAGTGTGACCAGTACCTCGCCCAGGCGGCCTCACCTGCTATGCTGAACAGGGGCCGTGTGGAGGGATGGGAAGATTGGAAGGGATAGGCAAGGAAGAGGGAAGGAAGCGGCCGTGGCCTTAAGTTAGGTACCATCCCGGCATTCGCCTGGAGGAGAAGTGGGAAACCACGGAAAACCACTTCCAGGATGGCTGAGGTGGGAATCGAACCCACATCTACTCAGTCGACCTCCCGAGGCTGAGTGGACCCCGTTCCAGCCCTCGTACCACTTTTCAAATTTCGTGGCAGAGCCGGGAATCGAACCCGGGCCTCCGGGGTGGCAGCTAATCACGCTAACCACTACACCACAGAGGCGGACTGGTTGCATATATTCGGGAAAAAATTGGGGCAGCTGTACCACCCGGTAGATCGACATACCAAAGTATATACATGTTTACAATATTGCAGACCTTCATTTACAGATTAACTGCTGCTAAACGGTACGTCATATCGACAAAGGATTGTACCATTAGACGCCGTATTTAGCGGTCTAAATGGCCTAGTCCTATGATATTTTCTCGCATCTCATCTATTCCTGTGTCAGATTGAGTTAGAAACGTTAAATAGCGTGACATTTGTGTAAGATTATCTCACAATGAATTACTTTTCAGATAATAATGTGACAGCATTTGGCTCACATATGGCTACTGGGTGGGCCAATGTTCGTGTAGAGTTTGATGATTCTACCTTTCCTGTAATTGAAAGTATGAATTATGCATGTAAAAATTCCAAATTTACTTAAAATCGAAAAATAACGACAAATCTAACGTATAAGGGATACAGATATGACAAGTCATAAGACCAAGGCCAAGGTTGTAGATCACTCCATATTGAACGGAGATTGTGCCATCCGTTATGTGATAGGACTTCTCGTTTATCCCACAAAATACCTCGAAACGGTCTGCACCATCATTAAAATTGTCTCCGTATTTCGAAATTCTTCGGGTAAGAATTTAAAGATATTGGAAGTTTTCCGTCCGTTACAGGTTAAAACGTATATTTTTGCCAAATTTAAATTTTCTTGCTCGTGTGGAAGATTATGCCGCAATCTAGATTTTGGGCGAGGGGGGTAAAAATTAGGACTTTCAGGAAACTAAACCAAAAAATATGCAGATGGTCATTATTACTCCTTACACGGGTAGCTGTACGAAAATTTCGCCAAAACAGTCAATGTATAGACACATAGTCGTAACGATTTTGTTTATATAGATAGATAAGGCATCTGCTCCACGTACAACACCTTTTGGGCTATGTCTGCTGGACTTTACCTGCAAAACCGACCGTTCAAGACATCTCACTTATAAATCCTCCTGACGAAAAATTATCATGAGAAAAAAGTTTTAGAAATGGATTTCCATTAAAAATTGTACATTTCCATTAATTCCGGATGTGCATATTTTGAGGGAGTGAAAAATTATGGTTTCGGTTTCAGATAAACCCCCAGTAAATTTAGGTATTCAGAAAGAATATTGGCCCTAAAACCTTCCCGAGGACATGTGAATTCTAAATATCAAGTTTGGTAGAAATATATTCAGTAGTTTTCAAGTTATAAGAATCCAAACAAACAGACAGACACCAAAGCTAATAAATATGCAGATGTTCATTATTACACGTGAAACGGATAACTGTACGGAAATTCCGAGAAAATAGTCAATGTACAGACACACGGCCGTTACGATAATATTTATATACTGTAGATGACAGATAAGCATGGGCACGTTTGTAAGTGCAGACCTTCATTTCGAAATGTACTGCTCCTAAATGGTAGATCATATCAACAAACGGTTTGCACCCTGGAACGTCCTTTTTACCGCTCTACATGTTTGGTCCTCAAATATTTTCTCGTATCTCCCATATTAATAGGTTCGATCGAGTTACTATATTTGAATGGGATGAAATTTGTTTACATTTTTAACATTTTACATTACTTTTCACATATTTATGTAAAAGCTAGAATCAAGAAATTTGGTTCGCATATAGCCATTGGTCCTGTCAATGTGCGTGCCAGATTCGATGAATCTATCTTTCCTATAAGTGTGTCAAACTCTGTAATATATGTGTAAAAAGTACAACATTTACGAACAATCGAAAAATGCATCCAACTCTAACGTATAAGGGAGAGAGAGAGAGAGAGAGAGAGAGAGAGAGAGAGAGACGATAAAAGTCACAGGACCAAAGTTGAATGAAGATTATGCCATCCGTTTTGTGATATGACTTACCGTTTAGCCGCGAAATACCTCGAAATACCTCGAAACGAAGGTTTGCACCGTCGTTAAAATTGCCTCCATATTTCGATATTCTTCGGGAATAAAAGTGAAAAATTTAAAGATCTAGGAAGTTTGCCGTATGTTACCGGCTAAAACGTACAATTTTGCCTAATTTCACTTCTCCAGCTCGTGTGACAGATTGTGAGGCAATCTTGGTTTTGGGCGCGGGGGGTAAAATTTAGGACTTTCAGGAAACTATAGCAGAAAAACATGCAGGTGGTCATTATTACCCCTTAAACGGAAAGCTGTTTCGCCAAAATAATCAATGCACAGACACACGGTCGTTACGATTTGATTTATATAGATAGATAAGGAATCTGCTCTACGTACAGCACCTTTTGGGCTATGTCCGCTGGACTTAGCGTGGAAAATCGACCCTTCATGATATCTACCTTATTAAGCCTCCTGTCGAAGAAATGCACATGAGAAAAAAGTTTTACAAAATAATGGATTTCCATCAAGTTTAGTCGATTTCCTGTCAGGTTGGTCTTGTACTGTATATATTATGAGAGAGTAAAATCACCATTTCGGTTCCCTATAAACCCCCAGTCCATTCCGAGAATTTGAAATGGTATTGACAAAACCTACGTTTGGACAGGTGGATGCTAAATATACAGTTTGGTTCAAATATCTTCAGTAGTTTTCAAGTTATAAAAAATATGCTTTACACGTACCCGCTCTTGAGTTAAATCCGGTGGGACTTGTACCGAAAAGCGGACCCTTAATGATATCTCCTTTATTAATCTTCGTATCGAAATGATGCACATGAGAAAAAAAAGTTTAGAAATTAATTTCCACTAAGGCAGGTAGATTTCCATTAAGTTTGGTTCTGTATATTTTGTGGGAGTGCAAAATCACGGTTTCGGTTTCGTATAAACCCCCAGTCAGTTCAAGGATTTGGAAACAATATTTGCCATAAAACCTACCCAAGAAGTGGATTCTAAATATGAAATTTGGTGGAAATATATTCCGTAGTTTTCATGTTATAGACAAACAGACACCAAAGCTAAAAATATGCAAATGGTCATTATTACACCTAAAACGGATAACTGTACGGAAATTTTGCCAAAATAGTCAATGTACAGACACACGGTCGTTACGATCTTATTTATATAGATTACATTTTAGGCCTTTCCCTAAACTACCATTTCACCCAGCCTGATTAAAATTATAGTCTATGTTGTAGTGCCTTATTCTCCGACGTTGCATACCGATTTTCATTCATTTCTGTTCATCCATTCTATCATGATGCACGTACATACATACATACATATATACATACATACATAAATACATACATACATATAGACAGACAGAGATGGCGGAAAATAAAAAATTGCATTTCCTTCTTACTGTAGACATGATCTATACAGAAATACCATTCATTTTTTTAATTCTGAGCAATGTACAGTAAAAAATTTGATTTTATGTACATAGATAGAACCGCACTCTTAATCGAAACTTGAGACCAACAGATTTAGGTGAAATTCGAATCGCCAAAACATTACCTTACTTAATTAAAAGCTCAAGTGGATCTATCTTGATTCAAACTGTGTCTTAAATCACTAAGAGTGGTTAGCCTGTTGCTCCGGAAATTTATCTGATAGGCCTACTCATTTCTGATGTAGGCTGAGTGAGCCCCCGGTCCATGCTCCTCTACGAAAGTAAATGTTAAGTGTTGAAATTTCTCAATTTCCTGACGGGAGCCTAATCCACCTTCTTCCAGCTGAACCAAGTGCGCTTTCAACAGCTCTAGCTTAAGTGAGGAGCAAGCCAAATTTTCACTATCACAGCGACTCCATTTAAGTGTCCGGCTCCATGGCTAAATGGTTAGCGTGCTGGCCTTTGGCCACAGGGATCCCGGGTTCGATTCCCGATAGTGTGGGGAATTTTAACCACCATTGGTTAATTTCGCTGGCACGAAGGCTGGTTGTATGTGTCGTCTTCATCATTATTTCATCATCACGACGCGCAGGTCACCTACGGGAGCCAAAGCAAAAGACCTGCACCTGGTGAGCCGAACATGTCCTCGGACACTTCCGGCATTAAAAGCCGTACGCCATTTCATTTCCAATTTAAGTCCCTGTTGCAATGACTGCTGTGGACGGAGAACGTCAATGACCACTTTATAGCTGCCTCAGTGGAGTGAGTCCGTTTTATTGTCAGCAGATTGAAGCTGAGTAAGACGAATTTTATAACCGCAGTAAGGTACGCGAATCTCTCTCTCAATGATATATATGTTGGCTGCAATAGAACCCTGAAAGTATGCCTCGTAAGGGATCGAAAAATAAACCTGAGCAATTAATCTTTCGAGAATTAGCGATAGGGATGGTAGATGTTAGTATTTTAAAGAACTTGGTATTTTAAACTTTAAATTTGTTGTGTTTTACGATAGAAGTAACATTTTCAAATGAAGAAATATATGTTAAAATATCAACGTTACTTTTTTTTTAGATTTTCAAATTGAAATTCAAGACAATAACTCAAGGAATGTATAAAATGCAAGTGAAATTGTGGATATTAAGGAACATGTAAATTGATATCGACCTGATCATTCAAAAAATATATCTATATATATTTAGAAATCAGTATTCAAAGTAATAAAAATGTTATTTGAACACACCAAATTAAGAGTTTATATAAAATTATTTCTGTTTTATGTTCACTGTTTGTAGCCTGACATACATTGAAAATACGTGATTTGATGCCACTGAACCACTCACTGTAAGTTTAACAAACAACAAATTTCACATTTTTTCTTTTATCGGTTTCGTCTGTCTGCGACAGTAAAATTGTACTTGCTGAATAATACAACCTCTGAATACACATTTACACATTAAAATCTTCGAGTCACTTACTTTCAAAGCTTACCGCTCGTTGTTCAATAGTGACTTCATCCCGAAATTTCTTAGTATTCACAAAGTGGCGCGGAAACAGCCAGTGTGTTATAATCGTGTTGAAATAGCTCCACCGTCAGAGGCAGAACCTACTAATTGCGTCCAGAACACTTAATGAAAACACTGAAGAGGATAGCAAGTAAGTTACGTTCCAGCCCTGTTCTTAGAAGGCAACAAGACAGATGCCCTGAAAGATACCTAAACTACTTGAAGAAAAATCAGAACCTATTCGAACTTTCTAATTTGAAGTCAATTGAATGTATAAAACAGACAGGCACAAACTCGTCATGGCTATTTTCTTCTTTTACGTAAGAATGTCTCATAAAATTCTAAATTCGCTCTTATTTCGTATTTTGTACGTTATTTCGCATATCAACACGGATAAATGAACCACAATGATACACTACATTACATTTTACATATCAAATGCGTCTACTGTGCTTTTACAGTATTTGGCCACAATTTATATTAATCACAATTGATGATCCCAAATTCGTGGGTTCGTTACCGGCAGATATAGTAGATTTTTGAAGTGTGGTCAAACATTTCGGTGCTTAATCACAAAATATCAATGTTGTGGGCGTGTTAAAGATCTCTGGTGGCGCACTCATAGCCACACATCAATTTCTTTCCTTCAACGATCTTAAAAATGTTGTATATTTAGCGAACATCTCCCTTAGTAAATTATTCCAATACCCAATTCCTCTTCCTACAGAATAGTATTGTCCCAACTTTTCCACTTGAATTCAAACTTTAACTTTCCTTTTGCTACTTGTAAAACCACATTTAAGCTTATTCACCAATTAATATCATTCATGCCATCTCTCCGATTCTTGTAAGTCCCTTTGAACCTTGGTGGACCAGGCTCCCTACCTTTTTTGCCTAGAAAATAGATGAAAATCCGGTTGGTTAATACACATTTGAGTCAGATGATTGTAAAAAACAATCCTCCTGTTCTGAATTACGTCAGTGATCATTTCCACGTGCGTGTATAATTCGTGATTATGTCTTCTCCCAAGCACTCCACTACTTTTTTTGATTCGTTATGCCAAACTAAGGAGCGTGTGTGAAGTTATTATACACAACGTTTCTTCTTGTCTTCGCAAAACCTCTTCACTGTGCTTCTTTTTGCCTTATTCCGTCCATCTTGTAGCTTGTCTTTTAGGTTTATCAGCAAATTTGTGTTTGTTTATGAGATTTCTGACCTTTTTCCTGTCCTGCAACATTTCTGCATTTATACCAATTTCTTGATGATCTTTGTTTATTCTGTAAGGGAGCTGTTGTGACTTTGAGAGATACTGTGAGATTTCGTAGTTTCTTTGGTTAACCATCCTGATCAGGTAACCATAGAATTTTAATCTTCTTTTTCTAAAGGTGTCTGTGATTTTTCTGATACTTGATAGATTTCCTGTGATTTCCTTTTCATCCAAATACTATTTTCGCATTTCAGCCCTAGAATTTTCCTGAGAATTTTCCTCTCTTGTTTTTTGATCTTTTTAATTTGTGATCTGCCACCAATTACCAGAGTTTCTGATAATAATAATAATAATAATAATAATAATAATAATAATAATAATAATAATAATGTTATTTGCTTTACGTCCTCTAACTACTCTTTTACGGTTTTCGGAGACGCCGAGGTGCCGGAATTTAATCCCGCAGAAGTTCTTTTACGTGCCAGTAAATCTACCGACACGAGGCTGACGTATTTGAGCACCTTCAAATACCACCGGATTGAGCCAGGATCGAAACTGCCAAGTTGGGGTCAGAAGGCCAGCGCCTTAACCGTCTGAGCCACTCAGCCGGGGCTATTGTTATTATTATTATTATTATTATTATTATTATTATTATTATTATTATTATTATTATTATTCAGTCTATTATTTATGCTCTGTAAACATGGAGTTATGTCTTTAGAACGACTTTAGAAATGAAGAAACATTTCCTAACTGCTACTGGCGAGATTTCTCTAATGATAAACAGTTCTTCATTTCAAGTGCATTTCTGCAAAAAATGTCAGCTGAATGTGTTTATTTAGGTTTTGTTTTCAGCGCAAGAGTGTTAGAAATGAATGCATGTCCCTTTACACATTTAGCTCTACAGCACATGCAACCATTACTCTTTATGGGGGTCAGTGTTATTCAATACAACGTATTGAACCTAGTGTATCTGATCGTTACTGAGTAAAATAAAAGCAAATACACTTAGTTTATGGCAAGCTGGCAACTCTTAACTGCCTTACGTTCAGTATTATTAACGTTATTGGCTATTATAATAGCTTTTGTTCTCCGATAAAACCCATTTGGACTTTTTTTCTCGCAGAATATGGTTTTAACATGCTTCCAACGTGATGATATCACGGAGCGTTATGGTATTATAAAGTTGTTTGGATAGTTTCCAAAAGCGAAAGTTGTACGCTGTGATACTACTCACGTTGTAAAATTAATAAGAATTCTACTGTACGTTAACACCACAGAAGTAGAAAATATAACAATGAGGCGCATAATATACAGGAGCTGTACGAGGGCGTAAGACAAATTTCGAGCATGATAAGGAAAGGAAGGTTGAAATTCGTGGGGCACCCGTTGAGGACCTCGCCACAGAGAAGGTGTTACCTTCTAAGTGGCCCGCTCCTCCCCATCAGGGAGGAGAATGAAAGCTTTAGCTAACTTTCTGATAAGAATGGACGACAACAGGTTAACTAAGAAGATATGGAACCCAACAAGCTTAACGGGTAATGCGTGTAAGTGGATGAAGGAACTCAGGGAAGATTGGAAGACAATTGGCATAATGGAAAAGAATCCACAAATAGCAGTGGAGGGTAGGAATGGCTAGAGGAGACTGGTGGAGGCTCACAAGTTAAATATGATTCAGATCACGGAAGCAGAAAGAAACAAGAGGAGCGAGAGAATGAAGGGATATTGGGAAGAACGAAGAGCCGTTGAACAAGTCACTCGTGATCACATGAGGCCGTAACGAACCAAATAAATATACATTTGTTTAATTCGTTGCTCCTCCATTTTAGGAACATAGCATATAAGTCAACACCGGGCGGAGTGGTTGCGTGTGTTAACGCGCTACGGCAATGGAGCCATGATCTGCATTCGGTAGATGGGTGGGTTCGAACCCCACCGTTTTCTGTGGTGTTCAATTTTCACTTCCAGGCAAATGCCGGTACAGTTCCTGTTAATAGGCCACAGCCGATTCCTTCCACGTCATTTTTATTTCACCACCATTTTCATTAGCGCCTAGACTGCGGTTGGCGTCAGAAAGGGGATCCGGCCGTAAAATTATGCCTGCCGATCTCGATAGCTGTATTCGCTTAAATGCGGCCAGTATCCAGTATTCAATCAATCAATCAATCAATCAATCAATCAATCAATCAATCAATCAATCAATCAATCAATCAAGCAATCAATCAATGAATCAATCAATCAATCAATCAATACTGATCTGCATTTAGGGCAGTCGCCCAGGTGGCAGATTCCTTATCTGTCGTTTTCCTAGTCTTTTCTTAAATGATTGCAAAGAAATTGGAAATTTATTGAAAATCCCCCTTGGTAAGTTATTCCAATCCCTAACTCCTTTCCTATAAACGAATATTTGCCCCAATTTGTCCTCTTGAATTCCAACTTTATCTTCATATTGTGATCTTTCCTACTTTTAAAGACACCACTCAAACTTATTCGTCTACTGATGTCCTCCCACGCCATATCTCCACTGACAGCTCGGAACATAACACTTAATCGAGCAGCTCGTCTCCTTTCTCCCAAGTCTTCCCAGCCCAAACTTTGCAGCAATTTTGTAACGCTATTCTTTTGTCGGAAATCACCCAGAACAAATCGAGCTGCTTTTATTTGGATTTGTTCCAGTTCTTGAATCATGTAATCCTGGTGAGGGTCCCATATACTGGAACCATACTCTAGTTGGGGTCTTACCAGAGACTTATATGCCCTCTCCTTTACATCCTTACTACAACCCCTAAATACCCTCATAACCATGTGTAGAGATCTGTAGATAATTTTCACGATTCTTTACCATCAATCGGTATTTTATCATTAATGCTGATTTGCTTGACACGAATAAACGAATTATGGAAAGCGTTGTAAGAGCAGACATTGTAGAGAGTAGTCAAGGTTAATATTTTTAGGTTCGACTATAATTTGCGGGTTGCAGAAAACTGCGTGGATGGGGGCAGCTGTACCACCCGGTATATATATCCATTGATGTCGATTTCTAGTGATCGAGAAAGGGTGTGTTTGCTATTGTAATCAGTACTTCCCACTCGACTTTGACTGGCAGTAGGAATGGGGTCCTTCTCCAACTCCTGTGTAACTGGCATTAGTAAGGAGGGTCTACCATTGTAATGAATAATTCACTTCTCGATTTGACTTTCAGGAGGCAAGGGAGCATGTAGTTTTGTTCAGAACCCCCCTACCCGATTGTGTTTGGCTGTAGGGAAGTGTGCCTACCATTATAAAGAAATGTCTCATCTAAAATGTGTCTGGCATTAGGCATAGTGGCCTGCTATTTTAATGGAAGCTCACCAACTTGGTGGGACTGGCAGTAAGCTGGCTAGCAGTAGGAAAAGGGGCCTATCGTTATAATGATAACTGTACAACTCAATTTTGACTGGTAGTAGGGAAGTTACCTGCCATTATAATAAAAACTACTCAACTGATATTTGTCTGGAAGTAGGATTAGGGCCTGCCATTGTAACGAAAACTCCCCAAATCGATTGTAACCGCGCAGTAGGCAATGGCGCCTGAAAATATAATGTAAACTTCCCAACTCGATTGTGAATAGCAGTAGGCAAGTGAGCCTGCCGTTATCTTCACAACTCCGCAATCCACACCTTACATTAGAAACATCGTATGGGGACCTCCCGTTGCTGTTTCTCGGATAACGCTACGAGACATGCAATTTTAAAATAATCTTATTTATTGCATGTACCGTATTTACTTCGATATCCGTATACAATGTAGAATACCGTAGCGAAGCACGAGTACACTTGCTAGTTCTCAAATATCTATATTTTAATTTGTCCTATCGATAAACACTACATAACAAAAGTTAAATATAATACAATTTGCGATCACATAGGTGTTGTATAGTTTTACCGTACCGGCTGTGATAATAAAGATATTAATGAATTTAGTTTTTTGATGCTTAGTCCACATCAGCGCTGAGCCACGAGAAGATGTCTCAACAGAATTGAATGGAAATTAGCATATAAATCCTTGGAATAAATGTTGTCTAGGCTATAATCAATTTTTTCACGCTGGGTTATGCGGTAGTTTAGGGGAAGGCCTAATATTCAGTTTTCAAATATCGTTGTTATTAGTGTTCCTCTCGATAAATACTATATAGCAAATGTTTGTAGAGAATTTAATTTCCCATCATTTAAGTCTCATACAGTTTTACTCTACCAGCTGTGATAACAGAGATATTCATTGGACTTTTGTTGCTACTCCATGTCAACGCCGAGCATCGCTAACAGGGAAGTGTTCAGTCGTGTTAAATGGCGATGGCGGCGTTTTTGTCATGATTGTCTTAAGGTGAAAAAACGCGTGCAGATCAGCGCAACTCGACAAGGGAAATTGTAAAGATGACTATCGAAATGGGAAAAACATCGTAAAGGAAACTAATGAAGGGAGGAAGAAATGAAATGAAATGTCGTATGGCTTTTAGTGCCGGGATATCCCAGGACGGGTTCGGCTCGCCAGGTGCAGGTCTTTCTATTTGACACCCGTAGGTGACCTGCGCGTCGTGATGAGGATGAAATGATGATGAAGACAACACATACACCCAGCCCCGGTGCCATTGGGATTAACCAATTAAGGTTAAAATCCCCGACCCGGCCGGGAATAGAACCCGGGACCCTCTTAACCGAAGGCCAGTACGCTAACCGTTCAGCCAACGAGTCGGACAAGGGAGGAAGAAGTACTATCCTTACATTGTCACAGTTAAGAGTAAACTAGATGTGGAGGCTTATAATATCGGAACGCGAGTCTTGGTTTTCTTTTATACTGGAAGAAAGAGATCAAATTAATATCAGAAATAATACAAAACAATATTAAAATGCGAATTGTCACAGAGAACAAGAAAGCGAGTACGTCACGACAAGCCGCTGATAGGGAGAGACATGTCCACTCACCAGATGTATGCATAAGTTTTTGCCGGGTTTTGTAGTAAACAAAACACGTAATTTTCAAGGGAAATTCGTTATTTGTTTATTCATCGCCTTCTTCACATTTCGCCTATCTTTCAGGTAAGTTATGAATACCATGCCAGAAAACAGCTTGTCTTTTACGGCAAACCATTCGTAGAGCCATTTTCCAACTTCCTCGAAATTGCTGAAGTGCTGTTCTCCGAGAGCGTGCCCCATTGAAGTGAAGAGGTGATAGTCAGATAGCGCTAGGTCGGCGCAGTAAAGCGGGTGCGGAAGGATGTCCCAACTAAGCGATTTCAAGGTGTCTTTCACTGGTTTTGCTGTGTGAGACGGCGCATTGTCGTGTAACAAAATCACCATGCCATGTCTTCTGGCCCATTCCGGTAGTCTTTCGATCAATGTGTGATTTAAATTAATCATTTGTTGGCGATAGCGTTGTGCCTGCAATTGCTCATCTTCGCATTTTTGTAGTCTACCAGAGCGCGCACTGTCTTTCACATTGAAATCACCACGTTTAAATTGTCGAAACCATGCCCTACATGTTCTAATCGATGGAGCGTGTTCACCATATGTTTCTACCAGCAAACGATTACTTTCCACAGACTTTTTCTTGTCATTAAATAAGAAAAGCAATGCGTGCCGCAAATGTTCTTTCTCAGGCACAAACGTCGACGTGATCACTGAACGACACAACACAGACGCTAGTGTTTAGTGAACTCAACTCGTGTGTGTTGGTAGGTTAATGTCAGACGAACAAACTGACGTATGTGTCAAATTCATACGCTGCGTACTGTTCTCTGACGCCATCCCTTCGTGAAACCGGAAAAGACTTATGCATACACCTGGTATGCACCTCGAATCTGGAGAACAACATGAGATGAGGACAACACATGCTAAGCAATTATCCCGTCAATGTCGGGTACTTCAGCTAGTCTTTACATATAGTTGAAGTGTTTTAGTAACTCTATGCTCTGTAAATCACTGTTCGTTATCAGTTTTATTAATATTATATAGCTTTCCTCGTCAAATATAACGGGTAACAACTGCTTCCATCAACTGCCTCTGTAGATCAGAGGAAGAAAGTCCATCTTGCGAAAATCAATCATCTCTAATTATCGGTTTCACTGTGAGGTCAAAATTTCCTAAATCAGTGATCTGATGTGTTTGTTCTTCATGTCATATTGATGAACTTTATTATTACAGGGTTGTTGTTCAGTGATGCGTTAGGTCCTTTAATGCGTGCATACCAGCCAACCTAACTTTGCACCGCGTGGAAAGGTCCTAACGCTGTTACCTGTGGGAAACATAGGCAGGCAGGACAGGGCTGACGTACAAGAAGGGACGTATAGTCATGCCACGTTGTTATGGAAGTAATGTCTGTCTGTTAAACCTTCAGCCTGGAGCCTAGTTTAATCATCAAATAACACCGTGCAACTATAGGGAAATTAAAACTAACGGCAGTGCTCTAACGCGGCTTACAGGGCATGATAGGGACTGAAGTAGTCTGTCGTTGCTTTCCTTACTGGACCCTAAACTTCTACTGCAACACGAATGACTTTTGAGCAGCACCTTGAATAACATCCAGACGCACTAGTTGTGCAGCTTCCATAATTCCAGAGCCATAAACAAGACTTAGATTCAAAGACAGCTGCAGTTTGATTTGGCCTACGCTAAAGCACTGCATCCACGAAGAAATAGTAAGAGGCAGATGTACAGGAAATAATGAGAAAGTTCACAAAATGAGCATTAACAATCAATGGACAAATCAAACAAGAGACAATTCGCCATTGAATGAACCGGTATCGTAGAGTAGAGTACAGTAATACTTCTTCTGTAGCTGAGTGGTTCAGTGCCAGGTGAGCTGTCATCCTCGCTGTTAGAAGAACGCCTACTATCGTTACTGGTGTGTCCAAGCTGTATTCAATTCTTCTCAGTTTCTTCTTCCATGATGTGATCTCTTTCCCAGTACTTTTGCTTTAATGTTATCACATGATCACATGCACTTTGCCACTCTCCTATGCACTCGATATCTTTAGCCGGTTGATGTTTCTGTCCGCCGCTCTACCCTTCACAATAATCCATACATGTTCTATGAGGTTTAGGTCATAGTGGAGTGGTGGGACTCAAACAACTCAATGTCCATAATTCTTAAAACAGTTCCTCAATCGTACATTCATGCTGAGATCTATCGGTTTTAACTTGTTGCAAAAGTTCACTTTATTTTTATTTTCATCCACAGTCAATTATTTCCAGCCAATCAGGAAAATCAAGTCTATGAAGCTTGTAAAGGAGGCTTATTTGCTAAGACACTGTGGCATGGAGCGCTGTCCTAAAGATAATTCCATTCTGTGCTACATTCTTCAGACTGCCTTTTAAAATTTTCAAAATTCATTTCGTTTTGATAATGCCCGCTATCACAATACAGGTTTCAATGAAACCAGGAAGAACGATCAATTAATATAATTCAAATATAATGATGATAATTATTTTACCGTAAATTGAACAGTGGTGTTCTAATTAATTACTAAAATACAACCATTTGCTTTACGTCACACCGATACAGATAGGTCTTATGGCTACGGCGGGAGAGTAAAGGGCTAGGAGCGGGAAGGAAGCAGCCGTGCCCCCAATTAATGTACAGCCCCAGCATTTGCCTGCTGTGAAAATGGGGAAACCACGGAAAACCATCTTCAGGACTGCCAACAGAGGGGTTCGAACCCACAATTTCCCGAATGCAAGCTCACAGCTGCGCAACCCTAACCGCACGGCCAACACGCTCGGTAATTACTAAAAGTATCTGGGTGACTTGGAGGATTTAGCTGATGATAAAGTAGAATAACCTTACGAATGTATTGTAGAAATATTCCAATAATCTTATTTTACGTTACATAAAACACTTTACACTGAAAAATTATTTCGATAACTCGAACATAATTTCACTCTCTACAAACCTATTTTAACAGCTACAGTATACGAATACATCAAAATATTAAGGTTTTAATACTGCTCCATTATTTATAAAGGGAGCTAAAATATGATGTAGTATCAAATCGGTATCAATTCTATGAATATGTGTAGGTTTTCTATGAATATCAATTATGTATAAAAGTAATTACAGCGTTCACAACGATGTTAACCACAGCTATGTCCGACTTCGCATAACTGAGGAGCCCTTTTTAAAGCATATTATATTTAACTCTTATTACGTTCGGATGAAGCGTTTTGATGTTACGTAATTTTAAATTCGAGGTTTGTCCGTAGAATGCCAACAAACACGTTCTTTTTTCCTTTCGATCACAGCAGCTGCAGAAATAAACACAATGAAAGAGTTGTATACTACTGTTAAACGCAGCAATGATAGATATAATATAATTTCCTACAATTAAGTTTGGGATTGGTGCAACTATTCATTTTTTTATAGAAGTTTAAACTCGAGTATTCGAACTTTTGAATCCGACAGTATGTAACAGCAGGAGGCGTGCAGTGATGTTCTGACGTCTTAACTGTTCATCCTACCAAGTTTCATTTCAATAGGTCCGGTTCAACCCTAACAGTTCACTTGTGCATTCATGACGCAAATCCACACTCCATCGTAATTCCTTAAACGAAACGATAACTTTAATACGATATTTACCTTCCGTCTAAAATACTGGCGGAGTCTTCCTGATATTGCACAAACTGACGTAAATCTGACTCTTTATACACCTTTCTCTGAATGAAATAGTGCCCTAACTATTTCATTCGCGCCATTAACTTATTTCCCCAAATGAATAACAATGACAGTATACAACAATGAAATAACTGTATGTAGTAAAATGTTGGCTGATTATTTTAGAGAAAGTTACAAATGGTGGGAATTCTGTGTTGGTGCTAATTAAGCTATGATGATTATATCATAGCAGAAATAATTGCTGATGCTTTTTCGAGTGCTTAATAATGTGTAACGAATTTAAGATGGTGTATTATAGTCATCAACTCTAAATGCTTACTGTGAATGTGTATTCTGTTTCACGTGGTTGTACAAATAGAAGAAAAATTGGTCTTGAAGGACTCATCATTCCAGAATTATCCTTCGGTGGATGCGAGGAGAAATGTATTACTAGGTTTTCGAATTCAACTGCCTTCCTATCCATTGGGTTCTTATCGAACTTCTCTTGTCTGTAAATTAGAGTAATTTACTCCGCTGATCCCATTGGGAATATTGCTGAATCCCGTTGTTTCATCAAATAACCGAATATATAAACGTAGCATCGTAACAACCGGCGTGATTACCGTAATATCGCCAGAATTGAGTCGTGCTCAGACAAGCGGAGAATCGTTTAAAAAACACATAAATCCGATTTCGATTGGTAATCAATACTCAGAGTTAGTAATTAAGTCTTATTACTGTCCACCGTGCTGCAGTGATGCGATTAGTGTCTGATTTGTTCGCAGCATAACAAAATTAATACACTGAAAGCTTAAATGAGGTTCCAGTAGACATATTTCACCAATGGAATTGAAATATTTTTATCCTTTGGAAAAAAAATAAATGCAAAGGTGAAATATTATGTGAATGTTATTTGTTACTAGTACGACCTGTAGGTGAAAAATCGTACAAGAAACTAATAAACCAAATTAGCTTTCTTGAACAGGCAGTGTAAGACATTGAACGGATATTTCCGTAGCAAACGCCAAGACTTGAAAGGTATTTTATTGGTAAGGAATTTGAAGTTCGCCTCTGTGGTGTAGTGGTTAGTGTGATTAGCTGCCACCCTCGGAGTCCCGCGTTCGATTCCCGGCTCTGCCACGAAATTTGAAAAGTGGTACTAGGAACGGCGTTCATTCAGCCTCGGGTTCGATTCCCACCTCAGCCATCCTGAAAGTGGTTTTCCGTGGTTTCCCACTTCTCCTCCAGGCAAATGCCGGGATGGTACCTAGCTTAAGGCCACGGTCGCTTCCTTTCCACTTCCTTGTCTATCCCTTCCAATCATCCCATCCCTCAACAAGGCCCCTGTTCGGCATAGCAGATGAGGCCGCCTGGGCGAGGTACTGGGCATCCTCCCCAGTTGTATCCCCGGTCTGAAGCTCCAGGACACTGCCCTTGAGGCGGTAGAGTTGGGATACCTCGCTGAGTCCGAGGGTAAACAGATTAAGAAGAAGTCGAAGAAAAAGAAGAAGAAGAAGAAGTAATTTGAATAGGATGTATCACAAAAATATTCTATTCGCCTAATGAAGATTGATTTCATAGACCTAATGACCTAATTGTGAAGACTATGGCTGATCAGTAGTCATATGAAAGGAAATAACTAAAAGGTGATCAGTAGTGAATTGAATGGAATGACTATGAAGTAATTAAGAGTTTAATGTAAATCACTACCATTTAACAATGAGTGAAGTGTGAGTGACTATCAATGAGTTTAATGACAACATATACCAATTAATCACAAAGTTTACACAAGGAGTAGTTTTAATACCACCTATTCAATACAATTTATTCCACTAATGTGTGGTCAAATACACATAGAAATTACCAGAATTTTAAAGGTACATGTTTCGCCCACTATTTATTGGGCATCATCAGCCACGTTCAATCTTAAAACATACACTGGTCTGAGGAATCTTAACAATTTACATAAAACGTATTGATGAACACTTACAGGTGTTGATACTGTGGTTGCATAATGATTACAGCACAAAAAATATTGAATAAAATAGAACATGTACTAAAATCACTTTGAAAAATTAAAAAGGTCGTCTAAAAGTAATTGTCAAACATTTTTTTTAAATAATCTATGTTTGACACTGAAATGGATCTTTTTGATAAAAAGCTTGAAACAATATATATCACGCTTGGAGAACAGAACATCAAAACCAAGGCTTCACAGGATAAGAACAATACAGTTAAAAGATATAGTATTTGATGAGGTTGAAGTCTAATATTTAAAATTAGGAAGAAAATACGTAGTCGAATTGGAGGCGCTGGACTAAATGCGAAGAAATTATACACCACCATCAGCTTATTCCTTATTTTGAGCGGCTGTTTATCAGTTACGCACTAAACAATCTAAAAATAATAATTATTTGCTTTCGGAGGATATTTATCTGCAACTAGCTGTTGTGTACCCGTCGTTGACTCGTTTACATTAATTGCAGCAGTAATGCTAGCATCCCTGATGGTCATGATCGTAAAGGCGTCGACGCTATATTGCCTTACACCGTGGTTCGTCGGTTCGAGTCCCGTTGATGGAAAAATATACCATAAAACTGTTGGCCGGCAGAGGAGAAGAGGTGGTGGTATACAATTTTTAATCACTAGATTGCCGACCAAAAGCGTGGATTCAATTCCAAACCTTTTCTGCAGTGTTTATGGGGAGTGATGGTGTTGACGCTGTTGGTGATTATTCGTCCGCCGGATGTAGACGGTAAGCCCTCAGTAGAACTCTTGATGCTATTCGACAAGAATAGGCTATGTGCTGTCACCTCTCACTTTCCTACTGTCATATACCACGTCATCCATTTCATCTCATTAACGCCTCTAATGAGGTCGATGTCAGAAAGTGCACCTGGTCGTAAATATTCGCTACCAAGATTCATCTCACTTCATACCCGACCCCGTAGAGAAAGGGGACAAGAGTAATGCTGTCTACTGAAAATGCATATTTTTTTACAAGTTGCTTTACGTCGCACCGACACAGATAAGTCTTATGGCGACGATGGGAGAGGAAAGGCATACGAGTGGGAAGGAAGCGGCCGTGACCTTAATTAAGGTACAGCCCCAGCATGTGCCTGGTGTGAAAATGGGAAACCATGAAAAACTATCTTCAGGGCTGCCGACAGTGGGGTTCGAACCCACTATCTCCCCAATACTGGATACTGGCCGCGCTTAAGCGACTGCAGCTATCGAGCTCGGTCTACTGAAAATGAGTGAGGGCCGATGACCTAGATGTTAAGCCCCTTCAAACAACAAGCATTATCAAAATGAGTGGTAGCAGAAGAAACTTAGCACACCTCAGCCATCAACAATAATGTATACAATTTTGTTGTTGATAAGAGACTTGCAACGTTGTAGGTTATCACTTTTTGTTTTATGATATTTTGACATTCGAGGTCTAGGCTTTCAACCCACCACACTCTTTTATAATTAATTTTCCTCCTCATTATTCTAGTGATAATTTCTCCATACTTTTCTTCTCATTTCTATAGGAATCACTATCTTCCTAATTAATACGGGCTAATGGCCATACTGTTTAGGGACTTATAAAATAATCCTGACAACACCCACCACCAACGCCAGTTAGTATGTTACCATGACTGAACAATATTTCGCCGTCAGCGATGCTCGCCGTTGATGGACTTAGTAATACAATCTAAACTCGTGATCATTTCCATTATTATGGCTCGTACGGAAAATAACGTAACAGTTAAAAAGATTGGAAAAATTTTAATACAAAATAAATACTCATTTCCCACTCCATAAACAATATCTCTTGGGCGCCAGCCTTCAAACTTATGGCTTGAAGACAATAGTTGATAAGTAATGGTAATAAGTAATAAGACTCTAAATACTCCCAGAGGTGGGGCGACAGAACGCTAACCATTAAGTGCACTCACACTGGGAAACTAATAAGAACTTATGAAAGTACCAATTAAAATAACGATTTGTTAGGATGACAAAAGTGACGCCGTATTTACGAAAACTGGACTTAACGGAAACAAAAGAAAAATTGAATGAAATAAAATTTAATCAAATGAACTGTTAAGCGGAGACTTGCAGTTATTTATGCCATTAGCTCATAATTTGTAGATTCTGATATCTGAACACGTTCAATGTAAGAGCTGTTGTTTGATGGTCCTCTCGTACTGCCGTTGTCATCTCTCGTAGTAAGTACCAGTCCTATTTCCGATTCATGCATTGCCCGCTAATCGGACAACGACCTTAACACTTCCTATAATACACATTTCGTAATGTGGTAATGAGCCCTAATATCAATACCAAAACCACTTTGGGTTACGTTCATGGAAAGAATACACTTGTTTTCTTCCGTATTGCAGAAATGTAGCGTAACTAAAGATATAACAAAATTATCTCCTGTTCCAGACAAGTCTAAACCGGTCTCTCGCTAACTTCATCTCTCCTCATTGAGATAGCCAGTTCTCAATAAGAGTAACTTCGAGTAGTGCTCTACAGTACCCAGACGTGAAGGGGACTTGTAAATTAAACTGAGAACCTCCTCTTGTTATCTGCCCTTTCTTCTCTCGTATAATAAGAACGATGAGAAAGGCATTCTTACTCTACCATCATACCATAAGGCGCTAAGACGTTCAGACGCTAAGGCCCTCAGACGCTAAGATGTTAAGACCTCAGATGCTCCGATGTTAAGATGTTCTGATAGTGAGACTCTCTCGAGCTCTTGTGGTAGAAGTATATCAGCTCAAAATCTCCCTCCATCTCCCATATCATATGGTCCAGTCAGATCTAATGTTTTATCCCTTCTTATTTCCATCGCTGTATATTCATCATCTTGTTTCGTATCGTTCGTTCACATAAGTTGAAAGTTCGCGGGCTTCGTAAGCGTCAGGTAGCCAGCTTCAAAAAGTGTGAGTTGACAAATTCTAACTGCCTCACTCGAAAGTGGAGAGGCAGGGTAATTCTACAATCTCAATGACGTCCTTTTTGTGGTAAAGAGCTAAAATTAGCATGGCGTGTCCTGTCGACTGACCTCGGGCTACTGGAAATTTACTGCAAGCTATTAACACGCGATATGTTCTAATACCTTACACAAGACTTAACTCGTTCAGATTTCGTTATCGCCGTGATACAAAGAAATTAGATGATAATGTGAAATATGTGACTAAAAGCTCTATTTATACGCATAATACTTTAGAATGACCTACCATAAATTAAATAAAAATATCTTTCCAATTAATTCCACAGTTCGATAATTTTATGTAAATGCTGTGATGTTTAAAACATCACGATGTACCTACATTTAGAAGTAATAATTCTAGAGATATTTGGAAGTCTATGAAAACTGTAATAATAACGGGTGGCTATCCCTGAACTTAAAATATCGAGTTTCGAGACATTCTGTTCTGCCAATTTCCTGTAATGTCGCTAAAAACAGACAAAAATGTAACTCAATCTATTTCAAATGTGTGTACTTAGTCAGTAATAAAATGAAATACGTGGCAAATTTGAACTGTACAGACAAAATTATAATGTTATCTTCATAGAAATGTGAAAATAATCGCCATTGAAAATACTACTGTAGCAGAAGTTGGAGATCTTTTTGCTGATTTTATTTACACCCAACTAGCTGATCCAAAACATAGATTTTGCCGATTACTCAGATATAGACTTTATAGCTTCCGATGTACTATTATCACGCGAAATTTTGGCTACTGAAAAATTTCCAGTGAAGCGTTTCATAGAGATTTCCCACTTAACTTTAAGAGTGTCTATCCACGTATTTATAATTTTGTAGACACCGTCATCCAGTCACAAACGAGTACATAATATATTAAATCGATTGACATAGAAATAATAATAATGTCGTATGGCTTTTTAGTGCCGGGAGTGTCCGAGGACAAGTTCGGCTCGCCAGATGCAGGTCTTTTGAATTGACGTCCATAGGCGACCTGCGCGTCGTGATGAGGATGAAATGATGATGAAGACGACACATACACCATGCCCCCGTGCCAGTGAAATTAACCAATTATGGTTAAAATTCCCGACCCTGCCGGGAATCGAACCCAGAATCCCTGTGGCTAAAGGTCAACACGCTAACCATTTAGCCACGGAACCGGACGATTGACATAGAAAATACAAATAGATCAATCCAAAACACAAAAAACGTAAACAATACATTGGAGAGCTACTTTGTCAACATAGGCAAGGAAAGTCAACATAGGCAAGGAAATATTAAGACACTACATTTTATCAAAAACATTAGGTATTATTATAAACATAAAGATGAATTCTGTTCCAATTACACTGATCAGCCAGAACATTATGACCATCTACCTAATAGCCGGTATGTCCACCTTTGGCAGGGATAACATCGGCGACGCGTCTTGGCATGGAAGCAATGAGCCATTCGTAGGTCGCTGGAGGGAGTTGGCACCACATCTGCACACATAAGTCACCTGATTCCCGTAAATTTCGGGGAGGGGGGCGAAGAGCTCTGTCGCCACGTTCAATCACATCCCTGATGTGTTCGATCGGGTTGAGATCTGGCGATTTTGGGGGCCAGCACATCAATTGCAACTTGCAGCTGTGTTCCTCGAACCACTACATCACACTTCTGGCCTTGTAAAATGGCGCATTATCTTGTTAAAAATGTCACTGCCGTTGGAAAACATGATCAGCATGAAGAGGTGTACGTGGTCTCCAACCAGTGTACGATACTTCTCGGTCATCACGGTGCCTTGCACGAGCTCCACTGGACCCATGGATGCCTACGTGAATGTTCCCAGAGCATAATAGCACCGCCGCCAGCTTGTCTCCGTCCCGCAGTACAGGTGTCAAGGAGGTGTTCCCCTTGAAGACGACGGATTCGCACCCTCCCATCTGCATGATGAAGAATGTGTCGGGATTCATTAGACCGTGCAACGCTCTACCACTGCGCTAACATCCAGTGACGATGGCCACGTGCCCATTTCAGTCGTAGATACCGATGTCGTGGTGTTAACATTGGCACATGCATGGGTCGTCGGCTACGGAGGATCATCCTTAAGAGTGCATCGTGTATTCGGACACACTTTTACTCCACCCAGCATTAAATTCTGATGTTAGTTCCCCCACAGTTCGCCGCCTGTCCTGTTTTACCAGTCTGTCCAGCCTGCGACGTCCGACATTTCTAATGAGGGATGGCCGCCCAACCCCTCGACGTTTGGATTTGGCTTTACCTTGGTTTCGCCACTTGTTGAGAACACTCGCCACAGCACCCCTCAAACACACGCCAAGTCGTGTAGTTTCCGAAATGCTCGTACCGAGCCTCCGGGCCATCACAATCTGCCCTTGGTTAAACTCAGATGGATCGCGCGCCTACCCCATTCTACACACGGACAGTACGCTCACTGATACTACATGCACCGTGCGTGTGTCTGACTAGCAGTCATTCCTCGTCAGGTGTCGCTGCTATCGCCTGGACGGGTTTATATCGATAGTAGGTAGGTGATCATAATTTTCTGGCTGATCAGTGTATTCTTTTACACTTTGACGAGTACCAAGTTACCGATACAATTATTTCAAACATATTGACAGGTACCAAGTTACTGTTCCACGGAGAGTCCGTGGTCTCTATAAAATGGCAAAAAGCATGCTGCCTCGTGCAAAACCACCACCGGGTGCATCTGAAGAATACCCAAATCTGATCACCAAGCCCAACTGATGTATACCGAAAATTGACCACCGAACCCAACTAGTATATACCCATGTTTGACCACCGAGTGCACCTAATGTATACCGAAATTTGACCATCGAGCCCAACTGTTGTATACCTATATTCGACCACCGAGTACACATAATGTATACCAAAATATGACCACCGAGTCCAACTGATGTTTGCCCATATTTGATCACCGAGTGCACCTAATGTATACCTATATTTGACCACCGAGTACACGTAATGTATACCGAAATTTGACCATCAAGCGCAGCTGATGCATTGCGATCAAGTGTAATTTTATCTTGAGCGGAAATGATTCACGTCTTTTTTCCGTTTCCAGTTAGACATCATTACAATGAACGTGTCCTAACAGAGGAAAGCTTCGTAATATATTTTTGTCCTATGGTGGTACGCTACAGTCGTCCCAACTTGGCCGAACATAGAACATTCTTATCAGCACTCCGTGACTCATACCTACCCTCCAAAACTTCCTTCTGCTGGGTAACATCCAATATACACATCACGTTTGAAGGAATATCGTTTGAGATATTGATTTTCTATCGAAGTAATGATTGTACGCTGAAACAAATACACCGCAAGTTTATCCTGTTTAAAACTGCTGTGTTGGTGGCTAAAACATGTGTAGTTCCGTAAGAAAAAGCAAAGTTGGTATAAATATATCCGTTATTAATAATAATCCCTCGGAAAGGGGAGCATACTGTTGTACAAGTCCCTTAATATCGTTTAAGAATTTGAAAGTGGAATGTCGATATCTTTGTCGTATCTAGAGATATTTGTGGTGAACTTCATTATTGACTCACACTGTACGTTGCCCAACTCCATGGCTAAATGTTTAGTATGTTGGCCTTTGGTCCTAGGGTTCAACCTTAATTGGTCAATTCGTCTGGCTTGGGGGCTGGGTGTTTGTGATGTCTTCAACATTAGAAATCATCTTAGGCTAGGCCACATCCTCACGGACATGCAGGCCGCCTATAGGCCGTCTACTAGGAAAAATACCTGCACCAGGACTATTCCGGAGGCCGTACGTCATTATTATTCTGTATGTTCGCCGACAGAAAAGTTTATATTATGTTTAATCGATGTGGTTTTTATGTTAAGTAAAACATCGACATTCATTTGGAATTCACCCACAAAATAGCTGAAAGTGGGATTTTAAAACATTATCTTCTCCACTGATTCCCACGAGTCCCCTTATACTATATTTCAAACTTCATAGACATCTTCCGCAGCAGAGCCAAAAATCGAACCAGAGCTAAACAGCTAACCCCTAGGCTACGGCATCAGCTCTGTCTGGACAATTGGAACTGAACGGGTGAGCTGTTCTCGTGAAGTTATTGGGTACATACAGTCATCAATAATTCCATCATAAATCAAAACAAATTCACGTCGTTAATAGTGAGCGGTGCAGTAATGCATGCAGATAGACAAATACAATCACCAGTACACCCACTGAAATGACCAACGGATTATCGAGAATAAAATTCCTCTGGCTGTCCTGGCATACGTGCGATAACTGGCTTGTAGCGGTTGAGTACTTGCGGTCGCCCGCGCGAACCGCACAGTAAATTGCCCTACAACTAAATTGAGGGCTTCATTCGATTGGCAGATGAACCCACATTTAAATGTTTCGACGTCCATCGACAAACACTCGTTATTTCAAGTATAGTCGTGATCCATATAACATTAATCCAGTAGAGTATTCACTTTCATTTATCAAAGAGATAATGCAAGTCACAGAGCGAGTTGACCGTGTGGTTAGGGATGCGCAGTTGTGAGCTTGCATTCGGGAGATAGTCGGTTCGAACCTCACTGTCGGCAGCCCTGAAGATAGTTTTCCGTGGTTTCCCATTTTCATACCAGATAAATGGTGAGGCTGTACCTTAATTGAGGCCACTGTCTGACGTGTCCAATCGAAATCAGACAATAATACACTGTACAGGAGGGAGGAGTCTAACTCATACAGACTCAAGAGTAATATCTTGTCTGCATATCCCTACAAGTTGTTAGTTCCTAGAAATGGTCAATGAGACAGACGTTGATAAAAGTTCTCAACGAATATAGGAATTAAAACCACTAGCAATACTATGTTCCATCCTCTGCTCTCTTTCAGTGATGCTTCATTTTAACGCAAGCTGTAGATCAAATATTTGTTTACATTCACTACTGTAGTTTCCCAGAATCGTCACTCAAATATTTAAGAGCAATCTTGTTACCACGAAGAACTCCCCCTGGAGCCAAATCTTTTCATAACAGAGAGAGAACAGCAGCTGTCAATAAAGAGTCACGGCCTGACTCCTTCCCTGCTCCTCTGCACACTGTGTCGTTTTCACTGCGAGTTAGCGCACTGATATTTATAACAACGACCCGATTTCTTTGACAAGTCCATTTTTAAAACTTTACTTTTTGTGTGAGGTAACTAAAGGGTAAGCAGTGATCTCCTGTTCCGAGAATCAGGAGCAGGTTTGAGAAGTCTGGTCGATGTTTTATTAAAAATAGACGACGAAGGATGTATCTGCTATTGTGCCCTTTCGCTTATGGGTGCACTATATCCTATTCTACCTTATTCCCATTATCCACATAATTTTTATTATGTTTCTTATCGGTTGCTTAAGCTTCAGTGCGATATCATCGTCCCTAAAAATGCTTAGAAGAGTGTGAATTCAAGAGCCTGAAACACAAATATTTATTATGTACTAGTATTGTAAACTGAGTTCTGTATACATGAAAATTCAAAAGCGTTTTGATGTCCAGTTGCATTGTGAAGACAATTAGCAGCAGATATACCTACTTTTCATCTCAGAGGACAGGCACTGTTTGCTTTTCGACAAATCTGATTCCTCAATTTCTAGTACGGCTCAATCAGATATTCCGTCAGAATTATGTAACGATCTCAGGCTAATTTTGGTAGTTTTAGTCTTTCAGATTCTACCGGTACTGTAAAAGTTGAGCAACACACCGAGTGTGATTTAAAACAAGCAAACGATTAAGTGCTTGAAAATAACACAGGTCCGCCTCCGTGATGTAGTGGTTAGCGTAATTAGCTGCCACCCCCGTAGTTCGATTCCCGGCTCTGCCACGAAATCTGAAGTGGTATGAGGGCTGTAACGGGGTCACTCAGCCTCGAGAGGTCAACTGAGTAGAGGTGGATACTCTTCCTCCCCTCAGCCACCCTTGAAGTGGTTTTCCGTAGTTTCCCTCTTCTCCTGCAGGTAAATGCCGGGATGGTAGTTAAGGCCACGGCCGCTTCCTTCGCTCTACTGCGTATATCCCTTCCAATCTTCTCATCCCCCACACCAGGCACCTGTTCAGCATAGCAGGTGAGGCTGCCTGGCTGAGGTACTGGTCCTCCTCCCCAGTTTTATCCCCCGACCAAAAGTCTCACCTCCAGGACACTGCTCTTGAGGCGGTAGAGGTTGAATTCCTCGCTGAGTCCGAGGGAAAACCAACCCTGAAAGGTAAACAGATTAAGAAAGAAGATAGAAAGACGAAGGAAAGGAAGAAAATAACAGTAAAACTACAACGAGTGCTGCTATCTCAGGTGCGTTATGCCACACTACACAAGAGAAGCGACATTATTATCCGCACATACGAAGTAATATTTGAAGATGACGATTTCGAATTTCCTCCAGAATAAAAAAGAACATTTATCAAAATTACTGTTATAATTTTATGGGTCCGACTCGATTGAACGGTCAGCGCACTGCCCTCCGGTTCAGAGGGTCCCGGGTTCAATTCCTGAACGGGTCGGGGATTTTAATCGCTTCTGATTAATTCTTCTAGCTTGGGGACTGGGTGTTTGTGTCTGTCCCAACACTCTCCTCTTCATATTTATACAACACACCATACTACCAACCACCACAGAAACACGCAATAGTGATTACATCCCTCTACTGTATATAGGGTTGGCGAAGAAACAGGGCCAAATCCGGATGTTCGCCGCAGTTCGCACCGCTACTCCACAGGTGTAAGAAAAACGGTAGAAGAAGAAGGCTCTTATAATTTTGTGTGATGTCAGAGTTGTTATACATACAAGAATTTCCTGTTTGACTAGAGAATCTGAAAATACACTCAATCATGTATAAATTTCTGGCAAGGACAGTTAGCAACAAATGCGAATATTTTATTGCTATTGCCAACGGCCGTAGAAACCCCGGATCCCGTTAGATCTCCGAAGTTAAGCAACAATGGGCGTGGTCAAGATTTGAATGGGTTGCCACGCGCTGTTGGTGGTGGGGGGCGGGGTAAGGGAATTGAGGAGCGGAAAGGAACTGGCCACCCTACCGTACGTAAACTCCGGCTCAGGCATACTATACCTTTGGGGAGGTTCGGAGCTGCCTTCGGGCAGAATACACCCTTACCTTAGTTATAAACTAATTCAATTCTATTTACAAGGTGGGGAGCGTGATTAACGCAGTGACTTAGCTGTTGGAGTGAAGAACTGGAGTCTTTAACTTGAAGGAATTAGCAGTGAACTATTGCTTAGCTGTGTCACTATCCCTCTCTGGTCTAACCAACTTTCCATATCTGTCACTAGAGAGTTCCTTATGCAGCACACTGCTTAATATGTATAGAATGTAGTTACATGTAGTGTGTAATGAAATTACCATGAAAACGACTAGGAACTATCAAAACGGAAGATCACTTGGCCTCTCCCAGCAATACAGACCCCGTTACCGTTGATAATATGCCTCTCTCGCCTGATACAAAGCAATTGCTTTAGCAATCAGCGCTAATATCAAAGCCCAGTCTTTGTAGTTCGATCCATGAATAGAAACTGGTTTCTTCATCCATCTCCGTAAAGTGTACCCTGCAGGTACTTTTTGTTTGCGGAGACGAAGTGGACTTCCTCGTACGTCTCGAAGTAGGTGCTTGCCAGGCAGTTTGGACACTATCTTGTTTCTTATTAGTTGGTGGCACGTATTCCGCAGCAAGCATCGGTTTGTTAAGTCTTGCTGGAGGCTGCTGGTTGGATCCTCAAAGTGCACCAAAAAATTATGCAGTTATAGGGAAACCGTAAGTCGTAATGATGTGTACGAGGTAGTCCACCATAACTTTCCTCAATGGACCATAAAGTGCTATTGTAACACGATTAACCCCATAAGTATCTATCAGCTTTCATACCATCGCCCTAGTCGTGCTCTGAATGCCAGTGGGCCTACTCAGCAGCTCCACACTGTCACAGCTATAAATGAGACTGAGACCTCTATGGAAGCTGTATATAGTTGGACGAGAAAGTCCATTCCTAGCAGCATGGACGAGGTCAATGGATATTGTCTTCACAGGCATGACAGAGTTGACAGGAGAGGAGTAGTAACTTTATACCGTAGGGACAATATCAGGTTGAAATTAATTTACACCTCTAGTCACTGTTCTGAGCAGAGACCCGAGTTCATGTTTGCAGTGGCAGTTATCCTCCAGTAAAGGTATTAAACGGTGTTGTCTAGAGGCCCCCACGAGTAGGATATATGACTAAATTTGAAGGCATTCTCCACCGACTGTTACCAACCTACGAACATATACTAAAATGTGGACACCGAACGAGTTGGCCGTGCGGTTAGGATCGCGTAGTTGTGAGTTTGCATTCGGAAGATAGTGGGTTCGAACACCACTGCCGAGAGCCCTGAAAGTGGCTTCCCGTGATTTCCCATTTTCACACCAGCCAAATGCTGGGGCTGTACGTTAATTAAGGCCACGCCCGCTTCCTTCCCACTCCTAGCCCTTTCTTATCCTACCGTCACCATAAAACTTATCTGTGCGACGTAAAGTCAATTGTAAAATTTTGAGACTTCTATACTAACATATTACAACAAACAAGTGACCCGAAGTAACAGTTAAATATATTACAGTCGTGAAAATGACAGTATTACCACTAATAATAATAATAATAATAATAATAATAATAATAATAATAATAATAATAATAATAATAATAACTGTACCGGGCGGTACACCTCCACGCCGCGAATTCAAATAATGCGCCAGTTGAAATCCCTCTACAGGAGGAAGCCTGAACTTTAACAATCTGTATGAAATCAAAAGTTTCTCGGAAGATGTCTCTACTGTAAATTTTGAAGTGTTCTGAACTATGTCTGTTTCGATGTGTATTTGTTTGCTCTGTAGTAAGAAGTGTGAACATTCTCTTCTAGATGGCACTACTTAAGAACTACAATTGTGCACCCTAGTGCGAAGTGAAGGAACTTTTTTTGAAGAAATTTGGTATTCATAAGTTTGTTCTTTGTTAAATTTCTTTCAGTCATTTTTTGGGTTGGCAGTATAACCCTTCTCTTTTCGCCAGTTTTGAATTTGACCAATGGGTAATTTCTGTAATTAATTTTCCTCCAATCATAGCTTTCTTCCTCAGGTTTCCATGTGTAATTCCTTGTCTACCAATAAAGTTGAAGGGGTGTGTCTTTTTCATTCTTGAAAGGTCTCGAATTTTCCACGAAGGTATAAAAACTGCTGATTTTTTGGTCTCGGGGCCACTTCAGTAACATCTTTCGCAGTGTGTGAACATATATAGCAGGGGGCGGGAAGCGCCTCTTTCTCCAAGCAGCGGTTCATCTACAAGGTAATGGCCTGTTAACATCTTTATGTCTTGCTAGCTCAGCAGTTTTAACCCACGGGGGAAGGTTCGAATCCTTTTTAATGTAAACCTTACTGCATTCATGTAAATTAGCCGCAAATTGGGATAGAGAGTGTCTATCCCTCTCGAGCTCCCACTCATATTGTTTTGAGGTGACTACGTTTTCATAACCGTTTTTCTTCTCTTCGTAATGTAACAATATTTTCTTATCGTGTCACCTCCCTAGTATGGGATTAGCCCCTGTATAACTGGCCGAGTGCCACCTAGGTTTTAAGAAGTTTCATGTAGGAGTGCAAGCTACGCCTCCAGTCAATTTGTTTTTTGGGCCATTTAATTAACCCAGTGTTTGTTTTCTTCATGTGAAGGCCCTGTAGGTTGGGTACAAGATACCCCTGTTTCACGGTATGTGTGCCTCAAGGGCAGTTAGGAATAAAGGTTGTTGTAGCCTTTGACAGGCTGGTAAAATTGAGAGCGGGTCTGCTCTTTTCATCTTAACATTGTAATTAGGAGCAAGTGCTCCTTGTACTTAGGGGTTTTCTGCCCTGTAACTATTGTGGTGGTGAGCTGAGAGCTCAGGAATTAATCTTGGGGCTCTGTAAATTCTTAAATTGTTAACCTGCTACTTGGTACCTCTTACATTTTGTTATTTGTTGTCATTTGTTGATTTTGAAAAGAAAATATAACCTTTGTTAAAGTTTTAAATTAACTTTAATTTCGAAAGTTGAGACCTATTCCGGCCCGCACCTTCTTTCACCTCTAACTACCACGGATAACTCCGTAACAATAATAATAATAATAATTTCGTGTGGCCATTTCTAGCCGGGTGCGGTCCTTGTAAGGCAGACCCTCCAATGAGAGTGAGAGGCATCTGCCGTGTGTAGGTAACTCCGTGTTATTGTGGTGGAGGACCCCATTACCATGATAATATGTGTGGTGTGTGAGTTGCAGGGATGTTGAGGGCAGCACAAATACCCAGTCCCCGAGCCAAGAGAATTAACAATTTAAGGTTAAAATCTCCGAACCGGCCGGGAATCGAACCCGGGACACTAGGCCAGTACGCTAACCATTTAGCCAGGGGTCCCGGGTTCGGTTCCCGGCAGGGTCGGAATTTTAACCGTAATTGGTTAATTTCGCTGGCACGGGAGCTGGGTGTATGTGTTGTCTTTATCATAATTTCATCCTCATCACGACGCAGGTCGCCTACGGTAGTCAGATCAAAAGACCTGCATCTGGCGAGCCGAACTTGTTCTCGGACACTCCCGGCACTAAAAGCCATACGCCATTTCACACTTACTTGGTCTCCTCGACAAGCATGACCCGAAATGTAGAGTTAAAGTATCTTGATGGCTAACTGACGACGTTAAACGCATGATATCCTATAGAGATATATACAGACGAACCAGTATTTGAGCAGTATCGGGCTCTACGTAACAAAAGTAAAATAGTAATCTGAAATACTCAACTTCCCACTACCAACAGCTAGCCAGTAATTTAAATGCACATTATTCTGGAGATAGTGATTTCGAACCCCACTGTCGGCAGCCCTGAAGATGCTTTTCCGTGGTTTCCTATTTTCACACCAGGCAAATGCTGGGGCTGTACCTTAATTAAGCCCACGGCCGCTTCCTCCCCACTCCTAGCCCTTTCCTATCCCATCGTCGCCATAAGACCTATCTGTGTCGATGCGACGTAAAGCAACTTCCAATTTTTTAAAAAATGCAGGAAGCAGAAGGTGAAAACTTCGTTCCGTGGGTACAGGGAAATCTGAAACTACAGTAATATAGTCACTGTGAACCAGATACACCACTCGGCAACTTAATGATGTGTACGAGGCGAGGTAGTTTGCCATCGCTTTCCTCATGGGCTACAAAGTGCTATTACAGCACGACAGACCCTTTAAGTATGCATAACATCGCGCTAGTCGTGCTCCAAGGGCACCATCATAATAGTTGGAAATCCGAAATTAATCAATGTGACAACGGCTATGGATACCCCGTCACTCATTTCACCTGGAACCATAATTCCATATGAAAGTTCGGTAAATGATCTAGTTGTTGTTATATGTGTAAAGTCTATTCTTCTATGCGGCTGTGAAACTTGGAAAGTTACAAAATAGATCAATAACCAGCTGCAGGTGTTCATTAATAGATGTCTGCGTCGCGTAACAAATGTGAGGTGCCCGGACATAAATGAAGATCTTTGGACCATGACCAATCAGCAGCCGATTGATATCCAGATCAATGAGAAGAAATGGCGCTGGATTGGACACACATTAAGGAAGCCGGATGGAGCTGTTGAGATGGCGGCGCTGGACTGTAACCCTCAAGGCACCAGAAAGCGAGATCGGCCCAAGAAGACCTGGAGGAGGACGATTCAAAAGGAAATCGCTCTTTCTGAGCAAGAGCATGCATGACAAATCACTCCCTCTCACAGAAAAGCATTAAAAACGTAATAAACAAACTTACTTGCAGACATAGTTGCTTTGCAACAATATTGAATAATATGATTCTGGTGGGGAGACGAAGCATGTAGGAACGAGACCTGGATTGAAGTTAATAAAGTGGCCGGGGGCCTCACTGTGTGGAGAAATTTCGCCAAGACCCTATGCTCCACAGGGAGCAACAGGAAGTAAGTCAAGTTGTTCTGGGGACACAAGCTTGCATCTTTGGTGCCCTACAAGCAAAAAATGATACGTACAAAGGAACTTATTTATAGGTGTTATGAATACGGAATTATATAGCTTTTAATGCGCACATTGCCTCTTTGTCTTGTAGATAGGACACTCAAATATAAGCTCGATTAACTGTATGCAGGCCTTAAATTAAATTTATTTTTGCGTTAGATCGTGTAAGTGAAACTTTCTGAGCAAGAGCATGCATGACAAATCACTCTCTTTCACAGAAAAGCATTGAAAATGAAATGTCGTATGGCTTTTAGTACCGGGATATCCCAGGACGGGTTCGGCGCGCCAGGTGCAGGTCTTTCCATTTGACTCCCGTAGGCGACCTGCGCGTCGTGATGAAGATGAAATGATGATGAAGACAACACATGCACCCAGCCCCCGTGCCATTGGAATTAACCAATTAAGGGGATCGAACCTGGCAACCTCTGAACCGAAGGCCAGTACGCTGACCGTTCAGCCAACGAGTCGGACACAGGAAAACATTAAAAACCTGATAAACAAACTTACAAGAGTATTCAATAATATGACTCTGGTGGGAAGGGGACGAAGCAAATGTGTGCATTGTTGGTTAGGGATTGTTCACTGAAGAATGTGGGAACGAATGGGTGTTCTTTGACACATCGCTGAGCTGTGATGAGTTGTCTGTTAACAGTGTTTGTACATCCAGATTTTAGTGTGTTAGTTTCAGGTCTAGTCTTTTTAAATCCTTGTAAGACCGTTCTTGTCAGTTCCAGTGCAGAATCTTTGTCCGTTGCGATAATTAATGTGCATGTGTCGTCGGCAAATTTGAGGACTGTGAGAGGTTTCAGACAAGCTGTTAGTAACCAACTGATGTCGTGTGGCCTCCAGTGACGCACACGGGTAACCTGCTTGACTAGATTTTCTTGTGGTGGTGATGATGAAATAAGGAGAGGGTGAAACCCGGTGGCGGTACATAGCCTACGCCTACCACTGAGTCTGCTCAAGGCTCAATTTCTCCATCCGACGAACGAATCACCATCAACTGTGGCATATACCCTCACTCCATATGATTACTGCGGAGATGTTTCGGAATTGATTAGAAATTGTAATCCATTACTCTTCTACCATGCCGGCCAACATTATGGTGGTGGAAATTTTTACCACCGACGGGATTCGAATAGGTTAACCACGGTTTCAGACCATAAAGACTTGACGCCTTAACAATCATGGCCAACAGGCGGGCTACGAGCTGTTAAGAAACCAAGTAAATGATTGCTACAGTTCTTCAGATAGTTCGTTGGGAATGTGGTTTGTAGCCAAGTCGTATAGAACGGGCGAAAGGGGCGAACAACGCCGTGGATGAACTTTTCATTACGCCTCTCAATAATTCAATGGCCTTCGTTGTTGAATGATTAACGTCGATGTGTAACTTATTTCATTCCTGTAATGATATAATAAAGGAAGGAAGTTTCCCAAAGTTCTCGTAAGATGTTCGTGGTCAATGTAGTCAAAGGCTTTACATATATCAAGAAAGACGACTGTTACATCGGATTTAGTGTCTTTGGTACTCATTAAAATGGATTATAATACTGCCGTATTTAGATGAGTGCTTGGAGTATTGGTAAACCTCTTTAATATCCATGGAATGATACAAATTCACGTAATTCTCGATCGAGAACTTGTTCGAAAAATCCTCCTAATGACCGAACAGATGGTGACAGGCCGCCAGTTATAAGAAGCCCTTTCGTCTCCTGCTTTGTGAATGATGACGGTCCGTGCTTTTTTGAGGGATCGGCGAACGGAGGATTTCTTAACATTTTTGTAGAAATTAAAGCTATAAGTCTGGGAATGAGTCCCTTCTAAGACTAAGGTAAGGTAAGGGTTATTCTGCCCGAAGGCAGGTCCGAACCTCCGCAGAGGTGTTCCTGAGCCGGAGTTTACGTGTGGTAGGGTGTCCAGTTCCTTTCCGCTCCTCCATTCCCTTACCCCCCACCAACAGCGCGTGGCGACCCATCCAACTCCTGACCACGCCCAATGTTGCTTAACTTCGGAGATCTCACGGGATCCGGTGTTTCAACACGACTACGGCCGTTGGCTTTCTAAGACTAAAGACTAGCATTAAAATGTTGTCAGACCCAGGGCATCTATCAACTGCAATATTTTCAACAGCTGAACTTATATTTTGCATGGGAATAACGCAATAATAATAATAATAATAATAATAATAATAATAATAATAATAATGTAGATGGTTGTTTGAAAATATTACTCCCTTCATACGGAGCATATGATCCATTCTGCAAGGAATTCAATGGTACGTAGGGCCTATATCTACCCCTTAATAGTCCCACTTCTTGATTCGGGGTTGAAGATGAGGTGAGATGAATTTATGTGGGATATTTTTACGGCCGGATGTTCTTCCTGACGCCAAATTCGCATAAGGAGCTAATGAAGATGAATGATGGTGATTGAAACTAGGCAAGGAGGTGGAAGCGATCGGCTATGGCATATGAACAGGTACTCCCCGGTGTTTGTCTGGAAGTGAAAATAGGAAACTATAGAAAACCATTTTCAGGACAGCCGAGGGTGGGGTTCGAACCTACGCGTCTCCTGAATGCAGAGTTTGGCTCCATATCTTTAGCGCACACGCGTGGCCACTCCGCTCGGTGCAAGGAATTCAAAGATATAATTTACATTCTTTTAAGTGCCATTTGCGGTTGGTAAAACAGTAGAGGAACGTAAAGCTTGTAAGGCATTCAAAAATCATCGTCAAATTCAATCACGAATTATTTTTTTGCATCATACATCACCGACAATTTGAAAAATAAAACACTAGATCCTACAGTAGAGCTGACCTCAGCTGGACCTTATATTCCCGAGGTAGCGGATTCGATCGAGGCTGAGACCAGTGGGACATAAGTGTGTTTCAGTGCGATAATACCCAGATACTGGGCTTCTGGTGCGTCAAATAACTCCTGCGAGGCAAACTTGTGACACCCTGGCTGTTAAAACAGACATTAAACAACTGACGTTGGTAATTAGCTGAATTAGATGTTAAAATTTTATTGCAGGGTGAGGGTGCAATTTCGTTCGGGTTCACTTTGTATTCGACAACATTACTTCAGAGCAGACGTGGGTACAAAGGGACACTTTACACATACAACTGTGACTCGAACACTGAGATGGTAGGGGTATGTTCGACATTTGGAGGAACATTGATGGCCACGGTGTTCCTAATTGGTCACCATCTAGGGGAAAATACGGAGTATCAGCCAGAGCAGCCATTAACTAAGTCACGGAAAAGCGAGGTCTTACTAAAGACGATTGACAGAATAGAAAAATATGGAATCTCAGAATAGGCAATTGTTGACAAGTATAAACACATGCAAAAGTCAAGTAAATGTTTACAGTTTCGACAAGCTGGAAGAGAGGAGATATTTTTCAGAGTAGGTATGCCCCTTTTAAACAATGTCCCATATTATCTACTGTATATGACTATAATTAAAAACTGTTACTCTGTATGTTGTAAGCGGAGGTTCGTCTTGCTTTGAACCCATTTATGCAGCGTTTCTGTGGCATTTGATTTGTATAGCTATGCCTAAGCAGACTGTCAAAACTAAATAGCTAGATAATAAACATGTCGGAACACGAATTGCATAAACATGAACATAATATGAGGCGCAGTGACCTTAAACATACATCACTTTCACTAGAGTTGTTCTGCATGTATATCAGCAGACAGTAACATCTTACACTTCCAACTGTGCTCGGGGAGTGGTACTAATACGCATGCGTATGGAACAAAGCTGCTGACATCCTGCACTAAGGATGTGGGTAGCGAAGCATCACCATGCAGGAAACAGAACGAGACAATACATCCCCCGGCGTGCTGTCACGAGCTGTGCGATGTTCCTAGCCATTACCTCCCGGTACAAGAAATGAAGTCCGTAGTTCGTTGCTGGGAATCCAGCACCAGCAAGAACAACACAACTGGGTGTTTTATTCTTAGCTTTCTTTTCAGAATCGTCTCTTGTTATTTTCACCATATCTGTCTTTAGAACATACAGATGACTAAGAGGATAACTACAGATCTTGTTCATTAAAAGGATCAAATTCTTAATCGAAAGTGCCCTAAACGTAAACAGAAATCATGGAAAGGTTTCGTCTGAGGACAGCGCTACCTTGTAAAGGTCAAATTGCTCGCTCTCTCGAGCGCCATTGCCATAAAGACTTTTTGCATGATAAAAACGGGAGAAAAAGAATTTACTATGCACTTTTTGTCTAAGTGGATTCACCTAAAATAAACAACCAGCAGCGAAGGTTAAACCAATCCATGAGCACAATTTCATTCTAACCGTTTATTCTGACTGTTTTTTTTCTTCGTGTAGATAAGATAATTCTAATATCTCACCAGTGATACATGTTCGGCTCCATGGCTAAATGGTTAGCGTGCTGGCCTTTGGTCACAGGCATCCCGGGTTCGATTCTCGTTAGAGTGGAGAATTTTAACGTTAATTGGTTAATTTCTCTGGCAAGGGGTCTGGGTGTATGTGCCGTCTTCATCATTATTTCATCCTCATCACGCCGCGCAGGTCGCCTACGGGAGTCAAATCAAAAGACCTGCATCTGGCGAGCCGAACTTGTCCTCTGACACTCCCGGCACTGAAAGCCATAGGCTACGCCATTTCATTTCACCAGTGATACATGAAGCTATTATTTGGTAGTACAGCACACAAGTTCGCTGCCTGGACTGCAATATCGTCTGCATATCGAAGCATCGTGATTCTTTCTCCTTGAACCTTGATGCCTCTAGTCGCTGGTAAATTATAATTCATTTATTGCTTTTTGAATGTATTAAGAAGAATCGATGAGAGTAAACAGCCTTGCCGAACTCCCTACGTGATGCTGGCCTCCGTTTAGCAAACTCTACATCGTATAATGACTATCTCGTTCTCGAACAATTTCCAAATTGTCCTGCTGTCCTTGAATCCCGGATGTGCTGATCTCAATGAGACGGTGGGTTGATGCAGGTATAAAAGCTAACGGGGGTATTTTAAACATTTCTTATAAGAAAGACTTTATGTGGTACGGTGGTACGTTCTGTTCCTGTGTGTTTCCCATCATTATCGTAGATTTGTAGAAAAACGAGTTCTAACATGAAAATAAAGTGTTTCTGGACCCGTGTCCGTATAACATCTTTTCTTCTTCTCCATGTGAGGAATGTGTCCTGAAAGTTTGGCCATACCTTATTGTTAACTTACATCCTATATTCATTTTCATTTCATATCCTAAAGGCAAGGCCTTGTCGCTCCAACCACGTCTGTCTCTCCTCGGCTGAGCGTTTCAGGTCAACATATTTTTTCAAATTAAGCCTCTCCATCACGGAATCCAGATACAAAGGGCACTAGGAAAGTTTTGCAATGTGAGTGAACGCTTTAGACTTTTTCAAAATAATTTCCACCACACTCAATACATTTCTCCATTCGTCGAAACCAGTCACTGAACTAACTCTGCCACTTTTCTTCGCTTACCTTTTCACACTCTTGATCCCATGCTGCCAGAAGCTCCTTGTCGGATGCAAAACGCCGCCCTTTCAGCTTCATCTTCACTTCTGGGAAGAGTGCGAAGTCACATGGGACAAGATCAGGACTGTATGGAGGGTGATCAAGCACAGTCAACCCTGATCTGGTAAGAAAATCCATTGTTACATTAGCACGATGTGCTGGAGCATTGTCGTGATGCAAGAGCCAAGTGTTGATCCGTGACCTTGGACGGAGCTGCTCGAGAGCCTGGATGATCTGATGCAGACAAGTCTCACTGCACCACTTCGCAGTAACTGTCCTTTGTGTTTCTAGCACAACCCGAGTCAGGATGCCCCGTTTAGTGAATAATACTGAATAATAATCATCCTTTTCTTCACTGACCTTGACTTTCGCACAGTCACAAGAGTACCCTCATCTTCAAACAGCCACAACTTGTTCTTGGATTTTGTTGGGACATCGTAATAACAAAGCCAAGTTTCGTCACCTGTAACGATGCTACTGACATTACACGAAATACCATTTTCAAGCTGTTTTAGCATTTATCGACACAATTTTAATCGATGTGCCATTTGTTCCTCTGAATGTGAGTGGGTCCCCAAAGGGAACAAACCTTTCTAACATGTAGATGGTCGTGTAGAATTGAATGAATAGCTGGTGCAGGGATGTGGAGGGTCTCTTCTACCTGCCGATATGTCAACCGCCTCTCTTGCTGCAACATTTTACTCACAGCTTCAATGGTTTTCTCAGTCACTGATTCAGACGGTCGCCCAGAACGAGGATCGTCTTCAACCCCAAAATTTCCCCTCTGGAACTCTTTGTACCAGCGAAAAATTGTTGTCCGATTTGGACAGTCTTTCCCCAGCACTGGAGTCATTTCCTCCAGGCACTGGTCAACAGTTAATCCACGAGCAAAATTGTAGCGGTTAATTGCGCGATATTCACCTTTAGACCACACTGACATCTTAACTTGCTTTCAATCCCACTGCTTGGTAACAACTGGTGTGAAGTTCGCGCCTTGCTGTCTTAAGGACCGGTTTTCACCCCTCTGTTCATCCCCCACCATAACAGGGGTGTCCAGCCAACCGTTTTTGCGTATTGCAAAACTTTCCTAGTGCCCTTTGTACCTCTTCCTCGGTCTTCCTCTTCCCTTCTTACCCAGAACTTTTCCTTCCAGGATAGTCGTGTGGAATGTGTTATGTCGAAGTGTGTGGCCAAGGATTTTAATTTTCCTCTTTTCTACAGTGTTCATCATTTCCCTTGTTTCGTCTATTTCCTTAAGGACCCTATTGTTTGAGTTTTTCTCTGTCCAACTAATTATCAGCATCCTCCTCCATATCCACATTTCTATTGCTTCCAGGCGTTTTATATCCTGTTTTGCTGAGACCAATGTTTCGCAACCACGCAACAAAACGCTCCACACATATATTTCGGCAAATTCTTTCCTAATATCCTATATAGATTGTATTATTCTACATCTTTTTTTTTTTGTAAAACATTCCTAGACTATAGAGTTTCTCAGTGAAAAAAATGAAATGGCGTATGGCTTTTAGTGCCGGGAGTGTCCGAGGACAAGTTCGGCTCGCCAGATGCAGGTCTTTTGATTTGACTCCCGTAGGTGACCTGCGCGTTGTGATGAGGATGAAATGATGATGAAGACGACACATACACTCAGCCCCCGTGCCAGCGAAATTAACCAATTAAGGTTAAAATTCCCGACCCTGCCGGGAATCGAACCCGGGACCCCTGTGACCACAGGCCAGCACGCTAACCATTTACCCATGGAGCCGGACAGAGTTTCTCAGTATTGAACCAACATAAATTAAACCACGGCCTAGTATTTGCATCAGTATAGCATGCCTTCCCCTTTTGATGCTTAACGGGGATCCGAGTTGTATTCCAAGCCCTGGCAAGAGTGCATTATATGTAGGATGTGTTCCTAAAAGAGCTGCTTCATCTCATGTGTTTGTAAAGACACAACATTTTCTGCAGGTCCAAATCACATATTGTTTCGCGTTTCATCGAAAGAATTGGTAGACACAATGTGATACCCCAGGACCGAATAAAATAAAACTCTATCGAACTGACTATCCAATCTGCCTTTCTTTTCACTCCAAGTCAAAGTTCCTCCGGGTGAGGCTGTCACGGAAATCCAGCAAGGAAGCCTCTCACCTGTCCCCATCCGCAATTTTTCTACACTCGCAAGGGCACAGAAATCTGGGCAAAATAAATTCGAAGCTTCTAATGCAAAATAACATCCTCAAACTGTTCCGCAGCAATATCTTAAACTGGATAATTTACTAATTTACCTCATAATTTCCATGATTGTATGGCCTGTAACTGTAAGTAATGTACATCAAATGATGTAATTGAAGGTTTTGCACAAAATACGAGAATAATCTGAAAGACTTGCCAATTACAACTCTTTGAGAGGAAAGGTTCCAAGGACGAGGGAAGTCTTTCAAAGTGAGACTAACTCACTTGGTCCTTAATCGAATTATTACAAGTAACTGGAGAGGAAGTTAATGGAACCTTCATTTACACACCACATTTGCTCCTTTGTTTGCACAGACTACTGTCGTTTCCTTGCAATGTTTTCAAGCCCTTAAGTCCAGGCCCTCCAATTATGCAGGAATATGTCAGATTCAGGATAGCAGGTTGTACTAATGTAAAACATTTGTAGGAGTTTGAAACATACGGTCATCAGATCTGTATACTTACCAAATCATTTATTTCAATCATATCACTATTAGGCCTAATACATTACGAATTAGTTTAATACTAGAATGTGAACAGTTGTTAGCAGATATGAAACCTGAGACCAGTGCTCCTTTGGGAGGGCTTTCAGAGACCTCTTCTCCCGAATTCAAATACGAAGTAATTCAAATATGACCCCCAAATCCTTCCGTAGCATATACGTTATCATGAACTTTAGTGTTGAATAAAGGCGTATAAGTAATGAAATTTACAGCGTGCGTTACCTTAAATAAAATATGCTTGACACTTTTTCAGCTGAAAATTCCTTTCAGATACTCAGACTGAGTGTTGATCACAGGTTCCTGAGCTTTAGATTTTTTCGCACCTTGTTGTACTATTCTCCCCCCAATTCATCCATTCTTCTTCTCTTTAGAGGGTTTCTGAAAACTGGGGTTTTTCCCTTTCATCCATTGCTTTTCATGCACTTTAATGTTTTGCACTCAATATCTACCTATTTTGCATATTAAAGAAAAAATAGGCAATTTCCTTCAAAGCAACTGTATTAAGTAATCCTATAACTAGAGTTTCTTTTTTATTCTTACACCTTACACTAACTGTTCAAAGATGGGCGTAAGATTACTTTAGATTCAGGCGTTTATCACCTATAAGTCAATTTCTTCAAAAACCTGTTCGAGTTCCTATATACTCCCCATTTTAAATTTTAATGCAAAAATCAGGAGATTTTGAGTTGTATAAGCACTCCATATTTGAATAAAAACAGGTTTTCTGTTTACACAAGTCCTACATTGTTTGTATTATCGTAGTTGTGATCTTGCATTCGGGAGGTGATGGGTTCGAATCCTACCATCGACAAGCTTGAAGATGGCTTTCCGTGGTTTCCTATTTTCACACCTGGAAAATGCTGGGGCTGCACATTAATTCCCGTCCTTGCCCCGCCGAAAATCTTCAATGTGTTAGTGCGACTTTAAGCCATAAACATAAATATTTTTAAACAAAATTAAGAAAGGGGTCATAAATTTGATATTTAGTTATATTAGTTATAATTACGGCCCAGATTTTGATGACCTAAAAAGTGTGAAAAATGGCCAGTAAAATGCCCCTAAAATGCTCTTAAAATTACCTCAAAATGTTAAAAAGTGTCTAAATAAAAATGATCAATTTCATAATAATTGTCTCAGACAAATAATGAATACGTAGTTAGAATAACCGTATTGTAAAATAAAGATCTTAAGTAGAATTAGTGTATTACTACTAAGTTATTAATCAATAAATAAACAATTATCTCGAGGTCATTTTCATTTCTACTAAAATAAAGTGAAAAATATAATACTAACATACCTTAGATAGCATTGCAATAAACCGCCAGAGCAAGTGATCAAAAATGAAAGAACGGCGGTTGTCGGCTAATAGGCTACTGTTTTATACTTTGAGAAACTTCTCTCTACTGCCAATGATGTAACAGGAGCATATTTGTAGAAAATATGTCACTGGCTGTTAAATCCTCTTCAGAAATATCAGTTCTGAAGTCTTCACTTGACATAATACTGGATATTTGACACCCTGTCTAATACCCTGCATTTTTACCCAATCCTTTTTATTTTTTGTCTGACTGTATCTCCAACTGCACCTTGAAGATTTTCTGTACAATCGTCAGCATTCCTTACTAAATCTATTGACTTGTCCTGAACCATGCCACTTTCTTCTGGGTGGGCTGTGGTTGCGGGCAAAAATGAAAATAAAAAATATTTTATGCAAGCCACTTTACCTTCCATTTGAGAATCAGAAAACAGGGCCTTAGCATCTAACCACCGCCGTCTCAATCTCTATATACTGCCTGCTCTGTGCCGCGAGAATTGCATTTACAGCGACATTGCAGATGGCAGCACTTACTGCACCCAAAGCACATGCTGGTTAAATGAGAGTTCGTTCGTAACACCAAATATAAAATGAAAAATAATTCTTAACATTTTACTAATTGAGAAGATAATGCACATACAGATACTAACATTTCACATTTCAGCTTCGATTAAGATACAGATACGTAAAATATATAGATATATTAGGATCATCCTACTGCTGCATGGTACATACAAAACCGGGCGAGTTGGCCGTGCACGTAGAGGCGCGCGGCTGTGAGCTTGCATCCGGGAGATAGTAGGTTCGAATCCCACTATCGGCAGCCCTGAAGATGGTTTTCCGTGGTTTCCCATTTTCACACCAGGCAAATGCTGGGGCTGTACCTTAATTAAGGCCACGGCCGCTTCCTTCCAACTCCTAGGCCTTTCCTATCCCATCGTCGCCATAAGACCTATCTGTGTCGGTGCGACGTAAAGCCCCTAGAAAAAAAAAAAGGTACATACAAAGTTCAGAATTTTCTCGACACGAGCAACGGAGCACTTTTTCAGTCCTTTCTTACTGTTATTTACCAGCAGTGGACGCAAACATTTCTATCACTATTTCGCTGACCCTTTGTTCATGACCAGTTTTAAGGATATGTTTTATAGTATATAATGCAGTGCGTGCTTTTGTCGTATCATAAAATTCACCACCCAATCTCACTGAACGAAATAGAGCTTCTATTGCGTCTCCAAAAAATAATCTAGTGAGAACATAAAATAACCGATTTTGTAACAGATAAGACGCACATTCCACTATTTATTTTGCAGTTAGCGAGACAGCATCTGCCGTCTCATTAGTTAGACACTTCAGTTGTTCACGTTTTGATTCCAACTGAATTATTTTAACGTACTTGATGAAATCATCATTCAACCATTGCAAGTATTTTATCTGCTGGTGAATAAAATTCACACAGTCTGGATTGTTTTGCCGAAAGGCATTACAGTAATCATTTCTGAACTAAAAGGGATAGATCGGAGATTTTTAAGCCTTTAACGAGAAAGTAGGCCGCAGGACTAGAGAACTTCTTTGAAAGTCGGATTACAAGAAAACAAAACAGTTTATTCGCGAGAGCAGGAGATTTTACAATATCTGTGCCGCATACACCTTCAGCATTGACCACGCAAACGAACTTGCCACTGGTTCGGTCGTAGAGGAGCCGTACCTAATTAGCCATTTAATCGGCGATCACTGTTACACTCCTCTCTGTTGGTCTGAGAGTTTTACATTCAATTCTAAGTCTTTCCTCCACAAATTGGAAATCCCGACAAACACTATCAACATTTTTCATTTAGGCTACCGGTCCAGAGTACTTTGTGACGGAGCCGACACTAGAACAGGAGTCTGCCATATTCGTAACCGTTTGGGATACTATTCCCCACGCCACACAGTATCGCGGGATTTGTTCTGACTGCCCAGATTTTGTCTTGCGAAAATTATGGATTTGATTTTTAAAAACGATCGTTTTTCTTTTATATTTCGCTGCTTCCATTACTTTATTCAGACGATCAATTTCTGGGTTGTCTTCGAATTGTCGCTGTAGTCTTTTAACTTCATTATGGTTAGTCAACAGCTGTTATCGCAGTCTCAGAATTCTTGATCCGAGCCTCCAATGTCTGATTTTCTTATCACTGCTGTCATTCTTGCTCGTTGTAATATTGACTTGGATTGATACATCGTTGTTCAAATGAATTTCGCACTTATCATCCAATGTATTTCCTGCGGTTGAAGAGCTTGTTTCATCACAGATTTCTTCCGAAGAAATATCTTGTCGCTGCCCGGCCTTTTATGGAGTTTTTTCTGGTTTTCAGGTAATGGAGATAATTTGAAGACCGACTAGGCACGCTCTCTGGATTCAATATATTTTTCTTTCGGTTTTATCTATTATCTACATCTCTAAAATTCAGGCTGCAAACACGAGAATAACTGAATGGAATCCATTGATTACCCTTGGTTGATCCTTGCCTTGATATAGCGTTAAGGCAATTTTCCTAAGTTCTTTACTTGGGGGATAACAGAATTCCTCACACTTGACGAATTTGGATTTCCTGCTTTGATATACAGAGAGGAACACGACAATTAATCATTTTAAAACCAGAGACACACACACAAATGCTCGATGCAAACGCACTGGAACACAATAACGTGTTTACGGAGATAAAGCTGGGTGCGTTAGCTAGCGCCCCTAGCGGAGGTTCGTGACATTAAGAGCTCACGCTGAGAAGCATGTTAACCGCATAGCATAGAGCAGGCAGTATATAGGATTGAGACGCCGGTGCACCTAACCTATTGGCACAGCCCTGTCGGACCCGCGGCCTATAGAGGCTAGGGTACCACAGGATAGTGTGATCTCGCCGACAATTTTCAATCTTTTCATGTCAGACATGCCAAAACCAACGCACGCGCAATTACACTTATACGCGGACGATACAGCGATATCCTCTGTCTCGTGGCAGACACCTAAGCTAAAAGATTACCTCCAAGACGCGCTCTCCACTCTCGAGCCATGGCTTGAGAAGTGGAGAGTTAAAATTAATGTTGACAAGATGGCGCCACGCTATTTACTAAACGCTTCCCCCCCACCCCCGACCCCCTGATGTTTTTCGACCAACCCATCAGGTGGACCAAGCAAACTAAGTATCTAGGTGTCACCCTAGACAGAGGATTAACGTTCGGAAGTCACATTTCAAATATCACTGCGCAGGCAAATGTGCGCCTATCAAAATTACTACCGATGATTAGAGCCGACAAAGGGCTAACTATAGAAAACCGACTCCTGCTCTACAAATCGACTATCAGACCAATACTAGAGTATGCCAGCCCTATCTGGGGCACAGCAGCTAAGACGCACCTGTTAAAGGTACAGCGCATACAAAACCGTGCGCTGCGCTGAATGACAGGTGCCCAGTGGTATGAATCAAATGACGACCTGCATGAACGGTACCAACTCCCAACCATTCATAGCAGGATTCGCAACACTGCCGCGAAATTTTATGACGCGCTCACTGAGAGCAAAAATTCGCTGATCAGGAATATAGGAAATTATGATACCGTGGGTCTTCGATACCGAAGACCTAAGGACATCCTAGCCTAAACCCCACCCCTTAGAGGGGTGCAGACCATACCCTGGTCAGCGTGATTTAAAATTTCAAGGTCCACAACCAACCAACAAAAATGCAGTTCCTAGCTGGTACCTTATGAAGAAATAGCACTCAAGGCCCAATTTGGGTCGATGGGCTAAAATCACTCACTGGTACCAGGACTTCCCGGCACCGATGAGAATTGTGGCTCTGGTAACCTATCAAAGCCATTCACTCAACCAGGTTCCACAGCGTGTTAAACCAGGTGCTACCGGGCGAGTTGGCCGTGCGCGTAGAGGCGCGCGGCTGTGAGCTTGCATCCGGGAGATAGTAGGTTCGAATCCCACTATCGGCAGCCCTGAAGATGGTTTTCCGTGGTTTCCCATTTTCACACCAGGCAAATGCTGGGGCTGTACCTTAATTAAGGCCACGGCCGCTTCCTTCCAACTCCTAGGCCTTTCCTATCCCATCGTCGCCATAAGACCTATCTGTGTCGGTGCGACGTAAAGCCCCTAGCAAAAAAATAAAAATAAAAAAAATAAACCTGGTGCTGGGAGCAAAGCTACATCTGGGGCTTTGAAATACTTAGTGTCCTGGAGCGTGAGACATTGGGTCGGGGGATACAACTGGGGCGAATGACAAGTACCTCGCTCAGGCGGCCT